>NC_084481.1:86857207-87481207 GCF_030035675.1 Rhineura floridana | reverse complement strand
ATCTCCTTCTCTTGTTATATTCCGTCGCCAGGTCAAGACGTTCCTTTTTCGTCAAGCATTTAATTTGAGCGATGTATAGGATGTTTTTATTGCTTGACAGGCTCTTGCTGCTGATATGCTTAGTTAATACTGTTTATATTATGCCAATTTTAATCTTTATATGGTATTGTTCTTTGCTTTTTGTTCGCCGCTCTGAGTCCTCGGAGATAGAGCGGGTTATAAATGTTTTAAATAAATAAATAAAATAAATCACTTCCCTCTCCATTAACCCTTGAATCTTGCCCTACATCCTTCTTTCCTCCATACTTACCTGATGGGTAGAGAGGTCTTGATGTGAGCCCTTCCTCACTCCTTGGTGGTAGGGTTTATTAGAGATGGGAAAGGCCTCATTTTCTGCAGGGTCAGGAATGATAGATTCTTATGCCTCCTCATGCAGTTAACTGGCATTGGAAAAAACCCATAAGCAACACATATCCTGTGACAGGCCAATAAATATGAGGCCTACAAGGCCTCATATATCTCTAATGAGCCCTCCTTGCTGCTGGTTCTGTTACACTAGAATTTAAGGTTCGTGCCCACTGGATGAAGGCCCCAATAATCATTCAACAGGAGACTCATAAAAAATGCAAACCAAGGCTTTATTGTCACTTGCAAGTGGAGAACTCACATAGACTCGTGTCAGTCTTGTGAGTTCTGAAGCACACATATCAGAGGCATACAGTTATACCCTATCTTCTAAGCATTTGGCAGCACCCACAAATTCTGAAGGTAGGGGTAAATCATGCTCTGTGCTTTTGCACTGTGCACAAGGCTACAAGATAAGCAAATTGCAACGTCTAAATCACTCGTATTCTTCACAGTTTTGTTGACTTCTTAGCAGATGGTCAATGGCCTCATGTTGCCAACTTACCAAAGATCATTGTCATCTTTCTATATGTGTTGTCAGCATTTCTATCAATCAATAATCTATATTTATATAACAATTCCTCCCTCAAAAAGTGTTTAGGGCAGTGAAACCGTTAATTTCCTGTTGTGGAAAACTTTACTAAATGCTTGAACCACCTTTCAGCTTAAATGGCTAAAATGCGTGCGTGTATATCTGCATGTATGCTTTTAATTGGCACTAAAACAACTAAGGCTCTTTCTAACGAACAATGTCACTGTAGGTAAAGAGTGTACACGCCAAGGATAAGATAACATTTATGCAACAGCGTTTAACTCTGCCCTTGTTTTCTTTGCACAAAACCTCTGGAACGCATTACCAGTCATCAAGTGGGGGTATGTATGAGAGTTGGGGTGGAAGCTATAGATCTTGGCCTTGCACCTCCTAGATTCCACTTGAACCAAAATAGGGTTAGCCAAGCTATTACACTTCCCCCGGTGAAGGGCATACTCATACAGATGTCCTTTCACCTCTCAGTCACTTATCTTGCCCCTAGACTCCAATGCTGACTTCCATTCGGTGTAATTGTGCCTTTGAGTTTAAATCCATATCATAAGGGCTCTTAAAACAAAGACCAGAATTATTTAAAACATCAAAATCACCACAATGGGGTGCACTATAAGAATTAAACCTCCTTTGGCGTCTTCACCCCAACCAAAGAGAATTCCACCATCTGTGTGTCTCTATCTATAAGAACTTATCTATAATGTAAGTGACTATATAGCAATCATGTGCTATATGACGTGTAGCTTGTTCTCCCATGTGTTTAACTGCTTCTAGTTGTTTGTAACATAGGATGAGAAAGTAACTTCTGGAGATCAGCTAGGCCATAACCTAATGCAATGAGTTTGAGGTGTTGAAACAGATCTATTCTCTGGATGGTCCATACAGGGACTTTAAATGAAAAATCACATCCTACTATTTCCTCAATACCACAAAACATCCATTGATATATCTTAGCATAGGTTGTATATAGTACTTATCAATAACAACATAATCACAAAATGTTCTAAGGCACACACTCATGTCCAAAATATAAATAGTCACATAAAACACAATGCATATAACAATCATGGTCTTTAAACACACTGCAGGTTTGTACAAAGTTCATCTTCAAAAAATCAGATAGTCAGCTTAATCGATCAGTCTGTGGATTGCTGATGCTTAATCAGAAATTCAAATGATGAGAAAAACAGTTTATTGCAGCAGCTTTCTTTCTGGAAGGAAAAAGTACAAAGGCTGTATTTCTCAGAACCCACCTTCCCCCATGTGACTTTTAGAAATGCCTTGTCTTCCACTGGCATGGGCAGAGGCAATAAATAACAGCCTTTGATTAGCTGCTCCTGGAAAAATCTCCAAGTCCCACTGGCATATCGAGGTGGGAATTCATCAGATCCTTTAAAAACAGTCCTTCTGAGGAAAACAAAGCATCAGGGTCCCATGGTTGAGATGGCATCTGTGTTTCTTTGCTTCAACTACTGTATTAGTGGAATACAAGAACTGAAAAAGGTTGGACCCAAAAGATTACTACTTCTCACACATAATTTCCCCCTTTTACTAATGACAAGGAACATTAGTCGTGGGAAGAGACTGTGCTTCTTTAACTCTAGACTGATTACAATGCTATCCATAAAATTCATGAAATATAATACAATGCACAATATAAATAAAAATAACCTTGATATCTTTCCCTGAGGACCTTTTTCTTTAGCCTCAGAGATTTACATATCCATTTGGTCATAATTAAAGACAAACCCTATTTCAAACACTCTTTTATATGGCATCTGTAACATTCTCTCACATTATAAGACCCAATATAGAATCACTCATTATTTGAATAAGGTATGGAAACATGTGTATGATTCATGCATGTTCTCACATAGATAGCCAAACACTAAGTTATAATGTTGTTTTTCCACATCATTAATATTCTACATACATCTATACATACCATATATGCCTGCCTACCCTTTTTCTATGGCAAAACAGCATACTCAAGCACAAAACTCATAAGGGGGTATACATATATACATAAAAAGAATAATACCCATTGCAATGTACCACCTGCCAGATGGCCAAACACCACCACTTTTCCCTTACCGCTAAATATTTTTGGCAAGGATATCAATAATTTGTGAGGCTCCAGTCAAAACGCCTGTAATAAAATCTCCTGTAACACACATACAAAAAGAAAACATTCATTTGGGAGAAAATGCTTCCTTTACAAATCATTGAGTGCAGGAAGGAAAATATAAAAACAACACACATTTATGGCCACAGATGAGGCTTATGAACGAAACAATTGGACTGCCCATTGGTCATGACTTGGCTGAAAAGAATTGGTATAATTAAAACAAAACATGTATATTACACCTTTTAAACTGTGCCCATTGAAGAATACCATATTACTGTACATCCTGGGCAATGAAGTCCTGAATTAGGATGCATGCACACAACTAGGACTGGAGGGAGAAAGCACATCAGGTGGTTTGTCCTTCCACTGCTTGACTACAAGAACCTGTACCTGCAGTGAGGCCCAAAGAAAATACTTAGTTCTACAAGCATCTTTTTGTGTAATGCATTTGAATCCAAAATTCCATTCCCCAATTTTGTGCTTAATTCTAATACATATGGAATCTTTCTCTTTTAGATTTCTCCTACTGCAGATGCAAAACAAAGCACAGTTAGTAAATAACATTCCAAATACAATTGAGCTTCCATTTATACCATGTTAGGGAATTTTCACCAGTGAACACCCTGTTTGCAGATCAATTGCTCTGAGTTCCTTGTTACTCAGCTTATGAAGGACTGCATGCAATAACACATTTGCACCAGTACCTGAATTTACACACACAAAGTGTGACAATAAAAAGGCAACTCCCTGTTGGAATCAGGGCTTTGCAACTTGTCTATTTGCATGCAGATGGCATCAGAAACCAGCTGTTATTTTGGAAGCCCAATTATATTAATTTTCAAAGTAAATTCAAGGTCTGGATAGACTCTTCATGAAGCTAGAAGCTCTATACTTTGAATCTTGTTTTGATTCAAAGGCTGTTTGCCAGCAAGAGATTGTTCCTTTGGAAAAGAATGTTCTTACACAGATTGGAGAAAACAGCTTTATGAAACTTTCTTAAATTACCAAAATATACTTATACTTTAAACCAAACAATAAAAAAACTTCTTGATCATTTACAAATGCATACAAAAGATATAACAAATTATATCAAGTTGCATAGAGCTGCTTTGCTCTTTTGGCTGCATGCCCAGCAAATGGGGGGAAAAGGAGGGGTTATAGACACATACAAGAGGACGAGCTTCAGTGTGAGAACTAAACCCCGTACTGGATCAGAGGAAAAAAACTCTTAACATTATTTTTTTTTCTTCTCCCTTAAAAACAACTCACTAATTTGCTCAAAACATTTCTTATCCATCACAAACTGACTCTTGAACCTGTTCACTGTCTTTCTATGTATCTCAAAACCTTATGTCTACATCCTGTATGCCTAAATCTTACAACTGGCCCCATAAAATCTATGGGTTCCTTCCACATACCACCCTTCATTAAAGGGGTGATGTCCCTATACTTTTGCCTGCTTTAAGGAAGCTCAAAACTTCCAGAACCATTTCTCTATACTCCCTTTCTTCAGCCTCAGTCAAATGGAGGCGCTCTATTTCAAAGGCTTCCTCTACCTGAGTCCTGACTTTTCTTGCATTATAAAGTCTCCAAACAGCTGCAGCACTTTTGCCATAGCTTAAAAATCTCCAACACCAAAAGTCAAATGCAGAAAATACAACAGTGCATCAAAATAAATTCAAGCATGGGCCACCTTCAAATGCCATGAAACACACCTTCTTGAGAGGAAGGGATCTCTTGCTAGAGACAAAACAAACGCTTTGCCCTGGAATTTGCTCAAATGGTGCATATATTCAACCCAAGAAATGCAGGTCCAAAACAAAATACAGCAAAGCCTGATTTTATTAAGAGAAAGAGCAAGAAAGCACCACAAAATTACTTGGGTGCGTGACAGCATCTATCATTAACATCCTGACTCATTCATAACCTTAAAGTTAAAAAATCAAAGGACCTTATTACTATAAGAGGTGAAAGGTAGGAGAGATTACCTATCTTGTTCCTAGACTGGGCAGTTGTATACAGCCGAAGCTATGTGGAGGAGCTCTGATCCAAAACCAGGAAGAAATCTCTTGGTCTCAAGGTTTTACACTGAGACCCAGAGTTTCCTCGGCTCTCCCTGCAGCTTTTCATGCATTCCTTGAGAGCATAGTACATGTGTGGGAGCTCTGATGTTCCTCAACCTCTGTTCCTCTATCTCTCTTCAAGCCTCGGTTTTAAAATACTTTTTCCTCTCTCCTTCTCCTGCCAAGGAGGGCATGAAAGTCTGGCAAAAATCTCTCGTTCTTTTCCTCTCTTCAAGCCTTGCTTTAAACAAACAAAACAAATCTCTTCATACCAGCTTAAAAGATTACTTAAGGAACAAATTAAATTCTTTGAATCCTGTGTCAAACAAGGGCATCAAACAGAAATAGAACACCTGAACGGCACAGCCGATCCACGCAGCAAGAAAAACAACAACAACATATTTTAGGAAGTGACAATACAGGGAGGAAACATTTCCCTTTGAGAGAAATGCATATAATGTGTTGCTTTTTCAGAATATGTTAAGGATAAATAAAATGTGTGATTTTTATTGATAAGAATAAATGGTTAATAGGTTAATAGACTGTTTGCAGTAGATAATTCTATAGAAGCTGGAGTTAACGTAGATAGAGAAAAGGGGCTTTTGCTTAGAATAGGACATCTGTCTGAAGTTCAAACAAAGCAGCCAGAACAGACAGTTTGTGGTCAAGTTCCACTTTAAAATAGACAGGGGATTTACACTTGACTAATTCAGCTGATGTTTTTAGCCCTTCATTGCTTTGTTTAATGTAAAGGGAGTTTTTATGCTTAGTCAATGAGGAGGGGAGGGGAGTAAAATACCATATATGGGAAATAATAAATAAGGGTATAAGGTAGCCTAAAACTGAGGAGTGGGAGATGTAAACAGGGGAGGAGTTTCATGTGACAGGGACAGGCGGATCTGATAGGCTGTGAACCCTGGAAGTACCTGACCAATGGGGAAAACAGGGGAGGGCATGAAGCGTCAGGCTAGGGGATAAAAGATTTGTACCAATGTCATTTGGGTGTGTCTGCCTTCTGGTAGGACACCCGTCCTTGCAAGAACGAAAATAAAAGCTTTTAAAACTGATTCACACTTGTCTCTGTCGTGGGTCTTCCACAGGAGACCATTTTTGGGGTCTCATAGGGGGTTTTTCCCTTAAGGAAAACCACGTTAAAAGCATGTTTCTTACAGATGGGGGCTCATCCGGGATCCCTTTATTTTTGGAGTGACCGGTGGTCCTGACTGCCCCATAGGAAGACGCGTCCCGTTGGAACTTTTCAACGGTCCTAGGGGACGAAAGGACTGACCGACTACTCCACTGACAAAGATCCCAGGACATAATTTGATAGACCAGACATTGTGAATCAGGGGGAAATTCTTTGGGTGTATACCTCTTGAAAAGGAAAAGATCTGGAACGGGAGACACCCGGTGAGATACGCGTAAATTTGACCAGGCAACGCCGTGCATGGATCAAGGTAAGAAAAACATTAAAGGCACTGGAAGGTTAAAGTGAGTACTTATCTTGATGGTCGGGCAATCAAGGTAAAAAGGGTTGGAGTGTCCTGGGGGGGATTGGCATCCCCTGAAAATCACCTAGTACCTTGGTTGGACAGAAGACTTTGAGGGTCTTCTGAAAGACTGTCCTTCAGAGTGAGACTCTGTAAGTGACAGAGGACTGGACCTTACTGTCCTGTGTATGAGACAGGAGGAGTGGGGATAAAGTCCCGGGCTGGACCTTGTCTTCTTGTGTGTAAAACAGGAAGAGGAAGGTACCAGCCTTAAAAGTGTGAGTGTGTGTTAGACCTGAATGTGAGTGAGTGAGGCGTGTTTTGAGCGCGAAGTGAAAGAAAAGAGTGAAAGAAGAGCTGATTACCTAAATGTGAGTGACTGAGGCGCGTTTTAAGCGCAAAGTGAGTCTGAAGTCTCAAATTCACGTTTTCGGACAATCAAGATAAAAAGGGTTGGAGTGTCCCGGGGGGGATTGGTGTCCCCTGAAAGTCACCTGGTGTCTTGGTTGGCGAAAATGGTTAGAGAGAGAAACGAAGCGAGTGAAAAGATTGAAAGAGGTCTGACTTTAGAAATGGGAAATAAAAGTAGTAAGAAGATTAAAGATCAGACTAAAATACTTACTACAAAAATACCAGATAAGGAAATTAACATACCTCCTGAAAGTCCATTGGGAGTAATGTTGAGAGTATGGGAAGACTTGCCTTGTACAAAAGACAAGGACAAGAAGAAAATGATTAGATATTGTTGTTCTGAATGGTCAAGCCAACCCTTACAACCTCCAGCCATATTTTGGCCCAAATTCGGAGCCTTTGAGGCTTGGCTTTGTCAACGTTTAAATTTCTTTGTAAACAATAAAGAACCATTCTCACAGGAAGAATCAGATTATGCATCATGCTGGGTGGGAAATGTTAGTGAGAACTGTTATCCGTTAAGGATCACAAAGAACCAAGTTAAAACAATGAATCAAAATGAACTTAAACATCGGGTCAGAAAGACAAGGGAGACCGAGAAAGTCTTTGTAAAAAGAGGGAGGGGTAGAACCAACAGATCAGGCATAGAATCCAATCAGAAATGGACAGGCCCACAGGCCAAATGCCGGTTATGTGGGAAAATCGGACATTTCCAATGACATTGTCCAGAAGAAAAGAGAAAGAGGAGAATATAGTATCACTAATGGCCCTTGATGAACAATAGGGAAGTCAGGGATTCCCTAAAACTGGGCCCCACCGGGAACCAATTATAGAAATTGTCCCCAGTTTCACCAAACAGGAAATAAAACAATTAGAAAATTAGGTTTGAATAATCATTTCGTGTTGTTGGTGTTGGGAATTAAGGATGTGACAAAAGAGATGGACAATGTTGTGAAGATAAGTCAAGGCCATTAATTTAAGGATCCAATAAGGGTGAGAATTATGGTCTGGATATTGTACATGTGTTAGAAAGGGTAGTGTGGGACAGGTAATGTCCACAATCACAGAAAATGAATTAAATAAGGAAAAGGAAGAAAAGGAAAATTTAGGAGAAGGCTGTTCCCTTCACCCCAGTGTTTTTAATTGAGAGGTGGAGAAAGTTGTTAGATAAAGAGTGGAATTTGAAACTGGGAACCAAGTGCAGGAGGTCATATTAGGAAGTGAGGATTCAGACCAAAATTAATGCACGCAAGTTAAGATAAACCCCACAGCCCATCCTCTGGATTTTGTAAGGAACAAATGTTTAGATTCCAAACATTATCAAGGATTTGTTGTGGAGAAAAATGAATTGAGAACAAAAAGAAGTAAAATGTGTATAAAGGTGGTCAGTTTTACCCACTTGTCACTTTTGTAACAGAGAATAAGAAAGTAAAATGTCCAAAATGTATGAGAAATATGGCATGTTTCCAGTAGAATTCTTGTCTTTGTGGCATACTCATATAAGGACTTAAAGCAAAAAGTAGCAGTTTCCAGAAGAAAGAATCTTTGATTTAGAATTAAAATCATTAAAATGGCTTTGGAAGGTAGGACTTAGTTTTCCAGTTTTGACAACTAGGTCCCCCTAAATGAGAAGAGAGCCTATTAAATTTTTGATAAGTTATAGGATGAATATAAATTTTATTTGGGTTATTAGTGTAGGGCCAATTACTTTAAAATTTTGGAACTGCCATATGATTTTACATGTATATTCCTTTTGAGGGAAATTACTCTATCCTACCCCTTGGTTGTTTAATGAGTAAGGATTTATGTATAAACATTCAGGTTCTTAGGAAAACTCGGAATGTTTCTCAGTAGTTATGAAGTAGTGCCTGAGTGGGGACACTCACTCAAGATTAAAAATAATTGAGATAGACAATATTTGGTTATAAGTGTATACTCCCAGGAAAGTGAACAATGTCATGAGAAGAGAAAGGGGAGTCATGACTATAGTAATTACATATAAGGAGAATGAGATATAAATGAGTTTGATTGATTTAATTAGGAAATAGTGTTATAAATATTGCTAAATCAAACACAATTTTAAGGTAAATTGTTAGATGAAAAACATTGAGAAATTCTGTATACAGAATTGGCACATGTGTATACTTTAATCATTTGATAGGATAAAATCATATTAATGTTAGTTTATGAAAAGTAAGGAGAGATATTTAAGAAACTAAAAGGTATTCCTACCGTAGAAACTTCACACCTGGGCGTCTACTGAAGTGGACTTTCAGCTGTGCCAGTTTCCTTAAAATCTAGTCCAATGGTCATCTGGAAAGTCCAGATCTGAATAGACTTTTGGGGTAACATCCAGTTGGAGAGACTACTTTATTTCAGTCTCTCTCTTAATTGAGTGGCAGGGACTTTCCCAACTGAGCAGGTTGCTCAGGGGAAGGTTCACATGTGTGCGTTATTTTTGGTACAGCCTGACATTCGGCTTAGGAAAAAGAATCTGAAACAACTGAAACAGATCTTCTGCTTTTTGTATTTGATATGGAGAAACTAGTAGTTTGATAAATTGTTCCAACACAGGCTGAAAAGACCAACCTTTTTGAAAACTGCCCACAAAGGAACTGTTTCTGTGCTAACACAGACAGATTCCTATTAATAGAACAGGAGGAAGTGCCTGTTTGTGACAACGTTATAAGATAAGGGGCAATATAATCATAAAATCAGTATGGGTTTTAAGTTTGATAATAAGTGTTAAATAGTGGAGTCCTTTGTAGGGGGAAAATCATTGTGTCTGGTCCGATGGATGTGGCAGGTGGCCAACTGCCTGGACCAGAGCACCTAGACTGATGTTACCCATTCAATGGATTATTATGCTCATATTGTTTTGCCAGGAAAAGGGGGGTAACAGGTAAATTTCATGGCAAAACAGTGTCTGGTTATTTATGTGAGAATTTCACTCTAGGGGAATTCTCTCCTTTGCTTTACTAAGAAATAAGGTAAAATGGAATATTTCTATATCTATCTGGTATTGCCCTGAGACACCCTTTAACTATAGAAAATTACTCTCCTTAAGTTGGGGGGTATTTTTGGATAATATCAGAGATAATCATTGTATTAAAATTATTGATACATATTGTTTGTCTCAATATATAATGATAAACAAAAGTTATTGGGCAAAAGAGCATTTCAGTTTTGTTCTGGGTCATGATAAGGATGGTGAACGTTCATTTCATGGCCCAGAGTTTCAGGATTCAGTATAATCTGACCCTCCTTTTGCATGTTCATATATTATGGCTATTATACATTTTGTAACTGTTACTGTATATATGAGTTGAAGATTATGGACTACTATATTTAGGGGTGTGGGGAACACACTAACCTTTGAGACCAAGAATCAGTTATTGAAAAATTAGATACTGGCATTATTTTCTTTTATATCCTCCCTAAGGAAAAGAGAGTGGGGGGCCTTTGGCCCAAAACCCCGTCGTTGGAGTCTGCTGTTGATAAGACACAAAGACATTCTTGGACAGACATCACGACTACTTCTTTGGAAAAACTCCTACAGGATTGAGTTAGAGGATCAAAACTGGACAGATAAGGAGAGATTTGAGACTTTATTAATTCCAGAATTAGATACTTGGAGTTCAGGGTGGGAATGAAAGGGAACTTGGGTTAGGACCCCTTTTAAGGAATAAGATTGAATGACAAATGGGAAGAAGGTTACCGGTTATAATAGAAACCAAATTTCTGCCTGTTGGGGAGTGAGGAGGTTTCAACCAATAATATTTGTATACAAGAAACCTGGACACTTAAGACCAAGGGTTCTAGTACAAATACCCCTCGAGATTGAAACGACACCTAATAGAATACCCCCAGGTAGGGGTTAAATGTATAATGATCCCTGAAGTAATTTGTACAGGAATTGTTTGGATTGTAGTTGCAATAATAATAATAATTTGTCTGTTGAACATTTTCTTATATTTCTGGTTTTGTGAAGAGATCACCAGAGATGAAGAGATGGATTAGTCTGAGCAATGTGAAAGTTAGGATGGGAGTTGTGTTACCTGGGAGAAAATAACATTCGAAATGTTTTTTTCAAATAATAACACTCCCATCAGAAAAAGAGCAAAAAAAAATGCCCAAGAAAAGTCATTCAGTCTACCACAGATTGACCTCCTTAGGGTAAAAGTCATAGAAATTCAGGATAAGCAGTTTGAATAGAAATAGTAATAGGGATAAGTGTTAATTTTTGTGTTTATATTGTTTAACCAGAAAAAGGGAAATATATGTCAAAATATAAAATTCATGATAATGGTGAGAAAGCGGCAGGCGGCCAATAATGCCAGTCAGAAGGTCCGGACCCAGAAAATTAACATGGCCTTTATGGCTCTCCGCACCCTCATCCCCCTTAAGCCCATCTCCAAGATTGAGACACTGCGCCTGGCTTCCAGCTACATCGCCCACTTGACCAATGTCCTGCTGTTAGGCAAGGACAGTGAGGAGGGACAACCCTGCCTCAACACCCTCTACAACACCAGGGGCAAGATGGAAGATAAACAGGCTAGGACCATATGCGTATTCTGCCTTAACAACCAGAGGAAGAAGAAGGGGGCAGCCGGCAGAAGTCTGGTAGGAGGCAGAGGGGCGAGACAGGAGTTTATGAGAAGATAGAGTGAGACTAAATTTCAGTTTGGTTAGGACGGTCCTAGCCCGTGTGCTTATATTCAAAATAGAGACAGAATATGGAGAAATAAAATGCCTGGGTAGAATGAGTAAAATATATATTTGAACTGCTATGCTTGTGCAGCAGGCAGGCCAATGGCACAAATAGCTCCCTCCTCTATAGAAGGACCAGACAGTACCACTAAAATAAGTTGCCTGTTGACTCTGTACCAGCATGAGAATGCCTGGAACAATGAGACCCTGTCAAGAGCTTTCCCACCAGTTTCCAGCCTTAAAACCTAGAAGACTAAGGACACCTACAGTGTTCGCCAGAGTTTCTAGGACTCACTCAAGAGGTGGGAACTTTGGGTGGTTGTACAGGAGATGGGTTGAGTAGTTCTTCTCACCCTCAGGTAACAAGGGCAGACTTATTGTGGCATTGTTGAGGTGGAACATGACAGGCTATCCTTCCTAAAAACTGGACAGGGACATGTGCTATAGTACAATTGGTAAAAACCATTTACCCTGGCATTTGAACAAACTAAAATGTTTAGTAGAAGAAATAAAAGAGAGGCAATAGATTCCTCAATTGATAAAGGTATTTATATAGACTCAATCAGGTATAGATGACCAACTTACTGGGTGGTTGGAGTCCAAGTTTGGAAAATGGAAGGGATGGATTTTATATATTTACCTCATTGATAATAGTAGCAGGGGTATTGATTGTTGTAGGATGTTGCATCATACCATGTGTACGAGGGTTAGTTAGCACAGAAACTAATAGAGACAGCTGTAACTAAACAGATGCCTTTGGAACCTCCTCCTTATAATGAAAATATGTTACTTTTAGCAGAACCAGAAGGAGATTCTCAATCCCAGGAAGCTCGATGTGAGACCATGTTAGAAGAGTTCAACAGAAGCATGAGAATTTAATGAAAAAGACAACAGAAAAATTATAAAATAAAAGAGGGGGGATTGAGAGAAATGCATATAATGTGTTGCTTTTTCAGAATATGTTAAGGATAAATAAAATGTGTGATTTTTATTGTTAAGAATAAATGGTTAATAGGTTAATAGACTGTTTGCAGTAGATAATTCTATAGAAGCTGGAGTTAACGTAGATAGAGAAAAGGGGCTTTTTCTTAGAATAGGACATCTGTCTGAAGTTCAAACAAAGCAGCTAGAACAGACAGTTTGTGGTCAAGTTCCACTTTAAAATAGACAGGGGATTTACACTTGACTAATTCAGCTGATGTTTTTAGCCCTTCATTGCTTTGTTTGATGTAAAGGGAGTTTTTATGCTTAGTCAATGAGGAGGGGAGGGGAGTAAAATACCATATATGGGAAATAATAAATAAGGGTATAAGGTAGCCTAAAACTGAGGAGTGGGAGATGTAAACAGGGGAGGAGTTTCATGTGACAGGGACAGGCGGATCTGATAGGCTGTGAACCCTGGAAGTACCTGACCAATGGGGAAAACAGGGGAGGGCATGAAGCGTTGGGCTAGGGGATAAAAGATTTGTACCAATGTCATTTGGGTGTGTCTGCCTTCTGGTAGGATACCCGTCCTTGCAAGAACGAAAATAAAAGCTTTTAAAACTGATTCACACTTGTCTCTGTCATGGGTCTTCCACAGGAGACCATTTTTGGGGTCTCATAGGGGGTTTTTCCCTTAAGGAAAACCACGTTAAAAGCACGTTTCTTACACCTTCTACCATTCCCACAGACAATCAGGGAAACCTTCACACGTTCACACAAGTACTTAATTCATACACATCTGTTTAAACAAAATCATTCTCACTTCCCTGGAAAATGCTACACATACAGGAGCCAAACTGAATTCATTCCACATCTTATGCCCAACCATCCTTTTTTCTCTTTTTCTCGCAAGCGCATGACCATTTCATACAAACATTTACAAATTTATCTCATGCACCCAGGGTTTTACAATGCTTTTTTTTTCTTCTTCGTGACGCCTGCTCCCAGTTTCCGGGTTTTTCACCTGTTTCCTCAAGAAAAATCTGACTCATCTTGTGTTCACCACTCAGAGTTAATTGGGAGGTTCCACATTCCCCAGGATCCCCTGAGCTTTTCAGCAGGCCGTCAGCCACACCTCCCTCTCCACATACACTGGCAATACTTCTAACAGGAGAGGAGGAAATGAGCGTTGGTTCATCTGAGTCTTTATGGGAGCCCTCGATTACTACTTGCGTAGTGCTTGCTCTCCGTCTGCCCGGCCCAGGGATAGGTCAAAACGACCTAGAGCGCTCTTACCCTAGCTCTCCGGCGCGGCACAAGCACTTGCAAGGTTTACCACAGGGCTCCTGGCTGGCTCGCCAGAACTGTTACACTAGAATTTAAGGTTTGTGCCTACTGGATGAAGGCCCCAATAATCATTCAACAGGAGACTCATAAAAAATGCAAACCAAGGCTTTATTGTCACTTGCAAGTGGAGAACTCACATAGACTCGTGTCAGTCTTGTGAGTTCTGAAGCACACATATCAGAACATATACAGTTATACCCTATCTTCTAAGCATTTGGCAGCACCCAGAAATTCCGAAGGTGGGGGTAAATCATGCTCTGCGCTTTTTCACTGTGCACAAG
Organism: Rhineura floridana; assembly: GCF_030035675.1. NCBI lineage: Eukaryota > Metazoa > Chordata > Lepidosauria > Squamata > Rhineuridae > Rhineura > Rhineura floridana. Next base: position 87,466,904 of record NC_084481.1, on the reverse strand, counting down.
GCTACAAGATAAGCAAATTGCAACGTCTAAATCACTCATTGTATTCTTCACAGTTTTGCTGACTTCTTAGCAAATGGTCAATGGCCTCATGTTGCCAACTTACCAAAGATCATTGTCATCTTTCTATATGTGTTGTCAGCATTTCTATCAATCAATAATCTATATTTATATAACAGTTCCCCTGCCCATATGCAAGATAAGGGGAATGGTATGAAAGGCTGGCTTGCAGCAACAGAAAAACTGATTATGAACTGGGCTCAAATTCAGAGGTATCTGGGCTCAGCTCATACCGTGGCATGAAATTCTGAACTGGGGGGGCTGCTTGTGGTGAGGAACTTACGGACATGTGACTGGTGAGTTTGGTGCTTGTGCTGGTGTTTACACAGAAGATTTAGAAATATTAGATTTCATGGAAGCAACGGATTATTCTAGTGTTGGCGTGAAAAATATGAGTGCCTCAAGTAGCAACGCCAAATGGATCTAAACTATCCCCTTGTAGGCTTATGAGTGTTCTAAAATGCATCTCTCCTTAGCCTTTCCTTCAGGCTTGAGCTAAGTATATGTTAATTCTTTGTAAAGTACTGGCACTTAGAATCTGCTGAAGTTGCCTTTGTGTATCTAGGACAAAGGCAAAGAATGTGTTCCCTGCAGAGATGCATTTAACCCTGAAAAGAACATGTTTGTACTTTTCCAATACACTAGTCATGAAGGGTTTGTTCCAAGGGGGGTGATAACTTTTTAGATAGGATCTGTCAGAAGAACAGGAAGACAGGAAGGATGAAAACGCACCTTTTGTTCTTTTATTACGTCTGTTTACGACTTTGTTCATGACTCTGTCTTTCATCTGTTTACTGTTTACCGTGCCCCGGTGGTCTATAAAGTGTTGGTGCTTCCTAAATAAACTTGTCCATCTGACCATTGCTGTCTCCCGGTTGGACTGAGAGCTGCTTTGTGAGGATGGAACCTTTGGCCAAAGCTCTATTGTGTGTAAATGTGTTTTCCTTCCTAAGCCTGGTTCAGGGTCCAATCCAGCTCCGTGCCTTACCTGGGGAAGGGGGCACGGTGAGATCAGTGTCAGGATCTCACTCAACACTAGCATGAGGTGTTTCTAAGTACCTTTTAATCATATAAGCTTAGAAACACATTTCCAGAGAAGTGACAGTCTGGAGGCATCCAAAGTTGTCTTTGTACTTTAGCCCTATCTCACCTTTCTCTCAGAAATATGATTTCTTTGAGAAATATGATGTGGGTTTAGGAAAGATTTCCCACACAAACAGAAATAAGAAGGGTGGTAGTTGGATTTGTCTTCTTACCAATCCTTAGGAAAAGAGATAAAAAAGAAATACAAATAAAAGGCACATTTGGATAAATGAAGTTGGGCTATATGGAAATGTATTTTATCAATCAAAAAAGCTTTTCTTACTTCATCTGCTGTGTAGGCCAAAGCTCTGATCACCCATCTTTCATTGCAAGTAATAAGCACCGGGGGTGAATTTTAGAATGACTGTCCTTTAGTCTTTTTTTCTCTCCTCCTAACTAATATTCTTTAGGAGTTGCTTAGATGATTGAATTGCTTATCTGCTCTCTTACATCTTTTTATCGTGAAGTTCTGACACCAGAATATTGGGGCATTTATAATTACACCAGACCATGGGTGCCAAAGAGCAAAATATAATTATTTTGATTTAGCCTTCTGTTTTGCCCAGCAGTGATGCCTCCGGTGTTCTCCTGATGCAGTAGCACCGACCTTCTGTGCATTTGTCCCTCTCAAAATCAATATAACATCTTGCATCATAAATTTCCCATTGAGCTGTACCTTCTCTTCATCAGCTTACCATACATCTCCTAAATAAATATGATATAATAAACTGATGCTGAACTCCTTTCATGAAATAGATACCACTGTGTTAAGATCCAGGCTCTGTAGAGATGATTAATGGGGAAGCTCAAGGTTGAAAGAGGTTTAAGGAGATGTTTATCAGAAACAGTTGATGAAACAACTCTGGTACTAATTAGAATTGGAATTGTTCCCATTAACATCACTGGGGTGTGAATAAGGCACCAATAATGCTGACCTTACTGCTATATTTAATCAACTAACACAATTTCTACCTTGATTGCCTTTGGCGTTTTTGAATCTATGATTTGGACTGTCAGCTATGGAGGATATCAGAGAAAGGTGAAATAGGGCTAAAGTACAAATACAACTTTGGATGCCTCCAGAGTATACTATTTTGCAAAAGGGATTCAATTGCATGCCAGAACTTCAGGTTTGCTAGAACTTTAGGTTTGCATAGTTGAAGTGGATTAAAGGACTCTGTTGGTCCAGCACAACAAATCCACTTTTAAAAAGAATCAGACTGTTTTGTAGTTTGGAAAGTGTTAGGGGAATGCACTGAAAAGTGTGGGATAAATGAATGGCTAATGGGAAGATGTATAAACACCCCAAAGCAAATCAGGATGAATTCACTATGAATGTTCATTGTTTCATAATTGCCCTTCAAACAAATCCAAGCAAATGGTCAATAAGGCCAGATGTAATCTAACCTCCATGCAAGCTTTGTCCAAGCAAATCAGGGTGAATGTTCAACAAACAGGTCACCTGTAGGGGCCCTTGATTGAAAGGGCTTCCTCCTTGTTGAGTTTCAGTGGCCGCTACACCTGGTATCAGGGAAGAATTCAGACTGGTTAGGGACACTTGGGCCTTTCACCTTTAGGCTACAACCCTTTATATGTATTATTTTATTTATTTATTATGTGATTTATATGCCGCCCTTCCTCCCAGCAGGAGCCCAGGGCGGCACCTGAGAGAAGGTCCCATTGAATTCATTTGGGCTAACTTCTGAGTAGATATTAATAGGCTTGTACTGTTACTTGTCATCTTATACAAATGTACCTGCAAATAAAATTCATAGAATGTAATAAGTCTTATTTCTAAGCAGACATGTACAGAACTTCACTATCGGTTTATAACACTAGCATATTCTTTCTCCCACAAGTGCAGCTCTTCCTGTTCTCTTTGTGAGGTGCTACATTAGGGGCTAATTTGAACGTGTTTGAATATGAATAGAATTCTGCTCCATTGAAGGAGGCTGGGCCTGAAGTCCTTCATATCTGTCCTCCAGTCCTATGATTTTTTGTTTGATTTGTGCGGATAAGCAGGGTGGGATTTTGCTCAACACCTTTAAAACTGTTATCTGCCAGTATTGGAGACGTAACTGTATTTTGGAACCACCCGCACTGCCCAGTTCTATAGGACCTTGGCTTACTTTCACATGCACCACTGGGTGATCACCAAGTTTCACCCAGTGAATTGGCTGCTCATAGTGAAAAAAGAACATTGTAGTCCTCTTTTTTTGGCTAAGCTTTGTGAGGAGCCTCCACAAGTCTTTTAAATTGTCCTTCATTTTGTGGAGTTTTGGGAATAGTTACTGAAATGTTAGCAAATTTTGTATTGTGTTCAGGTACAGTGTGTTGGCTTCACCTGCCATGCCTTTCTTCTGTCTTGCTCAAACAAAAACACAGGGAAGTTGGAAGTGATACAACAGGACAGGAGCAGCTGTGGTGTGTTACAGAGACAATCACAACACCTGCATAAAAGGCAGGAAGCTGGAAGCTGAAGGAGAGGTCCAGAGAGTTTTTGGGAGAGGCTGCAGAGATGCAAAAGAGATCAAAGTACAGTGAAAGGCTTTACAGCTGAAGGAGAGAGATAGTGAGAAGATACTTATTTACTTAAATATTTATAGGCCACACCTTTGTACAAAATATTTCAAGGCGGTATACAACCTAGAAATGCAAAACTACAGTAAAAAACAATAAAAATATCAAGCACATCAGTAAAAGCTGGTTCTCCCCTAGAAAAGAAAGGCTGCAAAGGTAGCCAGAGAGGGATGGGAGAATAAGAAATGAATTCTGTGTTGGTAAGCCCAGTGGCGAGCCAGTAAGGAAAAAGTGGAGAAGAGCATGGGTGAGAGAAGAGAGCCACTACATTACCAATAATAATAATAATAATAATAATAATAATAATAATAATAATAAACGGAGGGATCAATTGATGAGAAGAGAATCCAAACTCTATTGTGAAGGGTTCCACCAAGTGCTCTCTGAATTTAAGGGATAGTCTAGGGCTCCGAGTATTGGTGGAACTTTTATAGGGAATCTAATACTGTGAAATAACTCCTTGTTTTCCTCTAAAGCATTGCCCAGATTCCCTCCTTCCATTCTTTCCTTGGCCAAGGAGAAACCCTGCTGCAGGCTAACATTAAGAGTCCTCCTGGGGACCTGTACACTCCTCTGTGAATAAAACAATTATGTTACCAATATCTGGATCCTGAATTTTATAGTTAGCCAGACAGCACAAACTGGAATGTTAGATATCCTGCCCATTGCTGTGGGAAATGGGGAAAGAGCCTTGAAAACATTTGATCATATTATTCTGGAAGAAGCCTGGCTCAAGGTGTTATGGTCCTTATTGTTTGACCATATTTCTGAGTCTTTGAATCGAAGACCATGGTTGAAAAATACACCAAGTTTAGAATATGGTTATGATGGAGTTGTTACTTGAACAGAACAACATGAGATTCGGGTGTTCACCATTCAAACTTGTATGAGAAGGTTATATTCTTATCTTACAGGTTATTCTCGAAGACGCACTCAAGTCAACAAGTCAATCCAAGGAAGAAAATAATAGAAAAACTTGTGTTCACCATGCATATCATGAGAGCACTGATCCATGTAATGTGTTAATGAACAAGAATAGCACCTACCTTGGCATCCTCAAGTGCGTTAAGAACTGGATGAATAAACAGAGGAAATAAACATAACTGTAAGCACAGCATCGGAAGTGAAGCGTGAAGTTTTAATTTTCCTTCTCTGATTCTGTGTTAATTTGCATCTGTGACACATCATAGCCTCTTGGATTTTGCTCTCTCCCTCCCTCTTTTTTAATGCAAACCAGTCCTTGGCAAGAATTCCCCCTGCTCTTTCTAAAGCTGGAAGTTGCTGACTTTTGCAGAAGACATTCTGCAAAACGTTGATCACATATTAACATGGAAATTGGCAACTGAGAGTTTTCACTGAAAGTCTAAAATGGGCTATTTTGGAAGTCAGTGGTAATGTTTAAAAAGTAGCATTAAAAATTGTGTACCCCCGCTTTCATCTTCACCCTCAGTCCCATGCCTCCTACTCATATATGGGTGCTGGCTTGTTAATAAAATGCCTATTCTAAATTACATTGAATCTGGAACTTCATGTTGAACACAACACATGATACCAGGAGTGAAATACATTGTGTGAAGGTACTATGGAATATTTGAGGGCTCTGCATCCTTTATCTGTATCACATGAGGCAATTGAGGAATGGAAGTGGAAGACGTTTGAGTACAGTGAGAAAGGAAGGACACTATAAGGGGGAGAAATGGCAGTTTTAAATAATGGCAGAGCTTTGAGTGAAGCAGGGATTAAGAGATGCTGAGAGAAAAAATGGCAGTTTTAAAGAATGGCAGAGGTTCGAGAAGAATGAGCAGGCGTCTGAGTACAGTGAGAAGGCAATTGGAAAAGGCTCTTTTGTGTTAGTTTCTGTGTTGTTCCCTTCCACGCCATTTCTCCTTGTTAAAACTTTTTTAAAATCCCTCAATCTCTCTCTGGCTAATCTGTTCACACCTCTCCTGCTGTATTAAACCACCACTTTTCCCCCTGTCAGTCCCTCCCTTCTTGCGCCCATGCCACAGGCACTGCTGTTGTGCAACCTGCCTTTTCTTTTGCTCCCCTACCCTGCTCTGACTTCATGCAAATCCAGGATTGTGATACGACAGATCCTCCAGTGGGAACCGAGTGATGGCATTTCCCTTTTCTTCCTATATAATATTTTTGTAAATGTGATGCTGGAAGGTGAGGCAGGCCAATAGTGGCAATGGTGCCGGCACTTGCTCACTCAAGGCACTGATGGCCCATGGGGGAGAGGAAGAGGGAGTATTGGTGATCCAGAGGGGGTGGGGGTAGGGGAGCACTGGAGACCAGGTGAGGGTGATGAGTGCTGGCGACCCGAGTGCAGAGGGAGGGAGGGGAGTGCTGGCAACCCATGGGAGGAGGAAGGGGAGCACTGGTGACCTGTGTGGGGATGCACTGGTGACAGCAGGCAAGGTTGCTGAGTGAAGCAAGCAGGGGCAGAGCTCCTAGTTTATTATATATAAGAAAGGATTTGTATTCTGCCTTTTCACTATATAGTGCATATGGCGGGTTTTTTTTTTAAAAAGAACTTTAATCAAACTTAAAACAATGTAATTTATTCAAAACAAGCAGTAAATAAACGTAGCAAAAATCACAGAACTAATAAGCTAACTAAGGGTTCTTCCAGATCAGAGTGTAATTTGTGAATGGATTGTCAGCAACAGGATGAGATGATTAGATTTTCACCACAAATGGTAAATCCTGATTTTTTGATAAGGTGCACCTTCAACTGTTTGGCAATATCCACCAAGACACTTGAGGAGCAGCAATGCCTCCATTCAGTTCCCAGCATCTCCAGCTAGAAAACACACAGGTAAGAAAGCTGGACAGGATTTTGCCACTTGGATTGGAGAGCAGGTTAGAACAGATAAAACAAAGTGGACTAAATGGGCTAATGGTCTGACCTGGCATAAGGCAGCTTCTTGTGTCAATTTTACTTTGTTGTCCTCTCACTTTGCAACCCCAACTATATTTGGCAATTCTACTAATATCATGATCACCTTCCTTCTTCTTTTTCATAGCCTATAAAGGCTGATAGTCTTCCAAGGTGCATGGCTGTTTGTGTGCATATGTCATTGGGGTAGAAGAAGTCCAGACCTGCCTCCAAAGTCAAGACTGGCTTACTAAGGAAAAAGGTCATGTAAAGTTTGTAGTGAAAGCGGGGAACCCTTCTCCGTCTGCTCTCACCATCCTAGGAGTCAATCCCCAGCCTTGGGCAATTGATCCCAACAAATCCTGGTTTGCCAAGGTTGTGCACGCTAACACCAACCCTGCAAGGTAGTACTGCCACCACCCTTCAACTGGTTAGCTACTCTGGGGCAAAGGGAACCCCAGAGCCCACTTAAACACCCGAGCTTCTCAGGACCAGAGTGGTTATACTCCTGGCCCCTTCTGAAGTCTTAGGTAAAAACGTTTCTCTGTTACACGGTAGTTGTGGTCAAATGGCAAGGACTGAATTTAGGAACTGACCCCTTTCTCTGGAATGAACACACATTGGTTAAAGTAATTAAAGTTTATTAAAAAAAGAAAATAAGAAAAGCATAAAAAGGTTACAAAAACAAAGAGGTGCACAAAAGTAAATTTTAGCAGCAAATTGAATCCTGTTACCATACGCCCAAACAGGTAAGGTTTTAGTAAATAAAAAGTTAAGATAAGTTTCTTGGCACAAATCAAAATAACAAAGCTTTCTGGCCTAGCTATACTTACAAAGCGTAGGATCTCTAAATGGATAGCCTTCTTCCCCTCAGGGAGTTGCGAGTGAGGATGGAAATGGAGCCACAACAGAACATCACTAAAGGCAAGGTGGTGCTCTGAAGTGGGACAACTAACCCAGAGTTCTGAGCCTCTTCTTATGGAAGAAATCTCCCTCCCAGCCAGAGACAATTAACCAATTAACATTTTCATCAAAGGGATGAAAAAACTATGTTCCCACAGCACCTGGCACCTCCTCTTGGTTTCCCAGAACAAAGCAAGGAGTTTTACGGCCTTGACGGAACCAGGCCCCTTCCACTGATAAGAAGGTGCAAAACTACTGTAAGCTGATACAGCTGTGTTGTAAAAATCACCAAGTCACAGTGATGAAAGAAAATCAAATGTTTAACTGCTTGCTAGCAAGTTAAAAAAAGATGTCAAGGGGAAGAATTCCCCACAAGGCTTTGGGATTTAGCCATTTTAAATGCAGGCCAGGGCAAGGCTGGCAAACTGGCATGACAAAGTTGATCTCCTGATTCTATAAAAACTTTAAAGAAGCTGCAGAAATCTCCCCTCCCCTTTGCTTTTCCCAACCTAACAGCACAGTCCTATGCTTGCCTACTTAGAAGCAGAAATGGGTGAGAAATTCGATTCAGTATGCATTTAAAGCTGAATGTATCAAATCTGCACTTTCTGAAACAACATGAAAACTGAAACACAGCCATCTTTCAAAATTTGCATTTACCTGAATTTTGCGATGCACTTCTCCAACTCCAATGCTTTAAAAATGTATGTATTAGGGGAAAGTGTTCATAAAAATGAATATATTCGTGAAACTAACATACAAAAATGCATTATATTAGCATAAACTGCTTGCAAAAATGTGTACATTAATCAAAACTGCATACAAAAATGGTAGGAGAAATTTGTACTAAAATGCTGAAAAAAATTTCATGGGGATTTTTTAAAAAATACAATGCAAATTGCTACAGAAATGTGGAAAACTGAATTTAAGATTGGAAAAATGGAAAATGGAGAGAACTAAGCAGTTCCATCTTTACTCAGAAGTAAGCCCCAGTGAGTGTAGTGGGTCTTACTACCAGATAAGTGGGTATAGGATTGCAGCCTAAAGCAGACATTGAAGCTGCTGTCAGCCTTGTAGCAGGAAAAAAACCCAGGCTCAATACAGATGTATTTTGCTATTCCATGAATCTTCATGGAGGGAATGATTTAGATCTAGAAAACAGAACAAGGAAAAAGGGCTAAGCAAAGCCTGCCACCGAAAAGTGCCATTGGGCCAATCAAAATCAGATTTTCCCCTCCTCAACAGCTGCTTTAAAGTTGTTTTTAAACAATTGAAAACTTCCATCATGGGTCTCTTGCATTACATGATTAAACACAAGAAATATATAATGGGCCTTAACTGTGAGAAAGGAAAGCATGAAATGTGCAATGTGAACAAGAGAACAAGAGGAAGACAGGGGTCTGGTAGAATGGGTGTTCTTACATCCACCCCACTAACACAAACCTGTAAGTGTATATACCAGGACTTATGATCCGTGAAGTCGAATATTGCCCCACGAGCCGTGAATGGCAGCCTCTAGGGAGCCTACTAACTCCCTGTTTTTTTCTACTGTCTTGTACTGCAGAAGCTGGATGGTGAGAATGGTGCTCAACCATCTGCCGGGCTGTACGACATCACTGCTGAGCTGTATTTGCCTTTGGGAAAACTGGCTATACTGTATCTATTTAAATATTGTTAACATTTCTTCATCTTCAAAATAATCTATAGGAACTGCAGAACACCTCCTTCCCCCGATTTCTTATTAAGTGTGGGATTTGTGGATAAATTCATCTTTCAATGGCACAGTTTTGCTAATGTTCCAAAACCAATTTCCATTCCTTGCATTCCAGGTTTATTGATTATGCCTCAAGATTCTTGGATCATCTGTCAGGCTTATTAAATTAATCTGTAACTAATAACTTAATTGTCTTGAGAAACAGATGTGCTACTTCCAGTGAGCACTTAAATTGGGTTATAGACAGCTAAGGAAATGACAGCCATTTAAAAAAGTGCACCGTTCTTTTAAATCATTTAATTAACCAGGTTTTCAAATCCAAACCACTGTGGAAATAGGACAAGTAGTTCAAAGGCAGCAAGGAGAAGGAGGGAACTGAGATAAGGGTTGATTTCAAATTTCTTTAAAACCCAAATGTGAGCTCATTTCACTCAATCTAGGGTAAAATGAATGCATGTGTGGAGGAAGTGAAATCATAGCTACAGGCTCCTCTGACTACCTACATGTGCTAATTAGAACATGTGTATAACACCCTCTTGGCAGGGTTCCTGATCACATGCAGAGAGTCTCTGTTTAAACACTGTAGTGGGAAGGGGAGTTCTCTGTACATATTGAATGAATTTATATAGGTTGGAGAAGGAGCCTGCTACTGCTATAACATTTGGCTACCACAGCAAATAGCTTGTTTTAGTAGCTATCATTGCTTCTTGTGGTAATGAATTCCTCAAGTTAATGTGTGCCAAGAGGCAGGTAAAGAAATGTTGTTGTTTTTCTTCTTCCTGAATCTACTACAACCAAGTAAAGATAATAACCATCCAGTGCTAATAATTTATAAAGGAGGTTAACATGATATTAGGGGCGTTCACACAAACACCCTCCCAGACTGAAAGCATTGTGTTTTTCAAATGCACATGTATAATGCCATGTAGAGAGATCACAGGTATAGGTTTACATCTGTCAAAAACACCACATTTTAAAAGATACAAGAATACCTGGATATTAAGTCAATAAATGCATGTACACTCTTTCACACAAACACTTGTATGTGTGTACAGACACCCTGTATGTGTGTAATGCGTGAATAACCCTCATATATGAGGGGATCATCAGGTTGTGCTGGCTAGCTGTCTCCCCACAATGCACATTCACCAGCCACACAACCCCAGCAGCTGCATATCTGGCTTGCCATGTGAAAGGACCTGACATATATATATAAAGGGATCTCATGTAAGGATGGGATCAGAGTTCCTCCTTATGAGGTAGATTCCTATGTGCCCCTATATGAATATTTATCAGTACCTGGGCTTCTTCTCGCTCCCCTCAGGGCAGGATTGTTCTACTTCAGATTCCGCTATGGTGAGAGGAAGAAAGGGGCCATTATGGCAGCTGGATACAGGGACAGCTCCAGGTTTCTGGGGGCCCTCAGGCACAGGGTATATGGGGGCCCTTGTCCCTTCTCTTTCCTCCTCAAACCACATTCCTCCTCCCTTGTTCCCCGCACCTTTCAAAGAAAACAAATCTTCGCCAATATTGCAACCCCCTCTCATAAAATCAAAATACAAAATATTGATTTATTTTAATTTGTTGGGGTAAATTTACCTATTTTGTAGCCCTCAGTTCCATTATTGTGGTTTACCATGTTAATGATAGGCAGATTATATGAATAGTATCAGAGCCTGGGATCTTCCACAAAATGTACTGAGAAATAATATGTTTTCATAGAAAGGGCCGGCTCCAAAGGACGGCTAGGTGGGGCCCTAGCCAAGGGGCCCTGAGGGGCCCCTCCACTCCCCTTCTGCGATCCGCAGCTTCCAAGCCACCCCCATTCCCTCGCTCCACCTATCTTTCTCTGCTGACTTCTTTTGCAGTTGTGTGTAGTGCACGTGCAGCGCTACCATTAACCAAGATGGCAGCCGAGGTTTCCCTAAGGGGCTGATGCCCCTGCCGCCTTCTTGGTTGACGGCAGAGATGCAAGTGCGTAGCACACATGAGTGCCATCAACCAAGATGGCAGCAGAGGCTTCAGCCCCTTAGGGAAACCTTGGCTGCCATCTTGGTTAATGGTAGTGCTGTGTGCAGCCCGCATAGCCACAACAGACAGGAGACAGGTAGGTGGAAAGCGCTTGCGGCTTTGCATGCATGGCATGCATACGCGTGCACATGCTGGGGCCCGGGGTAAGCTGGTGCCCAAGGGCCCTGGCATGTCTGGGGCCAGCCGTGTTCACAGACAAGAAAAAGAGCAGGGGGGTTGAATCCATCCTTTACTGTCATTTGCAAAGATCTTTGAAAAAGCACTTGAAATAAACATTTCAATTCTCCACCAGGATTTTCTGCTCACATACTGAGTCAGATCATTGGTCTATCTAGCCCAGTACTGTCTACACTGACTGGCAAGTAGGTCTCCAGAGTTTCATGCAAGAGTCTTTCCCAGAAGGTGTCTCAGGTTCAGTCCCTGATGGCACCTCTCTTACCTGGAGATGCCATTGAAGACTGAACCTGAGGTAACTTCTGCATGCAAGGCAGATACGGCAATGGCCCTTTCCCTGTACTCACAATTTACTCAACTGTGCTGAGATTTAGGAGGCATTATAGAATTAATCTTAGAACCCCTTATTGCCATGTGGCACTGTTACATAAGAGCACCAGGGCAAGCCAAACACAGAACAGGGTGTCCTTTTAAACAAATACTATTTTTAAAAAGTTAAAATTCTATTTCTGGGAAAAAAGCATTCACAATAATTCAGCTACAATTCACCTATATGTTAAGAAGTATGTGTATAATGTACAAAAATGACACTAAAGGATACAGCCACATCACAGGACTTACATGTAGAGAAACCTTCAGATACTGTAGACACATATAAACACAGGTGCAATGTAATACACCAGCATGCCTCAGTCCATCAGAAGCCCTTATAAAAATGCCTAATAAGAGGAATCCCCTTTGATGTCTAGTGCAGAATAAACACACAGCACTGGTGGAGATTTAATGCTATTAGTACTACTAATGAGAGCCAGTGTGGTGTAGTGGTTAGAGTGTTGGACTATGACCTGGGAGACCAGGGTTCGAATCCCCACACAGCCATGACACTCACTGGGTGACCTTAGGCCAGTCACTGCCTCTCAGCCTCAGAGGAAGGCAATGATAAACCATCCCTGAATACCGCTTACCATGAAAACCCTATTCATAGGGTCGCCATAAGTCGGGATCAACTTGAAGGCAGTCCATTTCCATTTCAGTACTACTAATATAGCACTTTGTATGAAGGACTGAAAAAGGGGCCTTTCTAGGGACAAACTATTAGTCTCTGAACATGCTGTGTTACCACCAGGCATCATAAATGTACAAGTTTCCAAGTTAAAGAGACACATGAGAACTAGGATCTCCTGCCAGACCTGGTTTCAAATCCCTGCTCAGCCATTAAGCTCGCTGGGTGACCTTGTGCCAGTAACTGTCTCTGTGTAACTTATACAGTGGTGCTGAGAGAATAAAACAGGGAGGGGAAGAACCATCGTTGAGCTCCTTAGAGAAAAAGCAAGATATAAATGAAAATAATAGTAGGAGCTTCACAGCTACAACTGAAGTGGTAGCAGCGGCGTAGCTAGAGCTTTTGCCGCCGGGGTGGTCCCTGAGTTTGCTGCCCCTCTCAATACACTCCAAAAATACTACAAAAAGTCAAAACGACGTGTAGAGAAATAAATTAAAACACTATGTTTATTTTTGAAGTAAAACTTTAATTCCAACATTCTAAAATGTTATTTTTCTTGCTTTTCTGTTAGCAAAATCGTCGATGACATTGTCAAAGTCTATTTCATCACTCAGTTGCTGTTCTATAGACAGTATTGCAAGATTTCTTAAACGCAAGGTACTCATTGTAGATCTTAGGTAATTCTTAATCAACTTTAATTTAGAAAAACTCTCACAACTAGCAACACTTACAGCAATTGTGAGGAAAATTCGCAGTAGTATTACAATATTTGGAACTGAGTTCTTGAGACTGTATTTTAGAATAAACTGCAAAAGTTCAAGGGGACCAGCCTTCCACGTCTCTGTTTCGTCTTGCGCAGCAGCAACAGAAATAAAACTCTGAAGTCTTTTTCTCTCAACGAGGAACTCTTCCTTATTAATGTCATCGTGATCATGATTTAGTTGACATTCGTATTTATCATTCAAAAGATTCGATGGGGTAAGGAAGGCATATTTTTCAGCAAGAACATGAAGCTGTTGAAATCTCGTGGTGATTTCTTGGATCACTCTGTCCAGTGAAAAAAACATTTCTCTCCTCAACTCAGTTTTGCATGACAATTCAGCATCTCGTGATTCTTCACCTGCCATCAGTTTCTTCTTTCTACACCGACGATCCATGACCCCAGATCATCACAGATATCTGTGGCGTAAGCTACTGAATTGTTAACTAATTTGTCCCTATTTTCAGTTAAAAATGCTTTTAAGTTTTATGTCACATTGTTGTATATTGGTTTGGAGGTAGACCTGTTCTAGAAGGACGGATTCCCACAGGCCAAGAAAGCACAGGAAGGAAAACTATTGTAACGCAACAAGCAGCACGCCAGCATCTGACCTGGTAACTCTGTTTTCTTCTTCACCAGTTAAATGTTCTACAGCACTTAAGATTTTCAAGTAATTTTTCTTTACAACACTCACAGCATCTCCCCGTGCACTCCACCGAGTTTCTACTACACGCTTGACACTTTGACCAGTGACTGAAGTCAGAATATCCCAAATTCAGCGAGTGATTTGTACATGCAACAAATTCTGCTTTTCCATTAATTTCCTTGATGCATCTCTGAATGCCAGTATGTTGACCTGCCATCACAGCAGCATTATCATATCCTTGTCCTCTACAATTTTGAATATCAATTCCGTCGTTTTCTAATTTTGCAAAATCATAGTTGAAATATTCTCAGCGGTTTTACCTTTTGTTTCAATCATGAAATCAACAAATGATTCCACAACCTTCACTTTATTTCCATTGATCATAACGTAGCGTAAAACTTGGCTCGTTTGATCCTTATGAGAAATATCAGGGGTGCTGTCGAATATCATAGAAAAATACTTTGCTTCTTTTACTTGTTCGATAACTTTGCTTCTTACTTTTTCTCCCAAAATTTCTATAAACTCGTTCTGAATAGTAGGTGACATATAGGATTTAGCAAACTTTTTTCCCATCTTGATTCTTAGAATATGTTCACGTAGCACTGGATCGTATTTCGCCAATAAATGAACTAATTCTAAAAAATTTCCTCCATTTCCCGTTGATTCAGGTTCATCATCAGTCTCGTAGTGAATTCCTTATTTTTTTTTCTTCTTTAGGGTTCTCTCTTTCTCTTTTGTTGTTTTTCCCAGCATTCCCGTGTCTTTCCAGTGAACTGTACCTGGCCAGAGGCTTAGGAAACTCAAAAATTTTTTGTTATGTGTTGTGTTGTTATGTGTTTTTCTGTCTGAATCCCTTTGATTATATTTTTTTTCACCAATAATGGGAATACTCAGTTCCAGGTACAAAGTTGCTAAATTGATAGTTGCAACACAATATCTTGGTTTTTGTTACTTTTGTTCAAAAGTCACTCATCATCCGTGGCCATGAATGTGTTTTATTTTTATATTTCTTTCCTGTGCTGAAGTGTTTTCTCCCCAAGGAACGTGTTCTTTTTGCGTGTGTATCACAGAATATTTTTATTTAAGGCCTTTTTGACTAGATCTTTGAATTGCTCCAGGACCAGGACACGGATATGCAACTGGCATGCTATTTTCCTGTATTGCTGCAATAACAGCATACGGGCCTACTTCAATTCTACCCAACCACAGAACTATTTTCGGGCCTATTTTGGCCAGCCACCTGAAACGGACACCTTGTGCAAGTTTGCAATCTTTTCATACAGTCACTTGGGGGGAGGGGGGAATGAAGATTCTTTTCATTATTCCAGTTTCTTTGCCTAGCATCGACAAAGGACACACAAGTTCAGTTACAACTTCCACTGAACATGAACAGGATGAACTTTGTGCAAGCCATCCCACAGTATGCTTCAAGACCATGATACTTGTTTTATTTCCATTGTAACATTGAATGTAATTACTTATGCATTGTCCTTTAAGGATGTGTTGTTGTTGTTGTTTTCATTTCATGATTTATATGTTATGGTTGTTTTGTTCTTTAGATGTTTTTACTTTTCAAATCCTTCTGAGTGATTTCATAACAGGGGGTTTACAGAATTTGGCTATTTCAGATGTGGGATTCATCAGTGTACAGTTTTGGCCCATTTGTTTACTTTCCCATTCTGTCACAACATTGTTTAGGAATGCAAGTTACACGTCATGCAACATACATCATAGATAAGCACTCACAGATATAGGCACATGGATGATTTTAAATTTTGGATTCCCTGTTTGGCTGGGGTGAGGACGCCAAAGGAGGTTTAACCCTTATAATGCACCCCATTGTGGTGATTTTGATGTTTCAAATAATTCTGGTCTTTGTCTTAATGGCCCTTGTAATGTGTATCCATCTCATATGGCACAGTTACACCCTGGAATTTTGTTTAGCTAGGAATCTAATGATATCCAACAATCTTGAAAGTATCTCCCTCCACTTCTTTACTTCGTTTTCAACTTGTTCTTGTGCCTTTTTATCAATTGTTGCTCCATGTCGGATTCTAATTTCCAACTCCTTCCATTGTGTGAAAGATCGAACATGTGCCACACTACATTCATGGTCGAATATTTTAGGATTAAGTTTCCACCACATGTTAAATCCATCCGCAGAATCAAAATTTGAATGACTTCTGTCTGCAAATAGTCTGCAACAAAAGCAGTAAAGAGCTTTCTTGGAAGGAGAGTACGCCAACCACAACCTCAACATTTTTTCATTATTTGGCAGAGTTCGAAAAAACCACTCGCTTGTAAGTTTTCTGTTTCGTCCTTTGATTGACGCACCCTCACGAATCACTTTACCAAAATCAGAATCTAGATGTTGAACGACAGACGCACCTTGACGTACCAGTAAGATCCATGTGTCGTTGTTAATCTTACTTGGCCAAAGACCAACATCTTTAGCTGGAATTTTTTGTTCGTTACACTCCTTATCACTTGTTGAAGTTGAAGAATCACTTGACTTTGACGATGGTTTGAATTCGGAAATTGCTTCATCAACAGTAGTAGTAGTTTCGCGATCGCGACTGAGGTATTTCAGTAGTGCACCTTCATTCTTTTTTAATTCTTCCTCCCTAGCTTTTTTCTTTTTTCTGAAGGCTGCACCACTTTCTTTTATTCGCTTCATCTTAAGTAAGACTGAAAGAATAATAAGAAAAAGAAAGATATTCATAATAACTAATAATTAAATAAATAAGGAATAACTCCCTTTTAAATAAATCCCTTTTAAAATGTTAGTTTGTGTAGTTTGCACGCCTAAAAAACTGTGATACTCTAACTCACCTCAGAAAAACGAACGATGTAAAATCACAAAGATAACGAGATCAAATTATAACAATCTGAGGCTTAGTCACCGTCACCACTCGTCAGACTGGCGGGCATTTTCGCGGGGGGTGGGGGAATGAAGGAATAGTAAAAGTGTGTGTGTGTGTGTGTGTGTGTGTGTGAGTGAAAGAGAGAGAGAGAGAGAGAGAGAGAGAGAGACTTAAATTACTGATATTTCTCCCTCCAATTTTCACACCTCCTTTGTCTTGGTCCAATGCCACTTTCAACCACAACAAATGCTGGAAGAAATAGGCCGTAACAAGACATGCATCACTACCTAGAGGCCGAAGAGAGAGGCCGGCCGGCAAACATCCCTGTTGCATGCTCCTGGCCTGTCAGTTTCTCCGCTCCTCATACCCAGTGAAGAGGGCTGGGGCGGGGGGCAAGCACTGCCTGCGGAAAGTCCAGGCTCGACCCTTAGCACCTCCAGTTCACAAAGGGGGAGTCAGCAATCCTCGCCCTCATGGCACCTTCCAGGCTCCGGGTTCCATTTGCACCCACCCCGCAATGGATGCCGCCGAGGCTGCCCTCAAGCAAGGAAGGGCCGGGGAGGAGCGAGGAGGGGTTCCAAGCTGTGCTGATGCCCAGCCTTTCCAGGCCTTCTTGAGCCCCCGGCTCCTCCCCGGCTGCCCAAGCCAGACATGCTTGACCCGCCGATTCCAAGCCTCAGGAGTGTGAGTCCGCCTAGCAGTTGATGGGGCGGGGCATGGAGTTTAGGTTTAGCCAAAGTGGGGCACCGGCGGCGTGCGGAGGGGGCCTCCTCGCTCTCGCTCGAAGGGACCTGCTGCTTGACCTGCAGCAGAAGCCCCCCGCGACCCTCGGTTGGAACCGCCTAGGGCAGGCTGAGTGGCCCTTCCGTTCACTGGGAAACTCGCCTCATTTCATGTTAGGGTGGCGTGGCAGCTGTTGCATGTGCGCCCTTTGAACGGAAAGTGAGAAGGTGCTGAACAAACGCACAAGGGGGAAGAGTTTCCTCCGGCCAGCCCAAGAATGTGCTGCCCGGGGCGGACCGCCCCCTCCGCCCCCCCCAGCTACGCCACTGAGTGGTAGGGAGGCGAGGAGGAGAAGAAGAGTGGGAATTCATATACAAAGCCCCAGTGCAGACCTGAACAATGGAAGCTTCCCTGTAAAAGAAGAGGGAAGCTCTTAACACACATACTAGGGTTGCCAGGTTCAAGGACTGAGTCTGATCCTGTATCTTTAGGAGAAGAGAAAGTCAGCCAAGTGCAGGTGTTCTTGCAACATTGTAATGGGAAAAACCACAAGGTGGAATTCTCCCTTCTCCCTGCACAACTTTTAAAGATACTGTTATGAGCATGAGGGTTGGAACAGATGATCCCTGTGGGTCTCCTTTCCAGCCTCTGATTTGGAATCCTGTGCCTTGGAATGAAGAACTCGCTCTGCTGGTCAGGTGAGTCTCTCTTTTGTTAAACAAATAGAGTGGCCAGGTTTGTAATGGGTCTATCAGTTGCCCAGCAACTGGTGAATGGGCCAGGAAGACCCTTTTGTCATTGAAACTCTTCAGGAGAGCTCCCCCCCAGCAGCTAGCAGACATTTGTGCTTGGAGTATGTGTACAGAGTGTCTAGAGAATGGCTGAGGCTTCAGGCAGCAGAGAGGCTATCCCTCTGCACCATGGCTTTAGGATGCCTCCTGCAACCCAGATGGAAAAGCTGGATATTGGACTGCTGATGCCTTGAACCCCTCCATCTTAAGCTCAGGTTGGAATGTGTGTAAATAAACAAACCATATTTCATAAAGACACCTCAGTCTCCGCTGACCTTCTTCCCAAAGGAAACCAAACCCTGGAAAAGCGCAGGGACCCCTGAAATCTCACCGCTTCAAGGTTGCCAGGCCCAGCCTCCAAGAGGTCTTCTGTATCTTTAAAAATTGTGCAGGGGAAGGGAGAATTCCACCTTGTGGTTTTTCCCATCACAGGGTTGCAAGGACACCTGCACTTGGCTGACTTTCTCTTCTCCTAAAGATACAGGATCAGTCTCAGGCCCTGAACCTGGCAACCCTAATATACATATATAGAAACAGGTGGCACAGTGAACGATGGCATGAACACTTCAGCATTCCATGGCCCAGTCAGGAGAGAATAAGTGAGTAAGTGACTCAGCAAGGCAGCCGGCCATGAAGTGCATGAGCAAGCAAACCAGGTGGGCATATGGCAACCGACCGAGAAGTGTGAGCAGGCACGATGGCATCAGGTGACCAAGCAATGCTATGGCTGTGCAGGAATGCCTGGCAGCATGGTGGGGGGGGGTTGGCAAGGTGTTGGGGTTCCTGGGGTTGCTGTTCCTGAGGTTAGGGGATGGGTTAACTCACAAAATGCATACGGGCAGTAGCCCCATATGTGTGTGTGTGTGTGTGTGTGTGTGTGTTGTAAGAGAACATGGGATGTATATCTCAGAAAGATCTCTTCCCCAAAGAAAAAGGTCGTGACAGCATGCATTTTGTCACCCTGTTCAATAATTCACAAATCAATTATAATATCATTATTATTCTCCCTTTGCTACTTAGCCTTTGTGATATTTAAAGGTCACTCAGCATCTGTTAGGAAAGAGAAGGACAATTATCTGTACAGCTACAAGCATTCTCTCCGATAACAGTGTCAGTGTAATGAGAGGCCCAGCATAGCAGAAATCCAAACTTGGTTAGAGGGTCCAAACTTGGCTTCATTAATACAAGAAACATGGGGAAGGCACTTTTTAATTGTTGATCTAAGAGGAGAGCACACGAAGCCCGATGTAAAACAAGCATTGAACTTTCATGACCCACTGACAAACATGATAAAGTTTGGGACCCCAGTTATGATCTCTACAGTCACGTTATGGACACCAGAGAGAGGTGAACTATAGGATCCTTCTGGCATTACCTTACAGCAGAGGTAGCCAACATGGTGCCCTCCAGATGTTGTTGGACTGCAACTCCCATAATCTGTAACCATTGGCTATGCTGGCTGGGGCTGATGGGAGCTGAACAGCATCTGGAAGGCACCACATTGTCTACCCCTGCCTTACAGCATGGGAGCTGCTGCAGTTTGTTCCATATACCTCCTCCTGGCCACTAGACAACAGTGGTATGGGAAGCAACCACTTCAGATACTATTCCTATGTCACCTTATTAAGTTCCTGACATTACTGGAACAGCACAAGAAGGAGGTGCATTGCAGTCAAGAACATAAGAACATAAACAACATAAGAGCCCTGCTGCATCAGACCAAAGGATCATGATAATCCTACATCCTGTCCTTACAGTGGCCATCCAGATGTGTATGGGAAGCCCATAAGCAGGACCTGAGTGCAACAGTGCTCTCCCAATTTGTGATTCCCAGCAACTGGTGTTCAGAAGCATTACGCCTCCAACACCAAAGGCAGAACACAGCTACAATAGAAATAGAACATAGTTTTACTGAGGTAATATTAAATGAGACTAGTAGTCTGCACTAGTTCACCACTTGGATAGGGTGATTTTTCACCACACTACCACAGATTCTGGCCTCCCCCAAATTTGTGTGGTGGTGCATTCATATATTGCCAGATCTGTGGCATGGGACCAATGGCTCACTGCATAATACCAGCTGTATAGAAATATGTGGTATTAGCTGAGATAACTGTTTTCAGCCACCCTGACTTTGTGGCTATAAGATGGGATATAAATTTAAATAGATGAACTGGATTAATTTAAATGTGAGCGTAGATCAACCTTGCTTACATCTTTTAAAGCAAGTCTAAATAACTTGTGACCTACCCAAGCCAACACATCCCACTGGTCACATACTGCAGCTGGCCATGTGCTTCCCCTTGCTGTCACATTTTGTGAACACTACAGAATCTGGCAGGAATGTTGCATACCTGGAAATAGTAAATATGCTGGTTAATCAGAAAAAAATATTTTGGGGGCTGAGAGTAGGGAACCAACTGATCCCTTTTGTTGATTTTTTTTTGGTTCCTGTATTGTCAGATTTAATGAACATTTAAGTGTTTCTGTCATTCTCATGTGAGTATATGAAGTGTGAAAATTTATTATACTTGCTAATTTAAAAATAATTGGTTTGAAGGTAGGAACTGTCATTCAGTCAGGGAGTATTAAAAATATCCTTAGTTTTATATAGCAGAACTATAAGAATTTTTGTTCAGTTTGCATCAAAAGAAAGTATGAATCAGGAGCACAGGAAACTGTAAGATAAATGTTCCTAAATTTAGAAAGTTGTACTGGAAATACAAGATAATCTCATCATTCGGCACACTTCTCTAAAGTTCATGAATGTGTGCAAAGAAGTTGTATGGGAGGTTGTTAAATTCTATGAGCACAGGTATTTTCTTCTTACTTCTTAAAACATGATTTATATTTTCTGGGGCTGTTCTGAGTTATAGATGGTATGGGACACTGGCACCTCCTGCAATGAGTGTTTTTTTTTTTGAAGGGATTGGTATTGTGCCCTCTGATACCTACCAGAAGGAATAAGGAATTTTCCTAGGGAGGCCCATCTGAATATTATTTTATTATTATTTTATTTAAAATATTTATACCCCGCCCTTTTTCCAAAGAACCCAGGGCGGCTTACCAATTCAATTAAAAGCCCGTCTGAATAGGATTGTCTTCACCTTAGCACAGAAGGAAAGAAGTGAGGAAGCTAATCGTACTTCACTGGGGAGGGAATTTCACAATCTGGGGGCAGCCAGCGAAAAGCCATATTTTGTGTCTTTACAAGAGAAACTTGTGAAAAAGAAGGAGTAGAAAGTAAGGCCTCACCAGATGATCTCAGAGTCCGGGCAGGATCATAGGGGGAGATACGATCTAACAGAAATCAGAGTTTTAGGTGAGGAGCCTAAATGTATTTTAATTACTTGGTGTATTAGTATTCTTTCTGCAAGATTTTTTTGTGGTTATCTTTTTAATATATATGCCCATAAAACATAACCATCATCCAAGTCTACACTCCAACAACAAATGCAGAAGAAGAGGAATTGGAGAAATTTTGCGCAGAAGTACAGGAAGAAATTGATCACATACCAAAACAAGATCTGCTGATAATCATGGGGGACTGGAATGCAAAAGCAGGGAACAGAGAAGAACTAGGAATTGTGGGAAAATGGGGTTTGGGAGATAGAAATGAAGCAGAAGAAAGACTTATCGAATTCTGTGAGGCCAATAATTTGTTTCTTGCAAATACATATTTTAAGCAACTGAAAATATGACTGTACATGTGGACATCACCATATGGTCAATATAGGAATCAAATCGATTATATAATTGGTAGAACAAGATGGAGAAGTTCCATAGCGTCGTATCGAAAATCAGAGTAAAGCTAAAGAAGAACAACAAAGCAATGACAATGCCAAAATACAATTTAAATAACATCCCAGAAGAATATAAAGATCAGATAAGGAACAGGTTTGAGGCTTTAAACTTAGTTGACAGAGAACCAGAAGAACTATGGAATGAAGTCAGAAACATTATCAGGGAAGAATGCAAAAAGACAATATCTCTTGTTAAAAAGAGAGAAAGACCTCAAAGGATAACTGATGAAACTCTTAAAATGGTTCAAGAGAGAAGGAAAGCAAAAGCAAGAGGAGACAGAAACACGGTTAGAACCCTAAATGCATCAATACAGCGACTAGTGTGTAGGGATAAAGAGAACTATTACAATGTATTGTATAGAAATGGAAGAGGACAACAAAAAAGGAAGAACAAGAGCCCTATTCCAAAAGATTAGAGAAATGAAAGAGAAATTTAAACCTCGAGTAGGGATGTTGAATAATCAACAGGGGAACACACTGACTGACCGAGATGAAATAAAAGGAAGATGGAAGCAATACACTGAATAACTTTATAAAAGAGATGCAAGGATGACAGATTCATTCACAGAGGAACTGTATGATGAAGAACCAGAAATTTTAGAATGTGAGGCGAAAGCTGCTCTTAAAATACTTGGAAGAAACAAATCACCAGGAACAGATGGCATACCAACAGAGATGCTAGAAGCTGCTGAGACTGAATCTGTCCAAATTTTGACAAATGTTTGCCAACAAATATGGAAAACTAAACAATGGCCCACAGACTGGAAGAGTTTAATATACATCCCAATTCCAAAGAAAGGAGATCCCAGGGAATGCAGTAATTATCAAACTATTGCCTTAATATCCCATGCGAGTAAAGTAATGCTCAAGATTGTACAACAAAGGCTCTTATCATATATGGAGTGAGAAATGCCAGACGTCCAAGCTGGATTTAGAAAGGGAAGAGGCACCAGAGATCATATCGCAAATATACACTGGATAATGGATGGACCAAGGAATTTTAAAGGAACTAACCCTGTGCTTTATAGATTACAGCAAAGCTTTGATTGTGTAGATCATGAAAAACTATGGAATGCTTTAAAAGAAATGGGGGTGCCACAGCATCTGATTGTCCTGATGCACAACCTATACTCTGGACAAGAGGCTACTGTAAGGACAGAAAATGGAGAAACCGATTGGTTCCCAATTGGAAAGGGTGTGAGACAGGGGTTATTTTATCACCCTATTTGTTTAATCGATACGCAGATCATACGGAAAGCGGGATTGGACCAAGATGAAGGAGGTGTGAAAACTGGAGGGAGAAATATCAATAATTTAAGATATGCAGACGATACCATACTATTAGCAGAAACCAGTAATGATTTGAAAAGAATGCTGATGAAAGTTAAAGAGGAAAGCACAAAAGCAGGACTACAGTTGAACATCAAAAAGACTAAAGTAATGACAACAGAAGATTTATGTAACTTTAAAGTTGACAACGAGGACATTGAACCTGTCAAGGATTATCAATACCTTGGCACACTCATTAACCAAAATGGAGACAATAGTAAAAAAATCAGAAGAAGGCTAAGGCTGGGGAAGGCAGCTATGAGAGAACTAGAAAAGGTCCCCAAATGTAAAGATGCATCACTGAACATTAAGTCAGGATCATTCAGACAGTGGTATTCCTGATCTCTATGTATGGATGTGAAAAAAGCGGTAAGAGAAAAATCAACTCATTCAAAATGTGGGGTTAGAGGAGAGCTTTCTGCATACCATGGACAGTGAAAAAGACAAATAATTGGGTGTTAGAACAAATTAAAACAGAACTATCGCTAGAAGCTAAAATGATGAAACTGAGGTTATCATACTTTGGACACATAATGAGAAGACATGATTCTCTAGAAAAGACAATAATGCTGGGGAAAACAGAAGGGAGTAGAAAAAGAGGAAGGCGAAACAAGAGATAGGTTGATTCCATAAAGGAAGCCACAGACCTGAACTTACAAGATCTGAACAGGGTGGTTCACGACAGATGCTATTGGAGGTCACTGATTCATAGGGTCACCATAAGTCGTGATTGACTTGAAGGTACATAACAACAACAAACCCATAAAATAGGTAAAAAATGTAAATGTACTGCCTCTTCAAGTCAATTCCAACTTATGGCGACCCTGAGTTGTTCCCAACGCCCTCATCAGTGGCGGTCCGGAGCAGTGCACCCTCCAGTGGCCGCAGCAGTGGAGCAAGAGGGAAGAACAGGAACCGTGAAGGGGGGCAGATGACGAGGTGCTTCGGCCGTTTGCCCTCGATTAAGAGACAGAGCTATTGGTCGTGCTGGAGGGGCGGTGGGGAATAGAGATAGCGGCTCTGCAGGATGGAGAGAGTCGTCGTGGAGACCCAGGAACGACGAGCGGCGAGAGGGCAGAGGCCTTTTGGCTTTAGGCGAACCAACTCCACCTTGGGGAGTGGGAAAGATACGGACAATTTAAAGACTTAAAGATTTTACTGGGGGTGGGAGGCCTGTCTGATCGGCAGACAGGGGGGAAGGCATGTGTAGACTGGAGGGGGATGCTGCAGGAGGAGTGGGGAGCCATTATATCAAAAGGCTAGGCGGCAGATCCTGGAAGGTTATGGGTGGCAGGCCACGCCAATTTAGGGGAACAAGGGATAGATGCGTTATACCCATCCCTTGTTCCGGGCCTGTCCACAACCAGAAGATAACTAGGGGATGCAGGACTCCATCCAACCTTCGACTGCTGTTATGTAACGCCAGGTCTGTGGTGCAGAAGACATCTCTCATCCATGATATGATCCTGGATGAGAACGCAGACCTGGTGTGTATTACGGAGACCTGGCTGGACGAGGCCTCAGCTCCCATACTTGAGGCCATGTGTCCAGCCGGTTTCCGATACTCACAGCAGCCAAGGATTGGTAGGCGGGGAGGGTGTGTGGCAGTTATCTATCGGGGGTCCTTAGTTTTTTCCAGACCCCCCCTCCACGGGACCAAGTTTGTTGATTGCATGTACTGGAGGTTGGGCCCAAAGGGCAGTTTAGGGATTCTGCTTGTGTACCGCCCACCCCGCTGCACAGCAGACTCCCTGACCGAGGTGCTGGAGGTGGTCTTGGCTGTGCGATTGCTCTCTCCCAACCTATTGGTTTTGGGGGACTTCAATGTCCACGCTGAGACCGCCCTCATTGGAGCCCCTCAGGATTTCATTGAAACCATGACTTCTTGGGAACTGCACCTTAGTAATACAGGGCCCACCCATGTAGCCGGTCATGCTATTGACCTTGTGTTTGTCTCGGGAGGGGAGGGGAGTGCTCTGAAAATGGGGGCAGTTTCTTCCAACCCTGTGTCATGGTCGGATCACTACCTGGTGAATATAGACCTCTTAATGCCGCACACCCTCCGCAGGGGTCAAGGACCTATTAGGATGGTCCGCCCCAGACGCCTGATGGAATCTAATGGATTCCTGAATGCGCTGAGGAATTTGGAGCTGATTGAAGGGCACCCGGTCGAAACCCTGGTGGCGGAGTGGAATAGGGAGATCACTAGGGTGGTAGACCAGGTGGCTCCGAAACGTCCTCTCCCCCTTAATAGAACTCAGACAGCACCCTGGTACACACCACGGTTGCGGGGTCTGAGACAGGAGGTGAGATGACTAGAGCGCCGGTGGCGGAAGTCTTGCACTGAGGATGATTGGACACTTGTTAGAGCAGCAATAGCTGCCTACCAGGTGGCAACAAAGGCAGCGAAGAGGGAATTTTTTGCTGCCTCTATTGCATCGGCAGAGTGCTGTCCCAGGAGGTTGTTCCAAGTGGTCCGAAGCCTGGTCGGTCCAGTTGCTCAGGAACCCACAGAGCATTCTAAAGCCTCCTGTGACACATTTGCTAAACACTTTGCCGATAAAATCGAGCGCCTGAAGAGCATGATTCCGTACGCCGTGGATACAGATAGTGAGCCAGAATCGGCCAGTTGCATTCCGGTCCGATGGGATCGGTTTCAGCCTCTCCTCGCTGAGGAAGTGGACAAGGTGCTCTCTACTGTGAAGCCAACCACCTGTTTGCTTGATCCTTGCCCTTCGTGGCTCATTATGAGCTGCAAAGAAAGACTGGGAGAAGGGATCAAGGCGGTGGTAAATGCATCCTTGGAAGAGGGTGCAATGCCATCAGCCCTCAAGGAGGCAGTGATAAAGCCCATCTTGAAAAAGCCCTCCTTGGATCCCCAAGAGTTGGATAACTTTCGCCCAGTCTCTAATTTACCATTCTTGGGCAAGGTGATAGAGCGAGTGGTGGCCAAACAGTTAGAGACACACTTGGAGGAAGCAGATTATTTAGATCCATTCCAATCGGGCTTCAGGACTGGACATGGAACTGAAACAGCCTTGGTTGCTCTGGTGGGTGATATGAGGAGGGCGTTAGACAGGGGGGAATATACCTTCCTCGTCCTCCTGGATCTCTCAGCGGCTTTTGATACCGTTGACCACGGTATCTTTTAACTCGCCTAGAGGGATTGGGAATGGGGGGCACTGTGTTACGGTGGTTTCATTCCTTTCTCTCAGGCAGGTACCAACGGGTGGCATTGGGGGATGAGGTTTCAGACCCTTGGCCTCTTAATTGTGGAGTGTCACAGGGTTCTATCCTCTCCCCCATGCTGTTTAACATCTATATGAAGCCGCTGGGAGCCATCATCAGGAGTTTTGGGCTGCAGTGTCACCAATATGCGGATGACACTCAGCTCTATCTCTCATTTAAGTCCTCACCAGAGTTGGCTGTGCAGACCATGTCCAAGTGCCTGGAGTCCATAAGTGGATGGATGGGCGGGAATAGGCTGAAACTAAACCCCGACAAGACCGAGGTGTTGCTCGTGGGTGACAGAAGAAGGCTGGGAGACATTGACGTGGTGCTTAATGGGGTGAGATTACCCCTGAAGGACCAGGTCCGCAGCCTAGGGGTCATTCTTGACTCCCAGCTGTCCTTGGAGGCTCAGATTTCAGCAGTGAGCCGGGCAGCGTGGTATCAATTACATCTGATACAAAGACTGCGGCCCTACCTTCCTATGCATCTGCTCCCACAAGTGATACATGCCCTGGTCTCCTCTCGCTTAGACTACTGTAATGCGCTCTACGTGAGGTTACCCTTGAAAACGGTCTGGAAATTGCAGCTGGTACAGAATGCGGCGGCACGCTTGATTAAGCATAGCCATCGCCGGGATCACATCACTCCGGTGTTAATAGACCTACACTGGTTACCAGTGGTTTACTGGGCCCAATTCAAGGTGTTGGTGTTGACCTTTAAAACCCTATATGGTTTCGGCCCAGTTTATCTGAAGGACCGCCTCCAGTATCACCAATTAGGCCACCTTACAAGATCAGCCACACAGGACCTCCTCTCTGTCCCACCGGTCAAAACAGCTAGACTGGTGCGGACCAGGGAGAGGGCGTTCTCGGTTATGGCCCCCACCCTCTGGAATTCTCTCCCTTATGATCTTCGACATGCCTCCTCCCTGATGGGTTTCCGCCGAGCTTTAAAGACCTGGCTATTCAGACAGGCCTATAGGAATTTTGGGGTGAATTAGCTTTTGATGTATTGATTGATGTTTTCTGATGTTAGATTAATTGATAATTATGTTGTGGATTGTTGTTGTATTTTATTATATTGTTGTAAGTCGCCTAGAGTGTCCGTTAAGTCGGACAGATAGGCGACTAACAAATAAAATTTTATTATTTATTATTATTATTATTATGAATAGAGTTTTCATGAGGCTGAGAGGCAGTGACTGGCCCAAGGTCACCCAGTGAGCTTCATGGCTATGTGAGGATTCGAACCCTGGTCTCCCAGGGCATAGTCCAACACCTTAACCACTACACCACACTGGCTCACATAAACTAGGTAGAGATGAGTAAATATGTCACTTTTGGTATCTCTCTCTCATTTCCCCCCCAATTTTAAGTTTAGTTCTCTACGTTTCCACATCCGTGTGTGATTTATTTATTTTTTAAAGTCCTCATGAAAATTCATTGGCATTTCAGTGCAATTTTATCCTAATATACATGTGTTTGCAAGTGATTTTCCCTAATATACACATTTTCGGAAAACATGTTTCCCTAATATAATGCACTTTGGTATGTTCTTTTCACCAGTATATACATTTCTAGGCACACCTTATGCATTTTTGCACACATTACTTGGTTGCAGAGAGCCAGTGTGGTGTAGTGGTTAAGGTGTTGGACTACAATCTGGGAGACCAGGGTTTGAATCCCCACACATCCATGAAGCTCACTGGGTGACCTCGGGCCAGTCACTGCCTCTCAGCCTCATTGCCTTCAATGGTAAACCCCCTCTGAATACCACTTACCATTGTCTTCAATGGTAAACCCCCTCTGAATACCACTTACCATGAAAACCCTATTCATAGGGTCGCCATAAGTCGAAATTGACATGAAGGCAGTCCATTTCGTTTTTCACTTGGCTGCATTGTAAAATTTAGAGGCGTGTGAATTTTGAAGAATAACCGTTTTCATTCTCATATTGTTTCAGAAAGAGAGAATTAGGTAGTTCACCTCTCAGTGTGAACTGAATTGAATTTCTCTCCCATCCCTAAAAACAGGCTGAAACAATGACTTGTCCTGTGCCACTTAATGAGCTTCATACCAGATTATGGATTTGAATCTGAGTTTCTTAGTGCCCAAGCCAACATTTTAGCTGCACTACACTGGTACTTAACAGTTTTAATCAAGCAGATCTTGCAGTGGTACAACATGTAGGGCATGCATCTGTTTTGGAATTGCTTTTTAAGATGTTTTTAAATTAAGACCTTTAAATTAAGATGTTTTAACGGTTTTTTTTAAAGAAGATGTTTTTAAAAGGTTTTTCTTTTTTCAGATGTTTTAAAGACGTTTTGGTTTTGAGATGTTTTTAGATGTTTTTAGTGGGTTGTCTCTTGTTTGCCACCCTGGGCTCCTTCTGGGAGAAAGGGTGGGATAGACACTGGAATAATGATGAAGATGATGATGATTTAGACTAGTCAAGCTTCATATAATGTACATCCAGTTAGGTCCTGAAAGGTTAGTAGTCTTGTCCCCACTATGACAGAAAAGGGAAAAACCCTTCCTGTAGTGTCATATTCCTCTACAAACATGGAGTAGGGTACTGAAGACTTTTCTAGGCTGAGGTTCAAGAATTTGTAGAAACACTGGTCTGAAAGGGAACAATCTTCTGTTTGTACTTGTGGTGGTTCCAGACCTACTCAGCTCTGCTTGTTTCCTTTCTGTCTGCACTGGAACTGTGGTAGGAAAACAGACCCAGCATTATAGCAGGAGTTTTCTAACTCCTGATCAAATCATCTGAGACTGATCGAATCGGTGCAGTTGGAAAGGGATTCTGGCTTGTGACCTACCAAGCCAAATGAAGCACACCAGCAATGTATGGTTATCTAGTGCAGCAGCAGAAGCCAGGGAGCAGTGGCTGGGTGAGCCTGAGGAGATGGAAGAGTTAGGAAATATAGAATATGTCGGTGTCAGCAGCGGCCTCCTGCTCCTCCTCAGGCTTGGCGTTGGCGATGCCTCTGGTGTGTCTTTGGGGCTGCAACCTGGAGTTTGTGATGCGTCAGGCGTTGGTGATGATGGGCCGTGGCTCCTCGCAGGACTCAGTGGACTTCAACATGGGCCACTCCAGCTTCATCTCGCACCGTCACCTGGAGCTCGCCTTATGCACTCCATACTTCTACCTACACTGCCTCGGCAAGAATGGCATCCTTGTTGACGGTGCCTTCCAGCGCAGGGGAAGCCCAGGCCTCCAGCTGCCCCCGCATCCTTCTGTTCGCCATTTTTGGGATCCCCTGCGAAGCTTGTGAGACTTTGGGGGCAATTTGTGTGTGTTGGGCCCTGGATGAGAGCCAAGGTGGATGGGTGGAGTCCTGGGTAAGAGCCAGGAGGTTGAGAGATGTTGAGTGAAGAAGTACAAGGCAATTGTTTTAATATTTATTTGTTAATTTATATTATGTATGCATTTGTATTGTGGCTTTATTGTATATTTTTATAATATTTGCTGTTGTTTTATCTTCTGTACATCGCTTAGAGATTTTTACGTATATTAAGCGGTATAGAAATGGCATGAATAAATAAATAATATCATGAGTGCCTATCACAAGTGCCATGGACGTTTGTAGCACACCCAATTAGTTGCAGGAAGGCCTTAGAACTGTCTATGGCTTGCAGCAGGGATGGGAAACCTATAGCCTTTCTCTTCTCAGTCAGGAGAGGCTGAATGGGGTCTGGAATGTTTTCTGGATTCAGTTGTGGAATGAATAAGGGCTGATAAATTGTGCTTGAATCCTGAGAAGATGGAGGCTCCGTGGGTGGGTAGCTCCTGTAATAATAATATAATAAATTTAATTTTTGTGTCGCCTATCTGGCCGAAGCCACTCTAGGCGACGTACAAACTAAAATTCAGTAAATTACAATACAATACAGATAAAATACAATAAAATCAGAACGATCATTAATCACAGCAGCATGAAATCAGTTAGGGCGATCAATAGATAATAAAATATCCCAAAAAAGTTAGCTCTCCCCAGAATTCCTGAAGGCCTGTCCAAAAAACCAATTTTTTAATGCCTGGCGAAATATATCCAGGGAAGGGGCATGGCGAAGATCGAATGGGAGGGAGTTCCAGAGAGTGGGGGCCGCCACTGAAAATGCCCTCTCTCTAGTCCCTACCAACCTAGCTGTTTTCGTTGGTGGGACTGAGAGAAGGCCCTGTGTGGCTGATCTGGTTGGGCGGCTTAATTTGTGGTACTGGAGGCGCTCCTTCAGATAAACTGGGCCGAGACCGTATAGGGATTTAAAGGTTAATATCAACACCTTGAATTGGGCCCGGAAAACAACTGGCATCCAATGTAGGTGAAATAATACTGGCGTGATGTGATCACGGCTGCGGCTGTTTGTAAGCAACCGAGCAGCCGCATTCTGCACCAGTTGTAGTTTCTGGACCGTTTTCAAGGGTAACCCCACGTAGAGCGCATTGCAGTAGTCTAATCGAGAGGTGACCAGGGCGTGTACCACCAGTGGGAGCTGATGAATAGGGAGGTAGGGTTGCAGCCTTCGTATGAGATGTAATTGGTACCAAGCTGCCCGGCTCACTGCCGAAATCTGAGCCTCCATGGACAGCTTGGAATCAAGAACCACCCCGAGGCTGCGGACCTGATCTTTCAGGAGTAAACTCACCCCATTAAACTCTAGGTCAACAGCACCCAACCTCCCGCTGTCACCCACAAGTAGCACCTCGGTCTTATTAGGATTGAGCTTCAGTCTGTTCCTTCCCATCCATCCACTCACGGATTCCAGGCACTTGGACAAGGTCTCCACAGCCATCTCTGGTGAAGATTTAAAGGAGAGATAGAGCTGCGTGTCATCTGCATATTGATGACATTGCAGCCCAAAACTCCTGATGATAGCTCCCAGCAGCTTTACATAGATGTTAAATAGCATGGGAGAGAGGATAGAACCCTGTGGCACTCCGCATGTGAGGGGCCAAGGGTCTGAAACCTCATCTCCCAATGCTACCTGTTGATGCCTGTCGGAGAGAAAGGAACAGAACCACTGCAAAACAGTGCCTCCTATTCCCAATCCTTCCAGGCGATCCAACAAGATACCATGGTCGACGGTATCAAAAGCCGCTGAGAGATCCAGGAGAACAAGAAAGGTGGATTCTCCCCCGTCTAATGCCCTCCTCATATCATCCACCAGAGCGACCAAGGCTGTTTCAGTACTATGTCCAGTCCTGAAACCCGATTGGTATGGATCCAAATAATCCGTTTCATCCAAGTGTGCTGCCAACTGGCTAGCCACCACTTGCTCAATGATCTTCCCCAAAAATGGCAGATTTGAAACGGGGCGAAAGTTGTTCAAGACTTTGGGATCCAAGGAGGCCTTTTTCAAAATAGGTTTTATAATTGCCTCCTTGAGGGCTGGTGGCAAAACACCCTCCTTCAAGGATGCATTTACCACCGCCCTGATCCCTTTGCCTAATTTCTACCTACATTTCATAAGAAACCATGATGGGCAAGGATCAATCAGACAGGTGGTAGGCTTTACCGTTGAAAGCACCTTGTCCACATCCTCAGAAGGGAGAGGCTGGAACCGATCCCACAGAACCGGACTGCAATTGGTCAACTCTGGATCCCCCACTGCATACACAGCGTATGGAATCGAGTTCTTCAGGTGCTCGACTTTATCAGCAAAGTGCTTTGCCAATTTGTCACAGGAAGCCTTAGAATGTTCCAAGGGTTCCTGAGCAACTGGACCGACCAGGCTTCGGACCACTTGGAACAGCTTCCTGGGACAGCACTCTGCGGATGCAATAGAGGCAGCAAAGAAATCCTTCTTTGTTGCCCTCACTGCCACCTGGTAGGCAGCTATTGCTGCTCTAACCTGTGTCCGAGCATCTTCAGAACGGGATTTTCGCCACCGGCGCTCTAGTCATCTCACCTCCTGCCTCAGACTACGCAACCGGGGTGTATACCACGGAGCCGTCTGAGTCCTATTCAGGGGGAGAGGACGTTTCGGAGCCACCCAGTCTAATGCCCTGGTGATTCCCTCATTCCACTCCATCACCAGGGTTTCGACCGGGTGACCTTCAGCAGGTTCCAATTCCCCCAGCGCAGTCAGGAATCCCTCTGGATCCATCAGGCGCCTAGGGCGGACCATTCTAATAGGTCCTTTACCCCTGTGGAGGGAGCGTGGCATCGAGATGTCAAAATTCACCAGATAGTGATCTGACCATGACACGGGGGTAAAAGAAATAGCCTCCAACTTCAGAACACTTCCTACCGCTCCCAGGACAAATACAAGGTCGAGAGCATGACCGGCTACATGGGTGGGCTCAGTATTATTAAGGTGCAGTTCCCAGGAAGCCATGGTTTCCAGGAAATCCCAAGGGGCTCCAGTGAGGGTGGTCTCAGCATGCACGTTGAAATCCCCCAGTACAAAAAGCTCTGGGGTCAACTCTCGTACATCCGAGACCACCTCGAGCACCTCGGACAGGGAATCTGCCGTGCAGCGGGGCAGGCGGTACACGAGCAAGATCCCCAAACTGCCCTTCGGGCCCAACCTCCAGTACATGCAATCAACAACCTTGGTCCTTGGGAGCGGAGGCCTGGTGAAAATCAAAGACTCCCGGTAGATGACTGCCACTCCCCCTCCCCGCTTACCTACCCTCGGTTGCTGTGCATAATAGAAACCCGGCGGACACATGGCCTTAAGGATGGGAGCTGAGGCCTCGTCCAGCCAGGTCTCCGTGATACACACCAGGTCTGCGCACTCATCCAGTATCATATCATGGATGACAGATTTTTTTGTGTCACAGACCTGGCATTACACATCAGCAATCGAAGGTCGGTAGGAATCCTGCTTCCCCCAGTTAACTTCTGGTTTTGGGCAGACCTGGAACACAGGATAGGTATTATGCATCTATCCCGTGCTCCTCTAAATTGACATGGTCTGTCCCTAGCATCAATCCGGCACCTGCCGCCCAAACTTGGTATAGCTTGGCCCCTCTCCTTCTCTGTTTCATCCCTCCTTGGTTTGCACATGCCCCTATCCCTAATTGCCTGCTGGACAGGCCTATCTTAAATAATATAACAAATAAACATAAAAACCCACCCCTTACCCCCCGGGGGCTGCCAGTCACTTCTTGTATCCAGGAGATTAGCCATTTGCCTGTGCTGGATGGGGTTACCTTCCCTCTGAAAGAGCAAGTCCATAGTTTGAGGTGCTCCAGGATCCATCTCTGTCACTTGAGGCTCAGGTAGCCTCAGTTGCTAGCAGTGCCTTTTACCAGCTATGGCTGGTGCACCAACGACAGCCATTCTTGGATATTCTTGGCTATGGTGAATTATGCATTGGTAACCTCAAGACTTGATTATGGGAGACCATCTCCTTCCCTACAGACCCTCTTGAGTGTTAAGATCAACAGAGGGGGTCTTCTTGGTAGATCTACCACCCTCAGAGGTTTGGGGGATGGTGGCCAAGGAGAGGGGTTTTCTGTGGCAGCTACTAAGTTGTGGAATTCCCTCCCTACAGAGGTGCATCTGGCACCTTCTCTGTACAGTTTTCAGTGAATGCTAAAGATGCACATCTTTATCCTGGCCTTCAGTACTTGAGATATATGATATCAGGACCCACCCTATTCCTGTGAATGTAATGTGTTTTGAAATACTGCATTTTAAATTTCTGTAACCAGCTGGTGCAAAATGTTGCAGTTAGATTGTTGATGAGGACAGACTACTGCCAGCATATAACTCCAGTGCTCTAAAGCTTACCCTGGCTGCCCATATGTTACCGGGACATCTTCAAGGTTCTTGTATTAATTTACAAGTCCTATAGCAACTTTGATCCAAGATATCTTAAAGACTACCTGATCCCTTATGTCCCTGTGCAGTCACTGAGATCTCTGGGGGCATCCCTGTTGGTTTCCCCCCCTGGCTCAGATGCATGGCTGGGACTACTAGAAGCCATGCATTCAGTGTTGTGGGCCCAAGCCTGTGGATCCTTCCCAGCTGAGATTAGACAGGCACCCTCCTTGCTGAATTTTAGGTGCATGACAAAGATCTTCTTATTCTAGAAGGCATTTTAAGGTATGTTTAGTTTTTTGTTTTGGCTTTATGATGAGTATTTGTTTTATTCTCTGTATAGTTTATTTTTACGTATGCCGCTTAGGGATGGGGTTCGCTGCTTAGTTCCAATCTGCTTGGATTCTGAGAGTCCATCTTTGCTTCCCAGTCTGCCCTTTTTTGTTCCCGTTTGCTTTCACACTTGCCAATCATCTTATTGTACCACTGAAAATTTATAAATAAATTGTGCCAAGACAAAAATCATGGTATTTGGCAATAGGTCACCAATACATAAATGGTCAATAAATGGACATCCAATCGAGCAGTGTCGGACCTTTAAATATCTTGGTTTACTCTTTTCCGATTCTCTCTCTTGGAGAAAACATATTGAACACATAAAATTAGCTGCACTAAGAATTAGTGGTTCTATCCTGAACTTCTATCGTACATCAGGGGGCAATCTAGTCTCTCCAGCTTTAAAATTATTCCAAAGCAAAGTTATACCGATGTTCCAATATGGAGCCCCAATCTGGGGATGGGAAAATCCGCTACTCGATCACCTAGAGACAGTTCAAAATAATTTTTTTAAAAAAATCCTGCTTCTCCCTTCAGCTACTCCAGCGGCCCTAATCCGGGCAGAAACTGGGACCCCGCCAGTCAGAGCAATGATCCATTCTGCCCTGATAAATTTTTGGAAAGTGGACAAACAACCCCTCCCACGTCAAACTCTAAAAATCAGTGTATCAGATACATGGTCGGACAAATTTTTGTCTGCCCAACTCAAGAAAATCCGCCAACTGTATCATATTGACCGCAAAGCGTTACAAGATTCCCTTAATAAAACCAGCTTTAAGGAGGCCATCCTTCTCCACACAGCCCGGATAGACAGATTAGCTTTAACAAACTCCAACTTTTCAATATGGTACAATCTATTTAAAACTGATCAAACAAAAGCAAAATATTTAGATTTCCTCACCTCAGTAAATCTGCGTCATGCCTATACAGCCCTGAGATTTCAGTCAATGCCCACGGCTTATTTGGCCGGTCGCCATAACAGCATTCCCCGAGATCAAAGACTGTGCATTTGTAAAGCTCTCGAGGTGGAGGATCTACCACATTATCTGTTAAATTGCTCTC
Source organism: Rhineura floridana (assembly GCF_030035675.1). Taxonomy (NCBI): domain Eukaryota; kingdom Metazoa; phylum Chordata; class Lepidosauria; order Squamata; family Rhineuridae; genus Rhineura; species Rhineura floridana. Next base: position 87,431,159 of record NC_084481.1, on the reverse strand, counting down.
TTTACAAACATCCCCGGGCCAAATTCTTGGATGAGGCATTGATTCACGCACCTGAAGACATACCCTCACACATTATCTTTCTTCTTTCAGACAGGGACCCTAGAATTACTTATAAGGTAGCATTATTTGCCCTAGCAGCGCAGAAGCTGAGAAGGAAATGTCTACTCGAACAAGGGCACGCCAGTTAGACTTTTAAGAGGCAACGTTGTATGTAATAACATTTATTATTTTATTTGATTTTAAAAGTGTATTATCGGTCTGCGGCCTATGGCCAGACAGCAATAAATGATTGATTGATATGATTTATTTATGTAACACTTGCCAATCCGCTGATTTTTTTTAGTGAAAAAATAAACTAATTTTTAATGGAAATGCTTATGAAAATGCTTATGATGTTCCACGTGGTTAGTTCCCTATGTACATATCAATTAGGCAGATAATTGCCCATTGAGTCTATCTCTTGCCTCTGTTGTACCCCAGGCTGAGGGGGAGTTAGATCAGGGAGAGGAGTCAGAGGAGGACGAGATTCCTGGGGAAGCTGGAGGAAGGGGGATGAGCGAGGAGGGGTTAGGCAGACCTCAAATTCCCATGCCCGGCACTTCCTCAGAGGCAGCTCCCACCCCTCCTGTGAGCCCAGCATTGGAGCAATTGGGAAGTGACTCCCTGATCGTGCCATCCATGCCCATGCAAGAATCCCCGCCAGGTACTTCAAACACCTCTCAGCCAGCCAGTGTTCAGCTTCCAGAGGCTGCGCTGTCACATAGTGAAACCCCACCGTCTGATGTGTCGTCTGAGCCTTTCCCCGCATGAGGAGGCACGAGAAGAGAGACTTTCAAAGGGTAGAACTCAGGAGGAGCCACCGCCTGTGTGTGAAAACCTGCCCTACTTAAGTTGGGGTCTTTGAAGGCACAAGCGTTGAGTCAACTCTCTCCAAACGCCGCAGAGACTGCTCAGTTAGAACAGCTAGGATAATAGTGAGTCAGAGTAGACAGGTGGATGTAACTATAACCTTAATTAAAACAGAGAAAGACGTCACCCCGCCTCAGTCTGGGTCCTTTGGCTCTGGGCATCACAGCTTCAGGCTGACTGATGTGTTGCTTAATGATTCCCCCCCTTCACTGTTCTTGTTTTGCAATTTTTTTATTTTTACTATTGAAAAGTCAGCAACTACTGCTTATTTTAACTTCTTTTTTTCCTGGTAAATTTTAATCTTTCTTTAAAAAAAATTAATAAAAGTAAATTTTTTTTTTACCAAATCAATGTGAAGAACTAGGGATTAGGGTTTTTTTCTTTTCCTGCCTGCTTGCTGCATTGATTTTTGTGTTGTCAACGGCTCAGCTGCCAATTTTGTAATGACAGTAATGTTGAAGGACCAATCTACAGTGCGCGTGCCCACACACATGCACACACCAATGCATGAACCTTAAGTCTGGGCCACTGTCCCTTCTTTGACCTTAAGACCTTAAGAGTCAAGCTCAAACTGCTGCAATTCAGTAATGTTTTAATTCATGTTTTAAACACAATGTGATTATAAAAAAGGCACTGCATGACCAGAGTCAAGCTGCTGCAGGTGACAGGCAGGAATGTTGTGCATTATATTTCTAGCTAAATCTGGTCTACTCTCTGGCTCTGGACTCTGGAGTTCCTTCCCTCCTGCAGTAAGATGTTTTGAAACGTAATTAATTTTGAAGTTTTAACATGGGAGTGGTAGACTTTCTATTTTTTGTTCTATCACTGCTACCACTAGCATGTTGCTGCATTAGGTGGTCATGCTTATATAATGGCATTGCCATTAATGCTGCTTGTATGAACCTTACATACCTAAGCTATGTTTCTCTCTCCAATCCACTGCTTGTTGAGGAAGCATCCTTTGTTTCACAACATAGATGACTTAATTGACACAGTCACACACACACACACAAATCCCATCCCCGCCCTCCATTTCAACAAAAGTCATCCACTATTTCCCTTTTTTTAGTTTCAGCTGCGCGGTTGCGGTATGATTCTCCTTTTTTTTACTTTGCAGAGAAATTTATGTAGTATTTTCAGACTCATTATCAATCAATCATACATCATTACCTGGGGCCTGGGGGTCATGATGCCTGCCTGCCTGCATATGGCCAATGAGAGGCTAATTATTAATATATGATCTAACATGCTGGCACTTTGTACACATGTACAGTCCACACAGTCACACAGACGCACACACACAGGCACAAAAGCAAATAGAGCAATAGAAAGAAGTTATAATTAGCAATGGATTTGGAAGAATACACTGCAGTACTAATAAGCATCATCATCCCCCCCTCTGGCAGCAGCACTCAGCACTTTATATAACTTATAAGAGAAAGCCAAATATGTTGAGCACTGAATAGTTGCATTCAAAGAGTAATCACTGCCTTGCAGCAAAATATAATAATTTTTGTAATTGGCATAATGGGCAGACGTGACTAATTCATATAGTAGTAGTAAGGAAGTAAAGAGAAGCAGTCAATTTTTTAATGTATGTGTAAAATAGCGTCTAAAAAAGAGAAATTGCTGCAATTGACAGAAGCCAGTTTGTTGTAATAAAATTATACTGCTTCACTTGCAAACCTTAATGTGATGTCTGTCTACCTCTGTCCACCAGCGCAATCCACACACTCTGCACGAAAGTGTTATTTAATGTCCTTGACAAAACACCAACACAGAGTGTCTGCTGTGCTGTGTGTGGTATCTGTGATGTGGTTGCCACTTAGAAGAAAAAAATATGTAGTCTTTCACAGATGAAAATGAAAAATAATTGCATTGCATTGAAACATTGGTAGATTGAGAAAACTACATTTTCTTTTTGCAATTTAATTTGATAATGAATAATGACCGGACTTCCCAGGAGGATCCCTACGCCTGTGCAGCCTCTGAGACGAGCTCCGTCTTGGATGAAACTTATCCAGTTTAAATTCAGTCAGAAGGCTCTTTTCTGACTGGGAATAATTTCTTCCGGTTAAAGAAGAAACGTGAGATTTCCCACATAGCTTTGTTTTGATTGTTGGAGTCTGGAATTTGTCAGAATTGTCTGTCTTCCAGCAGCTCAGACAGAGCGAGGATTTTTATGCTAGCTCAGCTGGATAAGTGACCCGTTTTTTTTTTTATATGGATTAACAGGCAAACATCCTCCTGTCTACATTCATCATTTTCTTATCTATACAGCTAAAGAGATTTGTCAAAGTAACAGCAATTGAGATAACCTAGGTGAGGTAAGACTTTCCTTTTTTTATTAGCTTATCTTTTTTTTTATTGCAAAAAGCTGACATGGAAAATAGCATTTTAAAGATTACAACGGACGAGAGATTTCTGATTGGAAGAGATAAGAAATCTTTTTGATGTATGGCTGGGACTATTTTTCCTGATCTACTTTTTTTTTGACGAATCTGCTCATTCTCTCTGCTACTAGCTATTTTGACGCTGTGAACTAAAGCCGTTCTTACACTTCCGGGCAGATAAGAGATAAGGGCTGTCTAGCGTGTGACGTTAGTTTGTTGGAGAGATTAACTCCTTTGTAACTGGTTAAAGAAATAAGCTGCTGTTTGTTTGGGACATTGAAAATTGAAGGAGTTTTGTTCCTTTGGCTTTAAGAATGACAATTAAGAAGATCATGGATGTACAAGAAGGGACTTTATCTTTAGACATGTTTCAGAAAATAATGAATGGGATTAACTCAATAAAACAAGAACTGAGAAATAATAGACAAGAGTGGAGAATTGAATTTCACGAAATGAGACAGGAGCTGAAAGAAACTCGGGATTCTATGAGAAAGGAGAATAAAGATAGATCTGGAAAACAAAAAAAGGATGAAAGAGAAATTAAAGGCAAGGTTCAAACTATGGAGATTGGCTTAATTATGGACATGAAAAAAGATTTGGATTTCCTGGCTGTGATGGATCCTGGAGACAAATATTACAGTTTGGAATTCAGCGCTGTGCCTGAAGGAATTGAAGAGATTGGAGATAAAGATATTATCGGTTCAAAAAAATTCTTGGACTGGAAGGATTTGATGGAACTTGAAATGGAGAAAGTTAACAGAATTAATCCCTGTTTTGTGTCAATGGAAAAACCTTCAAGAGATGTACTAGTGTATTATGTGGAAAAGAGGAACAGAGATGCGGCTTTGCAACAATACTTCAGTGATACGTTTGGATTTGATGGCAAGAAAATATCTGTGATGGAGGAAATTCCTATCAGACTTTTATTATATGACTATGACAGCAAGATTTTTGGGTGCGTAAAGATGGAAGATGGAAGATGGACCCAATATGGATAATGACAGAAGAGCAATTTAAAATTACTGGACTTAGTAGATTTGATGAGTTGGATTAATTGGCATGTTTATTTAGAAAAAAATTGATTGACATATATCTCAAGGATTGGAAACTTCTCTTTGACTTTTTGTGGAAGATTAAAATGATATGATGTTAATGAGATTTGAAACCAACTAAGATAACCGTTGGAGGAAGGTGATTTTATAATCTATTAAGATATAGGTTTGTTATATATTATAGATTTATAGCTGAACTATGACAAATCGGAAGTCAATATTTTTTCTTTTTTATATATATATATATATATATTCTTTTTGTATTGTACTAGTTATTGATTTGTGTTGTTTTCTTTTTGTATTGTTTTGGTTTTGAAAATTGGAATAAAAATTAATTGAAAAAAAAAAAGATAATGAATAATGACCAAAATGATTACTTAACCTAAACACTGTTGAAGGAACAGAAGAATTAGAGAACAGAGAAAGTAAAAAAATTAACATGAATGTTAATAGCCATGTCTGAGAATTAACAAAACAAAGAGAAAATTGGAGAGAGGTTAATGGATGTGAATGGCGATCATTATCACCTAGACAGCTGTTAAGAATGCATCAACTTAGAGGACAGCCCATTATGAAGATAATAATGTAAAATTCGGAGCACTTAAAAAAAAATCTGTGCTGATGACAGTCACGACCCACCGCAAGAAATCAGTGCTGGTCCAAAAAGAAAGTGGACTGTCAGATTGAGTCAAAATCCGGTACTAAATCCAATTTAGCATATATTCTCCCCCATCCCTAATGCCCCTTAGAAATGCTAATGATTTTGGCCCTGTTCACATTACATTCAAAGAGTGTACAGTCTGTGTACCTGAGTACACAAGTAGTTAGGCTGTACATACGCACAGTTATTCACATGTAACATTCAACGAGTGTACAATCTCTGTTATATATACATTCGCTGCCAGGAAAAGAAAATGGCTTCAATGACACTTATTAAATGCATCACTGATGCAATTCCCTTTTACTGGCAACAAGGCAAGGCATGCTGGGTCTGTCATACTTCCTGAAACTGTTTCCTGTCAAGGCCTACATTCAATAGAAAGAGTTTTGGCAGAAATGGGAATATAGTTTTACTCTTTTCATTTTTCCTGCAGATTTTTAAGTTTTTAAAATCAAAACACCAACTTTTAAAAACAAAATACCAACTTCTGTAAGTATCATAATTACAGCTTTTAAAATATTGTATTTTTCATTGCCTGTTATTCTTAAAGTATGTATGGTTTTTGATGCAGGCTTTCATGGAACAATACTATACATGTCTACTGAGATATAAGTCCTATAGAGATCATATGCTCATAGATAAATCTGTGTAAGTGCAGACCTAAATATACTGAATATTTATATATGAAAACAAAACAAAAACAAGCTGCTTAAAAGAGTATGAAATGAAATTATTCTTCAGACATGGTACACCTGATTCTTTCTTGAGGATATCATGTGTTTTAATCCATAGAACTGCACTCCAAATATAAATGTGGGGGAAATTATTTATCAATTGGGCTTTCCAGCCTGCTGCTCCCACTGTGACATACTCTGTCCCCTGGAAAGCCTTTGCAGCCCAGGGGTGAAATAAGACACAGACACAATATATATTGGGTTAAATAATGGGCCACTTTATTAACCAAATTCATATTGCATAATGAACCTGCAGAGGGGAACATAAGTGCGGGATTGTCCTGGTGAGTCAGGCAAAGCCTGCTTGCAGCTATTGGGGCGATTCACCTCCCAGAATTGGAATTTTGATAGGGGTTGGCCATCCTCGTGAACAAAAAGATACCCAACCGGTGCTGAGAAGGGCCAAGCTTGCCCTGGCCCCCAATATGGATAACCCCATGGAGGCCCGCCCCACTCCGGACCTGGTCCTTGAGAGCCGGCCTTGGCACACTCACCCCCAGATCCAGCATCCTGTGATGACTGCTGAGTCAAAGTAGCCCCCTGTTCAGAAGCAGATGTTACTTCAGCCAACCTGCTGGGCCCTGCCTCCAGGGCATCCAGTCGAGCTAGAATCAAATCCAAAGTTGCTTGGTTAGTATTATCAGAAACAAGAACTGGTTGGCCATTGACACCTGAGCTCGCATTTTGCTGACCCATCCCCCTAACCCGCTGAGCAGGGGGATTATTAGCCGTAACAGCAACCACTCTATCAGGGGTGGATTGCTGAGAGGAAGAAGCAGTAGCTGTATGGACAGCAACTGCTGTTTGGCCATCAACTTCACAGGTCACATTCTGCTGGCGCCTGCCCCTAAACTGTTTAGCATAGGGATTGCCAGCTGTGGCAGCAACCACTTGAACGGAAGTGGATTGTTCAGAGGAAGAGGCCACAGCTGGATGGTTATTAAATCCCCCACTGGGCACCTGCTGACCCCTCCCCAGGCTTGCTTAGCAGGGGGATTGTTAGCTGCCAAAGCAACCGAGTGGTGCTGGGTTGCCATGAGGAAGCCCCCTCCAAGGCCTCCAGGCGAGCCAGGATAGCCACCCAAGGTGGCTCATCTTCCCTATGCCTGAAAGCGCCAAAAGAAGGCGCCTCCCCAACCAACCTGGGGGCCCTGCCCTTCCCTTTGGGCCCCCTTGCCCTTTTTTGGGTGGCATTGTAAGCTTCAGTTTATGCTACTAAATGCCCCTACTTGCTTGGTTCGCCTACCTGTCTATCGCCTCACCAGGGATTGCCTTAAAGGTAAGCCCCTACCTGGCCTGACTAGGCCTGAGAGGCCCAGAACCAGCCTCCACCAAGGCCGGATGGCCCGGCTATCACTCCCGCGGGGGGAGATGCAAGGCCAAACGGCCCATTGATAACTCCCTGTGAGGGGAGTACGAGATATGGCCTAAAAGGCCTGAAAATGGGCCTCCACAAGGCCAGACAGCCCGTTAGTCTCTCCCTGCGAAGGGAGATATGGCCTAAAAGGCCCGGTAACAAGCCTCCGTGAAGGCCAAATGGCCCACTAAGCACTCCCCGTGGGGGGAGATATGGCTTAAATGCCAAGAAGGGACCTTAGCAATGCCAAATGGCATGCTAATCACTCCCCATGGGGGGAAATACGGTAAAAAAGGCCCAGGAATGGCCCCCTGCCAGGTCGAATGGCCCGTCAAGCACCCTCCGTGTGGGGAGATAAGGCCCTAAAGGCCAAAAAATCGGCCTCCGTGAGGCCAATCGCAAGGCTGAATGGCCGTGCTAAGTCCAGGCCCCCCCTCGAGACAGTCCTGGTTAACTCTGGCCTGAATAATAGCAATAGGCCGTCAGAAAATGGCATCGCCACGCTGCTTTTGCGCCTCCCAAAATGGCGCCTGCAACGCCGCAGCCTCATGCTGTTCATCCAGCGCAGGCTTGTTTAATGCCAAAGAAAAGGAGAGGTGGATGAGGGGCCGGCGCGAGCTTAAATAGGCTCGGCCGCCCATCCTCCACGGCGCGCCCTGATGGCGTCATGCCAGTCCTGGCGCGCCTGCCCTCTTCCACAATGGTGCCTGGGGATTCCCCCCGTGCCGCAAATCTCACCCCATGACCCAGTAAGTACCAGGAGCAGAGCGGGGAGTTCCTAGTATTTGGAAAATAGGAAAGCTCTGGGCTTTGGTTTTTATGGTTTTTCAGTGGAAATGTTTGTAGCTCAGTATCAAAAAGTGATCAACAGTGTCTCATTTTATGATCTATGTCACAATGTTTAGCTTTTGGACAGCACTTTAAATGTAGGGTGGACAGAAAGTAGATCGAAATGTATTGGTATATCTCAGGGTGACTCACAGAAGATCAGTGAGGATTTCAGACTCCTGTTTCACCAATGAAAACAAGAAAATGACACACACACACCATTATACTTCTGCAAAGGAGAAAGCTGGAGGTTGGTAATCAGGAGTGGATTTTTGTGTGGAAATACTGTGAACTCAGTTCAATTCTGAAACTCAAAACAAATACCTGGGCTAAGAATTATTTAATTTTGCATATATTTTGTGGCTTGCTCTGGTTGGTGGATCTTGGGTTTTTTGTAATAATGATGATAAAAAAAAATTAATACCAAAAACCTGAAGTCTAACCATGGTATTACCATAAAACTGTGTGATGCAGCTACTTGTGGCAGCTGTTTCGAATGGAGGCAGCCATTATCATGCATATGGCCATCTGTTGTGTCTAATTTTGATGCATGGCACTTGATGCAGAAGGTGAGAGCTGCACAGAGATGAGCAAATCGACATTTTTTTCTTCTCAGTTTCTGGGTACACAGTAGAAAGGTGACATTGCTTTTTTGAGAATGCCTTCTTTGGCAGTGTTTTGAAGAGTCTTCCCTCTCCTGTTGTAGTTTCGTTCTTGCAAGCACTCCTTTGAACCATGCTACAGCAACCCTGCAAGGTAGCCCTGTGCCCATACAAACGATTTACTGCAGGGTTGGCCAGAAAGTAGACTGTAATCTGTTGGTAGATCCCTGGGAGATTTATAGTCCATTGGCAAGTGCTTCTGGCTTCCAGTTGTTTAACAATAGCAATGAAAGGACACACACCTATTTGGAAATTTGCCAACTGAAATTAATAATACTTGTGGAAAGTAGGAATAGTCTTATGTGTGGAAAGACTGTGAGCTGATCTCAGTTCTGATAACCCTGTGCTCATCAACTTCTCTGAGACACCATGTCATTTCATACTAGATACATATCTTTTGCAGCTGGCTATAGCTGGTGGCTCTTGGGGTTCTAGTAAAACACAGGGTAGGTCCCAGACTCTGCAACAGTAGTGCTCTCCCAGTAATGGAAGCACTGCCACTCACTGAATGGGGATGGGGCAAGGTGCCTGTGAGTTCAGGACTGGTGGCACCACCATCCTGCAGCAGGTGGGCACACACAGGCTTGTGCTACATTCCGCCAAAGTACTCCCAAACTTGCCATCTCTGTGCCACTGCCATTCTGCCCCCCCCATGTATCACTGCTGACCTATACCATCAAATTATTGAAAGAGTCCTGGCTATATTTTTCTCTCTTGACCTTTAGGAGGAAATATAAAGCACACAACAGAATTTACATTACCACTGATTTCAAAAGGTTTTAAAAGACCAAGGAAGAAAAGTATAGTGGGTAATTTATATTGTGATTTATAGAGGTACTGTAGTGTACAAGTTCTACAAAAGCCAGTGTGGTGTAGTGATGAGACTATTGGGCTAGGGCCTGGGAGGCCTGGGTTCAAATCCTCATTCAGCTATGAAACTCACTGGGTGACTTTTGAGCTAGTCACCTTCTCAGCCTAAACTACCTCATAGTGCTATTCTGAGGATATATTGTGGAGGAGCAGGACTACGTATGCCACATTGAGCTCTCTGCAGGACAGTTGAGACATAAATAAGGCATTACATAAAATTAAGGCTACAATCCTATGCACATTTACTTGAGAGTAATCTCCACTGAACAGTGAAAGTTACTTTTGAATAAACCTGCTTGGGATTATGTTGTTAAGACACAAGGGCTAACTATTACCCAAAGTTTCTATTGATAACTATCATTTCTGAGCAAGATGTTACTAGCCATTAAGTTATTTTATTACTGCAGTTGTGACTGCAGCTATTATCAGGAAAAACTTCCTAACTGTTAGAGCCATACGACAATGGAATCAATTACCTAGAGAGGTAGTGGGCTCTCCAACACTGGAGGCATTCAAGAGGCAGCTGGACAGCCATCTGTCGGGGATGCTTTGATTTGGATTCCTGCATTGAGCAGGGGGTTGGACTCGATGGCCTTATAGGCCCCTTGCAACTCTACTATTCTATGATTCATTATATGCCACAGGGGTTTGGAGAAAGTTTAAAGCAGACTTTTTGTCTATTTGTGGAACAATCCTGAAGAGTAGCTGCAAGCAACAACAAGAGTCACATGATGACAGACTTATAAATTGTATAATATTTATTGATAAATAACCTAGTATTTAAAGGAAAGAATTGAATTTATACGTTAAAGGCTGTAATTCTATGTTCACTTTCACTTCAGGAGTAAGCCCCATTAAACTCAGTGGAACTTACTTCTGAATAAACATAGGGTTTATCCAAATGGAACGGGATAATCCACGGTTTCCATATTCAGTTTGTCATCTGATAGTCCTCACTTTTCCTTTTAGTTCGCTCTTTCCCAATTAAAAAAACACACTTTTTTGCACCTGCACACGCAGCGGTAAGACCTCTACATTCTTTTCGCTTTTTCCAAGCTCCGCCTCTAAAACCTCCCCCTATCAACCAATTGGTCAGCAAAAAAATTACGTATGCTCCTCTCCCCCTTTGCAACGAAGCACAATATGGCTGTAAAGGAGTTCTTGCCTCGGAAGGAAAGGCTGCTGGTCGGTTTCACGCCTGCCTTGTTTGTATTTGCGATATTATGCTTAAACGAATGTATGCTTTTCTGCCTTTATTGATATTTAAGGAGATACACACGCTGGCAATTGCACTTATTTCTCCAAAAAAGCAAGAAACGTGTCACACACACCCTTCTCCCTTTCCTTCCCACGAGAATGAAATTGACAAAGCTTTCCGAGCAGGCTTGAAACCGACCAGAAGCCCTTTTCTAAGTTTGTATTTGCAATATTACACTTAAACAAATGTATGCTTTTCTGATTTGAAGCAGAAACCCCAGCAAGTACAATGAAATTGACAAAGCTTTCTGGAGGCAGGCTGAAACCGACCACCCCGCCTTTCTCGCTTGCTTTGCATTGCAGATCTCACCCGGAGCGGCCGCCCAGTTTGCAGGCTGGCAAAAAATAAAATGCATCTGCGCAGTAGTTGCAGACCCCCCCCAGCACCCCACCATTGTGATGATTGGTTCAATTTTCCCGGGCTTATTCTTGCACATGCGCAAAAGTGCAGATACGTGATTGGCTGGAATGAGGAGAAGGGGCAAGGGGAAACGCCCAAGAACTGCCCATCAGCTGTAAAGTCCGCGGTATTGCATCCTAACTCCTGAAGGCACAGCAGATGATTCTCGATTTTAAAGAGCAAATCGCATTTTTGCCGGTATTGCAAGGAGCGGATTTAACCCGCGAAAATGCGTAACAGCGCGAGACATCATTTGGACGACTGAAAAATAATGAACACACATAGCGGGCATGTCACACATTTTGCAGTCGTCTGGATGAGCCCATAGTTAGGACTGTACTGTATCTTCAGATTCCTAAGTCTTTCTCTCCACCCCTTTCACTAGATTATTGATATATCCTTCCACATTCTTTCAAGATAGCAATTTTCACTTGTCTGAGCCCACAGGGGCCACATAAGTTCTGCTTCAGAGTCTTAGGGACCCCCCTCCCGGTCCGGCCTTGTCTCTCTTCATTACCTCTCTGTCCTCCTTTCACCTCTTTCTACATTCATCTCAAAGTGATGCTGCAATCCTATCCCAACCCCACTTACCCGTTACTTGCTTCTGAGTAAACTTGGCTAGGACTGTATTGTGAGCCAACACATGGACAAACTCTCTCCCTTTCTCTGCCCCCCAACTATGTCTTCTATGGCGCTGGAATCCTAATCCTTCTTACCTGGGAGTAAGTCCCACTGAACTGGATGGGATTTACTTTGGAGTAGGCATGGTTAGGATTGCACTGTGAACGCAAACCAAACAATTTTTTTTACAAAACTAACAATTTAGACACCCAATCCTAACTCTAGCTTCCCTGACAGGAATCACTCTTTTTTTAGGCAATCCTAACTCCACTTACCTGTGAGTAAGCCCCATTGAAGGAAGTGGGACTTACTTCTGAGTAGACATTATTAGAATTACAATGTGAGCCCTCAGAAGCTGCCCCCCATCTCCCCTCACTAGGTTTCTGCTTCCCTGCCTCCAATTTTCACTTGATTGAGACCACAAGAGGCTTGAACTCCATTTAAGTTTGTAAAACAATTTTTTAGAATTAACAATTTAGAGAGTCCATTCGTCGCTCTAGCTTCCCTGACAGAATCTCTCACATTTTTGGCACTCCTAACGCCACTTACCTGGAAGTAAGTCCCACTGAGTTATATGCTATAGCATGTAAATGCATAAATAAACAAACAAATGTGGTGTAATGTTGCTGAGATTACACCACCCATAATCTGTGACCTTTGGCTGTGGTGGCTGTGCTGATAGAAATTGGAGTCCAACAACATCTGGAGGGCCATAGGTTCCCCATCTATGACCTATGGTTAGGACTATCTGCTCCTATCTGCCTCTCCAGCACCGCACTATTGCTTGCTCCCTGGCTCACTAAACTAGATGCAAAAATACACAAGTCACATCTTTGTGAACATGGAATAGGATGGTACTCTCTCATGCTCTGAACTCAGATTTGGGACATTTTTTGCTACAAAAGCTGCCCCCTGTATCTGACCCTCATTCAAAGACTTAACTTGACCTTCCCAGTGTCACCACATCCTGCTGGGTTAATATCCCTTGGTCAGTTATAATCACAAAGTGAATTATTGCATATATCCAGTGCCACCAGATTTTATTTTCCTTGAGAAAGGCTTGTGCTCATTAATTTGAAGAATAAAGGCAGTCATTTTTTATCTGCCTTTTCAGTTCAAGAAAAATACACATTGGTGTGAAGAATGACAGAATGCAAGGAAATCAGTGGTGATTAAACAAAATGAATGTTACTCACATTATGTCTTTATTGCAAGCACTCTTTGGTGACTAAGATATAGCAGGTTATAGAAGGCAAGGTGAAATGCCACTATGTAAAATGCGAACGTGTTAGAGCCAAGAAGGAAGGCATATATATATATCTAACACTTACAGCTATTGAAGCAATTGGGGAAAAGTGCTGAAAGTCAGTTCATCTGGAGAGGAATGTAGTGGGCTGATTATGCATCTCTTGGACTCACCGACAATGTTTTTGGATGCACTATGGATTTCAAAGCATATGCACTTCATCTGTTCTGAAGCATATGCACTTCATCTGTTCTGGCGGGAAATGTAGTGTTGCGAAAGGAAAATAAAAATATTACCTTGAGTGCCAGGCACCTATAGCCAATGGTCAAAAGTGTAGCCTGCATTTGTGATTTTTTCTGTTCTTGTAACACCCACTTGAAACCTCTTGATATTGCCATTAGACCACTGTCTAGTTTCTTTATTGCCACATCTCTAAAACTATGCATGTGTCTCAACCTCTTTTCTTAAAATGAAGCTTAGAAGAACTGAGGCAGCAATTTCTTAAACTGCTATTCAACACACACTTACCTGAGAGTAAAGCTACAATTCAAACCTCTCACTCCTGCTGGCAGGGCTGTATGGAGTAAGTGGGCACCCGCTGCATTCATATCCCTGCCACACATGGCAACTGAGGCAAGGGGGGCAGAGGCGGAAGACTGCTCTGCCAGCCTGGCACAACACTCAGGGCCAGACTGTGCGGTGACAGTGAAATCGGCTTGGAATCCAGCTCTGCCTCTCCCCTGCCCACAGAACAGCCCATTTCGGGCTTTCTGCTGGTTGCCACTGGCAGGGATTCTGTCAGTGCCCTTCCTGCCTGCACATCTACAAGTGTAAAGGATAGATGGGTTTGGATTGCTCTGTTAGTCCAGTAGAGCTTAGTGGGACTTTCTTCTGAATTGACATGCATAGTATTTTTATTTATTTTATAGAATGATAAACCACCTTTCAATACATTTCCCTAAGGAGGTGTACAAAAAGTGATCATTTTAAAAAAATCATTTAAAACCCTTATCAGCATCAAAATATACAAAAACAATAATAAACAATAAAGTTGTTTCAAATTAGCCAGCCAATTGAGCATAAATTCTGAACAGGGCCATGAAACCCTGGATTTAGGGTTGCATCTTAAATGCCAACAGCATTGATCTATTCCACACGCACAGATGAAAAACAAGTCCCCTTTCAGAGGCTTTATGACTCTACTTTAGACTGACAACAGAGTGGTGGAAGCAAAGTCAAGCAATATGGGTGCCAGGGTCTGAGTGTAGTATGGTTGCTCTTAAGAGGTTAGAATTAGGAACGCCTGGGAAACAGAACATGGCTTTGCTTAGTATCCTTAAGATTGCCACATTTCAATTTGTTTCTTTTTTTACTGGCCCTTATAGCCAAAGTAAAGTTTAGCTGAATTTTGACATTTTACTTTTAAAAATTGTCATTCTGCTTTTTATTATTAAAATCTGAGATTCAAAATCTGAAACTGTTTTGTGTGGCTAAATAAATTTACAAAATTTGCTAAATTCAGTGGGAAGTTGCCTCTTGAATACCAAGTGGCACTGAATATTTGCCAAATACATATTCTGAGAATATTCAGAAAGGATTGCCATAGCAATAGAAGAGTGGGAAATAAATCTTTGTAATATATATATTTGCCACCAAAATTCACAGAGGAAGAACTCTGAGCATTTTTGATGCATTTTTGATGCATTCTTAAGATGGCTACCATTCTGGAACCTGAGACTCTGGGGACGTTTGAAGGGCATAGCAATTGCGCTTTCTTCAGAACCAGCAGAAAACCTCAGGATCACTTGCTGTTTAGCTGAGGCATAAACTGTAAAAAGATGCTTGCAAGGCTGTTCTTTTTTCTAACATCGGCATGTGCTATTTGTATGATTTCCACCATCAATATCTAATGAAGGTTAACTATTTAATTTTTGCAAATTGTATTGTTTTTATTGTTTTATTGATGTTTTACTGATGTATTATTGATGATTTATTGATGTACCTCTATATTTGTGTTCTTTTGTAAGCCGCCTTGAGGTCCTTTTGGCCGAAAGGTGGGGTAGAAATATTAAAATCAAATCAAAATTTAAAATCAAATCAAAATCAAATCAAAACCTGGCTTCAGCTACTGCTGTGCCTTTAATAGCAGCACGGTACACAGAAATGAGGCACATGAATTGTTTCCTGGTGGGAAGAGAAGTGATGGAGAAAGGCCCACTAATTCAATTTATTTATGTCAGGCTGCTCCCAAAGGCACAGAGGAAGGTCTAGCTTTTTTTTTTTTAAGTTGTATATCCTATTGGGATAAGTAACAAAGAAGATAGAGCAAGGACATTCTACAAATCATATATAAAAATAGTGAACTCCGTGCCAACACTTATGCATTCCAAACATCACCATCCAAACAAAAAAAGAAGGTTTCAGCTGGCTTGGGAAAACCCTGAGGTTTGCAGAAGTACAAAAAAACACAACACTTTAGGAAATCAACAACTCTCAAGTGGAGTGGGGGGAAGCAATGAGGACTGGGCATGCTCAGTGGCTATGGAGTACTGACCAACTATTGGGAATGGAAAACTGAGGAGAGGGAATGGAATCCTGAAAAGAGGATGTGGCTGGCTGGAACTCTAAACAGGAGCACTCTGTACTGTAATGTTTGCTGCAGGTCCTGCTTGTTGGACTAAACTGAACTGGATAGAATTCTGGACAGTACCACAGCATACTGCAGGCTGGTGATGTCATATTTTTGAATTCTTTCTATTTTTTAAAAAAACACCATCCTTCTTTCATGTAGTAAACTAGCACATTGTGGAGAAAGGTTGAGTGTAGCCTTCTCCCTGATGCATTCATTTATGACATAAGAAGAGTTGTTTATTTTAGAAATATGTCACCCTTCCATCTGCAGTCCAGAATTCCAGCACCACAGTCTACCATGATATTCAGTATCAAACAACATGTATATACTGTCTTTCAAATGGTAGTTGAGGAGCTTGTAAGGTGAGACTTCATTCTGCTGCCTGCTCTTAGGGACTCTCTGACCCAGTCTGTTCCATGCATGCTGGGACACCAAATAGAATCCCTTTGCTTCATCTTGTGACAAAAAGAAATACCCTGTTGATTATAGATCCAGACATGAATGTGACTTTGAATATCTTTTCTGTGGAGGTTTCAAGGTAGATTACCCCATAAAACATTACTGTTGTCATGCAGCTAGTCCCTAGCACATTGGGAAATGTCCAGATGAATTTCATTGCCGCACAGGTTTGTTTGAGATCAATGGAAATAAGCTAATCAAGTATTTCAAATATAATTAAGATTTTAGAGGTGGGCCTCTTATTCTTTCATTAGAATCCCCACGTAGTGGCTTGTTGAGCCTATTACCCATCACATTAGAAGAGGGTCAATTAACAACACTGAAAAGCCTTTTAAGTGCTTTTATTCATTCATGCATGTATGCATTCTTGTTATTCATATGCTTAAAAAAACTCTCTGTATGTTGGAACATAAAGATGATTAAGGCTGAGAAAGTTTGTGCCCAAATTTGCTTACCTTGCAAAGTGGTACAGTGGGATGACGTCAGCTGTCTGCTTGACTTTAAGAACATAAGAGCAGCCTGCAGGATCAGGCCAATGGCCCATCTAGTCCAGCATCCTCTTCTCACAGTGGCCAACCAGATGCCTACAGAAAATCTGCAAACAGGACCTGAGCGAAGAGCACTCTTTCCTCCTGTGCTTTCCAGCAACTGGTATTCAGAAACATATCCCCTCTGACTATGGATGCTGAGCAAAGCCACCAATGCTAGTAGCTATTGATAGCCTTATCCTCCATGAATCTGTCTAATCCTCTTTTAAAGCCATCCCAGTTGGTGGCCATCACTGCCTCTTGTCAGAGTGAATTCCATAGTTTAGCTATGCACTGTGTGAAGAAGTACTTCCTTTTGTGTGTCCTGAATCAACCAACATTCAACTTCATTGGATGTCTACAAGTTCTAGTGTAGTGAGAGAGGAAGAAAAACTCTTCTCTATCCACTCTCTCCATGCCATGCATAATTTTATACACATCTATCATGTCACCTCTGATTCCCTTTTTCTCTAAACTCAAAAGCCTCAAATGCTGCAACTTTTCCTCAGGGGAGTTTCTCCATCCCCTTGGTCATTCTGGTTGCCCTTTTCTGAACCCTTTCCAGCTCTACAATATCCTTTTGGAGGTGAGGCGACCAGAACTGTACACAGTATTCCAGTAGCTACAGCTGTGGGAAACAGATGCTGGAATGCTGCTTTATCAAATAATGTGTAGTTATAAGCAAAGGGGGGGAAATGGGAAAAGAAGGTAACAAAAGGGATTGTACCCACATTATGCTGTGGGACGAAGAGCTCACTGCTGCATTTCCTTCTACATGCCTATCTACACTGTGGGCTTAATCTGGGTTAATAGCCAGTCCCTCTGTCCACAGACCTGTGGAAATTGTATGTAGGGATGGAAGGATCTCTTAATTTTGGCTCCCCCAGTTTCTCCTTTTTCCAGTATTAAATTCATTTCTCATTTCTGCAGTAATTTGTGAATTTGTTAAATAAAAAGTCCTCATGAAAATTATTCAGCATTTTAGTGCAAATTTCTCCTATTAAACACGTTTGTCTGCAGTTTTGACTAATGTACACATTTTTGAAAGCAATGTCTTCCAATATAATGCATTTTGTATGTTATTGTTACTAATATATTAATTTTATGTGTGCTTCCCCTAATATATGTATTTTTGTAAACATTGTGTGATTGGTGAACTGCATCACAAAATTCAGATAAGTGCGAATTTTGAAAGATGTCTGTTCTTTGGGCCTCATATTGTTTCAGAAAGTGCAAATTATATAAATTCAGCTTTAAATGTGAATCAAATTGAATTTCTCCCCCATCCCTGCCTGTATGTGGTTTGTGCACAGAAAGTACCAGGGTCAGTACCAGGCATCTCCAGTTAGAGCTGAGAGAGACCTCTGCCTGAAAGCCCAGAGAGTCGGTACCAGTTAGTATAGATGGCACTGAGCTAGATGGATCAATGGTCTGACTTGGTATAAGGCAGCTTCCATGTTCCTGTGGGGGCCAGGGATCTCTTACAAGGAATTCTCCAGAGTCCCATCAAATTAATTCCCAGGATTATTTGAGAAAGCCATGCAATTTAAAGTAGCAGAAAAAGGAATATAAATGTGTAACATTGCTATAGCCTAAGGGATATACTAGGGGTGGGTGAATAAGTCTATTTCCAGTCTCTGTTGCTGTTGCATTTGTTCATACATAAATTAATCCCATGCCATTTCTACATTGAAAAGATCCCACATATATATATATATATATTTAAATACATATCTCTAAGCATGTTTCCTCTCAATATACACATGTATTGCCTCTCAATATACACATGTATTTTTTCCTCAAAATACACAACAATTTTAAATGCATTTTATTTATTTATTCATTTATTTTTAGCTGAAAACTGTGTGGGAAGTGTGAAAGCATTAGAAGAATTGGTCTGGCTTTTTGGTTGGGGTTTCCCACTGGTGGAACTCTTTCCCCATGGTAGCCTGTCTACAGTTGCATCTTTTAGGCACCATGCAAAAAATCTCCCCCCCCGGCGACTTTTAACCTCTGATATATTTCTGTTGTGATCATTTTTAATTCTGCCTTTTTACCATTTTAACTGGTTTTGTTTGTTTGTTTGTTTGTTCATTGGTTTGTTTACTGTCATAAATGGTTTTACAACTGGTGGTTTTAACTGCTGTCTGCAATATAATGTTTCTTTAATATTTTAATGTAATTTTATTATTCTGAGCTGCCCTGGACTCCCTTTGGGAAGGAAGAATGGGGGCATGCATGAATAAATAAATGTATATTTATTTTATTTATAGCCCATCTTCACAAAAAAGATGGGTTAAAAAATTACAATTAAAATAAGCAAAATGTACAATTAAAATAATAAAACAAAACTCTCAAAACACAACCATTATTAGAATAATAAACTAGCCGCACGGAATGGCAGTGCACATGAGTGCACAGCCATGTGGGAGGAGGGAAGACATCCACTCAACCATGGCCTGGGTAAAGACAGGATTTATAAGTTATTGAAGACCACACTGGACATTTTGAATTGAAGGGCAATATAGAAGTATTCTAAGATCATCACCACCACCATCACCAAGAAAGAAAGGATGGAAATATACCACTGATATTTGGAGTGACTTCACTGAACATATTGTTGTGCGCCTCCCCAATCTCCAAGCGGTGAGATTTCCAGGGTCCCTGCGCTCATCCAGGGTTTGGTTTCCTTTGGGAAGAAGGTCAGTGGAGACTGTGGTGTCTTTATGAAATATGGTTTATTTATTTACACACATTCCAACCTGAGCTTAGGATGGAGGGGTTCAAGGCATCAGCAGTCCAATATCCAGCTTTTCCCTCTGGGTTGCAGGAGGCACCCCAAATGCCATGGTGTGGAGAGCCAGTCTCTCTGCCTGCCTCCAGTTCCCAGCAATTCTTGGACACAACTCAAAAACACAAGCCCCTCCTAGCAGCCAGGAGGGGGGGGGAGGCTCTTCTGAAGAGTTTCAATGACAAAAGGGTCTTCCTGGCCCATTCACCAGTTGCTGGGCAACTGATAGACCCATTATCCTACCTATCCACTCTATTAGCTTAACAAAAGAAATTCATCTGGCCAGCAGAGTCAGTCCCAAGGCACAGGATTCCAAATCAGAGGCTGGAAGGGGACCCACAGGAATCATCCATTCCAACCCCCAAACTCATAACACTAACCTGTCCCAGACCTGCAAACAAACAACAGAATAACAGCTTTCCCTACAAAGACATAACAGGTACCGGTTAGTAAGACATTGAAATATACATCATTAAAAGCATAGTCATAGAAATACAGTTGCATCCCCACACAAGTACAAAAACAGTCCATTCCCTTTCAGCCAGTTTTCAAATAACTGCTCTCACTTTAGGCTTCCTCTTCTTTCTTGGAGTTCCCCCAAACAGTTGTACACCCACCCACAATCTAACAGACACAGAATAGTAACTCTTAAACATTAAAACCTTATTACAAAAACCTATCAGCATAATTCCTAAAAAAATCATTAAACAGCTCATATCCCCACAAGCATGCAAAAAAGCACAAATCAACAGCATTTCAAAAGGCAATACTAAAACCATCAGAAAAATTCCTACACCAAATCAGTACACAGTTCCATAAGCACAAACCCCACCCCCAAACCATGCAGTTGGCCACATGGCCCTTTGTCTTGGGGCTCCATGGAGTTCACAGTCCAAGCTGATCCCTGCTGCTGCCTGCAGGGTGTTGGGACTCCTATCCAGGAACAAATTTGTTTCCTCCTCAGCACACAGCAGACTGTAGCCGTTTTCCTCCCACTCTCTGCCCTGGGAAAAGTCTTTAAGCTAGTCCTCTTCATCTCCTGCCCCAAACTGCAAATCAAAGTTCTGCCACAAGTCTTTATCTGGGGGCAACTTCTTCAGGACTACTTGGCCTAGCCCACCCAGGTTGGCAGAAAGAAATATTTTCTGTTCTCCCTCACAATCTCCAGTGTGAAACATGGGCCCAAACAGAGGCAGGTAACCCTCCCAGTGTCTCTTGCCCTCCAAACTCATAGGGTGCTGGGTGCCTCTCACTGCTGGAATTTGCCCAGGGGCTGCACCCATCATAGGAGCTGCATTCCACCCTATAAGACCATTATGGGGCACCCAAGGGGCAAAGTCACTTGGGGATTTTATCTCACCCATCTTTCCAGGTGCTGGGATCTCCTCTTGGACTTGCACTCCCACCTCCTGCACTTTTTCTTGCACAGCCATTTCTCCAGGCACTGGCAGCTCCTCTCATACACACCCCTCCAATTGTTCCTCCTGCACTTTCTCTTCCACAGCTGGCACACACAGGGCAAAGAAATCCATTAACAGCTGTTCTTCTCCAGTGTCTAGTTCACCTTTCTCCAAGGCCTTTTCTTCCTCCTGCATTACTTCTTTAACAGCAGGCGCACATGGTCCTCCTTGTGCTCTAGTTGCCTTTGCCGCTGGTCCTTCTGGAGCTCTAGTTGCCTTTACCACTGGTCCTCCTGGTGTTCTAATTGCCTTTGCCACTGGTCCCCCTGGTGCTCTAGTTGCCTTTGCTGCTGACTATTCTCAATCAGTTCTGCTTGCTGCTGGAATATCAATGTCATCTGTTCCAGGAGAGTTGCTGTTATCCCCTCCATCATGACTCAGGCACACCTTGCTCCCAATGCTTCTTCTAAGAAACTCAATCCCACTGCTAACACCAGTGTTGTGCACCTCCCCAATCTCCAAGCGGTGAGATTTCTGGGGTCCCTGTGCTCATCCAGGGTTTGGTTTCCTTTGGGAAGAAGGTCAGCCAAGACTGCGGTGTCTTTATGAAATATGGTTTGTTTATTTACACACATCCCAACCTGAGCTTAGAATGGAGGGGTTCAAGGCATCAGCAGTTCAATGTCCAGCTTTTCCCTCTGGGTTGCAGGAGGCACCCCAAATGCCATGGTGCGGAGAGCCAGTCTCTCTGCCTGCCTCCAGTTCCCAGCAATTCTTGGACACAACTCAAAAACACAAGTCTCTCCTAGCAGCTGGGGGGGGGGAGGCTCTCCTGAAGAGTTTCAATGACAAAAGGGTCTTTCTGGCCCATTCACCAGTTGCTGGGCAACTGATAGACCCATTATCCTACCTGGCCACTCTATTAGCTTAGCAAAAGAAATTCATCTGGCCCGCAGAGCCAGCCCTAAGTCACAGGATTCCAAATCAGAGGCTGGAAGGGGACCCACAGGAATCATCCATTCCAACCCCAAACTCATAACAATATACAGAGGCCATCATTTTTTCAAGCTACTAATTAAAATATGCACTTGCTAGCATGTATGCAACCAGCCATTCTGGGAAACATTTGGCTTCAATCCCAAGCAAACATGGCTATCCTTTTTTTGAAGCTCCCACTTGCTATGAGTTGCATTGAATTTTACAGCCTCATTGTCAGTTCACGGTGCAAAAATCTATATGTGTGCTAGCAGATGGAAGGAGAGTGAGGTCATTTGCTGCTTATTAGAGAGGAAATGTAGCCTGTTTCCTATGGGATTCTATTTGAGATACCTCAATTGAAGTGCAACATTAAAATAGCAGGCTTGGAAGTGGATCACATTACATTCTTGCCTTTTATAGCAACACCACCTTCCTAGTGTTATTATTCCAGAAACACTATGCTGTCTTGGTCTGTTTCACATCCATTTCTCATTAAACTTCTTGAGAAGTACGGGCCTCTTACATTTTGGAGGCCTGCAGCAAGTATTTTTGTTTCTGCACTGAGATCACAAAGTATCCTGAGAGTGCATTATATGTGCGTCTGCGACATGACAGACCAGGGAGTTCTGAAACCCTAGCTACAGCTTTCATGATTATGGATGTGATGTGTGCCTCATTCTTTCTCACACTGCAAGAAATTCACATCCCACTAAATTCAATGCCAAAACAATCTGATTTTAATAGAGATGGGATGCACTTAGCATTTTCATAAGAATATCCATTCTGAATCAGCAAATGAAACAATATTGGTATTCACTGAGAACTTAGCTTTCACGTATCCACACTTTCCGTTGCTTTTACAGCCTAATCCTCATCTTCTGATGGTTAACACGGTATTTCATCAGATATATGCTTTTAGAAGCTAAAGTTTTAATTAAGATAACTAATCTCTTGCAAAGCCTATCTTTTATAAAAAAAGTTTTTAAATTTTTTTTTACAATAAACTATAAATCGTGTCTTAAGCCACAGTGCAATCCTATGACTGTTAATTCATACAACACCCAGCATGCACACAAGTCCTTCATACAAACCTGCATATACATACCCCACCTTCACATAAAATGCACATGGTTTTACTCTTCCTTCATCCTGTTGCTGTATTTATTTTACTTTAGATTTCATGCTGCTTTATTTCTTTGTAGGCTTTTAATCTTTACGGCAAACTGCCCAGAGAACCTTTATTATTGGATGGTTTGTAAATATTGTAAACCAACAAATGCTTTGCACAATCCCATACATACAAATATGGAACATCAGTCAGTCGGCACTTCACAAAACCACACCCATGAAAGGAGATTACTGCCCTCTTTCCTCAATCTATAGATTTCAGCACCTGCAAGCCTCCTTGTAGAGGGGATATTCACCCAGGAAAAGCCAATCTGGCACATGTGTTGTAATACAGCTTGCTTTTAGCTAAGATGTTTAAACATGGGTTTTACATAGGTGATAAATGCACTCCAGTGGGAAGTCTTTAAATGGCAATATTCCAGGCATTGGAGTTTGGGCAACTTATAGTACCCACTACATAACTTCTATGTGCTAAATTTTGGGTGGGTGGGTGGGTGGGTGGATGGATGGATGGATGGATGGATATTTTAGTACTAAAATTACCCAGATTCGTTCTAACCTTGACTCTAATAACACTTTAACTGATGTTATGCCCCTGACTAAGGTGACTGTTTGTTCCTCCACTTTAGACTTTTTTCAGCTTGTCCTCCCTGCTGATATAGACAATCTCCTGGAAGGGATGAGACCCACCACGTGTTTATTGGATCCATGCCCCTCATGGATTATAAAACAGTCCAGGAAGGGACTTGCAAATCAGATCTGCGAGGTGATTAATGCTTCCCTCCAGCAAGGCCGCCTCCCAGGAAGCCTAAAGGAAGCAATTATCATTCCCTTATTTAAAAAAGCCTTCTTTGAACCCTTCTTGCTTGGACAACTTTCGCCCTGTGTCCAACTTACCTTTTTTAAGTAAGATTATTGAGAAAGTTGTGGCCTCTCAGCTCCAGAGTTTTCTGGATCTGACAGATTACTATGACTCATCTCAATCTGGATTTAGGCCGGGTCATGGAACTGAGACCGTATTGGTGGCCTTAGTGGATGATCTTCGGAGGGAATTGGACAGGGGGAGAATGTCTCTGTTAGTCCTTCTTGATCTTTCTGCAGCGTTTGACACGATTGACCATGATATTCTCTTGGGACGCCTCTCTGAGATGGGTTTACGAGGCGCTGTTTTTCAGTGGCTCGCCTCTTTCTTGGAGGGCAGATCACAGAGAGTACTGTTTGGGGACTTTAGCTCTAACCCCTGGCCGTTGTCATGCGGAGTACCACAGGGCTCGGTGCTTTCACCGATGCTGTTTAATATTTACATGAAGCCGCTGGGTGGGATTATCCGGAGTTTTGGAATTCGATTTCACCAATATGCTGATGACACCCAGCTTTACTTTTCCTTCCCTCCGGATATGAGAGATGCCATTCTCCCTTTAAATAAATGTCTAACAGCAGTTAAGATCTGGATGACGCAGAACAAACTGAAACTGAACCCAGATAAAACAGAGGTACTGGTGATTGGGGACCGAACCAAATTGGAAATAGGGAATGTACCGTTATTAGATGGAACTTTACTCCCTTTAAAGACCCAGGTCCGTAGTCTGGGTGTCCTCCTGGATTCGGCTTTGACTTTGGAGGCCCATGTCTTAGCAACGTCCAGAAGCGCCTTGGCCCGTCTAAAACTTGTCCGCCAATTGCTCCCTTTTCTGGAGCTTTCTGACCTAACCACGGTTACCCATGCCTTGGTTACGTCTAAGCTGGACTATTGTAATTCGCTTTACACAGGACTTCCTTTCAAAACACTCCGTCAATTAAAATTAGTCCAAAGAGCAGCCGCCAGGATGCTAACAGGAGCGGGTTGGCGAGTCCACACCACTCCTCTTCTAAAACAGCTACACTGGCTCCCAATCCCTTATCGAGTCCAGTTTAAGATTTTGATGTTAACGTTTAGAGCGTTATCTGGTTCAGGCCCTATCTATCTATCTAATTGTATTTCGTTTTATGAGCCTACTCGTCCTCTAAGATCTTCATTAGACCCCGTCCTTAATATTCCTCCTTTCTCACAAATTCATCGGATTGGCATTAGGAACAAATCTTTTTCAGTGGTAGCTCCAACCCTTTGGAATTCTCTTCCGCAGGAAATTCGTTTTTCCCCTTCTTTGACTAGTTTTCGCCACCAAGTTAAGACCTTTTTATTTCGGTTAGCATTTAATTTATAATGTGAGAGATAATTGATTTTATATACTGTATATTGTATAAGGTGCTTATATCATGTTATTGTTTTTGCCGCTTAGAATTCTTTGGAACTGAAGCGGGATATAAACTTCTTAAATAAATAAATAAATAAATAAATAAATGGATGGATGGATGGATGGATGGATGGATGGATGGATGGGACAGACAAGCCCTGTTTGGGTGCTTCCTTCATGTGTAAAACCCACATGAGAGTACAGAGAGCAGAAATACATGTGCTAATTGTTTATCATCATCATCATCTCTGCTCCCTGTCGCCCCATCATTCTCCAATTCATGAAGCACAAAGGTCTGAATCTACTCAGGGAGGCTCCTCGTATGATTTAAAGCCCCTGTTATATAGCGTTCTAAACTGTGCTGGGAGTCTCCACTAAGAAGAGAATTAACACTTCAGACCTTTGGAATCCATGAGGTAGAGGGGGAAATGGATGGTGACAGGGACAGAGCGTAGCACCCTCATATCCCTCTCCCTGTTTGCATATATGTTTTTCATGCGAGTAGAGTGCCTGAACCTCAAGGGCTATCTTGATTTGATACTGACCAGAATGTCCAGACATTATCAAGGCTGTTTGGGCCTCCTGACTTACATTTACAGGCACTCTTCAGCCTCCTTACTATTGTATTTATATTGTATTTAATTTTTATTGTAAATACATAAAATGCATTTATTTTGATTATTTCAGTCCATTAATTTTCAGTCCATTCTGAATTTTCCATTAAATTCAGTAGTACATTTTTTATGCAGTGATTTTCCGGCTATTTTCAGAAATTGATTTTTTAAAAATATTAATATTTTATTTCAATTTTTCCTTCAATATATCCACATTTCCTTTCAAAATATTGATATTTCCTTTAAAATATTCATACTAATATCAATATTTTTTCTGAGGGTAAAAAAACCTGGATCAATAAAAGCAGTGGCTTGCAGGCAAAGAACAAACTTGAATCGATACCACCTGTTAGGTTGACGGAATGCTTTCGAACTGGCACTGGCCAATGGATTCCATCCCTGCTTCTGAGTAGTCATGTATTGGATTGCACTGTAATTGTCTCCAACTGAAATTAATGGTGCAAAGGCATTTAACTGGCTGCCCATATGCTACTGGGCCAGGTTCAAGGTTCTTTTGTTGGTGTATGAAGCTCTGAAGAACTTAGGTCCAGGTTACTTTAAGGACTGCCTGAGCCTTTATAACCCAGCCTGATCACTGAAACCATCCAGAGGAGTGCTGTTAGCTATCCCTCATGTTACAGAAGCCTGATTGGCCTCAACCACAAATTGGGCATTTAGTATCGCTGGTCCCATGCTATGGAACACTCTTCTGGCAGAGATTTGGCAGGCATCCTTGCTTTTGACTTCCAAGGATCTTGTGAAGACTTTTTTGTGCCAACAGGCCTCTGGAGCTGTTTATTCTTTTTTTTAATAGCCAGTCATGATTGATTTCTCATCTTTTATCCTGCTCCCTCAGAAATGCAAAATATGCGCGCGCGCACGTTCTTTGTTTTTGTCTCTTGGGAAAGCTGATTTGGTGGAAGGGAGAGTGACCAGAGAGGGTGGTACTCATAGCACTCAGTCAAAAACCTAAAAAGGCTTGTAACTCTATCTAGTTCAACTACAGAATTCTCTTATTCAAATTAACATAAAAATTGCAGCAAACATAATGTCATCCTCTGACATAATTTGTAAATTTCAGCATTTGACTTTATTATTCATATATGCAGTATTTACTGTTCCTCACTATAGTTTCCTGATAAGGTGATGCTCTCTTGAAAAAAGGATTTGTGTTCTTTTATATGGAGTCATTTAGAGCATGGGTGAGCAGAAGGTAAGTCTGGATCTACCTGAAGACCTCAGGGTGATTTGTAGTAGATCAGAGAGGATTTCTGACTCCTAATTGCTTAACAATAGAGGCAAAAAATCAATAGAAACAACTCCAGTTTGTGGTCTTGAGGTTCTAGTAAAAGCCAAAGGAGATCCCACAAATCTGAAGTCGGATGACCACTGGTTTAGAGGATGGGAAACAGTGAAAAAGACTGGATTGATTTCAAATAGAATTCTTGGAATGACTGGAACAAGTTAGGAGTTTGACAGTAATTATTGTATTAAATAACACTAATGTATATAAAGCAGCGTACAGATGGAACACAAGGGGAACCCAGATTGTGTTTTCTTATGTGAAGAAAGTATTATCTTAAGCAGTGATATTTCACTGTGGAAATATTTCTGTAATATCACAATTCCCCCGCCTTTAACAAGATACAGCAATGTTGTATCAACATGTTCTTCTACATCATTGTAACCATGAATTTACTAGGCAATACTCATGATTCAAAATTTATATTTGCAAATATTTATAACATTCCATTATTGCTAGTCATAGGTTAGATAAGTAGCTGCCTTATAACAAGTGGGAACATTGGTCCATCTAGATCAGTATTGTCTACATCAGCTGTCCCCCAGCATAGTGCCTTCCAGATGGTTTGGACACCAGCTTCCGTCAGCCCCAACCAGCATGGCCATTGGTCAGGGATGATGATGGGAGTTGTAGTCCTTCTGGAGGGCACCAGGCTGAGGAAAGCTGGTCTATGTTGACCAGCAGCAGCTCTCTAGAGTTTTAGAGATCAGTCCTTCCCAGCCATACCTCTAGATGCCAGGAACACAACCTGGGCCCTTCTGCATGCAAAATACTGTAGGGCCTTGCTTTTCAGTGGCCCGCTTTGTGGCATTCCACTAATACGGCAGCTTTCAATTAGAGTAAGGTCCCACTCATATGGTGCTTGCTCCGATTTTACGGCATTTTTTGGGTGTTGGGCACCATTCTATTGAATGGGTTCCACTTTTCAGTGGGTTTTGCTTTTAGGCGGGGGTCTGAATGTAACCGTCCATATGAGTGGGACCCTACTGTATGTGCTCTACCACTGAGTTACATCCAGTCTATTCCTGATATCCACCTTCTCCTGAACTGCTTCACCAACACAGGAAAGCAGGAGTGCCATCAGAAAGCTGAGATTTGCTGGAAGATACCACAATGTGTCTCGGGAAATGGTAGTCTTTCAAAGGCAAAAGCCCTCCAAAATGTCTTTTCCTCCCACAATAGGAAATTAAAAAAATTATTTGGGTAGGCTGGATTGCATTTGTGACATTAATTGCCTGCAGGCCACCCTATTCAGGACTGCTATGTTTTAATCTGCTGTCTCTTCAGTGTGATCAGAGCAGGAGAGAAGAGGGCCCCATAGCGGCTGGTCCTAGTGTAAACTTGGACATAATTGTGCTGATTCACACCATACAAATACTATGGGTTGTCACTGTACAGACGCCTCCTTCAGTTACCTTTGCTGGAGATAACGCTTTCATTGGCCCTAGCACATTCTTTTTCTTGGGAAGAAGAACAAATAGACATACTGCACTTTGAACTCTTAATCACTGTTGAAATAAGAATAATACTTCATCATAAAGAGTCAGCAGTTGGCTTTTTGAAGTGGTGAGGAATATATCTTCAAATATTGGGCCAGCTGTTTTCCTCAGAACTGAAAGGTCAGCAGTTCCTTATTTGACCTCAAGGGGGCATAATACAGGGGTTCTCCACAGTCTCCTACAAAGCAATGAGAGATCTGGTTATCTTTTTGCGATGCCGCTGTGATTCTTTGGAAACTTCTTGAGTTTTTATAATATAGTCCAAGTCATCAACACAAACTCCTTAAAACAGAACCACAACTGCTTAAGAAGAGAAAAAGAGATTCTTGCCTCTAATGACGGCCATGACAAATGTTCAGTCACAGCTCAGGGCATAATTTAATGATTCCTCTACATTTTATCTAATTAATTTGCAGGGGGGGAGAGGTGAAACATTTTAAAATTAAATTTAAGACGCTTAATTTGCTTCAAGAAAAGGCTGTTCAAAGTTATTAAAACAGAATAAAACTGCATTGCCTCTGTCAAAATATTGAAGCCCAAACAGCAATTGGAATGGGCATTTGAAAGTGAGTGAATAAAAGAAAATCAGAAATACTCTGCCTTTCATACAAGTTAGCTAAATATAGCTGAAATCTATAGCCATTTCTTTAATTAAAATGGAAGCAAAAGCTAGAGGCTCCAAGTGATGAAAAGAGAATAAATCATTAGAAGTTGGAAGGAGCTTCCATTCATAGGGAATATGAGGATACTTATTTCTGACAAGCCGTGTGGTTGTGTATAACTTTTAAAAAAATATTAAAGCAAAAATCCAACAGGTACAGGATCAAGGTTATTGATCAAAGTAGTATAAAAGGTCTGATCCATTTGAGTAATAAGCTCAAATAGTATATGAGAGGAACAACTGACATCTGTGGTAATTTCTTTAAGGCCTAGCTCCTGACCTACCGACTTCTACAAAGACAATTGGGGATGCTTGAGGAATTTGATATTTGAATTCCAACACCTAGACTAACATGTGGCTCAGAACCTTGGTCACATCCACACCATAGATTTAAATGTATGGCATGGATGTGACTATAGTAATGCAATGGATTTTGCACTTCCTGAAAATTCTGAGAAATTCTGAAAAGAAAACTGCACTGCAGTGCATGAGGGCTGTACTTAGAGCAGTAGATGAATGCCCCCTCTGGTGTCAATCAGCGCTGACTGCTATTAATTTGTTGGTGAACCTGCATCACCACTGCCCCCTGCACACACCGTAGGGCTGTGCACCTGATCTGCCTAATCCCAGATTCCAAATTGAAATGGGCCAAGTTGGGTTGACCCAGGATTCAGCTGCATTGGGTTGAGGCAGCCCCACATCACCTTGGATCAGATCAGGTTTATCCAGAGCGATTCCGGGCTGTCAAAGAGGAGGAGCAGTCTGGTGGCAAGAAGAGAGGAGAGAGGATACACACAGGCAGCCTGTTTGCTTCCCCTTCCTCCTGCTCCTCCTGATCACATGTTTAATCCTCTAATTATACAGTTGAGTGGAAGGAGAATGAGAGGCATGACCCCTTCTCTCCCCTCCCCTCCCCTGACCGCAAGACTGTGCAAAACCCCCAGATTGGTTTGGGTTTTGGATATGTGTCAGATTGGCCCTGGATCATCCCACTGGCCACTCCAAAGAGCTGGATCAGGGCCTGAATTGAATGGGAGGGACTTACACAAGTGTACCACACATTTACCACTGTTGCCTCTCCCAAAAGAACTGCTGGTTTTACACCTGCTCTATGGCCATTTGTCACAATCCAGTCCATCCTCTTTTGGCATGGGCTTGGATCTGTGCCAGTTCTCTCTCTGCAAAAGGTCCATGCCTTACTCTGATAGAAGTGGCACTTTCCTGCTCACAGGACAGGCACCTCTGGAGTGGTCTCTTCCATTGAAATGAATGAGGAAGCCAGCCCCTGCAAGAGGTCTGTGTGAATGAGAGCATTGTCCAAGTCTGAATCAGAGTTCTGAATATAAATGGTTCATCTAGACCTGTCCCTTTGTCTTGTGGCAAGGTATCCTATGCTTAAAAGTATTGTTAATTAAAGTTTTGAGGGCATTCTACAGCCTTCCTTGGCAACTTGTTCCATTGATGAAACTCTTACTGTTCATGAATAGCTTCCCAAAGCTCTCCCCAAACTCCAAATTGATGCACATTCTCCCCTCCCTGTTAGGAGAGTTTGGATAATAATTCCTAGCCAAAATAGGCTCAGGAAAATGCCTGTTGTCATCCCTGCTAGCTTCTATGTGCCACATAAAAAATGCCCCCTCCCCCTTTCCAAGTAGTGCAGGACAAGTAGCATCAGTTTATGGGGAGTTTAAAGAGGGGAGTAGCATTGCTCTGGGAAATAAATCTCTGTGGCTCCCTAGAGTTCTGCAACTGCATTTTTCATCCACCACCAGATGTTAGTTCCCAACATGCTGCTAATCAGCATAGAGATGGACAAGGAGGGAAAGAGCAATGGAATTATGTGCATTGTTCAGAAAAACAAGGTTTATTGACAGGCCGTGGAGGAGTGAGAAATGCAAAAGATTGTAAGCAATTGATCATCTTTAAGACTTGCTAGTGGGTTTCCACTCAATTAGATTTACAGATTTGCTCTGTGTAACACATGTCAGAAAAGTATGGCCTCATAGATTCAGCAAGATAAATGGTCCTCTTTCTGCAGAGACCGCTCTTCATGACAGATATGTCGACCCCCTTCACTTATGGTTATATTGATATTTAATTCATATGGTGAAGCTATGTCAATCCATAAGATTCACATGCCACAAGAATGAATCTAGCTGTAGTTCATACCCTTTAAGAGCCAGAGGATTTGGTAGCTTTGTGGAGAGGATTTATTTCTATCACTGGATTGCTAGGCCAGTGAGGTTAGCCCAGGTTAGATGCATCACAACCACAGTGCTAGTTACTACTATATTGGTAGAAAAAGAAGCAATCCTTTCTGAGGCTGCAATTTAGAATGTCATAAGTGTACCAGAAATTGTTTCTCCTGTCCACAAAATGATTATTCAAAATCTGATTCATTTTTTTTAAAAAAGTTTATATTTGCTTCTTTCTAACATACAACAGTTCCCCTCTCCCTGCATAGATTGAATTATCTTTATAGGATGAACTAGACTTGTGTATTGTTTACTTTGAGCACATAAAGGAAGACCTGGGTTCAAATTCCCACTCATCCATGAACTGACTGGGCAACCCTGGGCCAATTACTACTTAGCATAGCCTACCTCACGTGGTTGTTGCGATAATGAAATGGATGGGGGTCATATACACCACCTTGAGCTCCTTGAAAGAAGGATGGGACAAAAATGCCAACAATAACAACAGCAATACTGTGCAGGCCAGAAAAGATATGAGAAGACACCTTCCATTTTGTGTCCATTTCCCCCTCTACTAGAATTCTTGGGCTACTTGTTATTATTGGAAACTGTTTTCACAACTGACGCATTTGCCAACTTCAACTGCTCATGAGGCAATAGAAGGAAAAAAACTCTGAGAAGATCCACCATCAGAAGCCAATCTGCCCACCTGGAGGTGGCTCCTAAGAATCTGCAGAGAGCTTTTCTACTGAATCATGACCTCACTTCTAGAATATTGCAGCAGGACTTCCTCTTCCCATTGAGATTGCTCACTGCCAAATTAAGTCCTGCATTTATCAAGCAGGATTTCACCAAAGGGTTGTACAAGCAATTGAGGAAGGGATCATGCATGCCCCGGAAACAACGGGCAATGCAGCAGAATCGATGACCAGCTTCGGTAACAGATTTTGGACAGCATTAAAGATCTGCAAATTGTTCATTATATAACTTATTACCATCTACGTGCACACGTGTGTATGCTACCATAAGAGGGCATAATTTGTATATTCTATCTCAGATACAAAAATGCTATGGATTGGTCCTGCT
The DNA here is from genome assembly GCF_030035675.1 of Rhineura floridana. NCBI lineage: Eukaryota > Metazoa > Chordata > Lepidosauria > Squamata > Rhineuridae > Rhineura > Rhineura floridana. The sequence goes on along the minus strand of NC_084481.1, from coordinate 87,398,662 downwards.
GAGAGATCTTTTTTGTCATTTTGTGCATTGGGTTCTTTGGATGGTAGCCTGCAAAAGAAGCAGAGATTGGAAGGCAACATAGGGTGCTGCTGTCACTTCAATTCCACTGGAGAGTGAGAAGTCATTATCAGATTTGCTTTGTCCAGGCTTGTTGAGTATTGGCAAATCCTCCTTGATTAAAAACTTGAAAGGGCACGACTGCCAGCTGTGCCTTGTGAGCAACAGCTGTATTAGAATTAAACAGCATGGAGAAGGGACAGTAAAAGATTTAAGTGAGGGGTAGCACACCAGCTCCTTCCAGATTTAAGAGCTGGCTTGGCAAATAAATTCTATTTCCCCTGATCGCTTTTTGACAAATCTTTAGAACCAATTGTATGGAGAGGCTGACACTTGTCCCTTGAAAGAAGTTTTTTTAAAAAAACTTTGCCCATCAAATGGACATTGGGGATGGGGGAGAGAATGCTTGGCTTTTCCTATGAAAAGCTGACAGAACTTTGGACGCTGTGGATTGTAAAGGATAATCTGATACCTGCTTGAAAGGCCTTTGCTGTTTGTTAGCCTTCAGTGAGATCACCTGAATGACAGGCACCACACTGCCTTCGTCAAAGCAGACTGATGATTTGGAGGACAATGAACAAAAGGAGAGGTCAGCCAAGTTTGAATGAATTGTGAGTCAGACTCAGCATTGTAACGTTAGTGCCTACTGTTACCTCATTGAAAACAATGAATAAAAGGCTATTGGCTATTGTAAGGAATGAGGTGACTGAATCCGGCATGGAAAGCAAATAGACTGAGGTCCAGACTAGCTTTCCTCTCTCATTCAGTCATTCCTGAGTCACTTGTGTGCTGTGAGAGGGGCTGATGTGTGCCATGAAAAGTTGAGCAACATCCTGAAGTTGATCCCTATCTTGAAGGTGGTGTTGGTTGGAGCATCTTCAGACAATTGTATTGAGGGACTTTAATAACTATGCCACAGCTTCCTCATCAAGGCCAGGTCAGGGATTCGTGGCCGCCATGACAACCAGAGGGGTGTATCATCATTGTCCCAACACATGTTGTAAGACAAACTTTTGATCTGGTTTTCGCTGTTGATTTTTGCTACAGTGGTTCTGTAGTTGGAGATGTTCTTATATCTTCGTCATGGATAGGGAATCTCCTGGTGAGGTTTGATGTAATGGTAGCAGTCCTCCCCTGTGGGGCTGGGGAAACCAGCTGCTATGGTCCTCCCGCAGAGACACAGAGAATCTGAAGGATTCTTAAAGGCTCTGGCATGTCTAGTGCTCCTGCTGAGGCACTTGTTTCACTATAGAATGGCAAGATGGAAATATCCATTGACAGGATTGCTCCTAACTGCCTTCTCTGCCACTGTGGAGTACACCCTGGTTTACCAGCGAGCTTTAGATGATGAAGCACGTCAGACAATGGCTAGAGTGCAAGTGGTACAAATCACACAGTGAATTTAGGGCACATTGTTGTGCCTATCACATGGCAGTGATGGCAGCAAACAAGAATTAGTTCTCTACCACCATTGCATGCACATACAGCTCTCTAGCAGGACTTTTCAAAGTGGTTAGCAGACTAGTGAACTCTGGGTCACAGTCTGTTACATCTGAACCATCTATAGCCTGCTGTGACATATTTGCGAGGCAGTTTGTGGATAAAATCACTCACCCCCACTCTGACCTTGACATTGCTGTTAATACAGTTTGTAGGAGGTGTCCAGCTGTGCCTTGCAAGCAACAGCTGTTTTAGAATTAGAGAGGTATCAGGCAGGTATCAGATTAACCTTTATGATAAGCTGGTTTGGGATCAGCTTCTGTTAATGTGATCTGAGTATGTGGACAAGATAGTTGAAGGAGTATGACCAGCTACTTGCTCTCAACCTTCCCCACCATGGTTTCTTGCCCTTCATGGCTCTCTCAGCCCTTGCCCTTCATGCATTGGCAGTGTGGTTCCAAGGAGTAGTTAATGCCTCACTGTGGGAAGGGGTAGTCTCCCTTGAAAGAGGCAGTAGTGCATCCCATCCTTAAGAAAACCTTCCTGGACCTGGAGGTTTTAAATAACTACTATCCAATAGCCGATATTCACTTTTTAGGCAAGGTGCTCAAGAAGACTGTGGTCATACAAGATTGAATGAAACAGATTACCTGGACCAATTTCAGTCTGGTTTCAGGCCCAGGTTTGGCATCTTTGGTCACTCTGGCTGAGATTTAGTTTGGGAGAGAGACAGGGGCATTACAATCCTGTTGGTTCTTTTTGATCTTTCAGCAACCTTTGATACCATTAACCACAGTATCCTTCTGGAGAAGCTCTATGGGTTAGAAGCTGGGGCCATGGTGGAACAGTGGTTCTGCTCCTTCCTACAGGACCATTTCTAGTGAGTAATGTTGGGTGAACCTCTGCTCAGCCCCATGGTAATTAAGCTGTGTATCTTGCAGGATTCTATTCTGTTCCCAATGCTATTTAACATCAGTGTGAAACTGTTGGGTAGGGTCATCAAGAGGTTTGAGGTTGGTATCATCAATATGTGAATGACACCCAGCTCTGTATCTCTGTACTGTCTTAAATAGTTATAGCTGTATCAGTGCTGAACCAACACCTGGGGGTGATAATGTGCTGGATGAGGGAATCTGAATCCTGACAAGATGGGATCATTGTTGCTGAGTGGTTCTTGTGTCCAGGAAACAGGTGTTTACTGCATGGAGTTGCTCCCCCTGAAGGAGCAGGATTGTAGTTTGGAGGTGCTCCTGGAACCATCTCTGTCATTTGAGGCTCAAGTGTCTTCAGTGGCAAAAAGGCTATATTCAGTTCCAGCTGGTTCACCAGCTATGGCCATTCCTGGGTTGGGGTAGCCTGGCCACAATTATGCAGGCTCTGTCAACCTACCTGCTGAGATGTGAGAGCTGATCTCCAGCACAGTGAGACCAGGGCTGCACTCAGGCTGGAGGCAGGGTCCAAAGGAAAGCACAACTCTAATGTTGCTAGTAGGAGAGCACAGCTCTGATGTTGCTTCAGCAGCCATCAACCTGAGACCGAACCCTGCAAGGTAGCAGCAACTGCATCCCTGTTGCTAGCCCTGCCTCATTGGAAGGTGCCTTTTCAGCCTTCTGCTCTGATGGAGCAGGGGAGACACTGGTCTCACTGGAACATCTGCTGTGGAGTCCTCCATGTCTGAGGATAGGAATGTTACTACCTCAGGCTAGAAAGGCACTGGCACTGCAGGCTTGTCTGTTAGAAGTGCTTCTGGAGCAAGGCCCATATGATATTCCCTTCTGATCCCAAGTCCTTGACCTCATCCAATGAAGAAGGAGAATCTGAGTCCAGGGTCACGACACCCCAGTTGCAATGACTGTAATGCACTCTGTGAAGGCCTACCTAGGAAAAAAGGCCAGGAATTACAGCCAGCGCAGAATGCTGCCTCCAGAGGGCTGATTAGAACTTTGGTGCACACAGTCATAGAAAACCTATTGTGTAGTACCTGTATCGGATGCCTATTATGTTACCATGCTCTATTTATAAAGTTGCCAGGCTCAGGGCCTTAGACTGATCCTGTATCTTTAGGAGAAGAGAAAGTCAGCCAAGTGCAGGTGTTCTTGCAATGCTGTAATGAGAAAAACCACAAGGTGGAATTCTCCCTTCCCCCTGCACAACTTTTAAAGATACAGAAGCCCTCTTGGTTGCCAGGACCAGCCTCCAAGAGGTCTTCTGTATTTTTAAAAGTTGTGCGGGGGGGGGGGAATTCCACCTTGTGGTTTTTCTCATTACAATGTTGCAAGAACACCTGCACTTGGCTGACTTTCTCTTCTCCTAAAGATACAGGATCAGTCTCAGGCCATGAACCTGGCAACCCTAAGTTGATGCTAACATATAAAGACCTGGACAACTTGGGACCTAGGCATCTGTTATAGCACCCCTACCCTTACCAGCCTGCCCAGGTCTTGAAGTCAGCTGAGGGACCTCTTTTCTTTGTCCCACCAGGAATGTTTGTGCATTGTGTGGGGATGACTAGATGGTGCATCATATTTATTTTTCCATCAGTGGAACAAATTTTTAAGAATGCTTTTCTATCAACTATCAGTCACAGTCATCAGCCACAGTAAGAAAAAAAATCATTAGGGTGTTTATGTCAACATTTTAGATGCTCTGAGGCATGAAAAAATATTGGCAAAATGCATGAAACCTTTTTGTTTGTTCAGTTACCTGAAATGTCAAGTTATGAAATGATCAAAGTCAAAAGTAAAACAAATTGACAATGTTCCAGTGCAATCAGTAAGTTCAAATGAGAGTTTTAGGTTTTAACCGCACATTTCACACAAATACATTTAAAGAAAAAACAAGCAAAAGTAGCACTAGAAAGGGATAATTTGGAATAGAGATGGCTGGGGGTGGAGTGGGGTCTCTTAATTCCTTCTTCACCTGCAGCTTCTTGGCTCCAAATTGTTCTCTCCAAAAGCTGTTTTTGATTCCCCCCCCCTCACACACAAACATTAACAAAACACACTTGCTGAAGGCAGATAGGGAGACACATTCCTCCACATACAAAATTGTTTCTATGGAGGCTTCCAGTTTCCAATCATCTTCCTGTAACAATGCACGTTCCTGCTGTGTGTAGTGATTACACAGCCATGAGAGTGGCTGTATACTATAGCCAGCATGGATTTTTTGCATTCCGCAATGTTAAATTGAAAATAACCCCCATGCCATTCTGATGCTTCCCATAAACTCATATCAAAACAAAACCTTACAAATTTTATAGTTCTGAACTCAGAAATGCTTAACAAATCTCTAAATTTTCAGGGCGATACACAAAACTGTCAGAGACAATTGAGAGGTCAAAGTGTTAAAAGAGAGAGAAAAATCCAGACCCCTTTTGGACTTTTTTCTGTGAGTTCTCACAATTAGTTGAAATAAATTAAAAAATCAGCTATGTTCACAGAGTACCTGTAATCCTATTACTGACCTTGCCACATACTCTGACCTTCATCTTCTGAAGTTTAAAAGTATTTAAAAAATGCCCACCTGATGTTTAATTAATTGAAGAAATTTAGCATTGACGTCAATGATAAGCCCGGGCATGCTCAGTGCGAACCAGCTGTCAATGTTCTAAAAGCCAGACTCATAGCTGCTTGGCTTCGCTAATCAGAGGGCCACACCCATGCCAGACATTTATTTCACTTTAGACAGTCATGTCTTCCCCCAAAGAATCCTGGGAAGTGTAGTTTGTGAAGGGTGCTCAGAAGAGACTCCTATTCCCCTGACAAAGCTCCAGTGGCCAGAGTGGTTTAATAATCAGCCACTCTGATGGAAGCTCTGTGAAAGGAACAGGGCATCTCCTAGCAACTCTCAGCACCAATTCTTCCAAGGTACATAGGAAGTGGATTGGATTGTGAAAGGCCAACCCAAATTGTGTTTGCATTTTGACAAATTTGTAAGGCAGTACAATATCTCAGAGGAGGAGATCAGGTTTCCTGCTCCCCTGGTGGATTCACTATAGCTGCCCAATTTCCCTGCTTTTTAAAGTTTGATACAAATCTTTGTTGGCTATAGGTATGTTCTTAAACCACGAGGTTTCTTTTGCCTATTAGTGAATTTTTCTGCTTTTAAATCTGGGAGGTAAGAAAAGGGATCCTGTGAAAATTTGCTGAGAATGGATTGATCATTTGCATGTTTATTGAGTTCAGTGGGATTTACTCTCCTGCAGTCATGTTTAGGATAGGTGAAACTGACCATGGGGAGATGGGAAGGAAAAAGGAGGAAGGGCAGGGGTAGGGGAGGAGGAGGAAGGGCAGAGGGAGGAGGTGGATAGAAGCAGGCAGGATGGAGAGGGGAGGAGGAGGGAAGATTTGATCATTTGCATCCTTATTTGCATGCTGTCCAATCATGCTTAGGATAGGTGAAACAGACCATGGGGGAGGAGGAAAAGAGGGGGGGAGAAGAGGGAGGGAGGGCTGAAGTGGGCAGGGGAGGAGGAAGAATGAAGAGGGGAGGGGAGGTAGAAGGGAGAGGAGAGGGGAATGAGGAAAGGGGAGGGAAAAGGAAAGGGGAGAGGAAAGGCAGGTCTGATCATTTGCATGCTTAATGGGTTCTATGAGATTTACTCCTGTGCAATCATGCTTAGAATAGGTGAGACTGACTGTGGAGGAGGAGGAAGAGTAGGAGGGGAAGGAAGAGGGGGAGAGGACTGGAGAGGGAGGGGGAGAGGACTGGAGAGGGAGGGGGAGAGGACTGGAGAGGGAGGGGGAGAGGACTGGAGAGGGAGGGGGAGAGGACTGGAGAGGGAGGAGCAGAGGGACAGCCCCTTTCCTTTCCACAAGGAAGACATTGTGAACAGTGTCATTCTTTTTCAGCATTTCCCCCACCTTTTTATTCAAAAGCAGGCACATGTAGTCTCCCAGCCAAATTTAAACCAAAGCTGTCACTGGCCACATCCACACCGGACCTTTATTTCACTTCAGACAGTCATGGCTTCCCCCAAAGAATCCTTGGAAGTGTACTTTGTGAAGCGTGCTGAGAGTTGCTGGGAGACACCTTATTCCCCTTAAAGAGCTACAATCCCCAGAAGAGGGGCTGACTGTTAAATCACTCTGGGACTCTGTCAGGGGAACAGAAGTCTCCTAACAGCTCTCAGCACTCTTCACAAACTACACTTCCCAGGATTCTTTGGGGGAAGCTATGACTGTTTAACATGCAATCATTGTCTGTTGTAGGTGTGCCCACCTGATTAGTGAAGCCAAACAGCTGTGACTCTGGATTTTAGAACACTGACAATTGGTTCTTATGGAGCATGCCCAATGCTATAATAGACTTCAATGTTAAATTTCTTAAAATTAAATTAAATATCAGCCAGGCGTGTTTTTAACTTTTAAACCACAGAGGATGAAGGTCAGAGTATGTGGCAAGGTCAGTAATAGAATAACAGGTACTCTGTGAACATGGCTGATTTTTAATTAATTTCCACAAATTAGACCACTGACAGAAAAGAAGTCCAACAGGGATCTGGATTTTTTTCCTCTTCTTTTCCACTGTGAGCTCTCAATTCTCTCTGACTGTTTGTGTATCACCATGAAAACTTAGAGGGTTGTTAAGCAAGCATTTTTGAGTTTAGGACTACAAGTTTTGTAAGGTTTTGTTTTGAAATGAGCTTATGGGAAACATCAGAATGGCATGGGAGTTATTTTCAATTTAACATTGCAGAATGCGGAAAATCCATGCTGGCTATAGTATACAGCCACTCTTGTGGTTGTATATGTAAGCCAAAACACAGTTATTCTTTGAAATTCACACTTCTTTGAATTTTCCACTGCAGTTCTCCATATAAAAAAAAAAATCATACAAAATGCATGTATTAGTAAAATGTCTGCATGGGAATGAATAGGGAAAATATTTGCAAAAATGTGTATATTTGGCAAAATCACATACAAAAGTGTGCATATTAGGAGAAATGTATGCTAAAATGCTGACAATTTTCATGAGGACTCATTTTTTAAATCAAAAACTGATTTGAAAATGTGGCATACTGAATTTAATATTGGAAAAAGTAAGAAACCGAGAGAACCCAAAATTGATAGTTTTAGCCATCCGTACTTGTCACTAGTATTTTTCATTCTTGTAAGAATGTCCTCTCCACCTTGGAGGACAGTGAAGAAATATCCTGTACTTGGCACTGTCTTTGGAAAGGATCAGAGTGTAGTGAAGTTATCTTGCTGCTTTCTGAGGCCCAGGCTAAGATTGGTCAGATTTCCTATCTACTCTAAGCTCTGAAAAAGGGTGGGGACTCTTTAAGAGATCTACATACAGAGCAATACTAAGCATAAAAAGCTGGTGGAAGGTATGCTGGCTTACTTTCCACTGGTTGAGCCCTGACTGAGTCACCATAGTTCCAATTCAGCTGGATTGAGGGAGTTGTCAGCATTTCCACAGCTGAGCCTGGGACTGCCCAACATCCACCTATTCAAACTTGTGCATCCCAGCTGATCTTGGCGTTGGACTGCACTGTTAATAAGCAGCAATATTCTTCACTGCATCCCAACTGCCTCTGAGGTGCAGCACACCAGAGACAAACCCCTATCGTTTTTGGAGCTGAGGACGAAGTTATAGGGCCAGGGTTGTCACCAGATCACAGCAGGCTCTTGGGCACCAGACTGCACAGGTGGCTGGAGTGCCCCCAAAGCCTAGAATAACACAACATGCAAGACCTTGTCTTCCTCCTCAGAGAAAAGCAGGGTCAGCAGCAAGCAGAAAATTTGAGGACCCATAATGCCAAATCTGTGCTTCTTAGGAGTTTTATTAATTTATTTCTACTTACAACCCATCACTAATATTCCTCTCTGAAATATTACTCAGACTATGCCATTTAGGAATGTTTTCAGATATGGGGCTTATTGCATTAGTTTAATGGATTAAAATGGTAGTGATTCTGTCCTGATTTCAAAAATTCCTTTCACATTGCAGTACCTGTTGTGTTAAGGCAGCCTTTCCCAACCAGTGTGCCTCCAGATGTTGCTGGACCACAATTCCCATCTTTCCTGACCATTGGCAATACTGGCTGAGGCTGATGGGAGTTGTGGTCCAACAACATCTGGAGGCACACTGGTTGGGAAAGGCTGTGTTAAGGAATAGTAGCCTTTTCAGTCAATATAACGGCATTTCACGCAAATGTTTTTCACGCAGCTATAATGGACAGCATCTTGTTTTCATCCCTCACCTGTTACACTCATGAGTCACTGTGTAGGAGGTCTAAGATCTCATTCCATCACCATGCACCCCTCCTTGTAGCATCTGACATATATGGCTGCTGCTACCTGCACCTATGTGAGAATACTGTTACAATTTTCATCAGATGAAAAAAAACTGCACGCCTGAAGGGTGGAAGTGCACCGCATGCTGGGATGCCTGTCACATGAAAAGCTGCAGCTAGCGAAAAGACTCCATGATTTTCCAGGTTCCCAAGCTTGCAAATGGATTGTTCCTGGTATTATTTATCATGCAAATTAGTGCTAAACTTGCACTATATTCTGCAAGATTTCCAGAACTAGCTTGTACTTTGTGTGAAAGATCAAATATAAATTACAAATTACCAGGTAAGAAATCATCAGAATAATGCAATAAAGTCCAATGTGAAAGCAGCCTAGATCTATCTAGAAAATTGCTTCCTTTTTACATATATATAGATCAACAGAATAACAAAATTATATTCTCCCTTGGCTTTTTTTCTTTTTTACAGAATGTAGAAGTCATGTAATTGTTCTTTTAGTATAATTACTTTTATGTTATGTAAGGAATACGTCTGTAATGAGTTCTTTCTTTTTAATGGATTAAATTTGAATGGAATACACTGAAATATTTAACAGGAGTGCCATAGAGCAAAAAACAATAAGCATAGCAATTTAGTCATACATCAAAATGCAACTCATGTTGCCACACTTTCACGTGACCTTCAGAAAATATGGGTTTGTTTGTGTGTGTTTTACTGCGGACCCACAGCCAAACATGTGGCCTGTAAGTTCGATTATATCTTCAACATTTTCTTTCTCCCAATTGCACTCAACCCGTTTTTTATTTTTTATTTTTTTAAAAAATGAATTTTCAATGGTTAAAATATGTTAAAATTAGATAAGAGAAGCAAATCAGGGCTTGGAAAGGAGTCCCAGATAACTTATTTATTTATTTTATTTATTTATTTATTACATTTATATACCGCCCCATAGCCAAAGCTCAGAGCCAGTGTGGTGTAGTGGTTAAGGTGTTGGACTACAACCTGAGAAACCAGGGTTTGAATCCCCACATACCCATTAAGCTCACTGGGTGGCCTTGGGCCAGTCACTGTCTCTCAGCCTCATGAAAACCCTATTCATAGGGTCGCCATTATTGGAATCGACTTGAAGGTAGTACATTTACATTTTTTTAGCTGAAGCTCTCTGGGCAGTTTACAACAATTAAAAACATTAAAAACAAATATACAAATTTAAAAACACATTTTAAAAAAAACAATTTAAAAACACATGCTAAAATGCCTGGGAGAAGAGGAAAGTCTTGACCTGGTGCCAAAAGGATAACAGTGTTGGTGCCAGGCATACCTCATCAAGAAGTTCATTCCATAATTTGGGGGCCACCACTGAGATGGCCCTCTCCCTTGTTGCCAGCCTCCCAGCTTCCCTCGCAGTAGCACCCGGAGGAGTGCCTTGGATGTTGAGCGTAGTGTATGGGTGGGTTCATGTCAGGTGCAGTGTTCCATCAGGTATTGTGGTCCCATGCTGTGTAAGGCTTTGCCATAACACCTCAGAAGAAGAAGAAGAAAATCTATTAGTGTCAGATGCTTCCATATCCTAAATATGTAGGGTTGTATCCAATGCTACATGCATGGAGTTTCAGACACATAATGGGACTTCCCTTTCCTCTCCTACTGCTGTGCACCCCTAAACTCTGCTCTGGAGGGTTCCCCCAATGCTCTGAAACATATTTTGAGGGGGTTGCAGGGGAGACAATGGGGAAGGTCCGTTGCATACAAAGAAGTCTGTTGCACAAGCAGAACAATAGCACTGGATACAACCCTTATTCTTGTCTAATCCTTACTTTTTTCATCAGTGCAAAGGACCCAGCCCCCATCCTTCCAGTTTACGAGTAGAAAGCGCTTGCGAGTTCTTGTTTTAAAAAATCCTCATAAAATATTTCCGCAATTTAGTGCAAGTTTCTTCTACTAAACATATTTTTGTCTGCAGTTTTGACTAACATGCACATTTTTGCAAGCAATTTCTCCTACTATAATGCATTTTTGTGTTTTGTTTTCATGGATATATTCATTTTCAGGCACACTTCCCCTAATATATGTATTTTTGGGTAAACATTGTTTGCTTAGAGAACTGCATTGCAAAATTCAGATAAGTGTGTATTTCACAGGATGGCTTTGTTTTAGTTCTCATATTGTTTTGAAAATTCAGAATTTGATAGATTCAGCTTTAAATAGCAACCGAATCAAATTTCTCCCCCATCCCAAGTGCACACAAAATGGTGGGTGGGAGATATTTACTCCCAGTACCAGCTCCTTGCACCTTATAAGTATCAATTTTAGAGTGTACACAAGATCTTGGGTGGGCTTTTTGGGTAACATGGGGAGCTGAAAAGTTGCTGTGAATGAGAAGAACACCAGAAAAGAAACAAGACTTCGGATCCTGGGGTTTTGAGAATGATCACCAATGTTTAAGTAAATTTAAACCCCATTGATTTTAATGGGAAATTTTATTATGTGCTTAATTTTTTCCACTTGAAATCAATGGGACTTAGCTGTGCTTAATGTTGGACAGATTGAATCATTAGTCTTACATACACTGATGTTTCATATGTTATTATGCAATCTTTTTAAGAACCCTTCTTCCAATTGTTTTGACCTCTCTTTTGCTTTCCCTCATTTCCTTTCTTAGCATATTGGGGAGAAAAAATAATCAAAGAATTTCATCTCTGTTATTTTTTAAAAAAAACTTTTTAAAAAACATACCATTGCTGGTAATTCCTGGTTTTTACATTTCCAGAGAAGGAGAATCACCCTTCTGCCAGGCTGGGCTGAGTTGGCCGCTGCAGATCCCTGGCAGTGACATGGGGCTTCAGGCTGTGCTGGGCTCTGCTGGCCTCTGCCAGCAGCAGCCCTCCACTGCAGAGGAGATGTGCGGATGGCCAGCCCAGTGGACAGACCCAGCAGAAGTTGGTGGAAGGCCCAAAAATGGGGTGTTCTGGAGGTGAGGGAGGAGGACCTGGCGGGGTAACTTATGCAAAATCCTTCTCATGTTCAGACCCTTCCCCTGGGTCCTGATCCCCCTTCAAATTTCTCCAGCCAAAAGGCTGGTGGAGTAAAACAATTTTATTTATTTCCCATTCAGACCTAAGGAGAATGCTTACTCCCTGGGGGGCTTTTTTGCCAGAGAAGTGCTTCCTGGCAGGCTCATGCGTGTGGCTCCCAATGGAGCCCATGTTCAGCCAGGCTGGCAGCTCCTGAGCAGGAGGTGGATCCCGCAGAGCTTTTCACTGCCTCCTCCTCCACCAGCTCCCCCTCTGTCGGCTGCCTGGCAGTTGGATTGCTCTGCCCATCATTGTATATTTCTCCTCCGTAAAAGGCCCTGGTGCAACCTGAAACCTGCATAGCACTTACAGAGCCTCAATTTGAATATCTGCTATGTTCTCCCACATTCCATCTTTACAAGATGCAGACTCATGGCTCTACTCCCATGCTTTTTTTTTTTTTTTACCATCTAGCCTGATGAAGAGTTCATGCTGTTTTGTGACATTTTGGCTGGCCTAATGAAGGGAACATCATTTTCATAATTTATATTTTCATAATTTAAACCAAAATTTCTTGCTTGTTGATGTATATTTTATGTGCTTGTATGTTCTACATGACTGCCAGGAGACATTGTTAATAATGTTTTAAGAGGCTTTTGTAAAGATTAAAGACTTATCCACATGGGAACATAACTTTGTGCTAAAGATGCTGTTTTTACCTCCATTTTCTGTTTGCACTATCCACAGAAAGGGCTCAATGCCTGTTGCAAACATGGTGTTTTCTAGTCACACTTGAGCGGAAGCATCAATCACGCAGTTTCCTAAAGACCACGCCCTCTAATTTAACATTCCCCCTTCTTCTCATTACCTGGCAACCAAGCAGGCTCAGTTTGTTTCATTTAAAACAACAACAACCTGGAAGTGTGATTATTTGTATTTTACTGGTAGTATACAGCTGAAATACAAATCTTTGTTTGAGCAGTGTTATGCTTTTGTGCACAAGTTGGGGAAAAATAAAATAAAGGCACCGTCTGCAGCAACATAAACATTGCAGAATGGGGGAGAGTAGCTGTAAATTGCAGGAAATAAAATGAACAAAGGGAGGAGGAGGGAGTCGGTATGGAGAAGGGAACTATTGACACACCCACCTAAAAGCATTGGAGCAAATCATCTGAAAGCCCTAGAGATACAGAGTGAAGATGTTGTTTCCTTCACTTTTCAGATTATCAGAGGATTGGGTTAGTATGGATTTACAGGGGGGAAACCGTGTGATAGCTTCTGTTTGCTAGTAACGTAATGTGAACCAAGGGGATGCAAGTAGCACCAGACACACAGTAAAACCCTGTGTAGATGAGCCCTTAGAAGCTCAACTCCTGCCACACCCTTTCCAACAAGGACCAGAAATGTCTCTTAAAATGGCACTAAGTTATTGCATCATAATATAGTTTCCAGGAGTTGTATGGAAGAAAAAAATGATAGCCTTTTGAAGGGACATTTTTGGCCCTGTTTTGAATGTTAGTGGCAAGAGTAGGATGGGAAAGAAATTCAACGAGTTCACATTTATAGGAGAACCTACCTAATTTGCACTTTCCAAAACAATACACAGACTGAAACACAATCATCCTTAAAAATCTGCACTTCTCCAAATTCTGCAGATTCTCCAGCCAAGTAATTTGTACAGAAATGTATATACTACATTAAAGTGTGTATAAAATGCATATATTAGTAAAAATAACATGTGATACACATTTCATTAGGGAAAATTGCTTTGCAGAAATGTGTATATTGGGCAGAATTGCATACAAAAATTGTGCATATTAGAAAATCACTGACAAATTATCATGAGGACATCTTTTAAAAAATTGCAAACTGATGTGGAAACATGGAGAACTGAATTTAAGATTGGAAGAAAAAAACGAAACTGAGGGAAACCAGAATGACAGATACGTCCACCCCTAGGCCAGAGCCACACTTCCAAACCTCTGCAAGAGGCTTTTCCTTTTAAGGAAGATAAAGAAAATTATAAAATAGATAAGAAGGCCTCAGACCATCTGGTGTTACCTTGTAAATTTAATTTCAAAGATACTCTGAAATCTTGTAATAACAGAAAGCTTTCATCCAAGTTCACAACACTAGAGCTCTAACAGTGAGCAAATTTGTGAATTATGACGGGGTTAGTTTGTCCATTGCAAAAGTGTGTGCTTTGCTTTCACTTCTTTTTAAAATACCAACTGGATTGGCTCTCAATATTTACTTGAAAAGTTGTTCTGCATAACTGTTTGTAATTTATAATCTAATAATTTATATTAGAGCTCTTCAACAAATTTGTGGATATTCTCAAATATTCTCAAGCAACTTCTTTCACATAAATTTGCTTACAAAAATTCATTTATATATTCTAATAATTTAATTGATTGGTTTTTTAATTTTATTTTAAATGTAGAAGTCTCATTATTTGTAAGCTAGTGTTTTTGTTTACTTAAAATGCATAAGACAGAGTTAACGTAGGTGTGTTTGTGTCTATCTCTGTTTATCTATCTGTATGAGAAAATGTTTGAAACTCAAACAGTCAGTGACATTGACAAATGTAACTGAATGCTGAATTTGTGTGAAATTTTACTTCAGTTCTAGTTCAGATGAGTTCTTCATGTGATGATAATCAAAATGGCATATGATAACCTGGTTGTGTGAAATGGCTCTCATGGGTCTGTTACTATATATTGAACTTTTTAAATCATGTGACTGTAATGTCATAAGTTTACCACTTGACAAATTACTACCTTAATTCATTCTGCCAGTTGGTCCTGTAACCGTTTGAAGGCTGCTATTTAAGGATACAGTTAACAAAAAGTGTTTAAAGGTATGGAACATTTATTTATTTTATTTTATTTTGCAAAAACGAATGTGCAAATAGAAAGCAGTATGACTTGCACTCAAAACTCTCTTTTCAGTAGCAGCCACTGCGGTGGAACAGAGCCACTTCCCATCACTAACATTGCTACAGCTCACCTGGATGGGGCTGGGGTGAGGCAGGGCAGCAGCAGGGCTCTGCAGACAATGGAAGGAACACCAAATTGACTCTGCTGGTGTGATGGGTCTGTGCAGCCCCGACTTTGCCACTGCCCTGCCTTGCCCTGCCCCAGTCCCATCCAGGAATACTGTGGCGATGCTGGCAATGCTCGCTTTGCAGCCCTGCCTACCACACCGACCACATCTGGTTTGCATTTTCCATGATAGAACATTCCTCTGTGATGAAACAGAACCCCCTGAATGCCTCCACTAAAGGAAACACTCAATGCTCATAAGAATATAGGACGTTTTAATGAGAAGTGGGGTGGGAGGAAATAGAGGCAGCATAAATGATCAGACTATTGCATCCTTAGCTAGATTCGGCTTATAATAACCCAAGAAAACGTTGCAGCGCATCCTCAGCTTCTAGTAAGAGTGATTCTGTTCAGGGTTCCTGCCAGCCAACCAGGCCCTTCTCCAGATGCTATAAGCGGTAGGAATTCAAACAGGGCATTCCAGCCTCCCCTTTTTCCTTTTCTAAATGTCACTCAATATTCCATGGCCAATGCTCAGCCCTCATTGGACTGTTAACCCCCTTAGGTCCCCCCCTTTCATATTGGTTGTACTTCTGCGTATCTCAGGGTTTTCCCCAAGTATGCTAATAACTCCCTCTTGTTTCTCAGTGCCTCCTGTTGGGCTCTATTTCTGTCAGTACTCACTACCTAAGCTCACTATTAGAGGCTGTTCAGACAAGCAAGAAACCCACTGCTGCTCATATAAAATTGTCTTGTGATTGGTCCCTTTACAGCTGTGTTGTTGAAACAGGGAGATCCCCTGAAATAGTTAAATGATTTCATTGAACCCAAATAATGTGTGCTTGTTGTAGGACAGTTTAGATGGGCAAGTATATGCTTCAATATGAAATTCAATTTTCACCCTCTTCTGCCTACTGTTTGGAAGTTAAATAAGTCATCGCACTTTATAAATAACTATTGATATTTTACATAAGACACTCTAAACATACTTCAGGGCATAGACCCTATTGATTTAGTCATTACTTTCAGCATTTTCTTATTTACCTCATCCAAGATTTGCTGCATGCTGCGTTTTGAGATAATTCAACAACGGAATTTTAAATAGCAGAACCAGTCACATAAGTTATCGAATGAAATGAGCACATTCGATATTTTACTAGATTCTTTGCAGATTCATAGCTAAGCAAATATATATCTTGACTGGAACTCTGTATAGCAGCCAACAGCAGACGGAGAAGAAATTTAATTTATGCTTCTGTTTTTACGGGTTACTTTTACTGCTATCTCAGCTGCTTTCAAACATCACAATTATCTTCTGTCAATACAATCACAAATCACCTTTTGATTTCAGTAACATTAATGAAACCATCATTTTATTTGTGTATATATATATATATATATATATATATATATTTATATACACACACACACACACACACACACACACACACACACACACACACACACACACACACACACACACACACATGTACAAACTCAGACAAAGTCTAGTACCACAAGGGTGGCTAATCTGTGGCCCTCTAGATGTTATTGGACTCCAACTCCCGTCATCCTGCCAGCTTGATCAATGGTCAGGGATGGTGCAGATGTAGTCCAGCAACATCTGAAGGGACAAATGTTCCCCATCCCTGTAGTACAGTGTCCACTGGCAGGGTTTAGTGGGAGAGTAAGCCAAGGACCTTCTGCATGGAAAGCTATAGAGTCACTCCCCAAAGCCATCAATAAATAAACAGCATAGAATGTAAGAAGAGCCCTGTTGGATCAAGCCAAAGGCCCATCTAGTTCAGCCTCCCCTTTCTCACAGTAGCCAAGCAGATACCTCCCTCTGCCAGTTGGTCCCTGGGACACTTTACATCAGCCTTTCCCAACCTTTGAGTCCCCAGAAGTTGCTGGACTACAACTCCCATCAGCCCCAGCCAGCATGGCTAATGGTCAAGAATGATGGGAACTGTACTCCAGCAACATCTGGGGACCCAAAGGTTGGGAAAGGTTGCTATACATTTAAAAATACAATAAAATAACTATCAAGCCTCCTTGCATAATAAAATAAAATTCAATAAATTTGTATCTTTTGTGTTTTACCTGATTTTATCTTAATTGTACATTGCTTTGATAGCTTCGTCTATGAAGCGGTTTATAAATTTGTAAAATAAATACAATAAAAATACATAAAACGAATGCAAAATCAAAACAAAATGCAAAAGACCAAGAAGTGGGGTGGGGGGAGAGAAAGAGAAATGAGAAGAGGCTTTTTTTAAAAAAAAAATGTGAATATTTTTAAATGGAGGTTATAATAAAGATTTAAAAAATAGATTTGGCAATTTCTGCACCATGAGGCCTATTATATTTTCAGGGAAAATAAATGTGTGGATGGTTAGTATAGGTAGCCATCAGGATTAGATTACAAGAGCAAAACTCAAGTAACTAGGGCCTACATTACATTTTTCAGTGCCTTGGAAACCAGTAATGCGATACTGAATTTATTAATGCATTTACTATGTTTATCTCTTGCCAAATTCAGTAAGGCTCAGGGCAAACCTTCTTGAATACACTTTAGCACCAACATAGATTTGGAATGTACATTGCAGTAGGAGCATGTTCAGTAAGCAGACCCTGATGTGTATGTGAATAGTACGTGGAGCCAACCCTATATATGTCTGCTCAGACGTCATTGAGTTCCCATTGAGTTCAATGAGCTTCCTCCTAAGTTGGTGCACATAAAGGTTTCAGGAGAGAAGCCCATTTTGTAACTCCAGATTGCTGCTGCATTTTAGAGACTCACACCTCAACAAAATTCCAACCAAATAGCAGGCTTCCCCACCCAGACCCAGACAGCATGGCCGTTGGTCAGGGATGATGGGAGTTGTTTTCCAAATATCTGGAGGGCACTAGGTTGGGAAAAGCTGGACTTGGGGTACTGAGAAGCATATTGGCAAGAAGAATATTCTTAAAATATTGATAAGATATCTAAGTAGGGTTGCCAGGTCAGAAGCATCCCAAAACCTGAGATTTTAGGAGCGGGCCCAAGTGATGTCATGGGGCGGGCCCAAGTGATGTCATTAAGCATGATACATTAAGCATCAACCACATTTGCTTGGATCATACAATTAAAAAAATATCTGACTGGAAATTAAGCTAGACATCTTAGCTAAAAGACGGAGCCTGGGTAGGAAACATTTAATATAGCCTACTTGCTTTCGGCAAGAAGGGTTTAAGTGCCTTCAGGCCAGACCAGTTACCAGAAGGCCACTGTAGGATGAAAAGAGCCTAGTGTTGTGGAGATGTTAGATGGGAGCATTCGGGAGTAAAGATGGATGCCCCTGAAGGCTGCAATTTTAAACACACGTACTAAGGGACTAAGCCCCCATAGAACTCAACAGGACTTACTTCTGAGTAGATATAGTTTGGATTGTGCTGTTGGTAAAGCTTGACTAGGGATCCTCTGCAAAGACATCCATATCCAGGCAGGGTTGGCAACCCCCTGCCTGGAATCCCCTGCTCTTATCTTTTAATGTGGCTGCTCCAAACTTCTTTACAGATTTGACCCTTCACTTCAGAAAGAGGTCTGAGAAATGAGTAAGAGTAAGAAGATTCTCTACCCTTTCTGTCTTCATAGATGCCCTCATCCTTCCCCTGTGCCCAGCAGAAGCTCTGGGCCAGGCGGGACACAGTGGCATCTTGTAGAGGACACCCTCCCCTTTCCTGGGGTATATGATTTGTCCGATCCCAGATCAGATTTTGGGGTGGGCACCCCCAGTTACTTATTTTTTCCTGTATATTTTTGTCTGCTTTGATTTTGCATAGATGCCCTCCTCCGTGCCCTGCACCCAGCAGAAGCTCTGGGCCAGGTGGGACACAGTGGCATCTTGTAGAGAACACCCTCCCCTGTCCTAGGGTATATGATTTGTCCTGTCCCAGAGCAGATTTTGGTGGGCACTGTGATGTCCTTATATGTTAAAAACTGTAAACATGGTAAGTGCGGGTTTATATAGGGATATATGGTAAGTGAATTGAGTAAGAGGGGGGAATATATGGGCTAGAATGCGGGAGAATGTTGGATGATGATTGGCTGAGTGTTTTGAATGGCTGAAGGTATAAATGGGAGGTTGGTTGGGGGGAGTTGAGAGGGGAGTGATGGGAAAGGAGTTGAAGTGAGAGGCAGTTGGGATTGAGTTGACAGAGTTCTGAGGGAGGTTTGGATTCTATTAGGCTGATATTTGGACAGAATATATATGACTGGAAACATAAAGAGTGACACTATATGAAACCATACGCTTGTTAAACATTCCTAAAGTAATCTTGTTATTTCCTAGTGTTATCAAATAAATACTTTTATTGGTTTACCAAAAGCCTGATCCTTGGCTGGGGATATACAGACCAGAAGGGAGGGCAGGGTAATTACCAAGGCTGAAGGGGAACTGTATCATATGGTGGCAGCGGTGAAGGGAGATATTGTAACAACATCAAGTATCCAGAGCAACCCAGGATTGTATGCTTTATAGACAAAGATACAAGGGGGTTGTGGACAGCAAGGGCACCCAGACACAAAGTAACAAGCTATAGAGAGACTGAAGCAAAGTCTCTAGCAGTATTGTTTACAGGAAGTGACTGGTGGTGCTGCCTAGCAGTGGGATCTTGTGAGATCTGTGCTAGAGCGGAATGAGAAAAAATAAAAACGACGATCCTGACTGGTGGTGTCCTGAGGTGGTGCCTAGTGAAAGGCGGTAGCCACAAGCAGGTGGGAACCTGACAGGTGGGAACCTGACAGGTGGAGCCAAAGGTGGGATCGTCACAGGCACCCCCAGTTACTTATTTTTTCCTGTATGTTTTGGTCTGCTTTGATTTTGCATAGATGCCCTCCTCTGTGCCCTGCGCCCAGCAGAAGCTCTGGGCCAGGCGGGATGCAGTGGCATCTCGTAGAGGACACCCTTTCCTTTCCTGGGGTATATGATTTGTCCTGTCCCAGAGCAGAGTTTGGGGTGGACACCCCCAGTTACTTATTTTTTATGATTTTATGACATCATTATGTATTTATGATAATATCAGAAACCTGATGATTTTGATTGCATGAATGTATTGTTATTCTTGACGGGGAGAGTCCCCCGATCACAGTGATATATCATAAAGGGTACCCCAACATATATTTTGGGGTTCAGAGACATGTGAAGTTTGGTTTGAAGTTGCTGTAGTTGTCAACTCTTCCTTTTTAGTGTTTTGAACTTTCAAGCAAATAAGGAACTGGGAACTAGGAACCAACTTCAGCGTCGTATCAGTTAAATAGATTAAACAGTTGTGGTGGGGCAGCAGCTGACGTTTTGGTGTATATCTTGGGAACCAGACCACCTAGAAACTTAATTTATTTTTTAAATTGAAGCAGAGAGTCCAGAGATTAAGGGGTGCTAGCCGGAGAGCTGGAGGGTCCCCCCCAAAACTGGAGACTCTGGCTGAAAAATGGAGACCTGGTAACTCTATATCTAAGGGATATTGACAAGAAGAATATTGACAAACTGGAACATGTCCAGAGGAGAGCAACAAAGATTGGGGGTGGGGGGTTGAAGACCAAGTGTTATGAAGAAAAACTGAAGGACCTAAGTATCTTTAGGCTAGAGAAGACACACTAAGCCAAACCATGACTTAGGCCCCTTTCACACTGCACTTTATTCCGTTATTCTGATGATTTATTTCCTGTTAATTTGCGCATAAAATTTGAGCTTTCACATGACATAACGGGTAGCTCCGGAATTCTGGTGGAATGTATTGGAAGTTTAGGAGTAATTTCCGTAATAAATGATACCTGAAAAATTCTGATAGCAGGCTGGGAAACTGGAAGATTGTGGGAGTTTTGCGCTAGCTGCCGCTGCTCACGTGACAGCCATCCCAGCATGCAGTGCGTTCCCGCCCTTACCAACAGCCCTCCCAGCATGCAGCCTTCGCGCGCTGCTGCGCTGCCACCGCCACGCCTCCCAGCCGATCCCAGCTGCTCCTGAGAGAGCAGCCTGTGTGCTGCTGCTGCTTGTGCTCAACCAGAGCCTCTGCTGCTGCGCTGCCATGCCTCTCAGCTGATCGCAATCGCGATCACGCCTCTTTCAACCCCCCCGCGCACCAAAAGAACAGGCCTCAAACCAGCTCATCCTGCGTCGCGTGAGGCTGAATGAAAGGGGGGAGAAAAACTGTGCTCTGTGTGTGAAAAACTGTTGCACAAAATGCCAGTATAACAGGTACTGCAGTGTGAAAGAGATTTTTGAAATATGGAACAAAGCACTACCTTTTTAATCCGGTAAACTAGTGCTATTAGCCGCATGTGTGAAAGCAGCCTTAGTGTGAAGACATGGGCATGCAGGCTCCGGGACAGGGGATCATGGCTGCTTTAACTTCTGTGGTCATTCTGCTGCTGAGCTGCACTGCACTAAGTCATGATTTGGCTTAGTATGTCACCTGAATCTTAGATCACTATTAGCTCTCTCCAGATTAACCATGAGCTGTAACATTTACATATTGTGGTTTGTCCAGGAGAGCTAAATCATGAGCCCGTATTAGGATGACACAGTAAGCCAAACCATGGCTTAGCACAGCGCAGAAGCAGAAAGGCCAGGGAGGAGCAAAGTGGCCACAATCTCCTCCCCAGGAGCCTGCATGTTTGCTTATTGAAACTAAGCCATGGTTTGGTTTAGTGTACTATGTGAACCAGACCAATGATTGCCATCTTCAGTTATTTGAAGGGTTGTCACATAGATGATGGAGCATATTTGTTCTCTATTGCTCCAGATTATGGGGCCCATACCAATGACTGCAAATATGAAAAACAGGATTTCAACTAAACATTAAGAGAACTTTATGATTATATGAGCTGTTTGACAGTAAAACATTCTGCTGTGAAAGGTGATAGACTCTCCTTTATTAGAGGCCTTTAAGCAGAAGCTGGATGACCACCATTCAAAGATGCCTTTGTGCTTCAACTCAGATTCTGTGATCTGCTTGCTGGTTCTGGTAGCTCCCCCATAAACAGCATTTTCAGTACATACTTTTTCAAACTTTTAGTGACTCCTGAATAGGGATGGGGGAGAAATTCAGTTCAGTTCACAGTTAAAGCTCAATTTAACAAATTCACACTTTGCAAAACAATATGAGAACCAAAACACAGCCATCCTGCCAAATGTGCAGTTATTCAAATTTTGCAAAGCAATTCTCCAACAAACCAATGTTTACAAAATTGCATACATGATGGGAAAATGTTTATAAAAATGAATAAATTAGTGAAGATAACATACAAAATGCATTATATTAAGAGAAATTGCTTGCAAAAATGTGTACCGGTCAAAACTGCAGACAGCAATGTGTTCATTAGGAGGAATTCACATCAAAATGCTGAAGAATTTTCATGGAGATTTTTTTCTTTAAAAAAATCACAAATTGCTGGAAAACTGAGTTTAAGACTGAACAATGAGAAACTGAGAGAACGAAAATTGAGAGATGCTTCCATCCCTACTCTTGAGAGAGTCTTCTGATGCTGGTTGAAGATTACTACCATGCCATCACTGATGGGATACAGAGCCATGTGACCCAATGGCCTCACTCACACAGCTGTCCTTTGAAGATTAAGCTAAGAGCAGGTATGCCAAAAAGCAGGTGATTTTAACTTTATAATCATCCTATTTCTAATCTAAACCCAGCCTTCAATATCACAATGATCATCTTCACCCATTGTCCATACGGACCCATGGAACATCCCTAGATTGGTCAGCTTGCAAACCGCTCCTCCACTGTCTAAAATAAATTTGTGGGTAGGGCTATCTCATTTTAAGTTCTTTCCTCCCCACAAAGAGAGGTCAGCAGCACCTTTGCTTTCTTGCCTCTTCCACACCAGTGATGTGTTCTCAGTCTGCTTTGAGTGCAAGAAGCATGAGATTAGACAAATGTGTAATTACTTCTTGACCTGCTCTCCTCTGTTATACATTTTCATGAGATGCCATGATTCATTATTTGCATTGATATGTACAGAAGGCTGGGGCTGCATCGTTGATATTCATTTATTCAACAGTCTGTAATCTATATTTAATGGAGTACCAGACAGTGGCATAATAAACCGTTTAAAAAAGATAGCTGCTGCTTACACGGAGGTTATTGCTTGCATAACCTGTACTTATTTTTCATTACAAACCTAAAAGAGCAAAGCATAATTCATACAAGAAAATGAAGTTAACATTTAATGATTTAAAAATGATAGTGTGCTATAAGACCCTGCAAGACACTGCTTATAAAACAAAGCAGCAAGAGACCAAAAGGAGAAAGAGAAAGAACAAGAATAAATACAAATAAAAAGAAGATGTTACACTGCTAACCCTCAACGAGGTGTTGCATGTTGTGATTGGACAAATTTAGCTTGGTCATAGGTAGGTCCACATACTCTTTACTCAGTTCTCTCATGCTCCAACAACGTGACTCCTCTCCTTCAGTCCTAACAATGACTTCCAGTACATTCCAGGATTCCTGGAACAGATGAGGAGTTTCTTACCTTCAAAACCTGTCTCCTCCCTTATCTCTTAGCTCTCATATCTGGATATTTCATGTTCATGACCTTTGCTCCTCCTCCTCCTCCTCCTCCATCATTCTCAGCTATCCAAAGTTTCCTGCTCTCGTGACTCCTAGTTGTCCCTCCTGTTTATTGCCCTGCACCATAACCTCTCTCCTTGCATACACCACTTCAAAATCCGTCTTTTCTGTGAAGACATTGGCCCACAATCCCTTTGGACTATACTACATGTTACATTAATTGCTAGAATGCAACTGACATGCAACAACTTGGCTTCAAGGTACACCGGGTCTTTGGGCAGCACAATTGTTTCCGATGCAGCCATCAGACAGAAATAATCTAACAAGGGAGAGAGAGAAAATGGGAGCAAAGCAGTGGTGGAGGACTCTCCGATCCTATCTCTTTAAACCCAGCCCAGGTTTATCATTCCAGCATCTCCTCTCTGCCTTGTCTCTGTTTGATTTCACTTTCAAGCAGTAACACTTCCCATCAATACAAATGACAGGGCAGTATTGATGGTCCAAGGGCCTTTCAATGATTAGCTGCCAGCTTTGTCCAATTCAAAGAGCATTGTTGAATGGAATGATGAAGAGTGAAGATGAAATCACCAGCCACGTCCAATAGCATCAATCTCCTGGGAGTGACAGCCACAAATAGTGATAGATGCCATGGACAGGTATTGTTATATAGGGTCTCCCTTCCAAAGACCAAGTAGCTTGGGATTAAGGCAACCTTTTCCCTTTGCTTTCCTCATTTGCCTTCCCAGACAAGTGCATTTTCCCTCTGGCTGACTTTTAAAAATCTCACTTGCTGAACCTATGCATTATTCATGAACATTGCAATGAACCTAACCAGATTATTTTTTGCAACATACTAAGCATCTGCATAAATATCCTTGAAAGCACAGATCAGATCACAAGTGTTTAGTAACAATCACTTTTGTCATAGCAAGCGAAATTAGGCTTTATGGAACATGTTCTTTATAGATAAATGAACCCCTTAGACTTCCTGTGTTCTCTTGATAATGTGATAAAATCTCACATTTACAGGCAAAAATGTTTAAGGAAGCTGTTCATTTTATAGAGGTTTTATCCAGGCAAGAATTTTGGAGACAGTGAAACTACATTTCATGGTGGTGATATGTTTGGCCATCTTGATCACCATGAATGATCCAAGGACTTTAACAAAATCATTTTAATTGTCCCTAATGACAGGGGGTGTTTTCTTGATTGCTGGGAAACCCTTTCTAGCTTTTGGAATGCAATACTTATTTATCAGAGTTTGGGAAGGTGACATCCCAGAGGGCTAACCCCATTGCGTAAGGTGGGCAGATTGGCTGCCTGCTATGGGAGTGCATATGTGTTCCCTGGGAAGAAGGAATGATTGTTAAACCACTCTGAGAATTGTATCTCTATGAGGGAAATAGGAGTTTCCTAGCAACTTTCAGCACCCTTAACAGATGACAGTTCCCAGGATTTTGTGGAGGAAGCAATGGAAGTTTAAAGTGGCATGACACTGCTTTATATGTGCAGTGGTGCGATGCCTCTATATATATAGTAGATGATGCTTTAGAAAAAGTTTGCACTGGTGCCATTCACTCACATAATTTTCCATCAAGGATTCTGGGACCAGTAGTCCCAGATTCATCCATGGCAAGGAAAATGCTCTACCAGGACTATGAGGTGCTGTCCCTTCCTCCTTCTCCTGTCCCAGAGCCCTTTTCCAGCTCTTGGATTTCAATGAAATTTCCAGGGAAATGGGAGGTGGAGGCTCATAAAAGGATATATAATTTTCAGGTTGAACAATGAGATCCTCATGAATCTAGTGACATTGTAGAAGCTGTGTGTCATTCATGAAATAAGAACAGTAAACTCGCAATTTGTCAAAAACAGCCAGGGAAGAAGTTCTGTTTCAGTGAAAGGTTTTTATATCAGCCATACAACAGTGACAAAGAAATCAGAGTTGAGGAGAATGTCATCCTTATCCATATGCCACCTTCCAGATTATCTACAGACCAAGTTAACACCAAGGACAGCTATCACTTGCATATAGTTATTTGCCCTTATGATAAGTGCAGAATGGAGATGGACCAACATATGCTATTTTTGCATTAGTTGATGACAGGCCTACTTGCAAAACAACAGTCCCAGAGTGCCGAGAGCAGTATATACAAGACAGCAACTGTCACGCAGGCTTTGCTTTGAGTAAACAACCTGGGACTTCAAAGGCTTCCCTTCTCCAAAGACTCCTCCAGTTCTTTCCTTTGAGTCCTTCTTTCCTTGCTTGCTGCTTTTGATATTCGCCTTTGATTCTTTCCTTCATTTTTCTGTCCTTCCATTCTACATTGCTAAAGTCAATGGCATCTCTTAGACTGGCAGCCATGAACCCAGCAAACATTGTTACTTGTGGATTCTTTTTAAAAATTATTTTCATCACCATTGTCTTGTTCTATATCTCTGGTTGGCATTTTATTACAGGTCTGAAGTTTGAAAGTGAACTTTGGGTTTGAAAATTGGGGAGGGTGGAATTTGGATGGGAGAGAAACCAGGTGACATTTTGACCATTTGGGGAGAGCTGAGGGAAAAGTCTGTCCAAAATGTCTGGGGTAGGGGGAGGCTTACTAGTTGCAACAGTGGTGACTTTTCCCTCAGCTCTCCCCAAATGGTCAAAATGTCACCTGGTTTCTCTCCCATCCAAATTCCACCCTTTGTGGTGGCAACAGTGGTGCAGGTTGTCTTTCCTTTTTTACAAAAAGGTTCAAAACATTTTAATTCAGTAGGTGGCAGCAGAAACCCAACCTCCTAACCATCACCATTTCCCTCCAGCAATGTGATAGGGCATTCTGAGGGGAAGGGATGGTGACCCCTAGTGGTAAGTGCTATTGTGGCAGTTCACTCCAAATTGGTAGAGTATATTCTTACTTTCTTTTCTTAGGGAAAGAGTTGTAGCTCAGCGGTAGAGAACATGCTGTGCACACAAAAGGTCCCAAGTTCAATCCCTGGCATCTCCAAGTAGGGCTGGGAAAAGACTGCTGTCTGAAAGCCTGGAGAGCCACTGTCAGTCGGTGTCAATAATAATGAGCTAGATGGATCCTGGTCTGAATTGTTACAAGGCAGCTCCCTACGTTTCTTCCATAATGGAACTCAAGGCAGATTAGAGAGGGTTCCCCAAGAGGTCATCTGTCCAGGCACCAACTAGATGTACTTAGCTTCAGTAAGGTTGCTACATCATGTGTCATCAAACCCAGGACTTAAGAAATACAAATATGAAAATAGAATCCTAGCCCACCCAAGCATTTACAAGTGTGGACAAGATCCCATCATAAACTGGAAAATGTGCCTTGAGCACAGATGTATTCTCTATTTTAGGACAGAATAATACTCAATATTTCCACCCCATTTCAATAAAATTCCCATACACCAGGGGTTACCAGTGGGCACCTTTGGAATTTTCAGAAAGTACTGCAGGCACCAGTCACAAAATCGCTGTCATGGGGAGACAACATGACACAAAATAGCCACCACATCTACAAGAAGAGAAAGAGAGACAGGACTACAAAATGGTGCAGGCATGCTCAGGGGAGGGGCATCAATGGAAAAAAAGCATCTATATCAGCCACCATCACTACCTGTAATTAGGTAAATATTATTCCCATATTTCTGAAGTCCCAACACCCACATTTGAAAAGAAAATATGTTTCTGAGAGGGGGTGATTTTTATGGTGGAAGGGGAGAACTGTGTAACCTTTCCCCTCACTCCAGCACTCCTTGCTGGCTCCAGATCTCCTCCAATGGGGACCCACACCAATTTCCTGTCAAAGATTCCCACCTGGGTACTATTTACTTCTGGAGCTACTGTTTGCAGTATCCAGCACTTTGCAGGGCAAATAGCAGTGGTAAGCATGCATTATCTGGCTGGAAATTGCCATCCCCCCCACCGGTTCAGATTGGGAGCACATTCTGGATTAGGGTTCCATGGCTGCTTTTCCTTCACAATAAAAGCAGCCAGCTTGAGAATACTTTTTTTTTTAAAAAGACAAAGTATGAATAATGTGCCATGTAGTTTGGCCTTAAGCCATTATGCTGCTGTAACTCTCATTTTACAATTGTGTATCCCCCCCCAAAAAGTGTCCTTCCTTTCTTTATTGGCGTTCCAAAATTTATTTATGTCAGTTAATTATTTCGTTTATGAACCATGTCTCATGAAGCATCCCGAAAGCAATTAATAATAAAAACATCAATAAATACATCAGCAATCAGCAATAAAAACAAATATAAAAACATGCTACCTGTTTGTTTTTCTCAGTCTGCAAGGCTAATGAACATGATCAAACTGATGTTGCAAAAGTGAGCTGAGTAGATCTGTGCAGAGTTTGACACATTTAAAGGGACAAAAAGTTAAGAAAAACACTGTGGAGTCACACCTGGAGCCCTGCTCTTGACATTGCATGGTTTCTTCTAGTCCTATCCATGCATCTTCATTAGGGATGAGGGAGAAATTCAATTCAGTTGTATTTAAAGCCTAATCTATTGCATTCTTACTCCTCAAAATAATATGAGAATATGAGAACTGAAACACAGTCATCCTTTGAAATTTGCACTTATCCTGATTTTGTGATGCATATATTAGGGGAAAATGTGCATACAAATTAATATATATCTCAAAACAGCATACCAAAATGCATTATATTAGGATAAATTGCTTGCAAAATATGTACACAAGTCAAAACTGCATGCAAAAATGTATTAGTAGGGGACAATCACACTAAAATGCTTAAGACTTCATAATTTTTTTTAAAAAATCAAGTTGCTGCAGAAATGTGGAGAACTAAATTTAAGACTGGAAAAATGAGAAACTGAGAGAACCAAAATGGACAGATCCTTCCGTCTCCAACCTTCATAGACATCTGCACTGGTGAAGCTTTTTCATGTAGACCTCTACATGTGGAGGCACCCCTGGGTTCTGGAACCCTAATAGCATAGGATCCTAGGATCTAGGGAAGCCTACCTGTCCAGAAATCAATGTACAAAGCCTTCACCACCACAGATCTCTATCCAAATGTATGGATGTTGAGGCTGGAAGCAACCATGCATCATCAGGGGTTGGGCTGCTGGTGCAGCCCTGTAGTCCCCCTTGACACACTTTCCCCCTTTGCTAAAGTAAAGTGCAAATCTGGCTTAAGCAGTCAAGCAGTTGCTTCCTGATGTTCCCAGGCTGTTACTGAGCCCACATTTATTACACCCCCTGCTTTTTGAGCCTTTTGCAGTAATAAACTTGGGCTGAATTGCCAGCTGAATGAATTGGAGTGGAAGCACAAGGCTCCCAGTGTCACCATAATGCCTCTCAGCCCATCTTCTCAATGCACCACTATTGACCCCTTACTGCACAGATGAAGCCATCAACACAATATTCTGTACACTGAAGGAAAACTGAGAGATAAAGGAATGAAGAAAGAGCTCCGTTTTGGATTCTTTCTCATTCTGCCCCTGAAGACAAGTTCATACATGTTGTTGCTATCACTTGGAACACCACTCCCACAATGAGGGTTTTGTGCATGCCTTCCCATGTGGTTTCAGTGAATAGAAATGAGCCTGTGCTGCAGCTACCACATTGGAGGAGGTGGCTATGAGAACAGACCCCTTACATTCTGTGTATGCTTTCCTGGTGATTTCCCAATATTTCAGAATCCATAATGAATTCCCCAAAGCCTCAATTTTCCAAATGAGCAGTGCCTCATGCTCCCCCGCCCCACTACAGCAACTCTTAAGAGCAGGGCGGGTTCCAAAGGGCGGCTAGGTGGGGCACTGGCCAAGGGCCCCTGGGATCACTGCTACGGATCGCATGGTGAGAGCTTCGGAGGTCCGCATTCCCTTGCTTAACCTACCTTGTTCTGCAGTTGTGTGCGTGCATCCCTGCCATGAGCCAAGATGGCGGCAGAGGCTTCAACCCATTAGGGAAACCTTGGCCACCATCTTTATTAAGGGCAGTGCTGTGTGTGCAATCCCAGAACAGCTGAGAAAGGTAGGTTAAGCAAGGGAATGGCGGGGCGTGCGATCCGCTGCAGCAATCCTGCCACGAATCATGGAAGGGGAGCACTGGGGCCTGGGGCAGGCTTGTGCCCAAGGGCCCTGGCATGTCTGGGGCCGGCCCTGCTTAAGAGCATATGAACATAAGAAGAGCCCTGCTGGATCTGGCCAAAGGCCCATCTAGTCCAGGATCCTGTTCTCACAGTGGCCTATGGGAAACCCACAAGCAAATTACTCTGTGTCATTCCAATATTGTGTGATAAAAATCTTTAATCCACTGACTGACTTTCTTTCCTACCCAACTTGCATTTCATTCTTCATTTCCTTGTCTCATTTTTCATTTCTCTCTTGCCTCCGTTACCAACCCCCCCATGCTGCTGTGTTTCATTATTCCACTTTTTTTCTGCTTGCCTCTCTTGAAACGAAGGGACCCTCTCTGCATTGAGCCTGGGAATTCTAACGCTAGCTCCAACAGCAGAAGGCAAATTCTAATACTGGAAGGTACACACCTCAGTCAGTGCCTGCCTCCAGTTGTAGCCAGAGCTGTATGTTTTCCACACATGAACAATTAAAAACAAATTACACTTCAAAGGAGATCATATTCTATGTCAACAAAAGCCATATTCTCTTATTTAAATTATGCAGATTTAGCATATTTACACATATAGACTCATTTTGCATAATGTATGCTGCTTGTGCTAGTCATGGGGAAGAAGAGAAGGAACTAGCAGTATAGTACTGGAAGTTTTGCTTAGTCCAAATGTGACTTCAGAGATGTGGTGATGAACTAGCTACATATTATGAAGGTTATATTAGCCAGAAATGTGCTTACTTAAAAACAAATAGGAGATTCTCAGAATCCTTGAGGTATCAAATTCTCTGTGTTTCCAGGAATCCCTTGGGCATATGGAGAATCTAGCTCGGTCTGTAACTGTGACACCAAAACATGGATAATAGGAACATAGACAGCTGCCTTATACGAAAGTCAGGCCATTGGTCCATCTAGTTCAGTATTGCCAACACTGGCTGGCCCTGGCTCTCCAGGATTTTCAAATGAGAGTCTCTTCCAGCCCTATCAGGAGTTGCCGGAGTTTGAACCTGGGATCTTCTGCATGCAAAGCAGGTGCTCTACCAGTGAGCTACAGCCCTTCTCCTTAGTGGGACTGAGGGCCTTTCCAGCAAATTAAATGTAGGAAGATTATTCCTTAGAATGACAGTCATACCAGCAGCATGATAGTCAAACACACTTAATAGAGGATTGGTTGCCTTGCTACAGTGTATCTGACCATTGGCCTTGCTGAAGGAGACTGATGTTGTGCACTTTCTCCAGCAGTGGAGGTGTCTTCTGCTCCTCCTTTGCTGCTCCAGCTTGCTGGTGGTCCTCATTCTCCAACATTGGGTCCTGCTCCCATCAACCACAGGGTCCCTGGTGAATTTCCAAGTGAATCACATGATGTCACTGCGAGCTACAAGGTTCAAGGAACCATCAACTTTATGGGAGGTCATGGGCAATGGACAGGTCAAGATGGAGAATTATAGAATCAAAGAGTTGGGAGGGGCCTCTAAGACTATCGAGTCCAACCTCCTGCTAAATACAGGGATCCAACTTAGAGCATACTTAATAGATGGCTGTCCAGCTGCCTCTTGAATGCCTCCAGTGTTGGAGAGCCCACCACCTCCCTAGGTAATTGGTTCCATTATCGTACCGCTCTAACAGTTAGGAAGTTTTTCCTGATGTTCAGCTGAAATCTGGCTTCCTGTAACTTGAGTCCATGATTCTATATCCTGATTGAGAGGAGATCCTCTGTGTGAACCTTTCAAGTACTTGAAGAGCGCATCTCCCCTCAGTCTTCTCTTCTCAAGGCTAAGCATGCCCAGTTCTTTCAGTCTCTCCTTGTAGTCCCTTTGATCATCCTTGTTGTCCTTCTCTGAACCTGCTCCAGTTTGTCTGCGTTCTTCTGAAAGTGCAGTGTCCAGAAATGGATGCAGTACTTAACATGAGGACTAACCATTGCCAAATAAAGGGGAACTAGTACTTCACACAATTTGAAAACTATACTTTTTTAATGTAGTGTAAAATAGCATTTGCCTTTTTGCGGCCATATCACACTGTTAGCTCATATTCAGTTTGTGATCAACAACAATTCCAAGATCCTCCTTGCATGTAGTATTGCTGAGCCAAGTATTCTCCATCTTATAACTGTGTATTTGGTTTCTTTTTCATAGATGAAGAAATTTGCACTTACCCTTGTTAGCGAGGTGCTAGAATTCTACACAATTCAGATTTGGTACCGAATTTTCAATTAATTTGCTTATTCTCAATCACTGAGGACCATATTTTAATGTGGATTTCTGCAGCTACTTTTGAAAATGATTTAAAAAAAAAATCCACGTCTAAAGCATCAGTTGTAAGAATGATAATTTATCATTATTTCCATTTAAAATATAAATATTTCCTTCAAAATATTGATATTTTTTCTGAGTGAAAAGAAAACACAGATCAGTAAAAGCAGCAGCTAGCAATACAGAATGAACTAGAATCAATGCCAACCTGTTAGGTTGATGGAATTCTTGCAAACCAGCACCAGCCAATGGATCCTATCCCTAACGCTTTTAAATTTCATTCTGTTGTTTTCAGCCCAATGCTCCAGCTTATCAAGATCTCTTTGACTTTCGTTTCTATATTCCAGGGTATCCCTCCCAATTTTGTATTATCTGCAAATTTGATAAGCATCCCCTGCACCTCTTCATCGGGCAGAGCAATCTAACTCATGGGAAGCCAGCGGAAGGGGGGCCAGTGGAGGAGGAACCAGTGGGAAGCTCTGTAGCACCCATCTCCCGTTCAGGAGCTACCGATCCAGTAAACATTGGCTCAGCCAGAAGCTCCATGCACAAAGTGAAAAGAAAAAGCCAGCTCTTATTAATACCCCTACCAGCGAGTAAGCGCTTCCCATTGACTTGAAAAAAAAATGAAATGGACTGCCTTCAAATCGATCCCAACTTATAGCAACCCTATGAATAGGGTTTTCATGGTAAGCAGTATTCAGAGGTGGTTTACGATTGCCCTCCTCTGAGGCTGAGAGGCAGTGACTGGCCCAAGGTCACCCAGTGAGCTTCATGGCTGTGTGGGGATTCGAACCCTGGTCTCCCAGGTCGTAGTCCAACACCTTAACCACTACACCACACTGGCTCTCCCATTGACTTATATTATACTTATTTTCTTAGACTGACCTTTGTCTTGGAATCAGGACCCACAGCAGTGCTCTGAATGCGAGTTGAATGTTGTGTAAGCCCCCCTGTCTCCTCATCTTACATGCCCCAAGAACACCCCTTATTTGGGCCGTCTGCCAGCTTCCACCAGCAGGTTGGTGCTGTCAGGCTGGGCTTCCTCGGTGGACCCCTGGCTAAGCTGACAGGGTCCCAGCTCCACTGTGGCAGAAGGGCTTCTACTGGCAGAGCCTGGTGGAGCCTGGCAGGGCTGAGACCCCACTGGCCAGGGGTCCGCTGTATTCAACTCCCCTCAGCCCAGCATAAATATGAATTGGATTGTACCCCAAGTCATTAATAAAAATGTTCAAGAGCACTGGGCCCAAGACAGAGCCCCTGCAATACCCCACTCGTTACCTCCCCCCAGTTTGAGAAGGAACCATTGATAAGTATTCCGAGTATGATTCTGTAACCAACTATAGATCTACCTGATAGTTGTTCCATCTAGCCCACATTTAGCTAGTTTGCTAATCAGAATATCATGGGGCAGTCAAGATATATTATATCCACAGCCTTTTCCTGGTCTACTATAGAGATTACCTGATCAAAAATTGAGATAAAATTAGTCTGGCAGGATTTGTTCTTGACAAATCCATGTTGGCTTCTAGTAATCACAGCACTGTTTTCAAGTTGCTTACAGAATGGCTGCTTTATAATCTGCTCCAGAATTTTCCCGGGGATTGATGTCTGATTGACTGAACTGTGGTTCACAGATTCCTCTTTTTTGCCTTTTTTGAAGATAGGAACAACATTAGCCCTTCTCCAGTCATCTGGCACTTCACCTATTCTTCACAACTTTGCAAAGATAATAGACAGTGGCTTTATGAGTGTTGGGAACCCTTCAGTCACATCTCTAATCCATCCTTCAGGGAGACAGCATACCTGGCAAGTCCATGGGTCTTCTTGACATTCTTGGGTTTCTATCCCATGCAGTAGGGAGTCTCTCACTACTTCTCTTCTTCTCTTCTTGTTGTTGTTGGGTGTGGCTTCATTGCTCTGCTTGACCAAGCTTCAACCTTTTGCTAACTGTCCCACAGGGTCTCCTGTAATTGTTTTTCTTCAGACTGTCCTCCAGTCTCATCCTCAAGTGCCTGGAAGTGGTTCCATAGTTCCACCAGTGAAGGGTGTCTTCTAGCTCTTCTGTTCCTGTCACCCTTTTCCACCAAGTTTCCTCCACTTCGTTTTTCCTCTCCTCTCCTCTTCAGCATCAACTTGCTATTGTTCTTCCACCTCCTGTACTTGTCTTTGCTGTTGTTGTTCCAGCGTTCTGTCTACGAACTCTTTGTCTTCCCTTATTCTCTTGATTGTGGCCACCTGCCACTCCAGGTCTCTCACTTTTTCTTCCAACAGTGCAACCAGCTTGCACTTGTTGCATGCGTACACCATGTTGTTCTCAGCAAGAAAACAAACATTGCATATACCTTGCAGGTCTCCACCACTGGAGAGTCCTTTCCATCCATAGTCTGTATTACCTTTTCTTTCTATCATTCTGCTTGTATTGGAATGCCCTGTGATTTGTTCTGTCCTCCTTGAAGGTTAACAGGTGAGCCCCACTGGTATATGATGCATACTACAAGAAATCCAGAAGCAATGCACATCCCTCATGGTAAGTAGGGCTGGTTTATTGGTTGTTCCAAGGTGAGATGCTTATGGATAAGAAAGGCGAGGAAAGGATGTATTAGCGGGAGGATGACAGATGGTTTGAACAGTGATTCTGTTACAAAGAAATGGTCTTATGGACCATAGCCCCCAAGCCAAATAAATCCCAGTCCAAATTACTACAGTGTGCTATTTGGCAAAGGAAAGTACTTCACTGATGTTGGACTGCAACCTCCAAGCCAGTGTGTTATACCCCTAAATTCTTGCTCACATGTTCCTCTTCCTGTGAAGCAACCAATGGTCACCTATAGAGTCACACACTTAAAAACAACATTAAGGAACACTAGAGAAAAATGCACATCTTTAAATATAGCTCATTGGAAGCCCCTAAAATCAACATCATGAAAATTCATGGGGTCGTATTACTTGACATTGGGGGTGTCACATGAACTATTCAAGAGGTGCTGGCGATGCTCACAAACCATAATACATTGACAGCTGCAATGGACAGGCCAGCTGTGTGCTCACTCGCTCTTTCTCTGTGTGTGTTGATACTATTCTGAAACTTGGTCACCTGGAAGATGCTAAGAACCTGAAGAGGTGAACAACTGTTCAGTTCCCTTAGTGAAACATTGTTTTGGTTGTGAGTGAGCATGTGCCCAAATAAGAGAATGTGCTAATGCTTATTCTTTTTACCCAAAATTGCCATGTAAGATTCCTCATGCTTTTGAAAGAAAGAAAGGGGGGATCCTAGGGGGAAATATTAATCTCAACAAACTGAGGTGGGGGAAACAGGTGTGTGTCTGCAGCTATGTTATCAAGATGACCTCTATATGCTCCTGTTTCCATTTCTTAAATTACATTTCTCCTGACAAATCCATTTTCAGTCAGGGTAATGAACAGATAAAGAAGGGATAGCACAGGAGAGCTTCAGAGCGGTTCAGAAAGGAACCTTTCCCCACCCCCTTCCCTTAGGAGTATTTCAGCTGTTAAAAATGTATGCCTCCAGCCTTGAGATATGCAAGCCATATGCATAAATAAATAAGTCCCTGACTAAATGCATGGCATAGACCTCAGCGGTGCTGGAGACATAGGCGGCGGAAATCAATTGCTCCTGACTATTGAAGATGTTCAATTATTGGGTGTTGTAATTAGACAATGAAAGACTTGCTCCTAATAAATCTGTCTTATAGGTTTCATGGCCAAGCCTAATCAAGTGTGTGAGTATTTTTCTGAGCACACAGCTAAAAAACAAAATTAAATTAAAAAGCTCTTTCATTCTACAAATGGGAACCTCTGTTCTTGCTATAACATAATGATACAACCTAACATAATTCCTTCTGGGAGGAAGGGTGGGATATAAATCTAAATAATAATAATACAGCGGATTCATGTGATATCCCCCCTTTTCAGTGGCATTTTTCCTCTGAATGATTCATATGGAATTTATATTTTATTAAAAGGTTACCTCAGAAGTAGTTATTCACATACATCATCAAGGCCGAATTCATGAGCATACCCCAAAGAAATGGATTTTTATGCATGTATGCAGAATCATACCTAGAAAAATTAGAAATGGTCTTATACCATGTCAGACCATTGGTTCATATAGCTCAGTATTGTCTGCACTGAGTGGCAGTGGCTCTCCAGTGTTTCAGCAGCAGTCTTTCCCAGCCTACCTGGAGGTGCCAAGGACTAAAGCCTGGACCTTGTGCATGCTTATAATCCTTCTCCAAATATGATATCCACCACCACCACCCCGCTGCCACATACACACACAATGTATCCAGTTATGGGATCACTTCAAAAAAGTCATTCTGCCAAATGTCATGTCACAGCAAAGTCTTGGGCATGTTGAATACGTAGCAAACATTCCATTATTAGGCAACAAATGGGTACTAGATTTTCAGGAGCTCTTTCATCTGATGGACAGGAAGATAAATGAATGCTACACAGTTGGTCAAGGCTGAGGGCTTCTGTATACTCCAGTTCCTCTTCTGACATATGATTTCAGGTGGCCACAGAGTTCACTCATTCGATTATCTCACATTCACCACTAGCAAAATACTGCTATTTTCCTTGAGCTGGAATCGTGGCAATAATTTACTCTTGGTCAGTGAGTTGGGCAGCCTATTGTAGCTAGTGTGCTTTCGTGGGCAGTGTTAAATGTAGACTGGGGAAATCGCTGGTCGCTCATGAAGCTCACTGGGTGATCTTTAACAATCACCATCTCTCTGCCTAACCTATATCACAGGGTTACTATGAAATGGAAATGAGATATGTTCTCCTAAACTTCTGGGAGAAGGGGTGGGATATGTTACTGTTCAATGATCATAATCATGATCATCCTCATGCATGATGTGTGTGTCCGCAAGATGGTTACAGCACTGTGGCTCCATCAGAATTCTCTGGTACTCAGTCATAAAAGTCACTAGGGGCCTTGGGCCAGTCACTCTCTCCCAGTGTAGCCTACCTCAAAGAGTTGTTGTGAAGACAAAATCACTGCAGACAATCATATACATTGTCCTGAGCTCATTGGAAGATTAGCAGGACAGGCATACATAAATTCTTCCACACATCTTCGCTCCAAATAGGGATTGATTATGGGAGTAGCATTAGTGTTCTCCACTTGATATATCAGTGATACTTCCATGCCTAGTCTTGCACTAAAGTGGTGGACTGAGAGCATGTGAAACTCCCACATAGATGCGGGAGGGGATATCACCCCTTGACAGGTGGGGGACACTATGTGAATTCACTATCTGAGTGCCTCTTTTTTGAAAATTAATCTCAATTCTGCGTAGACATGTCTAGGATTGCCCTGTAAATGAATGTCCAGCCCTTTTCAACATCCCCGGGTGGGGCTTCCCCTAGATATGGTAATAACAGAGGAAGCTAACCGAGGTAGCTATTGAAACACAGAGAACTTGGGAAGGTGAGGGGCAGATCCAAAAGGTCTTGCAGGGAGGAAGGGCCAGATAAGTGCATTGTTCCTATGTAGCTTCTTTTAGTATGGAATTCCAAATAGAACTGCAAGCGCAGTGCTGCAATTGTCTAGGGGGAGATGCATCATGCCTTACAACATCAACGTTTACTAGAAAGGAAGCAGTATTGCACATGACCTTTACACAAACAAACCCATCATGTATTACTTTGCCATTTTTGAAAATTGTTTTGTCACAAAGTCTCTGGTCAGTCCTAATTACCAAGCTCAGGCATCTCTCCACTTGCACTGATCTCAGACTACTCGCTGTGCTGAGGCTCTGATGCTGTTGAGCCCTTTCTGTGGCATTAATGGTCTAATTCCATCCATTTCCTTTTCCTCAGGGACTCATTCTGACAGTGAGCTGGAAGGAGTGACAAAACTGCTGCTGAACATTTCCATTCCTTCCCTCTCCTCTCTGCAGTTTTAACTCGCCACATGATGCTTGCTTTATCCTCTTTTAAAGTTACCTGTTGAGGCAGGTGTAATCCTTTGTTTCTCATCAGTATGGAAGCTATCTGATTTAAATGTTACAACCCCCTCCCTGTGGAGATAGTGACAATGCACTTATCCATGTTGCCACATAACTTTTAAAAGCCACTTGCCCTGTGTGCTGTCCCATGCACATACAGTGTCTGTCGGTATTTCCCTAGGTGCACCTGAACTGATATGTACCCAGTTCTGTGGATCAATGTACAGAGCAACAGGCTTTGTTTTGTTTTTTAACTGTTACCCCCCTACTGTGTGACATACCAACATGGACATGCATTTTTGGCAGCATCTACATGGGAGCATAACATTTGAAGTTGGTCCTCAGATAATATCAGTGCTAAGCAAATGCCCATATTCTTCAGTTCTACAGGAATAGAAAATAGGGATGGGGATTTTCTACTATATGAATAGACATCGATTATTCCAACCATCATTTTCTCCCTCGGGGTTTCCTCTTAGGAACTTTTATTAAGAATATAGTCAATCAATCAATCAGATTTTTATCATTTGTAGCCAATGGCCATTACAGTGTAACTTTCAAAAAAAACCTGAAACAAAAAACAAACAATTCTATCCAAGAGTACATTTTCAGAACTAAGTTATCAAAACTTAAAACTGTAAACATTCCCAAATCATTTTTTTTTAAAAAAAATCCCTTTGTCAATGGGAATGGGGAAGAAATTCATTTCACTTTGCATTTAAAGGTGAACCTACCCAATTTGCACTTTCCAAAACAATATGTGTTTTTGTACAATATGTGCACAGCCATCCTTCAAAATTCTCCAAATTTTGCAGTGTGGTTTTCCAGCCAAGTAATGTGTACAGAAATGAATATACTAGAATCTAGTGTGCATAAATATGCTTATATTTGTGAAAATGGTATATAAAATGCATAAAATTGTTTTGTAAAAATTTATTTTATTTATTTTATTTATTTAATTTAATTTATATACCGCCCTAAGCCCAAGGGCTCTCTGGGCGGTGTACATAGAATAAAGCAATCAGGAATATATAAATACAATAAAACAATAGAATCAAACCAACAAAGGTAAACAAAAATAATCAAACAGTAGCAAAATACAATACATATAATAATACGCATTAAAATGCCTGGGAATATAAAAAGGTTTTCACCTGGCGCCGAAAAGATAGCAGCGTCGGCGCCAGGCACACCTCATCGGGGAGACCATTCCATAGTTCGGGAGCCACAACCAAAAAGGCCCTATTTCTAGTCACCACCCTCCGAGCTTCTCGATGGGATGGTACTCGGAGGAGGGCCTTAGATGTTGAGCGCAGTGTACGGGTAGTTTCATATTGGGAGAGGCGCTCCACCAGGTATTGCGGTCCCATGCCGTGTAAGGCTTTATAGGTCAAAACCAGCACTTTGAATTTAGCCCGGAAACAAATAGGAAGCCAGTGCAGACGAGCCAGAACGGGTGTAATATGAGCAGACCTTCTTGTCCGCGTCAACAATCTGGCCGCTGCATTCTGGACTAACTGTAGTTTCCGAACTGTCTTCAAGGGCAGCCCAACGTAGAGCGCATTGCAGTAGTCCAATCTAGAAGTTACCAGAGCATGAACGACTGAATGTGTGTATTAGAAAAAATTGTATACAACGATGTGTATATTAGGAGAAATTCACTCTAAAATGCTGATGGTTCTCACACTGGTGTGGAAGTGTAGAGAACTGAATTTAAGACTGGAAAAATGAGAGCCTGAGAGAAACTGTTAAATTCACCCATCCCTACTTATCAGTCAACAACATACTGCTAGTGTACATAAAGCTATCTCTTAGGTAACAAACTTGTCTACATTGGCCAACAGAGATATAATTTTGAAACCATCTGGTTGGATTTTTTCAAAATTCTGAAATGAATAGAGAGATCTATCCCTAGGTGAGTTGTTTTAGGGCACAGCGTCTTCAATCTGGCCTGATCTGTATACCCAAAGATGGTCATTTGTTCGCCTGTTGAAGAATAAATTGGTTAGATATTCTGTGGGAACAGTTGGAAGTCTCAACCGAGTAAGCATGTGTCAGACAGAGGGAGAGGGAAAGTAAATTCTCACAGAATTAAGACTGTAACCAAATATTTTCTCTTACTGCAATGCTTACACTGATGTTGTGTCAGAACCAGTATTGAAATTGTCCTGCATCCATTTGATAAAATGGGAGGAGGGAGAGTAGCCTTTTTGTAGGAAGGAATAGTTATGCCATGTTTAGTGCTTAGATAAAAAGGAGGGATTGTCTAAGGTTGGTGAGAGGAAAGATGCTGCCTTAGATGTTCTTCAGCAGTTCTTCTCATACTGGGACATCTGTTTCCAGAAGGCAGTGCTAGCAAACTTCTATTCAACCCTGTAGCATTTGCACTTCAGTGTCCCCTAAGGTTCTGTCCTATCCCCTTTAATATGAAATGGAAATTAAAAATGAAATGGTTGAGGGAGGTCATTGTGGAATGTAAAGTATATAGATGACACCAAACCCTATTTCTTTGTTTCATCAAATCTAGGCGAGGCGGTGGAAGTGCTAAATGAAAGCTTGGTCATGGTAACAGACTGGATGAGGACTAACAAACTGAAGATCAATCTAGGTAGGATGGAGGTGTTTGCAGTGGGTGGTATATCTGTCTAGATGAGTGGCACTCAACTTATTCTGGAGGTTTTTAGACGTATATGTTTGGAATTTGGCACAGTAGCTCTTTCATCCACTTTATAGTGCACTATGTGTTTAAATTTCCTCCAACTGTAATAAAACATAAAAAGTTATTGCCATTCATTGACTTCCCCACTATGATTAACGTGAGATATCCAAAGCTTCATATTTTTAAAGCAAGGCTCTGCCTTGGATCCAAAGTGAAGCAGCTGTTGCCCAAAGCAGTCTGAGATGAAGCAGACTCTTATCCAAAGAACCAAAGGAAGTTCTGAAGGGGAAGATGGTGCATATCCTTACCAAACAATCACATTCAACCAAGTCTTCCCAAAATGTATGAACCAGCTGAGCAGAAAACTCCTGCTTCCCATCAATGAAATATTGGAGCTCTGAGCGTTGGGGAGAAAATGCAGCAGAAGAGCTTGGGTCCTTGGATCCCTGTGTCAAACAGCCGTACATTTACTGCAAAGAGAGAGAAAAATCATTTGGGGGGAAGGGGGTCTGGATTAGTCCTCAGATGTGATATATTCAAACAATTTCTTCAGTTTGATTAATTCTTTCCTTCTTATTTTCATTTCTGGTCTACATTTTCTGACTCTACATCACCTCCGCTTCTCTTTTTTATTCATTGTGCTCCCATAACCTTAAAATAGCACAGGTCAAAAGGAGGAGAACACATACAGCAATAATGCAGGCTTGGAAATACTTCTCAGGTTAACTTGTTCACTTGGAACATGAATGGTAAATTTAGTTTCAGCAATCCAATAATAAATATACCCCGGTATCTGGACTAGTGACGTACAAGAGATAGATTGGGGATAGGTGAAGCAGAACATCTCGAGTATTTTCTCATTCAATACTAGAAGCACAAAAACTTTTTAAGTTCCTGTAATGAAAAGCATTTGGGGAGATGCAGTTATAATGTTGGGAGTGACAGATATATAGCCTGTTTAAATACTTGCCCATGTGGTGGCACTGTTTGCTTGATGGAGAAGCAGGCCTTCACCTTTACCCTCCACTACACACATAACCTCACATGTATGAGGAATAGTTGCTCTGGGTAGAGCCCTCGGTGCACATCCACTTTGCACAATTCTTCCTCCTGGAAGAAAGTGGGAATGATTCTGCATATTAGAGTTTTGCACTTGCTGCCTCTATATGGAGCATCCACATCACATGTTATATTGCATATATGATAGAGGTTTTACAGCAGCTCCTCCACTGTGCAATGATCGTCACAGCCTGGGTAAATGTCTGAACCAGGACAAGTCCTATCATTAGCCAGAATGAGACAGCTGCCTTGGGTGGCAAATGCTGGGGATGGCAAAATGTTTAAGGACAGAGCTCTGTGTTCTGCTCAACCTACCCTAACCCCCTTGCAAAATGCAAATGGACTGCCTTCAATTCGATCCTGACTTATGGCGACCCTATTCAGAGATGGTTTACCATTGCCTTCCTCTGAGGCTGAGAGGCAGTGACTGGCCCAAGATCACCCAGTGAGCTTCATGGCTGTGTGGGGATTCGAACCCTGGTCTCCCAGGTCATAGTCCAACACCTTAACCACTACACCACACTGGCTTAGCTAGCCTGTTTTACTCAGAGGCAACATAGGACATTGTCCCATTGCCAGTGGTGAAGTAAGATTCAAATGCTGGTTCGGTTGGGTTTTGTATATGGAATGGGAGAGGACACCATCTTGTCCTCTGCCTCAGGACGTAAAATATCTTGAGCTGGCCCTGGTCTGTACTGAGCCAAATCATTTCCCATGGAAGATTCTGTTCTAGAGTCTGCCCATATCAAGCAGGAAATTACATATTAGTCCAGTGCAATTAGTAACATTTTAGGCCCAATTCAGTCATTTAAAATGTTGTTGTTATGTGCCTCCAAGTCGACTAAGACTTATGACGACCCTATGAATCAGCGACCTACAAGAGCGTCTGTCATGAACCACCCTGTTCAGATCTTGCAAGTTCAGGTCTGTGGCTTCCTTTATGGAATCAATCCATCTCTTCTTTGGCCTTTCTTTTTCTACTCCCTTCTGTCTTTCCCAGCATTATTATCTTTTCTAATGAATCATGTCTTCTCATTATGTGTTCAAAGTACGATAACCTCAGTTTCATCATTTTAGCTTCTAGTGATAGTTCTGGTTTAATTTGTTCTAACACCCAATTATTTGTCTTTGATAGCTGTGATAAACATTAAGTTCCTCCTCCCCCCCAAAAAGTCCAGCTTGGGAAAAGTCACCATATTGGAAAATGGTGGATTCATTTCTTTAAAAGTACCCATATATGTGATCAGGGCCGGCTCCAGGCATGCTGGGGCCCTTGGGCATCAGCTTGCCCTGGCCCCCCGGTGGGTGAGTGTGTGTGCCCCCTGCACCCCACATGGCCCTCCTACCTGTCTAGGCCCTCCTACCATTGCCCTTAATGAAGATGGCGGCTGCGGTTTCCCTAAGGGGAATGAAGCCGCCGCCGCCATCTTTGTTGATGGCACACATGCGTGCTACGCATGCACATCTCTGCCATCAACTAAGATGGCGGCAGCTGCTTCAGTACCTTAGGGAAGCTGCGGCTGCCATCTTCATTAAAGGCAATGCTAAAAACCTGGCTGACAGGTAAGTAGGGTGTGTGGGGGTACGGATCACGGAAGGGGAGCGGAGGGCCCCTCAGGGACCCCTATAGCTCCGGGGCCCTCGGGCCAGTGCCCAACCTGGCCGCCCTTTAGAAACGGCTCTGCATGTGATAATAGGACACATATGAAATTAATAAACCAAATAGAACATGCTTGGATTCAAAATGATCAGAGAACAATTCTGGATAGAATTTTAGTACCTAGGACTGAGGTGGGAGAATTTCCAAATGTTTATTATGGCTATCAGAGGAACGTACTCTGTAGTTTTCAGCTTTTTTATGCTTGTCTGGGACAAATGCTAATATTGTTCATAGGTATTAACTTATATAACTGTTCGGTATAAATGTTTCACAAGCATGTGTACACATATTGCAATTTTCACTTAGCTATGAAGCTCATTGGGTAGCCTTCAGCAAATCACTTTTTTGAGGCACCACTAACTTGGCAGGATTATTATGGAGCAAAACCAAAAACTTTGAGCTTCTTAGAGAAAGAGAAAGCTCCAAATATGGCAAATGAATGAATGAATATCAGAAAACCAGTGAATGTTGATATGTTCTGACAGGAGACTAGCAAGAAATGTCAGAAAATTCTGGCATTTTCCTGGTAGGGCTTCAAGGTGAATCAAATGTCTTAGAGAAAGTGAGATGAGGAGGGAAGAGAGGAGGTGAAACTTAAGGGCTTGAAGTGAGCTAAATAATCTGATGATGAGAGCATTCTGAGCTTGATAATGTGACAGACTCATCAGTGGTCTCTGGATATAAGAGAAACTGGTGCTCTGAAGACACTTGGGTCCATAGATTTGGAAGGGAGTGGCCAGTTAAAGTTAAAATCCCTATAACAATAGTAAAGACATCACAAAAGCATTAGAAGAGTCTAAACTTTGACTTGGAAGGGGCCTCATTTTTCCAGCATCTTTTGGAAAGACATCTCTAAAACCGGAACATGATTTCTTCCAAAATCCAGAGAATTTAGACCATGAAAGAAATACCCATCATTTAAAGCAAAAGCAACTCTTGCACTTTCAATTCTACTAAATACCAGGGAGCAAAAGGCATATAAACTCTGAAATGTTAAAAGTCAGGATTTTAAAATCAATGGGGTATTTAGAATCCAGTTCAATGCATACAAAAGCAAGGGGACGTGACTGCTGGCTTTAGAATAAAAGAGTGCAAGAGAGGGGACACAGCTTAGGCACCTAATTAAAAGCAGACCAGCAAAAGGGGAGTTAAAATAATGTAGCTGATTGGCTCCTGTAGTTATGGAGGAAGACTCTGTGTCGGTGAAAAGATAAAATTCAGGCAGAAAGGTGGCAGGTAATCTTCTAGGAATATTGTAGAAATCTTTTTTTTAAAAAACCAAACAAACAAAATGGGGATTTAATGTTGGTGACAGTTAAACAGGAATCAGACCAGCTCTGGAATGTAAATGGAGAAAAAAAGAAAGAAAGAAAAAGGAGGAGGTGCAAAATAAATGGCTTAACACATAGGATTGCCAGGCTCAGGGCCTGAGTGATCCTGTATCTTTAGGAGAAGAGAAAGTCAGCCAAGTGCAGGTGTTCTTATAACACTGTAATGGGAAAAACCACAAGGTGGAATTCTCCCTTCCCCCTGCACAACTTTTAAAGATACAAAAGACCTCTAGGAGGCTGGGCCTGGCAACCAAGAGGCCTTCTGTATCTTTAAAAGTTGTGCAGGGGGAAGGGAGAATTCCACCTTGTGGTTTTTCCCATTACAGAGTTGCAAGAACACCTGCACTTGGCTGACTTTCTCTTCTCCTAAAGATACAGGATCAATCTCAGGCCAAGAACCTGGCAACCCTACTTAACAACCAGGCTCTAAACACAGTTACTCAGAAGTAAAGCCCCTAAATACCATTGAATGCCACTGAATGCAATGGGAATTTTACTTCTTAATAAGTATTCTTTGGGTTATATCCTTCATGATTCATGCTAC
The DNA here is from genome assembly GCF_030035675.1 of Rhineura floridana. Lineage (NCBI taxonomy): Eukaryota > Metazoa > Chordata > Lepidosauria > Squamata > Rhineuridae > Rhineura > Rhineura floridana. Next base: position 87,353,698 of record NC_084481.1, on the reverse strand, counting down.
GGGCACTTCAGCTGATAGAGGTGCCTGAACTGAATTTGCATGTCCACTGATCACAACAGAAGCAGATCACTGTCACAGTGCAATGTCTCTCTCTCTCTGTATGTGTGTACAATAGGGATGTGTTAGAATTCTGTTGAATATTTATTTATTATTTATTTATTATTTGATTTATATCCCACCCTTCCTCCCAGCAGGAGCCCAGGGCGGCAAACAGAAGCTCTAAAAACACTTTAAAACATCATAAAAACAGACTTTAAAATACATTAAAACAAAACAATGTTAAAAACATTTTTTAAAAAAGCTTTAAAAACATCTTTAAAAAGGGGTTAAAAACATTATTAAAAACATATTAAACAATTCTGACACAGATGCAGAGTGGGATAGGTCTCATATTAAAAGGCTTGTTGAAAGAGGAAAGTCTTCAAAAGGCGCTGAAAAAATAGTAGAGATGGAGCCTGTCTAATATTCAAGGGGAGGGAATTCCACAGGGTAGGTGCCGCCACACTAAAGGTCCATTTCCTATGTTGTGCAGAACGAACCTCCTGATAAGATGGTATCTGCAGGAGGCCCTCACCTGCAGAGCGCAGTGATTGGCTGGGTATATAAGGAGTAAGACGGTCTTTCAGGTATCCTGGTCCCAAGCTGTATAGGGCTTTGTACACCAAAAGTAGAAACTTGAACTTTGCCTGGTAGGAAATTGGCAGCCAGTGCAATTATTTCAGCAGCGGGGTGACATGTTGGCGATACCCTGCTCCAGTGAGCAGTCTCGCTGCCACATTTTGCACCAGCTGCAGCTTCTGGACCAACCTGAAGGGCAGCCCCACATAGAACGCATTACAGTAATCCAGCCTGGAGGTTACCAGTGCATGGATTTGGTACAAAATTTTCCATTAATTTGCTTATTCACTATCATTGCTGATCAGATTTTTATGAACTGATTTTCCACAGCTATTTTTGGAAATGGATTCTTTTAAAAAAATCTGTGTCTAAAACATTGATATTAATATTTATATTTTCTAGATATTTCTTTTAATTTATTGACATTTCCTTAAAATTATTGATATTTCATTTTAAAATATAAATATTAATATCAATATTTTTCCAAGGGAAAAAAATGGATCAGTAAATGCTGCAGCTAGCAGACAAGGAACCTGTTACGTTGATGGAATGCTTTAGAACCAGCACTGGCCAATGGATCCCATCCCAATTGTACAGATATAAACTGGAGCCTAGGAGTTTTAATTTCAGTTCATGTTTAAAGGTAAATTTCCTAAGCAATACGTGAACCAACACATAGCTGTCCTTTGAAATTCACACTTCTCCGAATTTTGCAGTGCAGTTCTTCAGCCAGGTAATCTGTACAAAAATGCATATACTGGGGTAAAGTGGGCATAAATGAAAGACTGTCTCCTTCCAAAAAGACTCTCTCAGGTGTTAAGACCAGCAGAGGAAGGCCTTTTGGTTGTTCTGCTATCCTTGCAAGCTTGGGTGGATGGCCTGGGAGAGGGCATTCACTGTGGTGGCCCTTAAGTTGTGGAACTCCCTCCCCACTGAGGTGCATCTGGGAACTTCATTGTACAGTTTTAGGCAAATGCTGGGTGAAAAGCAGGTAATAAATGTTAATCATCATCATCATGCATATACTGTATTAATGAAAATAGGATATAAAACACATTATATCAGGGAAAACTGCTCTGCAAAAATGTGTGTTTTAGGCAAATATTAAGGCAAATTTGTTGGTAAATACATGCTGACACTGAGACAGGGAACCAACTCTCTACCTCTTTTGTCAGGGAAACTTACATTCTTACATTTTTCACTTTTGATAATGGAAGTCCAAATATTCTCAACAGAACTGTTATAATGAGGTGAGAGCACCAAAGTCTGTCCAGTATGACATTTTGACAGCTGTGTATTGCCTAGAGCCATCATCTATCCATCAGCATTCCCTACCTGTTGGTGAGCATCTGGTAGGGAGAGCACATGGCTATAATACCAGCACTACTTCCAAGTCTCCTTCGAAGGCCCTCTCCTGTCTCATTTGACCAAAAGAGTATTGTCACATCTGATGGCAATGAAAAGAAATCAAAATGTATAATATGCTGCTGTGTACTAGGTTTGATTTCATTAACATTTGACAGTTGCGCAGGACAGATTCACAAAGTTTTCATATTGTACAACGTATCTCCAGAACATCAGACTGCAACTCAAATATGGGAAGGGCTTTTTTGTTTGTTTTTTGCACTGAATGGAAAGCATGCTGGGGATTAGACTTAGTGGGTCCAAAGGATCAGGCCCAGCTGGCCTTCTAAATGCAAAAAGCTTTACAGAATAGCATCTTTAGCTAGTGGATAAAGTGAGAAACTGGATTCTCCACAAGCTGATATAACTAGGAGTCAAAAATAGGTAGGATTCCCCCCACCCCAGATAGCACACACAGAAGTGACAGAGCACCAGCCGTAGGTCAGTTTCAGGGTAGATCAAAAGGGCCAACATCCAAAGGCAAGCAGATGAATGGGAAGGAGAAATGGAAGTCAAGGCGGAATCAAGGCTGAGGAAGAGACATGATGTTATAAAGCAGGGGTGGGGAACATTTTTCAACCTGGCAGCCACACTTTTCTGGACAATCTACTGGGGGCCATCTGCCAGTGGTGGGCAGGGCTAGAGGCAAAGGGGCAATGGATGTGAGTCTTACCTTTAAAGAGCAGGTAAGCATCCCTCTCTATATCCTCCATCCAGGCATGCAAGAAGCATTATCAGAATTCAAGGTCACATTCCAGTCAGGCAAAAACACTCTAGGAGGGTGCAAATCAGAGCTGGTTAGGAGCATGGACTAGAGAATGGATGGGGTTTGGGAGGGTGTGAGGAGAGTTCCAAGGGCCAGATGAAGAGGCCTGCAGGACCTAAAGAGCCCGAGGTGTCTTGTCTGTGTTCTAAAGAATGACCAGGATGCAGAGAGGACCGAGGAAAGCGATAAGAAGGCCAGACCAGATTTTGAGAGATGCTCAGTATGTGATGAAAAAACACTGAGCGCATAAGTCAGCCCTAGTGTTTCAAATGCTAAAAGCAAGGCTTGGGTCACGCAGAACAGGGATGTCAATCTTCCAAGACTTAATTTAAAAAACAATCAGAAATGAATGCCACATTGTCAGGCTAATTTTTGTGTTCAGGAGAAAGAAGTAGGGCCTTAGCACAGAGCAGGGACAAGGAGGCCTTTTCAGTCCAAGGGCCACACTCTCTTCTGGTCAATCCTCCAAGGGCCACATGCTAGCAGTGGGCGGGGCCAGAGGCTAAAGCGCGTGTAGCAATGAATCTAAATTATACTTTTGTACAGTAGGCTACACACTTACACACCCCTCTCTATCCTCCATCCCTCAAACAAGAGGCATTATCAGAGTTAAAGGAAACATTCCAGCCAGGCAAAAAATGTTGGGGTGCAAAGCAAGGCAAGTGTCATGCCCCCGTCAGAGGACTCATCTGAGGAGGAAGAGGAATGGGAGACCACAGACCCAGGAGAGGGGCCAAGCAAGGCGACAGCTCAGGATCCTTCGCCAGACCAGGGGCAAGCCCCTGAGGGAGCCCCCCTGTCAGAGTCAGGAAGTGACCAGGAGGCTGTCCCTTCCCCAGCAGACAGAATATGCCAACAGGTGTTACAGCAACAAAGGCAATCAGCTTGATTAAGGAGCAGGAAAGCGCAGAACACAGGCTGATTGTAAGCACCTGGTCTCAAACACGGAGCATAAAAGTCTGGAAGGAAAGGAAGACTTCTTGCTAGAGTCAATGTCAAGCCTTGTTGTAGACATTGCTCTAGCTTCCCTGTTGACCGGTGCCTTGGCCCTGCCCTGCCTGATTGGATCTCTTGGTTTCTGGACCTTTGGACCACCTTAAGGACTTGACTTCCCTGCATCCTCCTTCAGCGCTTCCCACATGGTAAACATGCTGGCTGGCCATTTCCTAACCACATCATTTTGTACACAATGACAGTCTGAGCAGGGGCACTTGAATACACAAGCACCACTGTTTAAATTCTTCTGAGCAGAACTGAGGCAGGCACACCCTGCAGTGTGCCTCCTGCTACCCTTTCCCTTTTCCCCAAGGAGCAAAGAACTTTCCTTGGATGCTAGGCAGAGAAATCCCTTGGGGATGAGAGGCCCACTTGGCCTCTTCCTTTCCTTATATGATTATAAAGCAGTGCTGGCAATTTCCCCACCACCACCAGGGATCAGCTCAATCCTCATGGTCCCCTGCAGAGCTACTATCACTTTGCTGGCAGGGCCTTTCCATCACAAAGAGCTGGGGGAAGCAGGAGAGGCCCCAGTGGGCCTCTCCCATCTGCAATAGAACCACATCTGCTAGCTGCTACCATACCCACTACTATTACTACTGCCACTTAGGAATAGGTGAATCTGTCAGTTCCAGCTTCTCACGGTTTCTCATTTTTCCAGTTGTAAGCTCACTTTTCCACATTTCCACATCACTGCATGTGCATGTGTGTGTAATATATATTGTATGTATATAGGTCCTCTTGAAAATTCATCAGCATTTTAGTGTGATTTTCTCCTAATGTACATGTTCGTATGCAATTTTCCCTAATATATACATTTTGGCCAAGCAATTTCCCCTAATATATTTTACTCTATTATTATGCACACAATAGCCTAGTATATGCATTTTTGTACTTGGCTGGACAACTGTATTGCAAATTTGGAGAAGTGTGAATTTTGAAGGTTGGCTGTGTTTTGGTTCATGTATTGTCTCAGAAAATGCAAATTAGATACGTTTACCTTTAAATGTGAACTAAATCAAATTTTTCTCCCCCCCCCCCGTCACTACCTTTACTGGCCACTAAGGTGAGTTTTCTACCCCTTGGGATTGGATGCCAATTAGTCTACAGACACAGGAGTCAGGCCCTTCAAAGCATTCTTTAGCATGTTAATTAAAAAAGAAATTCTTGATGGGTTTTGAGTATTCCTTTTTGGGGAGAGCATAAGCTACCCACCAAGCTCAGCTTCTAGTGCAAAACCTGCATATTGTCGCATCAGTTACAAAGGATACATAAACGGGCCATTCTGCCCCTGATCACCACCTGTATGTGGTGAAGAAAAACTGGTACCTACAATTCTCCATAACCAGCATAAACCCATGTATATGCTATGCCCAGCTATGGCATTCACAAAATGTCTCATAAGAACCAGCTCTTAGTTTACAAGAAAATTTGCCAAAATTTTTCCTACCCTCTTTGGTCCGTGCTAGAGAAAGCTGCAGGAATTCAGCTTGTTTCTTTGGGCTTCTTTGGTGAAAAATGTTCTGCAATATTGGGCTGGATGAGGCAGTCTCTCCTGGTGCCCAAGCTCATCTCAGCTCCTGTTAATCAGTAATTAATGTGTTTTGCTTGTGTACACATGTGGAAAGAATTGGACTTTTAATTACAGCCTCTGTCTAAAGCAACCAGTTGCTGGCTTCTGCCATTTATTGCTGCTGATTCAGATGGAAGAAAAACAGCAATTGTCTGACAACTGATTCATAAAATCAAGTGCACACATCTCGTATGTCTTACATTGCTTTAGGTGTGCAGCACAGAAATGCAAACCATTTTCATTGTATTACCCTTACCACAGTTCTTTTACAGCTATTAAAATGTTTAGAATGTTAAAATGTGGGGCAGCCAAAAGCTCTGCTCATGGCTGGAGTTCGATTCCAACGGAAGGAGGAAGTCGAATCTCCGATAAAAGGGGTCGAGGTCCACTCAGCCTTCCATCCATCCGTGGTCGGTAAAATGAGTACCCGGCATACACTGGGGGGTAAAGAAAGGCCGGGGGAGGAACTGGCAATCCCACCCCATATATACGGTCTGCCTAGTAAATGTCGCAAGACATCACCCTAAGAGTCAGAAATGACTCGCACTACAAGTGCGGGGACACCTTTACCTTTAGTAACGCTGTAGACTCTGTTATCAAAGTAATACAGCTAGCAATCCAGGTATCTGCAATCGAGGTCAAACTTAGCAAATGGGTGGGGTAGGGAAAACCAACTACATAGGTCAGTCCTGTTGTATTTTAGGCTAGTTTTCTGGGACTCCCATCAGTAGCAGCTTCAGGGATGACTCAGTACTAACACTGTTCCTTTTTTTAAAAAAAAAAAGCATAATATCTACCTTTGATTTGTCACTGAAGAAGCAACATCATCCTCAGCAACATGTTCAGTTAAAGTTTACCCTTTTTTAGAACTGTAGGTCATTAGATAGTCCAATCCTTTACTCACTTACAATGGGAATAAGACCCACTGAAGTCAATGAGGTTAAATTCTGAGTAGACCAGTTTAGAATAGCATTATAAAAAGGTTGCAGTCCTTGAAAAACAGTGGGACTTACTTCTGAGTAAACATGCTCAGGAATGAGTGATAAAAACCCATGAATCTTACTTCATTATGATACGTAGATCATAATTGAGATCTTGTGAACACTATAGTTCTTTTTTTGGTAGCAGAAAAGGCCTCTTGCTCCAACATGTCAAGCAATATGGCTCGTGAACACCTCCAGAAGCTCAGTGGACCACAATTGAAAGCCTAGCCATTCAGTTCATGCAAGCATAAGATCCATTTTACTAAATCATGTAAATATTTGATTTTATTTGATTCAATCTACATAACACTTTTATACAGCCCACTTTCACATCAACAGTATGGCAAAAATATTTGCACAGGTTTGTTTGCTTTTACTTTCACTGCCCACATAACATTACTGATGACTATACTGAAAGATGAGTTTCAAAGTTCTGGGGACCTAGTTGCTTATTTGCCTGTCAATTCAACACTTTCTCTTTAAATTTCTCCTTATCCAATTTGTGATAACTATATGGATGCTTACTGGCTCGCTACTTGTAGGCAGCCTTTTTGACAATGAACATGCAGTACCCTCTTGAATGGGAATCCAAAATAGCAGTACACAGAGGGAATGACCACAGCCTCTATCCTCAGCAGCACACTATTTTATGAGAGCGTCAGTGAAGAAGGTAGGTGGTGCTAGACTGGATCACTTGTTCAAGTAGATAGTAAAGAGGCTCTCCAGATATTTTGGACTAGAACTCCCATCAGTCCTGACAACGGGCCATCCTGACTTGGGCTGATGGGTGGTGTAGCCCAAAATATCTGAAGGCGACTGGCTGAGGAGAAGATTCCTTTAAAGCCCTAAATAGATGCCCAAGTCCCAAGCTAAAAGATACCCTCCTTCCATATATGCTGCCCTGTGAACTCCATTCATTGTCAGAGGCCTTCCTTTGGGTGTCTACATCTAATGGCAGTTGTCAGATGTCTACCAGTAGCAAGTCCTTCTTACTTGTGGCTCCAGTATTATGGAATGCCCACCCCAGAGAGGCTCATGAGGACTAGACACTACTGAGCTTCAGCTGGCAGGTTAAAACCTGTCTATTCTGAAAGTCCTTTGGTTTAAACTGGCGTTGGTTCTGCTGATTTTATTTGTTGTGCTCTTCTGGACGATTCTCTCGATTTTGTTATTGTTTTCATCCTTGCTGGTTCTACTATTCCTGCTGTTTTGGATTGTGTTTTCTTGTACTTGCTTTTGTAAAAAAATTGTTAAGATATAATCTTAATACTGCCTTTTTTGGCCACCATGGGTTGTCCTTTAACAATAATGGTGGGATAAAAATGTTTAAATAAAACTACGGTTGCAATCCTGTGCACACTTACTCAGAAGCAAGTCCCATTCAGAGTGAACAGGCATTGGACTAGACCACGAGTCTGAAAGGAAGTAGCAGTCTTTGGTTTCCAGCTCCTACAGTCAGATGAATGTTTGCCCAGCCCACTCTACTTAGCAAGTAAGGCACTTTGCCCTTTGTTTTGCTGTCTGTAGAACCCATTTGCAGAGGAAGATCACAAATTGGTGCTCTTGCCCATTTTACTGAGAACGTGGCTATATTTCCTGGATGACAATTTGCATAATATAGCTCATCATGCCCCCTCACACTTATAAATAAATATTGCTCATTATTCTCTTTATGAATAAACATCATTTCTGAAGTGGAGTCACTGGGTTAAGGGCTTCACTTGAAATGATCATCTTTTTGACAAGTGTTCTGAATGGAAATAGCAAAGATTTCCAAAGGATTCCAGAAGAAAGTTCAGGAAGCAACATATGGAGGGGAATGCAGATGGAGTTCCCTACATCCCACCCACCTACTAATTAGGGCAGTCATCACACTCACTGAAAATGAGGCTGAGTGACTTTGTAGCAGAAGACAATATCCATTTATCCACTGTGTAATTGCAACATGTTTTAGTTTGTGGATGGGGAACTGGTTGTGGGACTCCACCTCCCATCATCCTTGAGCATTGGCCATGCTAGGACTGATGGGAGTTGGAGTCTAACAATATCTGAAGGACCACAAATTCCCACTACTGTTTTAGATGCATACTATAATACAATATCTTGGTAAAGTGCTCTCTCTCTCTCGCGCGCTGATACTTTGGAGCAAGGAGCAAAGTTATTCCCAGTAAGAAACAACTTTAGTGAACTTTAGGTAGTTGACTAGCAAAAGGCCTGTTTTAATAATAATGATCATGTTGTCATCAATATGCATGGTGCTTAAAAATGTAAGCAGAGAGGTCTCTGCCCTGAGGAGCATACAATCTAAAATGGGACACATGGGGTGGGGAGCAGAGGAAACCCAGGAAAATGGAGGCAGAAGTAGGCAGGGGAAGAATGCGAGTTTATTTAACATGCATCCTTAGGGTTAGTTATGGTAGGGCAGGTCAACATGGTGCCTTTCAGATGTTCTTTCGTTCCAACTTCCATAAGCCCCAGCTGTTAATGAGCTCAGTTTGGGGGGAAGGTCTGTGTGCATGGTGAAGGTGATCACCCTAGAAGCTGTGGAATGGAATGGAAGAAAACTCTGGTGAAGAGACTGGCTCAAGATGGAAATGGGCCTGAATGCTTGCTTGGAGAGCAGAAATGTTTTTCTGTCTGGAGTGTGTGAGAAACAGAAATGCTGGCAAGGCCTGAGTCGAACTAAGACAAGCACTATTATGCAGAATGTACAACATTTGTTACTCTATGCAGCTTGCAGTGCTGGGTCTCCTTCGAGAGACTCTCTGTATCCTCATAAAGCTTGGAATCACATCAACCCCTAAAACAAGGGAAAACTGTTTCTGCAGGTGTTTGTCCTGAGACATGTCATTTTCCAATACAGAACTTAATTTTTAGTGAGAGAAAGTGGGATGAGAGAAAAGGGCAAATCAGAATTCAGAAAATTTGGGGTGTCATGGAGGATCAAAAAGAGACTGACAGTGCTAGAACAGGCTGCTGCTTCTTGCTCTTTTCCTTTGCTTAACTTTTGTTTTTGCTTAGCTCCAAGTTCTTCTAATAGAGTTTTGCTTGTTCTGGGTTTTTAGAACCCAGTTTTCATTTTTTGCCTTTTCTTTTAAGAGAAAAAGAGATTTCTTTTTGGGTGGAAGTTGTAGATGGGTGATAGAAATAGAGTTACATAATAGCTAAATATATTATTAGTTTTGCATGTTGTAACTATTGTTTATGAAAGTTAAGCTGCATATTGTTTCTTTGAATAGAGTTAAGTTGCAAAAGCTAAGTTGCATATTCATATTCTATTTTGTTTCTCCATATTATCATTATTTGCATATATAGTTCCTTATTTCTCCTGCCCTCAGGATTTATTTATGTATAAGGTGCTGTTGATTTCTGTTTGATATTATTACATTCATATCTTTTATAAGCTGTAATGTGTTCACTGGTTTCTGATGATGTATTTAAAATAAATATTTCCAAGCAGATCTGAGCTTATTAAGCCTTGTCTGGTCACTACACTCCTGCCTGTTGGCGCAATTTAAGAACTTCATTTTCACCAGCCAACCTCATTGGAAAGAAAATAAGTGAGTTGACATCACACACAGATGGTTTCAAATATGTAAAACATTATATTTGGAGGTGAAGAATTAAACGTTGTTAAGCACCTATAACACCTAAAATATGATTTGTGAATGAGGGAAACATAGTTTGAGTAGCTCTCAGTCTCAAACCTGGGTTAGCTACCATGCAATGTATAAAATGACTCTTCTTAACCAGTGAGTCATTGCTAGGTGTTCAACAAGTAACTTTGTCTCCATTCCCCAGCTAGATCATTTAAATAATATTGATTAAAGGGCTATTTAGAGGATGAATTCAACAGAAGTTGTAAACCACATTGCAAATTACAAGTGCTATATGAAAAGAAAGAAATGGCACCACACTCTTGTTGTATCACAATGGCTAAGAAGAGACTGAATTGTGAACTTGGAAGCACCATCTTGTTATGCCATGAAGCCCACAATGTGGAGATCATACTGATCATGATGTATGTTAAGTGCTTTGGAAGGTACTCTGAAGGCCTATAGAAATGCTGGATAGTAGTAAGATGTCAGAAAAGGCTGAGGCTAATATATACATTTTAGCATACAAGATCTGGGAAAAGGCAAAAGATATGTATTGGCATCTCTGATCTTCAGTACATGTATGAATTGCACTTGCTGCAATTTAAATTAAGATGTCATTATATACTATGTCTTGCTTCTTTAGCCAAGTAGGATTATTTCATGCAACTAGGCATGACATTCACCACAATGAGCTATCCACATTAAGAACCTCTTAATCCCATATCCTGTCAGCATGAGAAATGAAAATTGTTACAACTCAAGCATCATCCTCCATTTTAGACTGACTGCCCCATGTTGCTAATTATACTACAATGAAATGGGCTGCCATCAGACCGAATTAATCGAGTCTCAAGGGAGCAACTTTAGAAAGAGTCCATGTGAATAAATTTCATATCCTGCTCTGGAAATAGTACATGTTGTATATTTCTGATTTAGGGTTGGAAAGATCTGTCAATTTTGGTTCTCTGTTTCTCATTTTTCCAACCTTAGGGCCCATTCATACGACTGTATAATCTGCAATGTTATTGCTTTGTGTCCTCATTAATTTACTGTTGTCCATATGACGTTGCAAACTAATATGGATTTTTGTGTTTACAAATCTGCATTACAAATACCACCGAAAAACCAATACGCTTTCCTGTATGTATAATCAATCGCATTAACATCCATGCGCTCGGATGCAATGCTGCTGACTTTCCTGCAATAGGTGGTTCATGGGTGTTCCTCCATCATATGCCAAGCCCACCTGTCTCCTTCCAATCCGATAGCACATCCACAAACCTGCACATGCGTGGGAATTTTAAAAAAAGTATGTTTCTGCGCTCTTCTGAAAAAGCATGTGAAAAGCAAATTACCGTAATGGACCAATCACTGAAAAGGGGCGGACTTAGGGGAGTGGCCAATGCTAAAGCAATTTAGACAAAAAAAGTCCACACATATGGATGCTTGATAATCAGGTTTTCACAATAATCCAACCACGAACAGGGCATGTATGGCTTTCGAGGCCATCATCTGAATATGGAAAATATGGATTTTGCAGTTAAGTGTGGATGGGCCCTTAAATTCAGTTCTCCACATTCTGCAGCAATTTGTGTTTTTTAAAAATTCTTCATGAAAATTCTCCAGTATTTTAGTGCAAATTTCTCCTAAAAAAACACATTTGTAGGTAGTTTTGACTAATGTATGCTTTTCTGAAGCAATGTCTCATCAAATAATGCATTTTTGTATGTTTTAACTCATGTATTCATTTTTATGCCCACTTTCCCCTATGTATTTTTGTAAACCTTGTTTGGTCAGCAAAATTCAAATGAGTGTGAATTTTGAAGGATGGCTGTTTTTCAGTTCTCATATTATTTCAGGAAGTGTGAATTTGATAGATTTGGCTTGAAAAGTGAACTAAATTGAATATCTTACCCATCCCTATTCTGACTATAGACCAGAGGCCTAGACCATTCAACCAATCTGCACTCAAAGTTGATGTTGTAAATCAGATATGGGGAACTCGGGTCCTCTGGATGTTGGTGGACTCCAGTTCTTATCAGCCCCAGCCAGCACAGCTAGGGTCAGGAATATTAGGAGTTTAAACCTGGAAGGCTACAGGTCCCTCATCTGTGGTGTAATACACCCCAGCTCTATGTTACATAGTGCAAAGTTTCCTGACTTTAGAATTCAGAATCAAAGGTTATACACCATGAGCCCTACTCAAAGCTTCCAAAGTCCTGTCACAACAGCTAGGCTGCAGGAAAAACTAAGACACCTGAATGCTACATTAGGTCCTTCAGTGCCATAGAGTTGTTGAAAGAACAGAAGCCCTGATTCTGTGACAACAAAGCAGACCAAATAGAATCAATATTCTATAGAATAAAAGCAGAGTAGATAAGAGATGAAAAGAAAAGTAAGAAAGGATAAATGGCTGTTTGTACTGAAGGTTATCTCGTATCAGTATTTGATACAATGTAGCAGAGCTTGGAAAAGTTACTTTTTTGAACTACAACTCCCATCAGCCCCAGCCAGCATGGCCACTGGATTGGGCTGATGGGAGTTGTAGTTCAAAAAAGTAACTTTTCCAAGCTCTGCAATGTAGAAGGGTTGTAGCTTTTCTCGGAGTTTGGGGACTAGAATTTGATGCTTGGGTTGTTATCCCATTCCATCTATGTCCACCCCTGAGGCACCAGGCATAACCATATCCTTTTGCCTGACCAACTGCTCCCCTCACCAGTTACCAACTCGCTAGGACTGCTGCTCTGAGCCCAGGCTGATATTATTCCAACGTTAACAAGGCTTCTTGAGCCTCATGTACAATCATGACAATAGACAATATTCAGGTCCTGCTGTCATGGGCAACATCCACCAGAAGGAGCAAGGGTGGGGAAAGCACCATTCACAAACGTAGCTCCCCCCTGGACATCCCCACCACCACCAATTGTTGGACTACTGTAGTTACTTGAATGAAAAGTACTTTTAATCAAAGGCTGGCAATTATGATTTCAGTCCGAAGTATGCTTTCTTGAAAGTTCATCAAAATCAATAGGACTTACTGCAGAACAAATATGTTTGGGATAGGAGGGGTAATGTGAAATAAACCACTATTTCTCTTTCAAAACTCTAACATATGGGGCAAATGTGTCCCCCCCCCCATAAACGTAATTCATCCTATGCTGCAACCCTCACTATTTTTTTTCCTGGTGTCACCAACTGTAAATGTTTTTATGACCTGGGTTGAAGGCACAGTTGCTAGTTCCAGGTCCTAAAAGATTTCTGTCAAAAGAATGGATCCAGCTGCACTGATTTCCCTTGACACTGAAAAAGTGTTTGACAAAATATATTGGCAAATTATGCTTGTTACTTTGGAAAATCTTGAATTTCCTCAACACTAAACTTGCTTGTCAATCATAATGCAACTCCCAGTCAGATTATGCACTTCTCTAGATTTTGCAAGGCAGTTTTGGTCTGGAAAAGATGCAAAAAGAAATGCATATATTACTTAAAAGGTGCACAGAAAATGTGTATTTTATGGATGAATGCATTGAAAAGTACTGAAAAGGGTCACTTTAAAAGGGGTGAATTTTATGTAAAAAGTACATACAAAATGTGTACAATTTAAATGTGGATGTTTTGCACTGACTTGCAAAAACTCTGCACAAAATGGGACAGAATGGACCTATGACTGAGCACAAGCTAGACCGAAATGGTACAGAATTAGCTGCTGAGCCCATCCCTAGCCAAGAAAAGCAGCATCTCAGGAGTAGAAAGAGTGCTGATATTTCCACCAGGATATCAAGCCAGACTCAGTTTGGGGTCTCCCACATTTGCCTCGCACACCTCTGCCTTTGACCCCATGCCGTCTCCATATATGTTGCAGAGTAGCAGCAGGACTCTGAAAAAGGATGGCTTCCAGGGTGGCCATAAAAAAAGGGAGCCAAAAATAGGTGCACAACAAATAAAGTCCACCAACAAGGAGGTAAGGAAAATAAATAGGCAGATGGGAAAATAGGTTTCCCAGGGATGACAGAACTGTCCCTATTAAAAATGAAAATGGACCATTGTGAGTGGAATGGATTGCTACATTAATATTGCAACGAGAGCACTGCCAGAGAGCCCTGTTAATGCTGTCTGAAGAGGCAGAGGCCAGATATCTGAATGAGGTCCACAAATCTATATTTCAACAGTCCTGACCCCAGTGCGTCAAAGCACAATGGGAACACTAAAGCCATGTGCGTTTTAGCAACAAGCATAGGTACAGTTTCTAGTTTTGTACGTGTGTGTGTGTATTCCACTTCTCAGCCTCATTGTTTCTTTATAACCTCTATTCTATACCATTATTGCACCTAACATTTCCCTCATCAGTACTAACTGCAGATATCTAGAAGTAATTTACAAGAAGAAACGATATGTTTTGTTTCCACACTTACAAATAAATAGCTGTGAGGGGAACAACAAACCTTTTTAACAATGTGCCACCTGTATGGTGCATTTAATAGTTTGCCTTTTGAGTAGTCATGTGTGAGCTACAGGAAGAATTCCATGACCAATTCTGTTTTCTTGGCCCCAGGGAATAGTTTTAAGGAAAGTCTGAATTTTCTGCCTGAATGTGTGCAGTCCAGGCAACTCCCCCTCTGAAAACACATTGTTCTCCTAGTTTTTCCCTGTAGTTAGGGCTGGAGCTTGTGACATTTCCGCCCCTCATGGTCAAATTGCATCATGGATGATACAGTCTCAAGACTGCATGTAGTCATTCTCCCATCCATCTGTATTTGATCAAAGATTACACATGGTGACATTAAACTGTGCAACTACTGAGCCGCTCTCGTGCAAGCTTTTTTGTCTTTGGCACAAACAACAATGCAGTAGGATTTAGTGACATAGAGGAGATGGCTTAGCACAGGGGTGGGGAATCTTTTTTCACTAGAGGGCCACTTTTCTCTCTGAGCATCCTTCTGAGGACCACATGCTTGTGGTGGGTGGGGCCAGAGGCAAAATTGGACAGAGCAACAAATGTAAATTTTACCTTTTGTAATATAGGCTAATTTCTACACATACTCTACAGACAAACAAGAAGCATTATCAGAGTTCAAAGAAATAATCCAGCCAGGCAAAATTGCCCCAAGAGGTTGCAAGATAGGGCTGGTGAGGGGTGTTGCCTGGGGTTACGGGGTGTGGCCTGGGGAAATTTATGAGGGCCAGATAGACCTGAAGGGCCACATTTGGGTTCCGCATCCTAAGCATGAAAGGGTTAACATGCCATGAGAATCCAGATGGTTTGTTGCAAACCTGAAAGATATCTGAAAGATTGTCATACCCCTTATATGCCCAGTCAATCCCTGTGCTCTGCAGGTGAGGGCCTCCAGCAAATACCATCTTATCAGGAGGTCCTCTCCACACTACATAGGAATCGGACCTTTAGTGTTGTGGCACCTACCCTCTGCAATTCCCTCCCCTGAAATATTAGACAGGAACCACCACTTATCTTTTCGGCACCTACTGAAGACTTTCCTCTCCTAACAAGCCTTTTAAGTAGAGACCTTATCCAAGTCTGGATCTGTGCTGGAACTGCTTTTTAAGATGTTGTCAAAGCAGTTTCTTTTTTAAAAGATGTTTTAAAATATGTTTTGTTTTAATGTTTTTAAACATGTTTTCTTTTAATATATTTTAATGTCTTTTGCTTCAAGGTCTTTCAAGAGTGTTCTTATTGTCTTTGTTTACTGCCCTGGGAGGAAGGGCGGGATATAAATTTAATTTTTTTAATGTTTTAATTCTTAGAAGATACTTTCATAGCTTTTTAAAGTAACATTTTTGAAGTTGTTTTGTTTTAATGTATTTTAAAGTTTGTTTTTATGATGTTTTAATGTTTTTAGTGCTTTTGTTTGCCACCCTGGGCTCCTGCTTGGAGGAAGGGCGGGATATAAATCAAATAATAATAATAATAATAATAATAATAATAATAATAATAATAAAAAGGAGTTAATCAATGGGTTCCAATAATACAAACGTGTGAGAATACATAATGCTGTTGTGAGTTTTTGATAAAGTGGCTGTGGTTCTCCTGATCTACTTAAAATGGCTTCTGAGCTGTATTGCTGATTACATTTCCAGGTAACATGTATATTAGTACCTCCTAAAACCCTATCCTAAACATACGTATGTACTAGGAAGAAACAATGGGACTTACTTCTGGAGCTCTCTGCTCCAGAACTCTGCTCCCCAACTTCTGGACAGAGTGAAAAGAAGATGGGGGCATGCCAGAAAGGGCGAGGCTGGGGAGAGCCTGTGCACTTCTCGTCACCCAGTTGCCCTCCTGGATAAACCCCAAACAGCCTAGTAGGGCTACAGTGTAAGAGCATGTAGAATCTTAAGTGTAGTGAAGGTAATTAAGAGTCCCTGGTTCAAGGTTTATATATGCAAATCTGCCAGAAGGCTGACAGATTTCTGTATGGCCATGAGAAGGTGTAAGAAGTCATATTACCAGCACATTCATCTGTGAATGTGTACCTATAAATTTGTTATTTAAAAATGCTTAACCTCAAGCAGCATGCTCTGTATGTAATTCCATTGTCATCTAGCCATTTACCTGTGGTACTGGCAACTTTTTCAGTTGCTCTTATAATGAAATGTTGAAAGAAGCACCTATTACACTTCATTAACTCCTTTAATATTTGTTGCTTGCATTGTTTGCTCTTTAGTTCACTGTTACAATTAATATTTAACTTTCAATATGCAAAGGCCACTTATCTGTGCTAAAATTCTATTTGCAGAGTTTCTGTGTCAGAGCTCTTGCGTTGCTGGTTTCATCAGATACTACTGGCATCTGGAACCCAATTTCCTTTGCTTATCATATTAATATCACAGGCAGATTTCTGAAAGGTGGCTTGTTATTCTTTCACCTATGTAATTGATTGAGACAGAAAACCAAGAAACCCCACTATTTGCCTCTATAAACCATTACCCGATGCAATTTTATTTCCAATTTCCAACCAATTTTCCACTCAGCTTGCTGTTTCTCTTTGGTGCTTTTTTATTTATTTTCTTTTAATCTGATTCAGCCTTGCCTGTAACTGTTTAAAATTAAAGTACAGTGAACACAGTGTAAAGAATATTATTTCCATTGGCATTTCTAAGGCACTTGGGTAATGTTGTCTACTGACAAATATCTGCATGAGAATATATAACATGGAACTGGCATTTGCCATCATTTACTCCCGGTTAACTAATTCATAAAATTATTGAACTAACTCCTTGTCATCCTTGTAAATAGGTACTCTGCCTTAAGCCAAGGGAAATGGTTTTAAGGCTACTTCAAGGGTTTGGATCAAATTTATTTTAGGTGTTAGCAGCAAAAGAGTATGCACTCATAACCTATCATTATCCTCCTTTGCACCCAAACATTTCTTCTTATACTGTCCTTCTCAGTTTCACAAGAACATGGTGTTCCTAAGGAAGCTCTTTCATCTTTCTTGATGCGAAGGTTCCCTATTTTGTTTGGGAAAGTAGACTAAGTTAAGACTTTCCACCCAGGACAAGAAAGCAGCAAGTAAGTGTGCTCTGGCTGCCCCCATTGATATAGATCACAGGATCGTTCTCATTCTCTGTGTGAGAGATGTGAGATCTCTGAAATATGCAGCTGTCTTCCTCCTTGCCTGGTTCCTTGTGCAATCAAGTCATCCCAGCAGACCATGGGTTGATAATCCAGAACTCTGGAGAGGGATAGCACCATGAGTGAGGAATTATACTGGAAAACATATTAACAACCATTAAGGTTAGGAACCATGGCAGCAGAAAGGAAAATCCTACCATCACTCTAGATACCCTTTCCTTCCTTTGCTTTAGGAAAAGCCCTTCCTTCTCTAACTGCATCTTTAAGAGGAATATAGAACCCAATCGAGTTCTCGCTCAGCCTTCATCTTGTGACCTTAATAGTCCCCAGATCCTCCCCTTTCCCAAGCCTATTCATAGTCATTCACTTTTGTACCATATAAGGTCAAGGGGATCTAAAAGGGCTTAGCCTACCCTTGGTATCTCACCAGAGCCCTTTTCCTAGACATTTGTGGACAACAAGCTATAGCTTGTTTTCTAAGAGCCAGCGTCTGACCCTCAAGGATTTGTAAGAAGCAACCTTGGTGTGCTGATGTCAAATTCGGATAGACTAAGCAACCTAATTCCATCTCGTTTCAGTCTTGCTGGTTCTCAGTTACTCCTAACACGCCATACTACAGCTCCATGTGTTGTGTTACAAATGGCAGATCATCAAAAAGCTGACCTCACGCAATATCCAAAATATATTTCCACACACAACCATACTGTCCTTCAACTCGGCTCAATATAGGACAACAGAAGGCTCTTCTGTTCCTCTCAGAACACCGAGGGGGACAGAAATGTGCTTATCAACACAGTGTTACAGTGATGGGGAGAAACTGAGGATACTGAATGTCACCCTGTTTCAGAGGTCTTAAAATACCTTATGGAGCTCTGCTGCTTGTGGAAAAGATCATCCAAAGACAGCAATTTCTCCCATTTTAGGGTCTCTGTAAAACCAGAGGGTCATATTTCATTATATATGTCTGTAGATTTGTCCCATACATGCCCCATTTTGTTTGCAGGCTTCCCATGGGCATCTGGTTGGCTGCTGTGAGAACAGACTGCTGGACTAGATGGGCCACTGGCCTGTTCCAGCAGGGCTCTTCTTATGTTCTTCGTGGGAAGATAAAGTGAGCCTTCCCTCCCCATCCACCTGGTGCACCTGCCCCACCTTTAACATTTCTGGCTATCCATACAGAGAAAGGGTTAAGGCATATAAAATATATTGTGTGTAAGCCCATTTCATATGGTCGATATCCCAGACAAAATCCAGGACTCTACTATGCAACTTGGGCTGGTGTGCACTGGATTTTACACAACAAGGCCCTATTTGAATGTGATGCCCCCATGTGGACATCTGGGTTTGTCAAATACAGAACAGGTGGATGGAGAAGGCAAGAGCTCTTGCTCCCATATACATATTTGGGATGTATCTGGGAATCGGTCTCTGCTAATCCAGCTCAGAGTCTGACAGCTGAAGCAAGCAGAAAATAGTTAAAATTTAAAATCCCATATCTTGCCTGGTCCTGTACTGCAGATCACAAGCAAGAGAATGCCATAGGGCACCTGCCCTGCTCCTGGGCTTCCCACAGACGTCTGATTGGCCGCTGTGAGAACAGAATGCTGCACTAGATGGGTGTTTGGTCTGATGCAGTGGGGCTTTTCTTATGTTCTTAGGATCCTCTACTGAGATCCAGAGGCAGAAAGAAGGAATGCTAGACAAATCCAGTCTTTGTCAATTCTGTTATGAACTGACCTGATTCATGGACTAATATGGAAATCAAAATCCAGTTATCCACTGGGCTTTTGCTGTTCCTGAAAGTCTGACACATTAAAATCCACATTTTCAGATATAATATGTACATTAGTAATGTGATTTTGAGAGAAAAAAATGTTTCAAAATACATATTTAAATATGTATTTGAATGCCAATTTTTGCATGGATTTTTTAAAAAAAACATTGCAGATTAATGTGC
This sequence comes from Rhineura floridana, assembly GCF_030035675.1. NCBI lineage: Eukaryota > Metazoa > Chordata > Lepidosauria > Squamata > Rhineuridae > Rhineura > Rhineura floridana. The sequence continues at coordinate 87,334,211 of NC_084481.1, read as the reverse complement.
ACATGGGCTGGAATGGACAAATGAGTGAATACATGCAGAGGTGACAAGAACTAGAAACAGAATGATACATTAGCCCCTAGAAGAAAGTCAATTTTGAGAGTAATTGATGTTGTGGGCAGGGCCGGTTCTAAAGGGCGGCCAGGTAGGGCACTGGCCCGAGAACCCCTGGAGCTACAGGGGCCTCTGAGGGGCCCCTCCACGCACCTTCTGCTATCCGTGGCAGCAGCCGCGGATTGAAGGGCAGGAGCTTCTGCCTGCCTGCCATTCCCTCACCCCACCTACCTGTTTCCTGCCTTTTAGCATTGCCCTTAATGAAGATGGTGGCCGAGGTTTCCCTAAGGTGCTGAAGCCCCTGCTGCCATCTTGGTTGATGGCAGAGATGTGCGTGCATATCACGCACGCATGCCATCAACCAAGATGGCGGCAAAGGCTTCATCCCCTTAGGGAAACCGTGGCTGCCATCTTGGTTAATGGCAATGCTAAAAGACAGGCGACAGGGGTGGGGATGTGGGGGCATGCGCATGCACACTCCCACACACCAAGGCCCCAGGAAAGCTGATGTCCAAGGGCTCCAGCATGCCTGGGGGCGGCCCTGGTTCTTGGGAATGCTGATTATGTAGGTTGTATTTGGTGTGAAGGAGTTTCATTGCCATTTATGTGTGTTAACTATTTTTTAATGGGATTCTATGAGGTTCAAATGTCAGATTCCCTAGAATGATTTATCTGTGTAGCTATGCATAGAATCATTGAATTGAATGGGACCCGGTGGACCTTCAAGTCCAAACCTACACTGAGATGGGATATATTGCCATCCTGGGCTCCTGCTGGGAGGAAGGGCAGGATATAAATCAAATAATAAGTAAATAAATAAAATATATTATACAAAAAACAATCCTCCTAACAAACATCTGTCTAGTCTTTGCAGGAAATTTCTACAATCATCAATTACACAGATATGTGACGCTCATTTTGGCTCTGTTGTTGCTATTAAGAAACATATTTTATGGATATAGTACACATTCGGAGCCATTTTGTTTTCTCTCAGGCACACTGTGGACTGTGGGAAATGTGTTCATTCAACCAGACATCTGCTCTTGGCTCTCATCCAGGCATGTCCAAATATAGGACCCAAGAGGAGATCCAAGCTAATCTTTCCTTTTAAAAAAGATATAACACAAATGCAGGAGTAATACATGCTGACCATTTTTATGTCTGCTTTAGAGATATGTTGGGTGATTTACTTTTGCAGGTGGAATCCCAATCCTAAAGCCCTCTGTTGCCCACACTCTATATGTAACTAGCCATTACATATATCACAGTTCATGGACATGTTTCCTTTATAATTTGTGGAGCACTTCTCTAACATTGTTATTTCCTTACTCTTCCTAAGAAACCTGTGAGGAAAGTTATCATTATTTTAACTGAACGTACAGCTAAGTGATAGCAATACGCCAAAGGTCGTCCAAGTGAAATTCTCTGCTGCAGGTCTCATCTCAATAGCAATGACTTAGTGTATGAAGTGCCAGTTACTTGAACTCTGGGGAAAAGTGACCATGTTATACGTCTTGTTTTTAAAGGAAGCAAAAGCTGGGAGTAGCCATACCGTATCCTGGACTTCTGGAAAGCTGATTTTAATAAACTCAGTACAATGATAAGAAAGGTTCCATGGCAAGCAGCCCTAATAAGAAATGAAGTCCAAGATGGGTGGGAGTTTCTAAAAAGGCAAATTCTAAAGGCATGTTTGCAAACAATTCCAACAAGGGGAAAATGTGGAAGACAGAAGAAGAAGCCAATGTGGCTTCACAAAATGCATATAGATGACATGAAAACAAAAAAAGGAGACATACAGGAAGTGGAAGGAAGGCCAGGCCACAAAGGAAGGATACAGACAGGTAGCACAGAATTGCAGGGATGGTGTCAGGAAGGCTAAAGCTGAGAATGAGCTAAAGTTAGTGAGGGATGCCAAAAGCAACACAAACACTTTCTTCAGGTACATCCATAGTAAAAGACAGAGAAAAGAAATGGTGGTACAGCTACTCACTGAGAATGGCAAAATGATAACAGAGGAAAAAGAAAACACAGAAGTGCTCAATTCCAACTTTGGCTTGGTCTTCCAAAAGAGGGTCTATAACCCTCCTGACAAATGTGAAGTTGAAGGGTCAGGATTTCAGTTTGAGATTGACAGAGAAATGGTCAAGGAATACCTAATCACGTTGAATGAGCTCAAATCTGCAGAGCCCAATAACCTGCATCCTAGAGTATTGAAGGAACTGGCTGAAGAACTCTCGAAACCACTATTATCTTTGCAAAATCATGGAGGATGGGTGAAGTGCTGGATGACTGGAGGAGGGCTAATGTTTATTTATTTATTTATTAACTTTATTTATACCCCGCCGTTTTTCCAAATTGGAACTCACGGCGGCTTCCCGATAAAAAACAGATACAATTAAAACCTACCAAATGTTGTCCCTATCTTCAATCCCTATCTAGTAATCACTGCATTGTTTTCAAGGTGCTTTCAAAAAGGCAAAAATAAGGAACCTGGGCAGGGCCTATTCCAAAGGGCGGCCAGGTTGGGCACTGGCCCGAGGGCCCCACAGCTCTAGGAGCCCCTGGGGGGCCCCTGAGGGGCCCTCCGCTCCCCTTCCGTGATCCCGCAGATCGCAAGATGAGCTTCCGAGCTGCCCGCCATCCCCTGCACTTCACCTACCTTTCTCTGCTGTTCCCACAGGGTTGCCATCAATAAAGATGGTGGCCAAGGTTTCCGTAAGGGACTGAAGCCTCTGCCGCCATCTTGGTTGATGGCAGCAATGCGCGCACTGCATGCCATCAACCAAGATGGCGGCAAAGGCTTCAGTCCCTTATGGAAACCTTGGCCACCATCTTTATTGATGGCAACCCTGCGCAAACAGCAGAGAAAGGTAGGTGAAGCGTGGGGGATGACAGGGGATGGTGGGCGGTTCGGATGCTCGTCTTGCAATCCGCAGGATCACTGAAGGGAAGCAGAGGGGCCCAGGGCAGTCTAATGCCCAAGGGCCCCCGCATTCCTGGAGCTGGCCCTGAACCTGGGATCTACAGACCAATAAGCCTGACATCAATCCCTGGGAAAATTCTGGAGCAGATTATAAAGCAGTTGGTCTGTAAGCACCTTGAAAACAATGCAGTGAAACCAACATAGATTTATCAAGAACAAATCCTGCCAGACTAATCTTATTTCATTTTTTGATTGGGTTACCTCCCTAGTAGACTGTGGGAATGCTGTGGACATAAAATATCTCGATTCTCAACAGCAGCGAAGCTCTTGACAAAATGCCTCATGATATTCTGATTAGCAAACTAGCTAAATGTTGATGGGATGGAACAGTTATCAGGTGGATCCACAGTTTGCTTCAGAATCATTCTCCAAGCTTATCAATGGTTGCTTCTCAAACAGGAGAGGTAATGATCAGGGTACCACAGGGCTAAGTCCTGGGCCCAGGGCTCTTTAACATTTTTAGTAATGATTTGGATGAGGAGGTACAGGGAATGGTTATCAAATTTGCAAATGATACAAAATTGGGAGGGATAGCTAATACCCTGGAAGACAGAAACAAAATTCAAAGCGATCGTGATAGGCTGGAGCATTGGGCTGAAAACAACAGAATGAAATTTAACAGGGATAGGTGCAAAGTTTTACACCTAGGAAAAAAGAACCAAATGCACAGTTATAAGATGGGGAAACTTGGCTCAGAAATACTACATGCAAGAAGGATCTTGGAATTGTTGTTGATCACAAGCTGATGTGGCTGCAAAAAAGGAAAATGCTATTTTAGGCTGTATTAAGTATAATTTCCAAATGTGTGAAGTACTAGTTCCCCTTTATTCAGCACTGGTTAGGCCTCATCTTGAGTACTGCATCCATTTCTGGACACCGTACTTTAAGAATCATGCAGACAAACTGGAATGGGTTCAGAGGACTGCAACAAGGATGATCAGGGGACTGGAAACAAAGCCCTGTGAGGAGAAACTGAAAATACTGGGCATGTTTAGCCTTGAAAAAAGAAGACCGAGGGGAGATATGACAGCACTCTTCAAGTACCTGAAAAGTTGTCACACAAAGGAGGGCCAGGATCTCTTCTCAATCATACTAGAGTGCAGAACACAGAATAATGGGCTCAAGTTATAGGAAGTGAGATTTCGACTGAACATCAGGAAAAACTTCCCAACTGTTACAGTGGTATGCCAATGGAACCAATTACCTAGGGAGGTGGTTGGCTCTCCAACACTGGAGGCATTCAAGAGGCAGCTGGACAGCTACTTGTCGGGTATGCTTTAAACTGGATTCCTGCATTGAGCATGGGGTTGGACTCGATGGCCTTATAGGCCCCTTCCAACAACTATTTTATGATTCTATGGGGCAGAAAACTCCGGGGGGGGGGAATCAGTGGCAGGATCTGAATGCCACTTATACATAGAGCGTGTCTTTTAGCCCTCCCCTCCATGCATTAGCACTTCTTTTTTGTTCCAATAGGAAGTAATGGTTCTGCTAGTTTCTTTGAGGTAGGAAACAGATACTTTGGGGGTGAATTCAGGGATGGGAGCTGAAAGCCAATCCCACCCCCTCCATGATTATTCACTGTTTTTCTCTTCCCATAGGAACTAATGGTTCTGTGAGTTCCTTTGGGAATGGAAAAAGACTCCTCAGATGAACTTTTGGACTGGCTCAAAGCAATTACTTTTCCAATTTTGGGGGGAGAACTTGGATAAATTCCAACTCAGTTCAAGGAGAACTTTGAGGAACTGCCCCATCACTGGGGATGTGCAGGGGGTTGGTCTCGATGGCCTTCTTGGCCCCTTCCATTTTGTACTGCTTCTACTTTCCAAATTAATTTCTTGCCTAGTCCAGCAAGCTGCTTTAAAATATTATCCTATAATCTATTTTACCATGTTAGCACACAGAATGGAGGGCCATCCATCCATCCATCCATCCATCCAAGGTTCTAAAGTTTCATTACACTCCAACGCTACTCCAACGCTACTCCAACAAATGGAGCTAGAGTGGCTGCTATTCTAATAAAGCTGTGTAGGCCTGGGCAGTCTTGGTTCCCAATGGCTCCATGCTAGTTCTGTGAGGGAAATTAAAATGGCTGGAGTCTGAGATACTATTGAGATGAGTCGTGTCACTTACTGAAAGCAATAGGTTAGTAGCTAACAGGCAGGCTTTGCTTTACTCAGTTTTGGTCCCCTTTTACTTTCCCCCATATATGTATTTGTATGAGACATAGTAAAACTCTCCAGTTTGTCACAGTGTAGTTCATGACATGGGAGGCCATTGTGTCTTTGTATGTGCAGTACCCAGACATGCTTTGTGCCATAGGAACATAGAGAGCTGCCTTCTGCTGAGTCAGACCATTGTCCCATCTATCTCAGTTGTTGTCTTGACCAACTGGTCGCAGCTTCTAGGGTTTCAGGCAGGAGTCTTTGCTAGCCCTTCCTGGAGCACACCAGATGGACCTTTGTATCCAGATCATATATTCTCTGTCCCTGAGCTGCAGCTCCTCCTCATCTTCTCTGCCACAGGGACTGTTACACTCAAGCCCTGCTTGTGGGCTTCCCATAGGCAACTGGTTGGCCACTGTGAGAAAAGGGTGTTGGACTACATGGGCCTTTGCCCTGATCCAGTGAGGCTTTTCTTGTGTTCTTAAGATACTAGTCCTACTTCTGTTTGTCAGAATGACAGTTATCCCACTCCTTCTTCCAACCTATTTGCTACCAAGTATATCATATCTGAAAGTTGCATTATGTTATTATATGCAAATATGCTGTAGTGACAATAGTCTATGTAGACCAGTGCTTTCTTCTCTGACTGGCAGGGGCTGTTCAAGCCCTCAGACTGATGTATTTTCCAGCCCTGCTACCTGATACCCTCTAATTGGGAAGAATCAAACTTTCCTGGACCTTTCTGCATCCAAATATGTGCAAATATAACCCCATCTGTGCAAATTACTTGCATCACCTGCGATCCATCTCTGGCAATTGGCTGCCAGATGCATGCGTGCATGACAGTATTCTGAATGTCTTCTTCCTAATTTGCAGTGGAAAATGGCATGCTGATTCAGCAGGTGTCCTAATAGGCGACACTGCCACTTTTTTCTCTTCTTAAAAGCATCCTGGAGAGCAGCTGTTGCAAAAACCAAGTCCTAAAACAAGTAGAGGCTGCCAGATGTCTTGTAGGCAGTTCTCTCAGAATCTGCAGGGATTTTGCGTCATCATCAGTTACTGCTCCCCTAGAGAGGGGCAGCAATGGGGAAAGAAAAGGCAATCCTGTATTCACAAACCCATCAGCCCTTCTTCACTGGTGAAACTTCTCTGCAGGACACCATTGTCGCACATTGAAAATTCATTCTACGGGACCACAGGCAACCTTACCTTAATTGACACTTTCAGCTCAAATCCTCAAGCCCCGTCTTACCTTATTGTGCAGGAAAGGTTTTCCTTTCACTGCATTATTTAGTAACAAAGTAGCAGGCTTTGAGATTTGAGATGCTCTAAAGTTTTCCAAGCTAGGTTGTTTTGTACCTTGGCTTATTTAAAAGGTGATGGAAATTTCTGCAAGAAGACAGTGATTTCTATGAAGTCCAGGCAGCAGGGACATGAGCAGATATACTTTTTATTTTTATTTTTAAAGAAAACTTATCTGGTATTCATAAAAAGGTGCCAAGCTGACAACAGTTGGAGACTGAAATTCTTTGCTTGTGCTCAAGGCAGGCACAGCATAGCTAACCCTTAACTCCCTGCAGGGCATTTCCTAGCTCCTGTATTTCCCCACCAGAACAATGCAATTCAAATTTCACTGAAACTCTTAAGGGGAGAAAGGGAGAGAGGCTTTTCAGCAACATGCACTGCCTGCATTGGGATCATCCTAAAATGAAAAGATTTTTTTATTTTCAACTTGATCTATTTGCGTGTGCACACCACAAATATGTATTCACTAATAGGCAAAAACCTTGCGGTTTAAGAACGTACCTGTAGCCAACAGATATTTCTATCAAACTTTAAAAAGCAGGGAAATTAGGCAGCTATAGTGAATGCACCAGGGGACAAGGAGACCTGACCTCCTCTCTGAGATACTGGACTGCCCTACAAAGGTGTCAAAATGCAAACACCATTTGGGTTTGTCTTTCACAGTCCAATCCACTTCCTGTGTAGCTTGGAAGAATTTGGTAACATGTGCCTCTGAGCATATGGCGAGTGGTGGCAACACCTGCAATCAGCCCAAATAATAGAAAGAAGACGTGCTGTGCTGATCTTGTTTTAGCAGGGAGGAAGCAACAATATTAAGACACTTGATATAGTTCAGATGGTCACTGCGCTTCGGGAATTGGAACCTGCTGAAGGCAGGATTAATTGACATGTTTATCTAGAAAAAAAAATTGATGGACATATATCTCAAGGATTGGAAACTTCTCTTTGACTTTTTGTGGAAGAATAAAATGATATGATGTTAATGAGATTTGAAACCAATTAAGATAACCGCTGGAGGAAGGTGATTTTATAATCTATTAAGAGACAGGCTTGTTATATATTATAGATTTATAGCTGAACTATGACAAATCGGAAGTCAATATTTTTATATATATTTTTCTTTTCTTGTTGTGTTAGTTATTGATTTGTGTTTTTTCTTTTTGTATTGTTTTGGTTTTGAAAATTTGAATAAAAATTAATTGAAAAAAAAAAAGGAACCTGCTGAAGGCCACTCGGTTGACACCCTGGTGCTGGAGTGGAATGAAGGGATCACCAGGCCCTGGACCGGGTGGCACCGAAACGTCCTCTCCCCCTGAACAGAACTCAGTTAGCACCGTGGTATACACCACGGTTGCGTAATCTGAGACAGGAGGTGAGACGACTAGAGCGCCGGTGGTGGAAATCCCGTTCCGAAGATGTCCGGACACAGGTTAGAGCAGCAGTAACTGCCTACCAAGTGGCAATAAAGGCAGAGAAGAAGAAGTTCTTTGCTGCCTCTATTGCGTCAGCAGAGTGCTGTCCCAGGAGGTTGTTCCAAGTGGTCCGAAGCCTGGTCGGTCCAGTTGCCCAGGAACCCTTGGAACAGTCTAAGGCCTCCTGTGACAAGTTAGCAAAGCACTTTGCTGACAAAATCGAACATTTGCGGAGCTCGATTCCGTACGCTGTGGATGCAGTGAATGAAACAGAGTTGGCCGGTTGCAAGCCAGTCGAATGGGATCGGTTTCGGCCTCTCCCTTCTGAGGATGTGGACAAGGTGCTCTCGACTGTGAAGCCTACCACCTGTCTAAATGATCCTTGCCCATCATGGCTCCTTGTGAGCTGCAAAGAGAAACTGGGCGAGGGGTGTGATGCGTCCTTCCCTGGCTCTCCCTGTCAGGTTCCTACCTATACGTGGCTACTGCCTGTCACTAGGCACCACCAGGGACTCCACCAGTCCGGACCGCTCTCTCTTATGGTTTCTCTCCCCGCTCTAGCACAGATCTCAACAGATCCCCCTGCTAGGCAACCACCAGTAACGTCCCAATACTAGTATTCCCAGAGACTCTGAATACTGGTATTGTTATTCTCTTCACCGCTGCCACCATTTGTTACAGTTCCCCTTCAGCCTTGGTCATTATCTTACCCTCCCTTCTGGTCTGTGAAACCCCAGCCAAGGATCAGGCCTTTGGTAAACCAAATTAAGTATTTATTACAGATAACAAAGCTAACAAGATTAACAAGATTTCTTCTTAAGGCACATAAGCATATGGTTTTACTCAATACTAATCCGAACTCCACCTCCCTCCTGGTAAACAACTCTCTAAACCCCACCAAGCAACCCACTCAGTTCTCTTCTCCCCCCCAGATTCCACTCTCACTCTTCCTTTTATACACTCAGCCATTTTAAACACTCAGCCAATCATCTCGCATTCTACTGCCCATTCACTCCCCCTCTTTCACTCCACTTACCATGTATCTTCTAAACAACCAACACTTACCATATATACATTAATATAGGAACATCACATTTCCCCCCCCTTAAACAACAGCAGAGTATTATTCCTGTTCCAGGATTTATACGTCGCGTTAACAAATAAAAGTCTCTATGGGGAAAATGTCTTTCTTTGTTCCTCTGTCTGGTCACGTCACTGCAGTCCCAGCCACTTGCCTGGAAAGTCCATCAGCCAGTACATTGTCCTTGCTTTTTATGAACTGGAAGTCCACTTGATAGTCCTGTAGGGCCCAGGACCGCCTCTGCAGCATAGTGCTGTGGTTTTTCATAGTCTGCAACAATAACAAGGCCCGATGATCTGTAGTCACTGTGAATCTTCATCCCCACACGTATGGGCGCAACTTGTTCAGTCCCCACACGACCGCTAGGCACTCCTTCTGGACCGACAAATAGTTTTTCTCCCTCGGCGTCAGCTTGCGACTCAGGTACGCCACTGGATGTCGGTGCCTTCTCTCTCCTGTAGCAAGACGACTCCCAGCGCGAGGTCTGACGCATCTGTAGCCACGATGAATGGTTTCTCATAGTCTGGTGCTATTAATATGGGTCCTTGGCACAAGGCTTGCTTCAGTAGATCAAAAGCCTTCTGACATTCATCCGTCCATACCACACGCTCAGAACACTTCTTCTTTGTTAATTCATGCAAGGGGGTTGCTATTTCCCCAAAATTTCTCACAAACTTCCTATAAAATCCAGCCACACCCAGAAATGCCCTTACTTGTTTTTTGGTTAAGGGAATCGGCCACGCTTGTATTGCCTCCACCTTGCTCCATAAGGGGGTGATTTTCCCACTCCCCACCTTATGTCCTAAATAATTACTTCCTTTAGTCCAAACTGGCATTTCTTAGCTTTTATTGTGAGGCCTGCTTTTCTTAAGGCCTCCAATACTGTTGTCAGGTGTTGGACATGCTCAGGCACCGACTTGCTAAAAATGGCCACGTCATCGATATAGGCCACTGCAAAATCTGACATGCCTCGCAACACAGTATTGATTAGCCTCTGAAATGAACTTGGTGAGTTCCTTAGTCCCATGGGTAAGGTCACAAACTCATATAACCCATCTGGTGTACTGAAGGCAGTTTTGGCTCTGGATTGCTCGTCTAGTTCCATTTGCCAAAATCCTTTACAGAGATCTAGTGTAGAGATAATGGTTGCTGCCCCCAATAACTCTAACATTGCGTCTACCCTAGGCATAGGATACGCATCTGGGACAGTAATTTTATTGATTAGCCGATAATCAATGCAAAACCTTGTCGTTCCATCTTTTTTCGGAACCAGGACAATACTTGAGGCCCAGGGACTGATGGATTCCCTGATCACTCCTAATTCCAGCATATCTTCCACCTCCTTTTTGATCTCATTCAAAACTTTCCCATTCACACGGTACGGAACAGATCTGATTGGGGCATGATCTCCAGTATCAATGGAATGTATAACTATACTGGTTCGGCCAGGTTTGTTGCTAAAGAGATTCCTATAGGTTTTCAAAACTCTCAGAATCTCCTCTTTTACTTCCTCCTTCACCTCCTCTGACCATTCCACTTGATCTACCCCTCCTTTGTCTTTGCTTTCCTGTACCAAATCTGGAAGTTCAGGCCCACTTCCCTCAGGGAATAAGGTAACTTGCAACACCTGTGCATCCGTGGTATGGTAAGGCTTCAACATATTTACATGAACCACTTTGCTTTTGTTTAATTGGTCTGTGGTGATTACATACGTCACTGTGTCAAGTCTTTCTCTGATGGTATATGGTCCTTCCCAGTTAGCCTGTAATTTGTCATGTTTCCTGGGTATGAGCGCCATAACCATATCTCCCACATCATACACACGTTCCCTGGCTGTTCTGTCATATCAGTAACTTTGCTTCTGCTGAGCTTGACTGAGATTCTCTTTCACCACTTCCATCATTTGTTTCACTGGTTCACATTCACCCTTTCTCTCAGCAGGCATCCACAATCTATATAAAATCCCATTCTCACACACAACTTGATTCCTCAGTTTGTCAGTGAAAGGAATCTGTTGGGTCAGAGCTTGTTCCTTTATCTGCTTCAAACTTATATCTTTTTGCAGCTCTTCCCTGAATTGATCTGCCTCATCATTATCAGAGACCACTGGATACAGTTTGTCTCCTTCAGCAGGCCTGCTAGTGGTTGCTATGGTGACCTGAGGCTGGTTAACAGATTCCACCCTGTTTGTTTCAGCCCCCCTTAATATGGCTTCTTTTTCTCTGCCAATTTGCTGTCTGGTCACTACATAGATCTTTCCTTGGGCGCCCATTACATCCCTTCCCAGTATTACTGGTTCTTGTTGCTGGGCATTAATGCCTACCTTATATTGGCCCTCTCGGCCTCTCCAAGTCATATCCACCAGGGCCACAGGCAAACTTTCTGGTTGACCCCTCACTCCTTGGATAGTCACAGTTTCCTGAGGTAATATTACCTCAGATTTTATTAAATCTGGCCTCAGTAATGTCTGAGTGGCACCAGTATCAAGCAATGCCCAATAATTTGCCCCTTGTACACTCACTTCCTCTCTCAGACTTGAATCAAGGTCTGTTACTTCTGTCCAGTTTATCTGGCAGAACTGAACCTTTTTCGCTGTTTCTAAAGCCTTGGGCTCTGTTTTCACTGCCCTTGTCTGAGCAGGATTACTAATGGGGTTGGCAACCTCACATTGAAAACGTAGGTGCCCCAGTCTACCACATTTGTAGCATAATTTCTCCTCACTTTTAGGGTACACAGATCCACTCTGGGGTGTCCTGTGCCCTTCAGATTTTACTGGAGGACTCACTCTCTGTGGTACCACATCCCTTCTGCCAGCGTTATATGGTCTGGGTTTAAAATCTCTTGATGTTTTCCCCACCCAGCCAGTTCTGTTGGAGGCGAAGTGATCCGCCAGCTCTGCGGCCTCCTGCACCGATGTAGGGGAACGGTCTTTGACCAGGAGCCTTATTTCTGGTGGTAACTGATGGTATAATTGATCCAATATCATGAGGTTTTTCACCTCCTCCACAGACTGAGCTTTTGCACTTGTCAGCCATTTCCCAAATATGTCCATCAGTTTTGCCCCCAGCTCCACGAAAGACCTCCCTGTCTGTATCTGGCAGTTTCTGAAAAGCTTTCTAAAATAATCAGGCCCCAGTCTGAATCTTTTAAACACTGCTTCTTTGAATTCAGCATAGGTGACGGGCCTGTCTGAGGGGAAATATTGGTATACCTCAGCCAATTCCCCTTTAATCAGGTTTGATAAATACTGCATGTATTTATCTTCAGGTAGCCCCCACAACTGAGCTGCTTTTTCAAAGGTGCTGAGGTAAATTTGATGATCTTGACCAGGCTCATAGACAGCAAAGTCCTTTGGAGTAATTTTTATTTTTGCTCCATCTCTGTCCTTTCTTGTTTCATCAGAATGAAACTTCTCTCTTTCAAATTTTAACTTTTCTACTTGTAATTCGGCATCCACTGCTCGTTGCTTCTCCCTCTCCTCAAACCCCATTCTCATTCTCTCAGTTTCCATCTTCAACTTCTCAGCTTCCATCCTCAATCTCTCAGCTTCCAACTCCCTCTGCTTGTCTTTTTCCTCAGCCTCCCATCTTAACTTCTCTCTCAAGTACTCTATATAAGCGGGATTGCTGAAATATCCTTCTGGGGTCTCTTCTCTGACAGGTTGTTTTTGCTGGGCAGTAGCAAATCCTGTAAGTGCTACCCTCAATTCATCTACCCCTTTACCCTCGTGAGGTAAATTGAATGTTATGCACTTCTCCACCAGCTCCTCTCTTTTCATTTTTATATATTCAGCCATGGTGTTTGAGTTCACTCACTCTTTGCCACACACTCTTTGCCAGTCACTCTCACAAGTAATCTTGTTTTGTTATTTCTGTTTGCCACACAACTATTAGGGATTGTCTAGTATTCGTATCTCACTGCTACAGCCAACACCTGTGACGTAGTCTCCTTTGTCACCATGTGTCTTTGGGACTCTCTTTGGTTCGTATCTGGATTCTCTGTTGTTCGTATCCCACCGCTACTGCCACCACATGTGAGGCGTCCTTCCCTGGCTCTCCCCGTCAGGTTCCTACCTGCGCGTGGCTACTGCCTGTCACTAGGCACCACTAGGGACTCCACCAGTCCGGACCGCTCTCTCTTATGGTTTCTCTCCCCGCTCTAGCACAGATCTCAACAGATCCCCCTGCTAGGCAACCACCAGTAACGTCCCAATACTAGTATTCCCAGAGACTCTGAATACTGGTATTGTTATTCTCTTCACCGCTGCCACCATTTGTTACAGTTCCCCTTCAGCCTTGGTCATTACCTTACCCTCCCTTCTGGTCTGTGAAACCCCAGCCAAGGATCAGGCCTTTGGTAAACCAAATTAAGTATTTATTACAGATAAAGCTAACAAGATTAACAAGATTTCTTCTTAAAGCACATAAGCATATGGTATTACTCAATACTAATCCGAACTCCACCTCCCTCCTGGTAAACAACTCTCTAAATCCCACCAAGCAACCCACTCAGTTCTCTTCTCCCCCCCAGATTCCACTCTCACTCTTCCTTTTATACACTCAGCCATTTTAAACACTCAGCCAATCATCTCGCATTCTACTGCCCATTCACTCCCCCTCTTTCACTCCACTTACCATGTATCTTCTAAACAACCAACACTTACCATATATACATTAATATAGGAACATCACAAAGGGATCAAGGCGGTGGTCAATGCATCCTTGAAGGAGGGTGTAATGCCATTAGCCCTCAAGGAGGCAATTGTAAAGCCCATCTTAAAGAAGTCCTCCTTGGATCCCCAGGTTTTGAATAACTTTCGCCCAATTTCGAATTTACCATTTTTGGGCAAGGTCATTGAGCCAGTGGTGGCTAATCAGTTGTCGACACACTTGGATGAAACGGATTATTTGGATCCATACCAATTGGGTTTCAGGACTGGACATGGAACTGAAACAGCCTTGGTCGCTCTGGTTGATGATATGAGGAGGGCATTAGATAGGGGAGAATTCACCTTTCTTGTCCTCCTCGATCTCTCAGCGGCTTTTGATACTGTTGACCACAGTATCCTTCTACAGCGCCTGGAGGGATTGGGAATAGGAGGCACTGTATTACGGTGGTTCCATTCCTTTCTCTCCGATAGGCATCAACAAGTAGCATTGGGAGAGGAGGTTTCAGACCCTTGGCCTCTCAATTGTGGTGTGCCACAGGGCTCTATCCTCTCTCCCATGCTATTTAATATCTATATGAAGCCGCTGGGGACAATCATTAGGAGATTTGGGCTGCAGTGTCACCAATATGCGGATGACACTCAGCTCTATGTCTCGTTTAAATCTTCGCCAGAGTTGGCTGTGGAGACCATGTCCAAGTGCCTGGAATCCGTGAGTGGATGGATGGGAAGGAACAGGTTGAAGCTGAATCCCGATAAGACTGAGGTACTACTTGTGGGAGACAAGGGTAGGTTGGGTGATGTTGACCTGATGTTCAATGGGGTGAGATTACCCCTAAAGGACCAGGTCCGCAGCCTTGGGGTTGTTCTTGATTCCAAGCTGTCCATGGAGGCTCAGATCTCGGCAGTGAGCCGGGCAGCTTGGTATCAATTACACCTCATTCGTAGGCTGCAACCCTACCTGCCTGTTCATCAGCTCCCACTAGTAGTACATGCCCTGGTCACCTCTCGTTTAGACTACTGTAATGCGCTCTATGTGGGGTTACCCTTGAAAACGGTCCGGAAATTGCAACTTATACAAAATGCTGCGGCTCGACTACTCACAAATTGTCGCCGCCGGGAACACATCACCCCAGTGTTGTTCGATCTGCACTGGCTTCCAGTTATTTTCTGGGCTCAATTCAAGGTGTTGGTATTAACCTTTAAATCCCTATACGGTTTCGGCCCAGTTTACCTGATGGAGCGCCTCCAGCACCACCAATTATGCCGCCCGACAAGATCAGCCACTCAGGACCTTCTCTCAGTCCCACCAACTAAAACAGCTAGGTTGGTGGGGACTAGAGAGAGGGCATTTTCAGTGGCGGCCCCCACTCTCTGGAACTCCCTCCCATACGATCTTCGGCATGCCCCTTCCCTGAACGTATTCCGCAAAGCCGTGAAGACCTGGCTCTTCAGACAGGCCTTTGGGACTTCCGGGGAGGGTTAACTTTTAGCACAAATTGCCTATTACTCTGAACTGTTACTATTTTACTGTTATATTGTATTTTATTTGTATTTTATTGTGATGCGTTTTGCAATTGAATTGTACGTCGCCTAGAGTGGCCATAGGCCAGATAGGCGGCACACAAATTAAATTATTATTATTATTATTATTAAATATGTCTGATATACTTTGCAATTTTAGTGAAGTTTCCTATAGGAAATCATTTTCTTTTGTTTCTATTTCTGTTAATATGTGAAGTACAGCAACCCTTTGCAAAATTTACACTAAAAAAACCTCCAAAAATAATTGTGTAATAATGGCACTGACTATTCTGCAGAATAGTCTCCAGTGGACATCAGGAGTGTCTCAGTTTGCACAAGATAAAACAGTGGGCGGTGAATATATTCTAGCAAAATGCTAGGTGTGCTCTATGTTTTTAATTGACTGTGCCCACCTTCCCTGAAATGGTTTCTTTTTTTATATAACCTTTTCCGCTGAGCTGTTTATCCAGCTGAACTTGATCCTGTTAAGCTGTATTACTAGTCATGAAGGGGTTACAGCAGTGGCCCAGGCATGTCAAGGATGGAGGGAAGAAATGATGGAGGGGCTGCTATAGCCAAACCACTACAGCAACCAAAAAGAAGTGGTCATCTAGTCCAACCCCCTGCCCAATGCAAGAATCTTGCAAATTTAGCATTCCAGACAGTCTTCCAGCTTCTTCCTAAATATCTCCTGCTATGAAGAGCCTACCACGTTCTGAGGCAGTCTGTTCCACTGTCGAAGAGCTCTTACCCCCATCTGAATTTTGATAATCTCAGGAGGGCTATGTCTACCCGGGCCCTTAGATCTTCCTCTGAAGCCCTTCTCCGGGTCCCTCCTTTGGGGGAAGCTCGGGGGATAGTGATAAGGGAGAGGGTCTTTTTGGTTGTAGCTCCCCATCTGTGGAATATGCTTCCTACTGAGGTCTACCTGGTGCCATCATTGACATATTTTTGGCGCCAGATAAAGACCTATCTTTTCTCCCAGGCATTTGATAAATTGAGATTGTTTTGTTTTTAATATGCTGCCAAACCTTCTTGTGGCTGTGGTGGTGGTGGTGGTATTGCTATTGTTTGTTGTTGTTTATTGCTATATTTTTACAGTCTGTTTTATTTGTTTTAACATTGTGTAAATCACTTGAGGACCTTCAGGTATCAAGTGAGTAGTAGTAGTAGTAGTAGTAGTAGTAGTAGTAATAATAATAAATAAATAAATAAATAAATACCACATTCCTTTCCTCATTCCACTACATCCCAGCGCTATAATGAAACATCCTGCCTGGCAGCTGTTGGAATCTAGCTGTTGTTATTTTCAACTTGTGGAAGAGCTGCAAGGAAAGAAGCCCCTATTTTTCTTAGTCCATATATGTTTCCCTATACTGATATTTCATACTGCTCTCATTTATTTAATGATATTGTATTCTGTTGCCCATTCTTCAGGGCAGGAATTAAAAAATTTTTTTTATTGCCTGCCTTGCAGGTTTAATTCAGTGGGTGGGCAGACAGCAATCCCACTGAATAAGACTAGTGTCTTATCACTAGTCATAGTAGATATGAGGGGGAGGAGTTACAATGAAACAGGAAGTGAATACATTCTGAAAAGGTCTTGTTAATGCTGGAGACTTGTGTTTGAATATGTTAACGGAATCAATAACTGGCAATGGATATGCCTGAAAGACAAAATGATAAAATCAATTAAAGATGTTGTTTCTTTGTAAATTAGAAACATAAGACATATCCAATGACTTAAAAATAGAAGACAACAAGAATATTAACAAGCAGCAAGCATCTTGACATGACTTCTAAAAGCTTTCTCTTTGTCTTTCTTTTTCTCTTAAGGTCGACTTTTGTATGGCAGAAGAATTAGGGGGAAAGGCATGACTGGCTGGGTAGGAGGCTCCATGGGAATCTGGTGACATTTGATCCCTGTTCTTAAGAACGAACCAAGGGAGACCTTAAGTCATTTCATTGATCCACATGAAGCACTCCAAAAAAATCAGTCTGTACACAACGTATTTTAAGGTCTAGAATATTGAAACAAAAGAATATTAAAGCAACAGAATTAAGATGTCCA
Source organism: Rhineura floridana (assembly GCF_030035675.1). Taxonomy (NCBI): domain Eukaryota; kingdom Metazoa; phylum Chordata; class Lepidosauria; order Squamata; family Rhineuridae; genus Rhineura; species Rhineura floridana. The sequence goes on along the minus strand of NC_084481.1, from coordinate 87,316,953 downwards.
TTTGCATAGATGTCTTTAAAAGGAGGATTAGACAGATTTAAAAAGGATAGGTCAATCAATGGGTATTGCTCATGACAGCTGGCTGTCAGTTCTGTGTTCAGGCGCAGGCAATGGCACTATCAAGGCAGGACTGTGAGGCAGATGTCTAGGGCCTCGGTCAGAATGACCAGAGGGGCCTCCAAATCCAACAGGACTGGCTTGCTGCATTTTAAAGTAGGTGACGTAGTGCATGGTACCATCAAAAGAAGCAGGGCCCCTGAACTCCAGAACCTCAACTTATCTACCTTTAGTACTGCAGGCAGTATACCACTGAATATCTACTGTTGGAGAGCAACCATGGGACAGGATTTCTCTTCTTGTGGACTTCCTGGAAGCATCTGGTTGGACCACTGTAGGAAGCAGGTTGCCCTTTGGTTCTCCATATGCTCTTAATTCATCCCTCACCGTAATGACTGGGCCAGCATTTTAACACAAAACAAAATGACAAGACTTGTTTGTGGACTTCTATCCAACTGTTGTGGTCTGAAATCCAGGACATTTATCCCATTCCATGGAACTACAATATTCTTGAGTAAAGGTAATATCCTTAAAATCAGGGATGGGGAAACTCAGACCCAGGGCCTGAATGCAGGGCAGGCCTCTCTATCTCCCACTGGAGACAATCCTCAAATCACACTCCCTCCCAGCCATACACCCCTGTCCCCAGGCCACACTCCTTACCAGCCCTGCTTTGCATACTACTTGAGTGCTGGAAAGGGCACGTGTTTGTAGAAACTAGCCTACTAGAAAAGGGTAACATTCCTTGCCTTGTTTTGCCTAATGGTAGGGCCAGCCCTGGGTCCCATGCATAGCATCATGACAACAATCCACCTGCTACACCCCCCCGACAGACAGATTTACATCTTTTCAATGCTACTTTTTAACAGTTACTCTGCTTCCTTTCTAATGCATTGTAGCTTGACAGCATGACATGCATAAACTCACTCAATACTGATTCATTTTGACATGATGTGTAGGGGGAGATGTGTGGGGAAAAGGCCTGGCAATATCTGAACTCGGGAGGCTGGTGGCAGTCTCAAAACTGATGTGTCCTTTTCTCAGGAGTGATTTGAAAATGCTTTGCTCCTGTGGGTTACATCTTTCCTCTGTCTGTAAAATAAATTATACAGGTATCTCTGGCACACTTCTGGCATGTGTTCTCTGCCTATTGCAAACTCAGTTGTTCTTTCTGCACCTCCAAAGTGTGCCAATGGATTGTTCTATTCTTTCTGTACTTCATTCAGAAAACCTGGATTATGATGTTGGCTGATCAGATCTGCCTCCAGTAAATGCTTAGCCCTTCAGGGCTTAGTTGCATATGGCTTTTAGCAGTTTCTATTTGATAAGGCATTTTCCAGGGGTGGACTTCTGACTATACTTTCAGGGAAGGACTGCAGATCAGTGGTAGATGAGGATGCTTGAGGAATTCAAGTGTGGAATGTCAGACTTAGGGGGGCAAATGTGGTCCTCCAGGCCTCTATCTGCCCTCAGTACTCTCCCCAGGCTACATTTCCTCCTCAGCCACACCCTCTTTCCCCAGGCCACAGCTCTCACTAGGGCTATGTACCAGATTTGGCCAAGGCCTGAGCAAAATTGGGCCCATTCGGACATATTCAGGCCTCAGCCAAGTTGGGTTCTGACAGGTACGGATGGCCATGGGTTGGATTTGATGACCCAGAGTGACCCGGGTCTGTCAAAGGGCAACCTTCCTTCCTGATATGCTGAGGCATCGATCCTCCAGGGATGCTGTTTTGCAGGGGAAAAACAGCATCACACAGGATTGCTCCCTCCACTCATGAAGCTAGGGAATTATCATGGCGGGTGCTGGTTTGCAAAGGGCTGTCTTGCCAGAAAGTTGTTGCAAAACAGCATCACAGGGTAAATTGACCCTGCTCTCACTTGGGGGGGGGAGATGCATCATCTCCTTCTCCTGCACCCCTCACTGCCATGTTTAATTAGGGTTTCTTTAGTTAGGGTAATTATACATGAGCCCTTCCCCCAAACTTATTTGGGAGTGGCTCTTAGCTGGGCCAGGTAGTCCCCAGATTGACCCAGGGCCAGGCAGCCTGGTTCCCCCCCCCTGCGATTGAAGCCACAGGAAGGATAAGAGGGTCTGTGCACAACTCTAGCCCTCACTGGCTGCACTTTGTGTCCTCCATACGTGTTTTTGCCTGGCTGGAATACGTCTCTGAACTCTGATAATGCCTCTTGGTTGCCTGGATGCAGGATACAGAGGAATGTAAGTGTGTAAATCTAGCCTACTGTACAAAAGTAACATTTACATATGTTTCCACCCACTGTAGCCTCTGGCCCTGCCCACCACCTGCATGTGGCCCCCAGATAATTGTCCAGAAGGGAATGCAATCCTTTGTGTGAAAAAGGTTCCCCACCCCTGATCTACCTCAATATTGCCTACTCTGAGAAGTAGCAGGTCTCCAGGGATTCAGACAAGAGTTTTCCCCAGTCCCATCTGCTGTGCCACAGAGCCTTTCTCTTGGTTTGGTGCAAAGCAACTTTGTATGTTTCAAAGAGCCATCTCAGTCTTCTAAGTGGGATAATGGCACAGTCACTCTGTCACCATTAACTTAGCAAGTCTATTTTTATTGCACATTTTACTGTACATTTCTGGATACATATGCAGGGCAGGTAGAATGTTCTGATTCCATTCAGAAGACCAAGCTTTATACAAGTATGAAATGGGTATAAACATGGCATCCATTTCTTGTTAAGGATGCTTAACATAGAACATCAATTTCTAGGAAGTGCTTGTACACATGTGAAGATGATTGTGATGATTAATATGAGCAATTAAGAGTGTCCAGAAGGGGCACATACACATTTTCTCAATAATAACAACCCTTAGGCGCCTACTGAGATGTGAGATACACAAGAAACACAGACTTATAAATAAGAATAGCTAGGCTGTTGGGAATCATATTGGATCATATCCAGCTAAGTGCTGCACAGGGTAGATCCACTGAAATTAATGGACTTAAGTTAATTATGTTCATTAATTTCAATGGGTGTGCTCCAAGTATGACTGACATTGGATACAACTTATTGTCTCTGCATTCCTACTGAACACTACAAATAGAAGTGGATGCATGAAATGAGGATGCCTCCGAAGAAACCAACGGTCTTCCACTTAAGACTCAGCTAGCTTCTTCTTCTTGATTGTATTATTCTCAGTGTAAAATGAAATTCCATTAGATAATAATAACTTTTTATTCTAGGAGACAGTAATCCTAAGCAAAATTTAAGTCAAGTGCTGGCAAAACTAATATGGCTTGACACCAATAATAAATTGTGCAAATACAGGCAACCTTCATCATTCTTATTTTGTATTAAATGTCATCTTGTTAGATGATGCATGAATGAATGGAGCAACAGGATACTGTGAATTAGTGTCCACTAATAGATGGTGTTCCGGCATGTCTCCTGTCTTTCAGTTAGTCCTTGACAAATGAACCCAGAATTATTTCTTGCCTGCTCTATTAGCAAAAGAGTAAAGAAATCCTTTATTCTATAGCCTAGGGATGGCCAACAGGATGCCCCTCCAGATGTTTTTGGATTCCAACTCCCATCAACTCCAGGCAGCATGACCAATGTTGAGGGATAGTGGGAGTAGTAGCCCAGCAGTATCTGGACTACATGAGCCCAGGCCAGCATGACCAATGATCAGGGATAATGCGCGTTGTAGTTCAAACCGTTAGGAGGGAACCAGTTTGGGGAAAGTTGGAGAAGACAATATTTGGCTAGCCTGCGGGGAAAATTTATTTATTTATTTATTTAATTAATTAAATTTTTATACCGCCCATAGCCTGGGCTCTCAGGGCGGTGTACAACAGAGAAAGCATTTCATATACAATTTAAAATCTAATCATCATAATCAACAATATAGATATACATCAGTAAAAAAGTTAAAAACATAATTAAACCCATAAAGAAATGCAAGTTAATAGATAATTACAAAAAAGTGTGGCATACAAACTGAGTTTTATTTTTTTTAAAAAATACCAATACTAAAAATACTAAAATGCCTGGGAAAAGAGGAAGGTTTTCACCTGGCGCCGAAAAGATAGTAATGTGGGCGCCAGGCGTACCTCGTCAGGAAGGGTGTTCCATAGTTCGGGGGCCACTACCGAGAAGGCCCTCTTACTTGTAGTCGCCTTCCGGGCGTCTTTCTGAGTAGGCACCCGGAGGAGGGCCTTCGTTGTTAAGCGCATTGTTTAGCTAGTTTTCCAAGGCCCAAAGCAGTTGTCATCCACTCAGAGGCTTCTGTTAATGCAACAATTTATTGATTTATTATTAATGAATATATTATAGGCCACCCTTTAGGGCCAAGCCCTCACAAGGCATCTTCTAACATATAAAAGCAGAAAAATACATAAGCAAAACATCTAAAAGTCTATTTTAAAATTGTAATGTACCCTGCATTGAGTTTGTTTATAACAATGAGTACCAAATATTTTAAATAAATAAATAAACAAACCAGAAATTACCATAAAAACAGTGGTAAGAATTCATAACAATCTGAATAAGAACAATTCTGTTAATATTATGAATTGCTCACTTCAAATAAAGGCCCTGGATGTTGTTGTTTTGTAAATATGTGTTTTACTCATAGTTACCCTGCATCATGGATTTTGTATTCTTTGACTACAAAAACAACTGAAACTACAACTAAAAATCACTCTAAGGATGAAAATATGTCAAAGACAAAGGTATTTTGGCATGAAAGGATTGGATATCAGGAAAGTATGGATGGTCTGGTGCAAACAAGTTGAAATATGACGATGCTGACACTGTAAGAATACATTAGGTTCATTCAGAAAACTATCACTCTTACGATACTGAAAAGCAAGATTAACTTCAGAAATGGATGATGGAAGTTTTAAATCAGGAGGATTTGAAAAAGGCAGAAAAAGTCTAAAATCCAATACACAAACACACACACACACACACACACACACACACTACCTTTATTGGAAAATATTTACGTTTCTGAGTGGTTTTGAAACTCAGTAATAATCCAAGGACCAATAATTTAGAAAATACTGCTGTGTTGTTTTATAAAATATGAAGATGGTGCATTGACAAGTTACGAGTCCACCATGACTTGTTTATGAATACGGTGAATATTTCCATATTATCTTCAGGATCAGATTATTGTTAAAAGCCCTGCAATTTACAGGCTTGTAAATAACATTGATGTCAGTGAGGTTTATAAGGTTAGAAATAGTTTAACAATCACAGCTTTCTTTTTTTCATTCACTGGAGACATTCAAGAGGCAGCTGGACAGCCACCTTTCGGATATGCTTTAAATTGGATTCTAGCATTGAGCAGGGGGTTGGACTCGATGGCCTTATAGGCCCCTTCCAACTCTACTATTTTATGTTTCTATGGGGCAGAAAACCCCTGGGGGGAATCAGGGGCAGGATCCTCCATGCATTAAAAAGGTAAAGGTGTCCCCGCACTTGTAGTGCGAGTCATTTCCGACTCAGGGTGATGTCTTGCAATGTTTACTAGGCAGACCGTATATATGGGGTGGGATTGCCAGTTCCTTCCCCGGCCTTTCTTTACCCCTCAGCATATGCCGGGTACTCATTTTACCAACCATGGATGGATGGAAGGCTGAGTGGATCTCGACCCCTTTTACCGGAGATTCGACTTCCTCCTTCTGTTGGAATTGAACTCTGGCTGTGAGCAGAGTTCCAATAGGAATTAATGGTTCTGCTAGTTTCTTTGAGGTAGGAAACAGATACTTTGGGGGTGAATTCAGGGATGGGAGCTGAAAGCCAATCCCACCCCCTTCATGATTATTCACTGTTTTTCTCTTTCCATAGGAGCTAATGGTTCTGTGAGTTCCTTTGGGAATGGGAAAAAGACTCCTCAGATGAACTTTTGGACTGGCTCAAAGCAATTACTCTTCCAATTTTGGGGGATGAATTTGGGTAAATTTCCACTCAGTCCAAGGAGAACTTTGAGAAACTGCCCTATTGCTGGGATGTACTGGAAATCCTCCCAATTCAGATTTGGCACCAAATTTTCCATTAATTCATTTATTCTCTATTGTTGCAGATCACATTTTTCTGTGGCTATTTTCGAAAACAGTTTTTTTTTAAAAAAAATCCACATTTGAAATATTGATATTAAGAACAATAATTTTATACATATTTTCATTTAAAATATTTATATTTCCTTTCAAAATATTTTTATTAATGTCAATATGATTTGTGAGGAAAAATAGATTGGTAAAAGCAGCAACTAGCACACAAAGAATGAACTCAAATCGATACAGGTCTGTGTGATATCATGCTAAGGGAATTGCATATTGAGATTGGTAGTAAAATAAGGCTGAGAGATATAGAACAGGAAGGGGAGGAGTTTGAATGGGTGGAGCAGAATGTGGCTGGAATAAAGAGGATGAAGACTGATCTCTGGTGTCTCTCTTAAATTGTCTACAATACAACAATTTTGGCGACGAAGGTGGGATGGCGCTTTTGCCTTTGTCTCCCCCACCACCTTTCCTTCAAACCCCAGGTGAGCCTGTGATTCCATTTACTTCTTGGATTAGAATGTTTGATACATATGTACTAGACATTCATGTTGAGGAACTTCCAGAGGCAAGAAAGCGTGCATTACTTATTCATTGTTTGGGAGCAGAAGTTCAGAGAATCTTCTATAATCTGCCTATTGTGGATGATAAATATGAGACAGCTTTGACTGCTTTAAGGAATTTCTTTGTGCCTAGAGTCAATATTGTGGCAGAACGCTATAAATTTCACCAGTGGGGACAGAAGCATGGAGAAAAGACAGATCAATATATTGCTGCTTTAAGAGAATTAGCTGTTACTTGTAATTTTGGAAATACGGCAGAGGAAATGATTCATGATCAGTTGATAGAGAAGACGGGGATGCCTCGCATCAGGGAATGCCTCTTGCTAGAACTTGACCTTACCCTACAGAAAGCCATGACAAGTGCTAGCCAGATAGAAACTGCAGTGGCAGAAGCGAACTTAATGGGTCAAAGCATGACAGAACCTGTACAGGCTGTCCAGCCTTTGCAACTGCAGAAAACAAAAAGATCTTTGGGCAATGTTAAAGATGGTGCAAATAAAACTTTGCAACCTGCAAAATGTGTACAGTGTTACTGCTGTGGTTCAATACAACATGCAGCAAATTATGCTAACTGCCCTGCAAAGGAAGCTCAATGCAGACAGTGCAAAAAGAAAGGACATTTTGCACGGGTCTGCCAGAGTACCCAATCCTTGCAACCTACAAATGAAGTTGCTGTACCAGAAGTTACTGTTTTGAGCGTGGATGATCTTGCTCAGGCCTCTATAGTGGATAGATTGACATGCATTGTAACAGTGTCTGCCCTTGCAGAAAACACTTCTCAGGATATTGAGTTGATGTTAGACACAGGCTATAATCACTCACAGAGGGGAGGAACCTGTGGGTTGTTCAAAGGGGTTCATTCACAGAGATAAAGGGGATATGTGATATCGTGCTAAGGGAATTGCATACTGGGATTGGTAGTAAAATAAGACTGGGAGATATAGAACAGGAAGGGGAGGAGTTTGAACAGGTGGAGCAGAATGTGGCTGGAATAAAGAGGATGAAGACTGATTTCTGGTGTCTCTCTTAAATTGTCTACAATACAACAGCCTGTTAGGGCAACAGAATGCTTTCAAACCAGCATTGGCCAACAGATGCCATCTGTACACATCACAGATCTTCATCAAGCAAAACAACAAAAATTCTGACTGAAAATACATCTCCCCTCTCTTGAATTTCCTTTGGGGCTTCAGTGCAAAATAAACATTTTATTTGGAGCCTTTTTGATGCCTCCTCTGGAAAAGAATTCTAAAACTGTATAACTCTAAAAATTCTATGAAAAGTGCCTGTTACAACATGCCTCCATTCTTAATAGCACAACTTTTTTATACCAACCTTACATAATCACTGTGAACTGTTGCCAGGCTGTTCTCCACCTCCCCCCAAGAGGGGAAAAGAAAAGTAATGGTGCAAACTAGTGAAACCCATTACTAATGCCAGGCGTGTGAACCATCACAGATCTGAATTGCTACTTTAATGTTAATTCATAATCAATAAAGTCCCTCCTGACATTTTGTCAAATTTAGGATTATGTAGCCTCAGAAGAGGTGACTCAACCGAATGTCTCGAAAGGCACAGTAAAGGAAAAAAACTAAACTAAACTAAAATAAGAACTGAGCCAGTCCTTGCACTTTACAGTCTTCCCCTAATTAGAGAACAAGAGGTCAGTGAAAGTTAATGGCAGGCAAATTTAAAACAAATGAAAGGGAATACTTCTTCAATGAGCATTTATTGCAGAGGAGGTCAAGATGTCAAACACAATACCTGCATTTTAAAGGTGCTGTATAATTTTATGACCATTCATAACATTTATAACTTTACCTGCTGAGACACTGAGTTACTCTTTCGTGCCTCAGGGCATTATCTAATCATTGAAAAGGACATGAGAATTTTTTTTCCTGCCTGGTTCCATTATGAGCCAGTATTCAACTGGATAGATGCAGCTATTGGTCTTATGTGCTGCAAGTCCATGTCTTACAGGCACCTTTCCTGTAGTTAGGGATGTGAGAGAATTCCATCAGAAATGGAAGTGGAAAATCCCACAATTTGCTTGGTTGTCAAAGGTCAGGAACAGAAATCATGCAAGCAAATACAAGCTATTGGGTTTTTTTTATCTGCAAACATGTAAATAATTATGTTATTTGTTATGTTATTTGCTGCATTGTTTTTGACATTTCCCTTCATTTAAATTAATTACATAATTACACAAGTTTTAGCCGTAGCATTTAACGAGACAAATAGGTTCTAGCGGAAGCCAAAATGCAGCAGAATGGAAACAGTGGTTATTGCAATGAACTAAAGATGGGATGGAAGTTACTGCCTCCTTACATCCCTACCTGTGCTACATCCATGAGTCTTCTCTGTTTTCGTGGCACAGAATAATTAATTCTGTTTGATTGCAAGTTGTGTTCTCCTTTTAACACCAAACTCCTCAATAGCCTTACTGTTGTACCAGATTGTGATGTAGTCCCACTGCAACCTTTGTACAGTGTTGTATTTTCTGATTTAAAAAACAAAGAAAACAATTTTTAGACCAAACCTCACAGAAAGCCTCACTAGGTTGAGGGGAGTTGAGGAAAGAATGGAATGGAATAGGGATCGAGCAGCTACTGGGGTAGGACCCACTACAGATGCTGGCCACCTCAGTCAGTCAACATAGGGCATCTGAGGAAGTGGACCATCTGCCGTATTAATTTCCCCACATGTTCTGGGGTGACACTACATTGGGGGTAGGAATGGATGAATGTTAGTTTTGATTTATCTCTGCCTCTCAGTTTTCTAGTCTTAAGTTTGGTTTGCCCTATTCTAAAGTCCATGAGAAGATTCAAACACATTTTATGTGCATTTCTCCTAATAAGGACATTTTGTTATGCAATTTTGCCTGTTATATGCATTTTTGTAAGCCATTTTCATAGAATAGAATGCATTTAGTTTGTTAATTTCACTAACATACACAGTTTTGTATGCACTTTTCCACTAACATACACATTTTTGTAGGCATTCTTTGGCTGGAAGATGGCATTACAGAATTTGAAGGGTGAATTTCAAAGGAGAGCTGGTTTTCAGTTTGCATATTGGTTCAGGAAGTGCAAATTTGGGAAGTGCACATTAAAATGTGAACCAAATCGGTTTTTCTCCAACCCTAATTGTGGGTAATTACATTGATGGGTAGCTCACACAGTCACCCCATGCAGATCACATCGATGCAGATGTTGATGCCTGCCTATGACCACTGCCTGCAGGCAAGTCCATGGGGTGAGAATTGATGTAGGAGGCGGCCCAACAGAGAACGTCTTGTCAAGGGCCTTTCAAACATGGAGCCAGCCCTGCAGGGCAGGGCGTAGTAGGTGGAACCTCTGCATCGAGAATGATGGAGACTCTATACCAGAGATGGGGAACCTATGGTTTTCCAGGCATTGTTGAACTACAGCTCCTGCCATTCTTGACCACTGGCCATGCTGGTTGAGGCTGATGAGAACTGTAGCCCAATAGCAACTGGACGACCACAAGTTCTCCATTCCTGCTCTACACACTACTATTGCCATTGCTAACCACCACTTCAGATGTGGTATGCTCTTTTGCACTAAAATTATAACACAATAGGGAAATAATTATGCTAATGATCGTGTGTATCATGGAAAAATAAAAAAAGATTTTAAAGAGATCCAGAAGGAGAGCAGGGAAATATCTCTTCAAAATAGATTCTTGTTTATTGATAGCGTTTTCCTTCTTTGCCCACCTAAACATGAACTGTGAATTCTTTGTTATTATTATGCAAATTGTTCTTTGAACACCCACAGAAGCCCTAAACATTTGCATCTCCACTTTGTCACTGAGTAAAAAAAATAAACAAATAAAAATGGCAATACAAGTGAAGGTAACAATCTATATATTTATAGTGTAGTGTTTTCCTTAAAGGGCACATTTGTTTGGTCTTGCAGTAGCCTTGAGGTCATTAGCCCACAAATTGCTTTCTCTTTCTTGATGCTTCTATCTCTGTTCAAGAAAACAAGATGCAGTTTTTATTTTGCAATTTTAGCTTGTAAATTAAACTCTCATACACTGCCTCATGTTCATGTCTGCCATGTCATTGTTGAGACATTTCCTGATCACTCTCTTCCTTTTCTCCTTTTTATGAAAAAATATGAAAGCAGAAACAAAATGTGCTAAAATACCACATAAGAATTCAAAGTAACAACTTTCCACCACAGCCTTATAAATCTGTATGGAAACTTTCTCTGTGAGTAGTCTGACTACACTGCTATAATGTGACACCCTGCTTAGTCAATAACAAGTAATTATTAAAAAAAGTGAACATTTCCGTGTTACCAAAGGAATGACAGGTAGCTATTTCAGGGAAAGATTCTCTTTAGCTAATTCTAATTAGCACCCCTGCTTGTAAAAACAACTGCAGTGCATAAAGAATATGTAAATAGATAAAAGAATCTTGTGGTGCCTTGAAGTCTATTTATTATGGCGTAAGCTTTCATGTGAATTCAAGCACTCTTCATCAGATACATGCTTGTCCATGAAAGTTTATGCTATAATAAATAAATGTGTTAGTCTTTAAGGTGTCACAAGATTCTGGTATTTTTTGCTGCTTGAGACTAAGATATCTACATTTCTGGAAATTATTGTAAATAGATAGTCATTTAAAATATTTCCAGCTTCAGCTGATAAATTAGATCACAGATAGGAACCTTCCATGTGATGATGGACTCCATCAATCCCACCAGCATGGCCAAAGGTCAGGGACGAATGGCATGAGTGCTTATTTTTTAAGCACAGGCTGGTTTCCAATCAATGTTTTTGTGGTAAAGTAAGTACCTGCATTGCAAATCAAACATGACACAATAATACACATTTATCTTTGGCACTGAATTTATCTCAGTGTAGAAAAACATCAAGATGAAGAAATATCTGGAATCCGACACCCCAGGATCTAACAGATGCTCTAATAGATATGTACAAACATGAATACACAAACAAAGCAGAGCAATGCTAAGCTCTACTCATTCAAACACTTCCCACAGGGGAAGAACCCCAGCTATTATTTCAAAAATGCCACCCTGGGCTCCTGCTGGGAGGAAGGGCGGAATATAAATCAAATAATAAAATAAATAAAACTGACTTTGGGTTCAACGTTTTGGACGCGGCAGCAGGAGGGGGGTTGAAACAAGGATTTGGTTCTCTTCATTCTGACATTAGACATGTATGGCTGCATACACACTAGCCTGTTCGGAGTGCAAAGAAGTAGTTTTCTCAGTCCAGCATCATTCATGCTCATCCTCAACATACTGCGTTTAGTCTAGATTGATTCTAGATCCTGCTGTCCACAAGGGTGGGTGCAGTTACTTGATACATTTTTTAAATTTTGTTTAAGTTATCCATGCCTTTGCCCTCCCTGCATGTGCATTAATGAAGAAAGAAGTGGTGGTAGCAATCTTCAGATACACCCACCAACAGCATCATTGGGCAAGTGTAGACACAACCCCCATGGCTGGTACCTCCTACATCTATTTTCAAATGGGGTAATGCAGAATCAATCTGCAATGAGCTTTTATTTTCAGAATGAAAGCAGTTTCTTCAAAAGTGATTTTCAGGAACAAGCATATACATAATATATCTATATGTGTGGACTACATAGAAAAAATAAGTACTCCATCCAGCCTTGTGGCCAGCCTTCCTCATTAGGTCGGGCAGCCACATTTCGACATGGGGGAGGCACACAGCGCCAGCCAATCCCCCCTCTCACTGGTGGAGAGGATGTGAGGGCCAGGCCAGGAGAAAGGAAATGCAGTGACCTTTCCCCTCACTCTTCCTCCATGAAGAGAGTGTGTTAACTTACATAATGGACTATGTTGTAGGGGCAAATAATTCCGCAAGACATCTAGATGTAAGAGAGGAGACTTAGTGTTGCATGCCCCATTCCCCCTGTCCCATAAATCTTGTCTCATACCCCTGATCTATATGGTTGTTTATTGCTTTTGCAAACTTCTTGCATAGTACTGGAGTCCGTGAAAGCTCTGTTCAGGAATTTGCAGGTTTTCTCACAGGTTATGTAAACAAAAGCTGTGAAGAAGCCTTTACTCTGCCTATGCTGAAAACAAGAGCTGGAAAAGGCTGTTTAATTAGCCAAAACAGACAGTGGATGCGCTAATCACATACACTGACGGGCTGAGAGTGAGCTTCACCGCTGCATTCTCAGTTCTTGCTAGCACAAATTCAAGGACACTGACCCACAGGGAGTGGTAAAAAAAAGCCAGAAGTGTGAGATCTAAGGCTACATTCACACTGTACATTTATTCCACTATTATTCCACTTTAAATACTCATGGCTTCCCCCAAAGAATCCTGGGAAGTATGGTTTGTGAAGAGGGCTGAGAGTTGTTAGGAGGCTCCTATTTTCCTCAGAGAGCTACAATTCCCTGAGTGGTTTAACAACCAAACCCTCTTCCCAGGGGACTCTGGGAATTGTAGCTCTGTGAGGAGATTAGGAGTCTCCTAACAACTCTCAGCACCCTTCACAAACTACACTTCCCAGGATTCTTTGGGGGGAGTCATGACTGTTTAAAGTGGAATAATAGTGGAATAAATGTACAGTGTGAATGCAGCCATAGTACACCGACCCCTGGGAAAGATAAAAATCTCACAGGTATAGGTGCCATCTGTGTCACCTCCCAGAGGGTCTTTTCAGTACAAATAAAGGGCCCTAGATCTGGGCAGATAAGCCTCAACACTGGCCTGAAGGGAAGTGCAGCATGGTATAAATCCAAGGAGGGCCATAAATGGGATCTCTCCACATTTGCTGTTTGGGGCTTCCAGCAGGGAAAAAGGAAAATGTAAGCTCTGTGCTCATCATTATCTGCTTTAAGTGTTTTAGTGCCTGCCTGCCAACACCAACAGCTTTGTTTCAATAAAGCACTAAATTTTCCTTCTTCACAAGTGTGTTTCACGGTCTCTGAGATCCCGAACTTTCTGGCCTCTGGGAAAAAACACCTTTGGCAAAACATATGTAAAGGTCAAGTTAACAAAAAGTTTAGTATGAACACCAGGAATTAAATGACTGTATCCATATGTTAAGAACACAGTGAGCGAGGAGATACCAAAAGGTAATAACTCCTCCTTGAGAGTTCTTCCTTGTCTTGTTCCTGACCTTTAGATTTTCCTTCTTGTTGGACAAGTTGTCATTCTTTAATTGGAGGCTGTCATGTCACAAATTAAAAAGATAATTTTCCAAAATAACTCTGGAGGGGGGAAGCACAACTCTGGGGTGGAGGCAATGCACCCATTTGCTGCCTATGGCAATGCACCCATTTGCTGGCTACAGGGCTGAGTCCATCTCCATTGATTCTAGAATGAAATGTCATGTGTACGCAGCCCCAATGGGACAGGAGCTCAGAAACCAATCCAAGCCTTGCTGAACCCAATAAGCTAATCTCATCATATGATATACTTCATAAACATCCAACCAATTGCCCAGTTTTGGTCTTTTGCTACTACAACAGTACTTGGAAGACTTACATTTGCTGTATTTAAATGTTATGGGATCTCTCCTATAGCCTTTCCTTTGAAACAACAGTAAGATGAATATAAATTAATCTAGCACCCAGATGAATATTCATCTTGTTCTTTCAAAGGGAAGGGTGGACCACAGCATAATATCCTAGGTGGTGGTGGCTGGTGTCCACTAGACCTGGTAGAGCTGCTATGGGCGTGTGGCTAATGAGGTTATGGGGGAGTGGCCAACTTTTGGTTGTCTCCTCATCATCCTCCCTTGCAAACATAATGTAGATACTTAAGCATTGAGATTTGCTTATAGCACCTAACTGGACTGGAAAGTGTCTTGCTTTGGTTCAGCTGCTGTCACAGCACTATCATTGGTAATAGTTATTACCTAAGATCTCCAGAGTTTCTTTTTTAAAAAATAAAACCAATCCTGTAAACTGTAAGTTCCTATCACTCAGAGAAAAAGATATGGCAGGTGGGGAAAAAGAAGCCGCCAAAATGTTAGAAAAAGGAGTCTTTATTTATTTATTTGATTTCTATCCCACCCTTCCTCCTAGCAGGACTCTTTCACACCATATGATCAGTTCTGAATACTGTAGCAGGATGTTCTACAAGTTCCTCCAGTACTCCACTGGTATGGGGACTCAGACATTCACACAAGTGTATTTAAGTCTTTTGGTTTTTATACAAGCAGAGATTTGCTTAACTCAAAATTGCATCTACACAGGTTCCACCTCCCCACTCAAAGTGAAATTGGGGCTTGAAGTGTGCAACAACTTCAGACATGCCCTGCTAATTGGATTACCAATGTCAGTATATCTGTGTTATCAACTGCTCTTCTGCTCTCTTCTCCCCCAGCCCCCATCATGAAAGACACAGTCCTGGGCTCAGAGAGAAAATAAACATCTGGTGCTCTTCAAAGTACTGTGAAACTTTTTGTTTTAATTAAAATAATTATAATAAGTTCTTGTTCATATTCCTATGGGGATTAATTATCTTATATAAACCCATATAAAATTTTGAGATACTTTAAATAAATAAAAAGGTCCAGCCCAGCCTAGTCCATTCTTGGGGCAGTTTGCCACCAAGAATCTCCTCTCCCTTCCATCCTGACAATAAAAAAGGTCCAGTTCATGTCCAGTCCATGAAAAACAAACAGATTCTGTCCATGCACATGTACAGTTATGCTGCCAGCCAAATAATAGGGGGAGGCAGTTTGCCGCCAAGAATCTCCTCTCCCGCCCAACCTGACAATAAAAAGTCCCAGTTTGGCCCATGAAGAAACCAGATTCTCTTCACTTACTCACTTACTCACTCACCCACTCACCCACTCATACCCCCTTATGATGCCAGCCAAACATTTTGCCACCAAGAATCTTCTCTTTCCTCACCCTGATAATAAAAAGGCCCAGTCTAACCTATGAAGACACCAGATTCTCCCCCCACACACCACCTTATGATGTCAGCCAAACATATTTAGGGCAGTTTGCCACCAAGAATCTCCTCTCCTCCCACCACCAATAAAAAGGCCTAGTTTGGCCCATGATGAAATAAAATTTCCCCTATTCCCACCCCTACATGATGCCAGCCAAACATTTTGGGGACAGTATGTAACCAAGAAGAATGTCCTCTCCCTTCCCAACCCACTGAAATAAGTAGGGACCACTCCAGCCTATGAAGAAACCAAACCTACTTTCAGAGTAGTTTACCACTACAGTAGGGCCCCGCTTTACAGCGCTTCGCTTTACAGCGTTCCGCTAATACAGCGGTTGTCAATTGCAGAAAGGCCCCGCTCCTACGGTGCTTGTTCTGCTTTTACGGCGTTTTTTGGCCGTCAGGCACCATTTTGGTCAATGTTAGTCAATGCGTTCCGCTTTACAGCGGTTTTCGCTTTACAGCGGGGGTCCGGAACGTAACCCGCTGTATGAGTGGGGCCCTACTGTACTCTTGTCATTGATATGTTTAGACATATCTGTGCATGCCCAGAACCAATGTGTGATTCTGACATAAGCTAAGACTACCAAGTGGGCTACTCTTGAAGCAGTCTAGACTCCTCTCTAATTTGCTATAGTGCCTGGGTTAGATGGGCCTCTTAACAACAAATGGAGAAGCAGCCTTCTATGAGGGCGAACACGCTAGCAGACCAAGGGGAGGGACTTCTTAGCCATAGTTACACTTTTGGATTAGTATTGGCTGAGTGGTGCAGAGAGCTGATTGGCCAGAGAAAAAGAAGCTCATTGGCCACAGAACAGTAGATTGACATAAATGTTTGCAAACCTTCTCTGAGTTCAAATAGAAGTATAAAATGTGTGTGGAAGAAGAAAGTGTATAGCTTTGAGATTTGGGGGATATTTTTTTAAGAATTGCTTGACATTCTTATTGGGAGGGTTGTGCCCCAGTAGCTCCAATGGACAGGCCTCCACTGATTTTAGGTGAACCTAACATTGGAAGCAAGAAGCTAACAGCTCTCTTGGAACAAATGAATCATTATTTATTTATATCCTGTCCTTTACGGTTCTTTGCTACTCCATCATTATTGCCTCACAACTAGGGTTGCCAGGTTCAATCCCTGAGACTGATCCTGTATCTTTAGGAGAAGAGAAAGTCAGCCAAGTGCAGGTGTTCTTGCAACACTGTAATGGGAAAAACCACAAGGTGGAATTCTCCCTTCCCCCAGGCCCGGCCTCCAAGAGGTCTTCTGTATCTTTAAAAGTTGTGCAGAGGGAAGAGAGAATTCTACCATGTGGTTTTTCCCATTACAGGGTTGCAAGAACACCTGCACTTGGCTGACTTTCTCTTCTAAAGATACAGGATCAGTCTCAGGGATTGAACCTGGCAACCCTATTCACAACATAGCTAGGCTGAGAGACTGTGGGCATATCCACATGGGAGCATAACTTTGTGCTAAAGACAGTTTTTACCTCCATTTTCTGTTTGCACTGTCCACAGTAAGGGCTCAATGCCAGCTGCAAACGTGGTGGTTTCTAGTCACATTTGAGGGGAAGCATCAATCACAGAGTTTCCTAAAGAACATGCCCTCTAATTTAACATTCTCACTCCCTCTTGTTACCTGGCAACTGAGCATGCTCATTTTGTTCTACCAGTAAGTTTCATTTAAAAACACAACCACCCGGAAGTGTGATTATTTGTATTTTCACTGGTACAATACAGCTGAAATACAAATCTTTGTTTGAGCAGTGTTATGCTTTTATACACAAGTTGGGGGGGGAGAAAATAAAGGCACTGTTTGCAGCAACATAAAAAAAAGCATTGCAGAATGGAGGAGAGTAGCTGGAAGTTTGAGGAAATACAATGAATGAAGGGAGGAGAAGGGAGTGGGCGTGGAGAAGGGAACCATTGACACAGCCACCTAAAAGCATTGGAGCAAAGTGTCTGCAAGCCATAGTGATACGGAATGAAGATGTTTTCTCCTTCCCTTTTTGGATTATCAGAGGATTGGGTTAGTATGGATTTACAGGGGGGAAACTGTGATAGCTTCTGTTTGCCAGTAAATTCGTATGAACCATGCAAATTAAAAAGGGATGCAAGTAGCACCAGACGCACAGTAAAACCCTGTGTTGGGCAAGGTCACCTTGTGAGCTTCATAGTGGAACCTGAAGCCGGGCCTCCCCAGTTCTAGTCCAAGACTTAATCATTACACCATGCTGGCTGTCAGTGGGTCCCATATTTCCCTAAAGTACAATGACCAGTGAATCAGTGAGTGATAGAAGCAGGGTTAGGAGAACTATTTGTTTATTTAAATCATTTCCATACTACTTTTTTAATTTTAAAAAAATCTGGGGGAAGTATTTATTTACTAGACGACTTTTTAAATTAAAAAAATTGCAAAATGGTTCACAACCTAAATTAAGGCATCAACTAAAGCATTGCAAAATATCAAAATAAAACATTTCAAATGAAGGTCAAATATAAAATACACATTTAAAGCAGCATAATTAAGAGGAAAACAAAATATTCTTTTAAACATAAAACATTATGGTTAAAAATCAAATACAGAAATTCCACAAAACAGCATCATTAGTAAGTAACAAAATAACTGAGATAGAAGTTGCAGCCACAATACAGACATAGGCACACACACCCCGACACAGTAACCTCTCCCAAATACATCTTTAGGAATGTTCCATGTCCGTGCATTCCCACCAACCAGATAACTAATCCTTAACCAATCAGTTATTAAAGAGCAAACATTTGGTCCACAAAAATACATAACAGCATTAAGCATAATTTGCAATCAGCTCACCTAAGCATCCTTTGGTGGACTCCCTTCTCTGTCGGTGGCCCCTGGTGGGCTTATCTGGTTGTAGTTGTAATGCTTCAAACAACCCTAGACAGCTGTATCTAGCAACCCTTTTTAATTTCCCAGTGTCTCAATATGATGCTTGGTCTGGAGCATTATGGGAAATTACAAGGGTGGCTATATCCAGACACCTGGCACTGCTTGGAGTCCCAGGGCAGGGGAAAAAATAATTTTAAGCAGAAACCTGCAGAGGGGCTGTGGCAACTGCCCCTAATTGAAGGGACATGTGACTGAAAACCCTTAGGCAATATTTCTTACCTCAGAACAACCCTATATACCATCCTCTGAATATTCATTGTGTAAACAAAATCCCATTGGAATCCCCCTCATTTAGAAGAGTAGAGACCTGGCCAACCAGGCTGGCCCTACCATTAGGCAGAGTGAGGTAAATGCCTCAGCCAACAGCAGATGCTGAGCAGCAGGGGCAGTTGCACCCTCGCTATTCCTGATGAGGTGATTGGCCATTCCTCTCTGTAACCTGAGGAGCAGAGCAATGTGTGAGACAAAGTCTGTGCTGTGGCCCCTGAAGTAGCCTGCTACCCACAGTTGTGGTTGCTGTCCTGTCACCAGTTTTCTGTATGCAGAAATGGAGAAGGTACCATACAGTATTGTCTTTTGCTTCAGACAGCAAAATATTCTGGGACAGCCCAGCTGGCCAGCACTTTCAATTTTATCCCCTTAAAGCACATTGCAAGTGAATCAGATTGCCAAGCAGATATATGTTCAAAAGGAGATATCTGTTTGTTAATGTGCCACAATCCATTTTTGCATGCAATCCATTGTATGATTGCAGCAGAAGCTCATTTAATGTCTTGGCTCAATGTTCATTGCTTCTTTTTAAAACTGCAATGTGCCCCTCCCTCCTTTTTCTCTTCCCCATCTGGCAATAAAGTTGCTGTTACAAGCTTGCAATGGAACACATCTTGGCATACTTTATGCAATGTTTCATCTTGCACTCTGTGTGTGGATATGATTTGCATAATTATTTTTAAATTGGAGATGTCCACAAAGAAAAATAATATATCTTTCTGATGACCTCTCTTTTTCTCAATCTCTCTCTCCCTCTCTTTCCTTTGCATATTTTCTGAATTGCTTTGCTTTCCTGTTCATCAAGCGGGTTGGTGCATACCATATGAGGACATTAGATCAAACTGTCAAAAGGAAGTACAAGAGTGGAATAGAGAGGCAGCCAAACTGTGGTCCTGTCTATGGTGTCCCATTGCTCACAGACAGCACTGGTTGCAGTCTTTATTTACTTAACTCCAAATATACCGGAAAAGATTAAGAATTGGCTCCTTCTTAGGCCATAGCAGCCAGTTTTGAGCTACCCTTCTGACACTGATGTTGCTGCAGCTTACCTGGATGGAGCACGGCAGAATGGCAGCAAGGTCAGGAGTGCACAAATTCACCAGCAGAGCCAATCTAGTATCCCGGCAGTGGATCTGCAGAGCCCTGACCTCACTGCCATCCTACTCTACCTTAACCCCATTCAGGAAAGCTACATTGATGCTAAGGTCAGCAAAGAAGTTCCGCAGCAGCCATGACTGTACTTAGGTCTGGATGGAAGAAATCTAAAGTGGGAAACTAAGTAAAAAATGTAGGCAATGCTGTCAGAAGAGAAGGTATTACTGTAGAAACGGGTCTGCCATTAAGTTGCTGCTGAAAAACAGGATCTCCTACAGTGCTTTCACCTCAACGTTTTCTGTGTAAAGGGCAAGGTAATGGAGATGACAGGTTGGATGTTCTGAGCTGAGAAGTGTTTCATTGCTGAGGAGTGTTAGGACTCCATACCTTTCAGAAAAGAAAAGAAAAAGAACAACCAGTGACATGTTTTTAAGGTCAATGTGCAATATCTCTTCCATGCGGTCCTGAGAAGTCAGATTAGCCCTTTCAGTGCTAACCTTTTCTGCAATGAACATGTTTGCTTCCCTGTCATTAAAATTCACCCCATCTGTTTGTGATCCTGACAGCTTGTAAGATTACATTTTCCATATATCGATTTGGATGTGCTACCTCTGTCACGTTTTGATCACTAAAAACACAATTTTCCTTGTGTTGAGATAATGTACGGCGGATGTAGAACTGAAGTCAAGGGATATGTTTTTCAGAGAGCTCCTTTCTTCTGACTGACAAGTGTTTGTTCACCTACAGCATATGAATTGTAATGCACAGTTTACGAGTTCTATGATATCCCACATTTCAGATTTTAAAAAATAGGGTGGTCAGAATCACAGGGAATTAGAGCTCTCGTACCTTTAATGCTTGTGCGGAAAAATATTGGCAAGTAGATATTGCTATGTAGGGTGAGAAAAGAATAAAATGTTACAATTTCTTATTATTCGCAAGTATTAAACATACAGGATCTATGCCCTCTTTTGTACTTTGTAACCTTATTTTTTGTAATATATCCCTCTGTTGTGATTAGTTTCAGAAAATTCCACACCATTGTTTTTCTACACCTTCAACCTCAAAGCCCCTGGTCATCAGGGAGCACTTTCTCATATTTGGGATGTGATAGTTGAAAGATGTGATACAGGTAAGGTAGGAATGGGAGAGAATGTTGATTCAGTTTTCATTTTAATCTCAACCTAGTGAATTCACATTTCCTGTAACAATATATAAACCAAAACACAGCAATCCTTCCAAATCACACTTCTTTGAATATTGGGATGCACTTCTCCAACCAAAAAAAGTGTACAAAAATGCATACATTAGGGAAAAGTGAGTCTACAAATGCATACATTAGTGAAAATAACAGAAAAATGCATTATATTAACAAAAATTGCTTGCAGAAATGTGTTAGGCAAAATTGGAGGAATGGGCACTCAAATGCTGATGAATTTTCATGAGAACTTTTTTAAAAAAAAATGCAAACTGATACAGAAATGAGGCAACCCACATTTAAAACTGGGGAAATGAAAAACTGAAAAAAACAGAAATTGACAGATTTGTCATATGCAAGGACATTTAAAGTACAGGTTTGTTCTTTAAGATAAGGCCAACAGATCTATGAGTTGGTGAAGAGGAGGAGGGAAGAGGCAGCCCTTAAACATTTATTTGCCATGAACATTTTTACTGCAGGAGCTGTTGAGCAGCTGTGAAGATGTAGTTAAAGAAATCTCTTTTAACACTAAAGTGTAAACAGAGCCCAGTCATGCTAATATCTCCCTTGTGTATATTTCAGAAGAGGAGCCTAGACACACACAAAAAGCATTAGCACATTCTCACTCATTATGGCTCACAATTAGAGGGAAGTACATAGCAGCTTTTGTCACAAAGGATTTCACATGGCTACCCAATATACATAAAACATGTGAATGTGTGTGTGTTTGTGTGTATGTAAAAAAAAGAGAGAGAGACTGAGTATATTTAAGGATATTATCTTAAATAAGTGAAGAACTATATAATGTGTGTGTGTGTTTAATACCTTCCATTCTTCCTTCAATTTTACATACTCCGCCATTCATACTGCACATTCATTTATACTACCTACAAGAAATAATCAAGTATGCCATGCTATTTTGTGATTTTAGGTTGTATTTTAAAATTGTTGTTACCCAGCATGGGACCTTTGAGTGAAGAATGGATGATAAATGTTGTTATTGTTGTTAATAACGACTACAATTACTACTACTACTACTACAATTGCCATTCATACAACTGGGGGTTGCCAGGTCAGAAGCATCCCAAATCCTGATATTTCAAGGTGGGCCTTAGTGATGTCACAGGTGCAGGCCCTAGTGATGTCATGAAGCATGATACATTAAGAATCAACCACAGTTGCTTGGAGCATACAATTCAAACAAAAACATGTCTCTGATTGGAAATTAAGATACAAATCTTACCTACAAGATGGAGCCTTGGGTAGGGAACATTTAATCTAGCCTACTTGCTTCTGGCAAGAAGGGTTGAAGTGCCCTCAGGCCAGGGCAGTCACCAGAAGGCCATTGTAGGAAGAAAGGAGCCTAGTGCTGTGGAGATGTTAGATGGGAGCACTCAGGAGCAAAGATGGATGCCTCCGAAGGCTGCAATTCTAAACACACTTACTAAGGGACTAAGCCCCATAGAACGCAACAGGATTTACTTCTGAGTAGATATGGTTTGGAATGTGCTGTTGGTAAAGCTTGACTAGGTATCCTAGTCCATATCCAAGTAAGGTTGGCAACTCCCTGCCTGGAATGACCTGCCCCTATCTTTTAACATGGCTGCTCCAAACCTCTTTACAGATTTGACCCTTCATGTCAGAATGAGGTTTGAGAAATGAGTAAGAGTAAGAAGATTCCCTTTTCTGTCTTGTGGGCTGCTATAAACTCACTTTGGCCACATTCCCACTGTACATTTCACTATTATTCCACTTTAAGTACCTATGAATTTAATAGGGCTTACACCTGAATAGACATGGTTATGTTTGTACTGTAAATTAATGGGACCTTTGAGTGAACATAGCAAAGGATTGTGTTTGTGTTGTAAATCTTCCTCTACCCCCTCCAATCCTATTTTTTTAAATCAATTAGGCAGGGCTTACATAGGTATCACTGCTTTTATTTTGTAGGAAACTAATACTGATTTTAATATTTTTTTTAAAAAATTGGCAATGACCAATTGGTTTTGACAATAAACTATACACATTTTTCTAGGAAGCAGATCCTTTGAAACCTATGAGGTTTATTTTCAATCTGTATGGTT
This sequence comes from Rhineura floridana, assembly GCF_030035675.1. Classification (NCBI taxonomy): domain Eukaryota; kingdom Metazoa; phylum Chordata; class Lepidosauria; order Squamata; family Rhineuridae; genus Rhineura; species Rhineura floridana. The sequence goes on along the minus strand of NC_084481.1, from coordinate 87,293,777 downwards.
AGGATTGCACTGTATAACAAGATAGAAAAACCCCTCTCTCATGCTCAAAGAGGGAGCCCACAATGAAATCCATGCCCAGTAGGGTTGCCAGGTCCATGGCCTGAGACTGATCCTGTATCTTTAGGAGAAAAGAAGGTCAGCCAAGTGCAGGTGTTCTTGCAACTCTGTAATGGGAAAAACCACAAGGTGGAATTCTCCCTCCCCCCTCCACAACTTTTAAAGATACAGAAGATCTCTTGGAGGTCGGGCCTGGCAACCAAGAGGCCTTCTGTATCTTTAAAGGTTGGGCAGGGGGAAGGGAGAATTTTCTCATTACAGAGTTGCAAGAACACCTGCACTTGGCTGACCTTCTCTTCTCCTAAAGATACAGGATCAGTCTCAGGCCAAGAACCCAGTGGCGTCACTAGCAGGGTGCGGGGAGTGCGGACCGCACCTGGGTGACACCATGAGGGGGGTGACACCCAGAGCCGCCCTGTCGTGGGGCAGGGCGCCCACGCTGTTCCTGGCAAAGGAACCATGAAGCGCTCTGGGTCGGCGTCAGAGCAGCCAACTCCTCCTCGGAGGCAGGCAGGCAGGCAGGCGGGCGGGTGAGACCGGGAGCAGCGTCAGCAGGGCGAGGGAGGTGCGCTGGCATTCCCAGGCCTGCTTCTCCGGCTGGGTGCCCCTCCGGCGTGCGCCCTCTCAGGGGCATGGGTGGCTGGCCTTGTGTGCACATGTGCTGTGCTCAGCAGGACATTTGGGGGCTCGCCAAGGAGTTACCGCACACGTTGACACCAACCCTAGTGACGCCACTGCAAGAACCTGGCAACCCTAATGCCCAGATTTTAGCCACATCATGCCACTCCTGTAGATTTATGGATAAGTATCCACAAAAAGTAAGGAGACTGGCTCTCTTATAATTCAATCACTGAAACACACACAACTGCCATGTTACATCAGTCTGTTTCTCCATTTAGTCCTATATGATGATTCTATGATTCTATACTGTATACTCTAGCCCAGGACTAAATTGCCCATTCTTTTATTACTGAGGCTATAAATTAGGTATGTGAAACCTGTGGTCTTCCAGATGCTGTAGGACTCCATTTCCCATCAGCCCCAGCCATCATGGGCAATTGTTAGGGATGATGGGAGATGCAGTCCAACACTAGCTGGAGGACCACAGGTTCCTCATTCCTGCTGTAGATGTAACCTGTGCACAGATTCTATCTATAGCAAGAAAATCTGGGGATAAGGAGCTTCATGTCCCCTTCTGAACAATGCCACCCACTTTTTGGACTTTTGAAGCCCAGTTGTCAAGATACAAAGGAGTTCAAAGTTAACAACCAAGCTGTTAGCAGGTGCTTAGAGCAGCTGGAGTCATATAGCCACCTGCTACAACATTAGCTGTAATTAACTAGCTTATCATTAATTGCCTACATGGTCATCCAGAAAAGCACATGAGGAGGAGGAGTAAAGTGGGGGGAGGGGAATTTACTGAGATGTTTCCTGCTTCATTCACACCCTGCATAATTCTACAGCATGTGTTTTTGTACAACAAGTAAAGAGTTACATGTTGGAATGAATGGAGATATCCCTCCATCTAGCTCTCCTGTTGCCAAACATGCAGGTGGGTGGGAGGCTCGCTGTCAGAAGCCAGTAGAAAGCCCTAAAACAGGGCATTCACTATAGGATGCTACCACAGGATTCACCAGGCTTATAATATGGTGTACATGTGCTCCTTCCAACATGGAGATTGCATCTTGCTCAAAGAAATCAGGGTAACATAAAGATAGCACAAAACTATGTGCACAGTCCCTCCCACTGGCAGGGCCTTGCAGAGCAGCAGAGTTAGTGCCTCATCCACAGCCCATGGCAAAAGGTGGGGGAACAAGATGACCGGGCCCGGATTGAGCCCAATGCCATTGCACAATGGCAGTGAAACCAGCTAGGGATCCAGTGGATCCCAGGCTATCTCAGTTCTGGAATGCCCTGTTTTAGGGCTTTCTACTGGCTTCTGCCAATGGGCCTCCCACCCACCTGCATGTTCAGTGGCAGGAGACAGGGGAGCTGGATGGACAGTCATCTCCATTCATTCCAACAAGTTCTATAATATGGATTGTTTGGTAACGTGCCTACCCCTCTGGTAGCGTAAACACTGCAAGATATTAATTTCACAGTTTTATAATGTCCCAAATGAATGTAAAGCAGGGGTCCTCAATTGTTGTGGGCCTGGAAATCTAAAAAACTGTCATGGGCACCACCAAAGATCCATTTCACAGAAGATAAAATGGTAATGTTCAGACCCTTCCCCCCAAAAAAGATGAGAAAGAACACCTATCTCCCTAAAACGAATACTCCCCCCAATACAAGCACCCCAACCAAACAATTCAAAAAAAGCCAAAAAGCCTACAGCCCACCACATTTCACTTTAAAAAACATATTAATAATTGGAAGGATAGGGTGCCTTGGTGGGTGTCAAGGAGGTGCCTGGGGCACAAGTACCACACTGGGGATGCCAGATCTACTGTAAGAACTCTTCCAGGATATCATGCAACAAACATATATAAGAAATCAAAGTGCTTATGAAAAATTTGGATGTTTGATACCTTTGGTTGGAGACTGTCAGGCCCAGGATGTGACTCAGGAACCAGACCAGCGGTTGTAGTTAATTCATGTTTTATTAGGGTAATGTCCAAACAAAGACTGCGTTTTCTCATGAAGCAATACAGGGATACAGGTCCTGCGGCACTGGGAGAAAGTTGACAGAGCAAGGGACTTCTTCCCGCCTGTTCTTTAAGAAGGGGCCAAACGGGCACGCAATCTTTCGCTCCTCCTTAACTGCCCCTCAGGTACTGCCCGCCTTCCCCCCCTTCTCTCCTGTCTTTTCAGCTGTCTGCGTGTGCGCGGTGAGGGGGGAAGCATCACCCCCTCCTCTTCTGAAGTTTCCGATTCCAGGATGGGGGATGGGGAGGGGCTGATGGTAAACTGCCTCCCCGCTTTTCGGCTGTGAGCAGCCCTCCCTCTTCCCCCTCTTGGTCTGAGCCTGAAAGAGGGGGAGGCGTGAGAATGTCCAGGGAGGGCTCAGGCTCCCCGTTGCTAAGCGACCTTATCACTGGCAGTTCCTCTGTTTCGTCTTCGCTCCAAAGGGGGGAAGTTCCTCCCCCTTCCCTCTGCCATCCATCCGAATACTCTTCTCCCAACTCTCCGGGATCCAGCTCCCCGGGATTGGGACCCCAGCTCTGCCTTCCGACAGAGACAGACAATGATTTTCTGACAGAGTTGTATAAATGGTTTGAAAGATATTTTCTTTCTCACACACACACACTCTTTTGAGCTACTGTTACTTCTGGCCAAACAGCTTTGTTCAAGTTTTGGAAAAAACAAAAGAAAATACCTATAACTTGGAGCTACCATTTACTCCCTGAAAGAAACTGGAGATATTTCTGCTCTGAGTCAAGTAACTGCCTGAGTGAAGCATGTATACTATTCCTTATATCCCATATTTATTTTTTCCCTTCAGCATTAGGGCTGAAAATTTAATCTATAGTAAAACTCACTGGAGATAACACATTACCTCTGATTGCAATGCACAATAAAATGGATTTTATTTTTTTTTACCAACCCCCCATCATCCTTAATTAGGGAAAGCTCACATTGACAGCTTGAGTTCTGCTTGTACAAGGGACTTCCCAGCTCTCCTCTCCCCACATGTGCCCTGCGCCATCCCACATCTGTTCTGGAGGGTTGGGGGAACCTGTCGGATCTGTAGGAGGAGGAAAGGAGGAGGACATTCCATTGTGCAAGGAGGAATTCTTGCACTGATGGAATATTTGCCTTAGCACTGTGTTGTATACAATCCCTGAAGCCCTGCATAGTGTAGTGACTACAGTGTCATGAGTCGGACTGGGGAGACCCAAGTTCAAATCCCCACTCAGCCATGGAGCTCACTGTGTGTCCTTGGGCCAGTCATAATCTCTCAGTTTAACCTATCTCACAAAGTTGTTGTGAGGACAAAATGGGAGTGGGGCGAGAACCATGTATGCCTCCTTGATCTCCTGGAAGGAAATATTCATAAAATAAACAGACACTTCAAACTAGATCTGACCAATCTCATATAAAGAGGGAAGGAATTTTCCACTTAAAGAGAAAAGAGCATGCTGGAAAGTGAACACACACTGCCTACCTCTATTAGGGATGGGCTCTGTTGGCCGGTGCCAGTTTGAAAGCAACCTAACAGGCTGGTATCAATTAGGGTTTGTTCTTTCCCTGCTAGCAGCTGCTTTTACCAATCCAGTTTTTTCCCTTGCCAAAAAAATATATCCTATTTTTAAAGAGAGTTTTAAAAGATAATCTTTAGAAAAATCAGTAATTGCTTCATCAGAGATTGCTACTTCAGGGCCCTGAACTGTTGCCATCAGTGTGCTGGGGATTTGAGCAGTGATTAATGTGTATAGGGCATGAAGATTGGCAACTTCTTTAAAAATCTGTTTAGTTTTATAATTTGGAGATGGTAGGTGATGACTATTCCTCAAAAAAACCATAAGGGATTAGGATTATAGATAAACTCCTCATTAGTTCCAGCCATGTCAGAAGCTGATGAATGATATACAGCCAAAGCAAATGGCCAGAGATTAAAAGTGTAGTCAGTGGCAAATGTAGACAAACAGCAGAACTGATGGAGAAGAACAGCTGATTTTGGGACTTTGGAACAATTGTGGTCACAGAGTTCAACTGTTCTAGCTGCCTTCTCTTACCAGTATTTATGGAACTCCCACTGATACTCTACTAATATACTCCTACTGTACACCCCCTTTACCACTGATGAAAAGCTACTATTACTAGAGACTCTGCCCAAGAGTCAATCTTGATTTGTCTCCATAAATCAGTGGTAAACATCTGTTAAAATACCATAATTAATGTTGGACATTTAATTTTTTTAAAAATTAATTTTTGGCCTTTTGAGCAATCAGGTAGTACCTCAGAGACGTTAATTTGTATAATACAGTAAATAGCTTCTCCAGCAAGCGTTTGGAAAGAGTGTAACATGATTAGAGGGCTAGATGTATTTTTCAAAAGGGAAAATTGGAATAAGGACATGTTTTTCTATCACTGATTAATAGGCAACAAGAAATTTATAACAGATCTTGCACTGGACCAAATCTATTAATATACAACTGCACTAAGGGCCAGACTACACAGTATATGGAATTCAATGTAACTTTCTTCTACCATTTTTCTTTCATGGAAATCAGCCACTGACATTTGCAGAAAGAGAGGAAAGGCAGGTGAGAAAGAACATATAACCGTTTTTCTGCCTGGCCATTTTTCTTCTGAAAATTGCTCTTCCATCTGCCTTTGTACAGGGGATATGCGTGTTCTATATTTGAATGTGTCTAAGTGAATATGCAGTTATGTATCTGCATCTCTGTTTCTCTGCATTCTATTTAACTGAATCTGTGTAGTCTCTCTCTCTCTGTCTCTCTCTCTCACACACACACACACAGACAGAGACAGAGAGCAGATGGATCACTGTTGTTTAACATGATGGAGAGGGGAAGGGCAAGGCAGTAGGAAGGTTGGTATGATGTAAATGTACTGGTAGGGCCAATCCAGTGCTTGCACTAATGCATTTGCACCATGCCAGCTTCCCTACCACTTCACTTCTCCACGTGCCTCCCGGTAAGCAACACCAGCCCATCTGCTAAGAAACTAGTGTAGCAGGTCTGTCCCACCTGGTGAGCCAGTTCTGAATATTATTATCAGTAGTAGTAGTAGTATTTATTAGTTGAATACTAATAGTTATATTAGGGTATCTGCTATAGTATACACATAGTATAGTATACACTTAATAATAAATTTAATTTAATAATTTAAAAATAATTTAGTAGTTATGTCTGTTTGCAGTAAAACTGCTTAGTAGTAAATTGTATGTTTGTTGTCTGTGCAGTCATCAGCAAATATCTTACGATGGAGACCTGTACATTTTGCCATGGCAGATGGGAGAGAATACTGCTTGGTAGCAATTTTGAGAAGAAAATGGGTGAAGGATTAAGCATCCATTTCCTACCTATCTTTCCTCTGCTCCAGATTGCAGCGTTATTTTGATCATTTTTATTTTAAAAGTCTGGTGGAAAGTCTCAGAAAATTCAGTCTAACCTGTAAGAATGTTTGCAAAATGAGCAGAGTTAGTTGAATCCATTTTCAGCTTAGTTCCTCATTTACAAACAAAACTGTTTGGAAAATGGATTTAAGATCAGGGAAAACAGAGAGGTTAGGAAAGGCATACTGATAAAGATGCCTGAATGCTGTTCCTGATATATGTAAATGTAGATGCTTGACTATATTTTGGAGATTGCAGAACTGCAGAGTATTTTGGAGACTGCAGAATTATAGCTACTGGCAAATTCAATGGCATAGCTGAAAACATGGTGACAAGACAGAGAAGGCAAAGAGCTATGCTCACTGGTATTATCTCCCCCCTCTTCCCCCATCTGTAGGGATTCAGAGTTTGACAGAAATCATAATGATACTTAATCCTGTTGGTTGGATCTATGGCCAAAATGCAAGGTCCTGGATGACAGATAAACTTAAGGAACATTATTTATTTACTGTTGGTATGATACCCCAACAAAGATTCCTGAGTGATCCAAGCCAATCAGGGATCACATAAGGAACATGACCTCACCACAATGCTATGCAGAAAATCAGATTTTCTACGTGATGACAGCACTAAGGGCAAGTGAAATCAACTGGGATGGGGAGCAAGAAAGGGCATTTTAAATCTTTTCATAAGAAGCATTGAAAAACTCAACAAGAAAGGGAGGCATTTTTAACACTTGAAAGTTTAGAAGAATTGTGAATAGTTTCTATTCAGCTTAGTTCTGCCCTAGACAAAAATCTAGTCCTTCTTTTATTATAGGCTTTATATGGGTCAGAAACAATATATAACAAACGGTACTCAGACCCAACTCACTTGAGATATATTTGAAAGCAAACGGGTTTTCAAGCCACTCAGCAATCTGCATAGTAGTCACAAATCACTGGCTTTACTTATTACAGACTCAGCACCCTTAATCTTTTTTTTTCAGTTAACAAATTAACAGAAACTTTATGTATTAGCTTAGGTAGCAAAGGGAGCTGAAGCTTGAAGCATGTAGATCATGTCTTGCCTTTCACAGGATGCTTGTCTATTACTTTTTTTTTTAGTTGCTAACCATTGTGATTTCACTTTATTGTCGTGGAGGACAGAATAAGTAAGTATATTGGCCATAAGGATTTAGGAATAGGAGTCAGTAAGACAAAAGAAATGGCTGGAAAACCTTTACTGTTTTATTTTGAAATACTCTGAGTTTCCAAGTAAGTTAACAGGAGGAAACAAACACTACTGTACAAGGATTTCTCAAATCTAATCTAAACTTGGTTTGGAGAATTTTTCTTTAATTTTCTTTTCCAAAGTTATTGCTGGCACCTAACCAGATTTTAGCACCTTACTCTTTACCTTGATTTCTGAGGCCTATAATCTTTTGCCTTAGTTGTCTAATTGTCAAAGAATCTGATCTATCTGTTAGTTCATTGAAGACTGACATTTCCTTCATTCCTCTGCTTCCATCTCCTGAGAATTCTAAGCATCACAGATAGTGCAAATTCCCTCTGAAACTATCATATTGTAAAGACTTGTGGTAAATATGGACCTCAAGAAATAGAGAGCTCTGTAACAGAGGGACACACTGTAGGCATCAACATCCAGGGCTTCTCAGGAAGTAATTCCACAATCCTACTCTCCAGTTGTAGACTTATCTTTTGAGAGTCTATGGATTTTTTATTAGGAAGTTTTCACCCGAAGAAATGTTCAGATGTAGTGAAGAAGCTGAGAAACTTGTAGGACTGAGTCTTCGTGAAGTAATTTTGATGTTTGAGTTACTCTGGGTATCTTAAAGTAAATGCCAGAAGGATAGCTGTATGAGTCTTGCATGACAAGTGATACCTGCTGAAATCCTCTCTTCCACACAGCAGTTAAAGGTGCAGGAACCTTGTAATCATCGTCACTTGGCCACAAATAAATGTATTTAGTTATTTATTACATTTATTTATTTATTAAAATGTACATCCTACCTTTTACCCTATGGTCACAAGGCAGGATACAACTTCAAAACAGAATGCACCCACTCAACATCAGTTTAATTAACTGCAAACTGTAAAACCAGTATCTCAATGTTTCTTATTCTGGTGAACAATATGATTAAACATGTTCCATCAAAAAGTGACCCCAAAACAGTTCACATACAATAATCAAAGCCGTATAATTAAAATATATTTAAAAACAGTTAAAATATCAGCAGTAAAACTATCAGTCAATATTACAGTAAAAAGAGGTGCAGGCTAAATAAATAAATCAGATTACCAAAAGCCTGGGAGAACAGATGTGTTTACACCATCCAGTGAAACCCCATTATTGATTTGCCATCTGCAGCTCCATAGCTGGGATGCCAATACTGAAAAGGCCCTACTCCAAGTCATAATATGGGGAACTACGCCAGCTGGTGAGACCACAAGCATCCCCCACTCTCCAATCTCAATTCTTAGACGGGTAAGTACGGGAGAGGCACTCCATCAGATATGGAGGTCCCAAGTCATTTCAGATTTTCTACTTTAAAGTTAGCACCTGAAAACTGGGCCTGCTAGCATATAGGAAGCCAGTGCAGATCCCACAAAATAGGTGTAATTGTTCTGTTACGGGAAATGCACACATGAAGTCATGTGGCACCTTAAATAATACCCAAAAAGCTTATGCTACAAGAAATCTGTTAGCCTGCAAGATGCCACACAAGTCTTTTTGTGTGTGTTTGCAGCAAACAGTACCATAAACTGTGGGGGGGTTTGAGGAAAATAAGCAAACTTCCTTCCTTCTAGTACAGCATATCTTATGACCAGTGGACACAGAATGTCCCCTCTAGGAAGGCCGATCATGCAACATCATTCTTAAATTTTAGAAAAATAATGAGCAGCACATGTTCTGCTATGCCTTTGAAGCTCAAGGAATAATTAATGCTATTGGTATTTGTAAATGAATCACAATTTTATAATTGATTTTAATTTTGTGATCTTTTATGCATTTTTTTAATTGCTGGAGTTTGCATTTCACTTCAGGTTAACGTTACCAGGTCAGAAGCACCCCAAAACTTGGATTTCAGGGGCAGGCCCTAGTGATGTCATTCAGCATCAACCACAGTAGCTTGGTGCATACCACTCAAAAAAAAAAAACCTGATTGGAAATTAAACTAGAAATCTTAGATAAATGAGGGTGTTCCCAGGTCCAGCTGAAGTGACAGGATCATTCCTTCTCACCTGTTAGGGAGTCTGGGTAGGGAACATTTATTTTAGCCCACTTGCTTCTGGCAAGAAGGGTTTAAGTGCCCTCAGGCCAAGCCAGTCACCAGAAGGCCATTGTAGGAAGAAAGCCTAGAGTTGTGGAGATGTTAGATGGGAGTACTCAGGAGTAAAGATAGAATCATAGAATATTAGAGTTGGAAGGGGCCTATAAGGCCATGAAGTCCAACTCCCTGCTCAATGCAGGAATCCAAATCAAAGCATCCCCGACAGATGGCTGTCCAGCTGCCTCTTGAATGCCTCCAGTGTTGGAGAGCCCACTACCTCTCTAGGTAATTGATTCCATTGTTGTATGGCTCTAACAGTTACGAAGTTTTTCCTGATGTCCAGTCGAAATCTGGCTTCCTGCAACTTGAGCCCATTATTTCGTGTCCTGCACTCTGGGACGATCAAGAAGAGATCCCGGCCCTCCTCTATGTGACAACCTTTCATGTACTTGAAGAGTGCTATCATATCTCTCCTCAGTCTTCTCTTCTCCAGGCTAAACATGCACAGTTCTTTCAGTCTCTTCTCATAGGGCTTGGTTTCCAGTCCCCTGATCATCCTTGTTGCCCTCCTCTGAACCTGTTCCAGTTTGTCTGCATCCTTCTTGAACTGTGGAGACCAGAACTGGATGTGGTATTCAAGATGAGGCATAACCAGTGCTGAATAGAGGGGAACTAATACTTCATGCGATTTGGAAACTATACTTCTGTTAATGCAGCTTAATATAGCATTTGCCTTTTTTGCAGCCACATCACACTGTTGGCTCATATTCTGCTTGTGATCAATGACAATTCCAAGATCCTTCTCACATGTTGTATTGCTGAGCCAAGTATCCCCCATCTTATAAGTTTGCATTTGGTTTCTTTTTCCTAAGTGTAGAACTTTGCATTTATCCCTGTTGAATTTCATTCTGTTGTTTTCAGCCCAATGCTCCAACCTATCAAGGTCCCTTTGAATTTTGTTTCTGTCCTCCATGGTATTAGCTATGCCCCCCAATTTTGTATCATCTGCAAATTTGATAAGCGTGCTCTGTACCTCCTCATCCAAGTTGTTAATAAAAATGTTGAAGAGCACTGGGCTCAGGACCAAGCCCTGTGGTACCCCACTCGTTACTTCCGCACAATTTGAGAAGGAACCATTGATAAGCACTCTTTGAGTACGATTCTGGAGCCAACTGTGGATCCACCATCCAGCCCACATTTAGCTACCCAGAGTTTTTCCAGGGATTGATGTTAGGCTCACTGGTCTGTAGTTCTCTGGTTCCTCCTTTTGGAACATAGGGACAACATTAGCTCTCCTCCAGTCATCCGGCACTTCACCAGTCCTCCATGATTTCACAAAGATAATAGACAGTGGTTCTGAGAGTTCTTCAGCCAGTTCCTTCAATACTCTAGGATGCAGTTTATCGGGCCCTGCTGATTTGAACTTGTTCAAAGTGATTAGGTACTCCTTGACCATTTGTCTATCAATCTCAAGCTCCAATCCTGCCCCTTCTACTACATGTTTCCCGGGAGGGTCATAGACCCTTTTTTGGGAGAAGACTGAGCCAAAGTAGGAATTGAGCACTTCTGCCTTTTCTTTGTCATTTGTTATTATTTTGCCATCCTCATTGAGTAGCTGTGCCACCATTTCTTTTCTCTCTCTTACTATGCATGTTGCTGAAGAAAGCTTTTTTGTTGCTTTTAGCATCTCTCGCTAACCTCAGCTCATTCTCAGCTTCAGCCTTAAGAACATAAACATAAGAACATAAGAAGAGCCTGCTGGATCAGGCCAGTGGCCCATCTAGTCCAGCATCCTGTTCTCACAGTGGCCAACCAGGTGCCTGGGGGAAGCCCGCAAGCAGGACCCGAGTGCAAGAACACTCTCCCCTCCTGAGGCTTCCGGCAACTGGTTTTCAGAAGCATGCTGCCTCTGACTAGGGTGGCAGAGCACAGCCATCATGGCTAGTAGCCATTGATAGCCCTGTCCTCCATGAATTTGTCTAATCTTCTTTTAAAGCCGTCCAAGCTGGTGGCCATTACTGCATCTTGTGGGAGCAAATTCCATAGTTTAACTATGCGCTGAGTAAAGAAGTACTTCCTTTTGTCTGTCCTGAATCTTCCAACATTCAGCTTCTTTGAATGTCCACGAGTTCTAGTATTATGAGAGAGGGAGAAGAACTTTTCTCTATCCACTTTCTCAATGCCATGCATAATTTTATACACTTCTATCATGTCTCCTCTGACCCGCCTTTTCTCTAAACTAAAAAGCCCCAAATGCTGCAACCTTTCCTCGTAAGGGAGTCGCTCCATCCCCTTGAGCATTCTGGTTGCCCTCTTCTGAACCTTTTCCAACTCTAGAATATCCTTTTTGAGATGAGGCGACCAGAACTGTACACAGTATTCCAAATGCGGCCGCACCATAGATTTATACAACGGCATTATGATATCGGCTGTTTTATTTTCAATACCTTTCCTAATTATCGCTAGCATGGAATTTGCCTTTTTCACAGCTGCCGCACACTGGGTCGACATTTTCATCGTGCTGTCCACTACAACCCCGAGGTCTCTCTCCTGGTCGGTCACCGCCAGTTCAGACCCCATGAGCGTATATGTGAAATTAAGATTTTTTGCTCCAATATGCATAATTTTACACTTGTTTATATTGAATTGCATTTGCCATTTTTCTGCCCATTCACTCAGTTTGGAGAGGTCTTTTTGGAGCTCTTCGCAATCCCTTTTTGTTTTAACAACCCTGAACAATTTAGTGTCATCAGCAAACTTGGCCACTTCACTGCTCACTCCTAATTCTAGGTCATTAATGAACAAGTTGAAAAGTACAGGTCCCAATACCGATCCTTGAGGGACTCCACTTTCTACAGCCCTCCATTGGGAGAACTGTCCGTTGATTCCTACTCTCTGCTTTCTGCTTCTTAACCAATTTCTTATCCACAAGAGGACCTCTCCTCTTATTCCATGACTGCTAAGCTTCCTCAGAAGTCTTTGGTGAGGTACCTTGTCAAACGCTTTTTGAAAGTCTAAGTACACTATGTCCACTGGATCACCTCTATCTATATGCTTGTTGACACTCTCAAAGAATTCTAATAGGTTACTGAGACAGGACTTTCCCTTGCAGAAGCCATGCTGGCTCTGCTTCAGCAAGGCTTGTTCTTCTATGTGCTTAGTTAATCTAGCTTTAATCATACTTTCTACCAGTTTTCCAGGGACAGAAGTTAAGCTAACTGGCCTGTAATTTCCGGGATCCCCTCTGGATCCCTTTTTGAAGATTGGCGTTACATTTGCCACTTTCCAGTCCTCAGGCACGGAGGAGGACCCAAGGGACAAGTTACATATTTTAGTTAGCAGATCAGCAATTTCACATTTGAGTTCTTTGAGAACTCTCGGGTGGATGCCATCCGGGCCCGGTGATTTGTCAGTTTTTATATTGTCCATTAAGCTTAGAACTTCCTCTCTCGTTACCACTATTTGTCTCAGTTCCTCAGAATCCCTTCCTGCAAATGTTAGTTCAGGTTCAGGGATCTGCCCTATATCTTCCACTGTGAAGACAGATGCAAAGAATTCATTTAGCTTCTCTGCAATCTCCTTATCGTTCTTTAGTACACCTTTGACTCCCTTATCATCCAAGGGTCCAATCGTCTCCCTAGATGGTCTCCTGCTTTGAATGTATTTATAGAATTTTTTGTTGTTGGTTTTTATGTTCTTAGCAATGTGCTTCTCAAATTCTTTTTTAGCATCCCTTATTGTCTTCTTGCATTTCTTTTGCCAGAGTTTGTGTTATTTTTTATTTTCTTCATTTGGACAAGACTTCCATTTTCTGAAGGAAGACTTTTTGCCTCTGAGAGCTTCCTTGACTTTGCTCGTTAACCATGCTGGCATCTTCTTGGCCCTGGCGGTACCTTTTCTGATCTGCGGTATGCACTCCAGTTGAGCTTCTAATATAGTGTTTTTAAACAACTTCCAAGCATTTTCGAGTGATGTGACCCTCTGGACTTTGTTTTTCAGCTTTCTTTTTACCAATCCCCTCATTTTTGTGAAGTTTCCTCTTTTGAAGTCAAATGTGACCGTGTTGGATTTTCTTGGCAATTGGCCATTTACACGTATGTTTAATTTAATAGCACTGTGGTCACTGCTCCCAATCGGTTCAACAACACTTACATCTCGCACCAGGTCCCGGTCCCCACTGAGGATTAAGTCCAGGGTTGCCGTCCCTCTGGTCGGTTCCATGACCAACTGGTCTAGGGAATAGTCATTTAGAATATCTAGAAACTTTGCTTCTTTGTCATGACTGGAACACATATGCAGCCAGTCTATGTCCGGGTAGTTGAAGTCACCCATTACTACCACATTTCCTAGTTTGGATGCTTCCTCAATTTCATATCTCATCTCCAGGTCTCCCTGAGCATTTTGATCAGGGGGACGATAGATCGTTCCCAGTATTAAGTCCCTTCTGGGGCATGGTATCACCACCCACAACGATTCTGTGGAGGAGTCTGCCTCTTTTGGGGTTTCGAGCTTGCTGGATTCAATGCTTTCTTTCACATATAGAGCGACTCCGCCACCAATACGTCCTTCCCTGTCCTTCCGATATAGTTTATATCCAGGGATAACCGTATCCCACTGGTTTTCTCCATTCCACCAGGTCTCCGTTATGCTCACTATATCAATGCTCTCCTCTAAGACCAAGCACTCCAGTTCTCCCATCTTGGTTCGCAGGATCCTAGCATTAGCGTACAGGCACTTGTAAGCAGTGTCTCTCTTCAAGTGTCTTTGGCACTTGTGATTAGGCCTGTGGTAATTTTGCTCTTCTGAATTTATATCCTGTGCCCCTGCTCTCACAATGCCTACTTCTAGGCCTACCCCTTTTAAAATTTCATCATTTCTTTGGTTTTTATCCCAGGGGGGAGGTTTATTCCGAACCGGACCTTTCTCAGCTCCTGTCGGGTTTCCCCCCTCAGTCAGTTTAAAAGCTGCTCTGCCACCTTTTTAATTTTAAGTGCCAGCAGTCTGGTTCCATTCTGGTTCAAGTGGAGCCCGTCCCTTTTGTACAGGCCCGGCTTGTCCCAAAATGTTCCCCAGTGCCTAACAAATCCGAACCCTTCCACCCGACACCATCGTCTCATCCACGCATTGAGACTGCGAAGCTGGGCCTGTCTGGCTGGTCCTGCGCGTGGAACCGGTAGCATTTCAGAGAAAGCCACCTTGGAGGTCCTGGCTTTCAGCATCCTACCTAGCAACCTAAATTTTGCTTCCAGGACCTCACGGCTGCATTTCCCCATGTCGTTGGTGCCAACGTGCACCACGACCACTGACTCCTTCCCAGCACTGTCTACCAAACTATCTAAACGACGGGCGATATCCGCAACCTTCGCACCAGGCAGGCAAAACACCTTGCGGTCTACACGCCCATCACACACCCCACTGTCTATGTTCCTAATGATCGAATCACCCACTACAAGGATCCCTCCACCCCCTGGAGATATATCCTCGGCACGAGAGGATAGCTGCTCATCCCCCAAGGAATGGGTCCCTTCTAAGGGATCGTTTCCCTCTTCCTCAGCTGGATGCTCTCCTTCCCCGAGACCATCGTTCTCCATGATAGCAGGAGAGCTATCATCGTTGGAGTGGGACACAGCTATAATGTCCCTGAAGGCCTCCTCCACACACCTCTCTGCCTCTCTCAGCTTTTCCAGGTCCGCCACCTTGGCCTCAAGGAAATGAAGTCATTCCCGGAGAGCCAGGAGCTCATTGCACCGAGAGCATACCCACGACTTCTGTCCAACAGGCAGATGGTCGTACATGCTGCAGGCGGTGCAAAACACTGGAAAGCCCCCACACCCCTGCTGGCTTCTTACCTGCATAGTTTTGTTTAAGGTTTATTACGTCAATGGGTTGGAGACTGCGGTTTAGTTGAGGTCAGGGAACAGACGGGCAGAGTGGGGGGCCCTGGCCTCCTCGCCCTGCTGCCGAACTCGCTCTGCTGCTTAACTCGCCTTGACGCTTCGTCAGCTGGGGCTCCCTCTAGCTCGTGGAGCAGGCTCCCTCGCTAGGGTGCTCTGACTTTATATGTGTGGCTGGTTCCTCCCAGCTACTGCTGCTAGCCAATGATGTGTTACTTGAGGCTGATGGCTATCAGCTGGGGCTTAACTCTTTAGTATTCTCTCAGGCTTCCTTCCTGAGCGAGGGGCGGGGCTGTTTAAGCTTTTGGCTCCTTTTAATCTCAGCAAGGGGCTGCGCCTTCCAGGCAAGTCTTTTGTGTTTGTTGTTTTCCCACCTGGAACAGCCTGACTTTTCTTTAACCTAGGGAAACAGAGCTTGTGGTTGTGTTTCAGGAAGGCTGAAGCTGCCCTTTATAGCAAGGACTGAGCTGACTCTCTCCCTGTATGTATCGGTGGAGTTTCCTTTCCCCCCTTCTCTCCGACTGGAATTTAGCCTTGTTTACAGTGTCCCCTGAAGCTTTCCTGCTACGGTGGTGTTGAAAACTAGCTTTCTATACGCTTCCTTCTCCTAGGATCTGTCTCCTAAGATATAGGTTCTTTCAGGATTTGGCTCCTAGCTCAGGGTGACCTTGGGCTGCCCTTATTAGTTATTGCTGTGAGCTGTTTTACTTCAATTAACTAATGGAATAAATGGGAGCTACTTACCCTCTTTTAGCTCTGCTTCTTAACTCGCCTTGATGCTTTGTCAGCTGGGGCCTTGACGCTTCGTCAGCTGGGGCTCCCTCTAGCTCGTGGAGCAGGAGCCTTCCTGACACCATCCCTACAATTCCGTGATACCTGCCTGTACTCTTTCTTTGTGGCCTGGCCTTCTTTCCACTTCCTGTATGTGTCCTTTTTTGTTTTCATGTCATCTCTAAGCTTTTTGTGAAGCCACATTGGCTTCTTCTGTTGTTTCCCCCCTTTTTTCCTTGTTGGAATTGCTTGCTATTGCCCTTTTAGAATTCCCTTTTTTAGAAACTCCCACTCATCTTGGACTCCTTTTCTTGTTAGGGTGGATTGCCATGGAACCGTACTTACAATTGTTCTGAGTTAATTAAAATCAGCTTTCCTGAAGTCCAGGGTGAACGTATGGCTACTCTCAGCTTTTGCTTCTGTTAAAATCAAGAATTCAATTATGGTGTGGTCACTTTCTCCCAGAGTTCCCGTATCTGCCACTTCATCCACCAAATTTTCTCTATTGGTTAGAATAAAGTCAAGGATAGCTGTTCCTCTGGTTGCTTCCTCCACTTTCTGTAGGAGAAAGTTATCTCCAACACAAGTCAGAAATTTCTTGGAGGGGCCGTGTTTAGCAGAATTTGTCTCCCAACAGATATCAGGATAATTGAAATCTCCCATTACGACTACATCATGCCTCCTCGAAACATTGGCAATTTGCTTTTCAAAAGTTACATTCTCGTCTTGTCCTTGATTGGGTGGTCGGTAATAGACTCCAAGAACCACATTCCTTTTATTACTTGCCCTGTTAATTTTAATCCAGATACTCTCGGTGGAGCTACCAAGCTCATATTTCTGTATTTTTGTGCTATATTTTTAACATATAGTGCCACTCCACCTCCCTTTTTATTCCTTCTGTTCTTTTTGAACAAGTTATATCCTTCAATTGCTGTATTCCAGTCATGGGAGTCATCCCACCAAGTTTCAGTTATACCTATCAGGTTGTAATTGCCCTCCTGTATTAAGAGTTCAAGTTCGTCCTGCTTGTTTCCCATGCTCTGTGCATTAGTATACAGACATTGAAGACCATGTGATTTATGGCTTGGCTTCCTCACTACATTTTTCTGAGAGCTGTTACTGGGCCCTATTAGAGCCGATCTCTCTGTTCCCATTACTGTGCACAAGCCTTCATCAGTTGTTACCACCAAGTTTACGTCTCCCTCCCCCTTAGGATTCAGTTTAAAGCCCTCCTGATGAACTTCTCCATGCTGTGGCCAAACACATCCTTCCCAGTCCTTGTGAGATGCAACCCATCACTTGCCAGCAATCCATCTTCCAGGAAGCATAGCCCATGATCCCAGAATCCAAATGTCTCGTGTCAACACCACCTTTGTAGCCATTCATTCACGTGGAGTAATTTTCTTTCCCTTTCTACTCCTTTTCTAAGTACTAGAAGGATGGAGGAAAAAACTATCTGGGCCCAAAGTCCTTGAGTTTCCTCCCCAGAGCTTCAAAGTTTGATGTGATTTCTTCATAGCTCCGTTTGGCAGTATCATTTGTTCCTACATGGATGATGAGAAAGGGATACCTTTTGGTGGGCTTGATGAATCATGGCAACCCTTCCGTCACATCTCTAATCCATCCCCCTGGTAGACAGCATACCTGGCGAGTCCACAGATCTTCTCTGCATACTTGGGTTTCGATCCCATGCAGTAGGGAGTCTCCCACTACTAGTACTCTTCTCTTCTTGTTGTGAGGTGAGGTTTCATTGGCCCTGCTTGACTGAGCTTCAGCCTCTTGCTCGTTGTGGTAATTCTTCCACCACAGGACATTCTCCAGTCTCATCCTCGAGTGGTTGAAAGCGGTTCCATAGTTCCACTTGTGAAGGGTGTCTTCTAACTCTTCTGCTCCTAACTGTCACTCTTTCCCACAGTTTCCTCCACTTCGTTGTTCCTCTCCAAAGCAGTCTCCTCTTCTGCTATCACATGCTGTTGCTCTTCCACCTCCACTTCTCTTTGCTGCTGTTGTTCCAGCGTCCTGTCTAAGAACTCTTCATCTTCTCTTATAGTCCTCAGTGTGGCCACCCCCCATTCCAGGCCTCCCATTTTTTCTTCCAACAGTGCCACGAGCTTATAATAAATAATAAATAAATAAACTTTAATTTATAGGCCACCTATCTAGCTAGTGGCCACTCTAGGCGGCGTACAATAAAACATGATACAATACAATACTTGCACTTGTTGCACATGTACGCCATGTTGTTCTCAGGCAAGAAAATAAACATGGCACACACCTTGCAGGTCACAACCACTGGAGTATCCTTCCCATTCATACTCTCTTCTACCTTTTGTTTTTTTCTGACTACTTGTTTTGGAGTGGCCTGTGCTTTGTCCAGTCCTACTACAGGGTAAACTTGAGAGTCCCACTGGTATGCGGTGCGCTGTACAAGGAGAATTAGTAATTTGTTTGGTTGGGGATTTTTAGGGACATCCCCCTTGACCTCCCCTGTCGAACTCCTTTGTCAAACTCCTGTTTGCTCTGACTGTTCGCTCTCTCTCTGAAAGCTGGCTTGCTTATATGTCCTCACCTGTAGACCAACTGAGACTGCTTCCTCTGCTCTGCTCTGTTAGGAGTCAGGAAACAGAATAAAAGTCCCAGCACACACAGCTGCTGCTTGTTGCCCTCAGCAGTTCTCAGGCCACACCCTTAAGATGAATGCCCCTGAAGGCTATAATTCTAAACACACTTACTAAGGGAGTAAGCCCCATAAAACTCAACAAGACTTATTTTTATGATTAGGATTGTGCTGTTGATAAGGCTTGACTAGGAATCTTCTTCAAATATAGCCATATCAAAGCAGGGTTGGCAACACCTTGCCTGGAATGCCCTGCCTGCCTTTTAACATGGCTGCTCCAAAGTTCTTACAGACTTGACCCTTCACTGCAGAGAGAGGTCTGAGAAATCAGTAAGAGTTAAGAAGATTCTCTATTCTTTCCTGCCTACTCTATGGGCTGCTATATACTCACTTTGATAGCCAACCCAATTCCAGTGAGTAATAACTGGCAGAGAGAAAACACACATGGTTTAGTCTACATTCACAGGCAGGAGCTTGAGAACAACTAGTGCAACCACACGTCCCAGTATGTGAATTCTCTTTTACCGCTATTGGGCAAGAAACAAATAATAAGGCAATCAATAAGGTGCATCATCAGTGGGTTTAAGGGAGTTGAGATGAGTATATGAAACCACTATTGTTGTATCTATGGATGTAAGGGAGTGAGGTCAGAGGTAAATGAAATGCAAATAGAAAAAGAAATACAAAAGACAATGATGACTTCCTAAATGCCATATTATACCAATCACAACAAGATTCTTATGAGTAAAACAGAAAACTCAGCATCCCACAACCAGTCAGGGTTCCCAACAAAAACTAAAAATTCCTGGCAGCCAGTCAGCCAAGGTCACAGAAATCCCCATGCAGCACAACCTGACCTGGGGGCTGCAGTTAGTGCAATGTTGTGGCATGATTGCTGACATGAGTAAGACACTATCAGCACATAATACCTTTGCTCTGAAATCCAATATGCTACAAGGCCAAGTTCAAGGTATGCTTTCCATGTTATGGTACCACATAGTACTTGTTCTGCTCTTGTAAGAAATCTATCAATTAGTATGGCAGTACCTACGCTTTGGAACTCCCTGCCTATTGACATTAGGCAGGCACCTTAACTGTACTGTTTTTGGCACCTGCTAAAAATAATTTTTGTCTAGGCAAGCCTACCCAGGCATGTGAAAGCTACTATGTCTTTTTATCTATTTTTAACTTATTGTTGGTTTTATTATTTTGAATATTTTTAAATACCTGTCTTTAACCATTTTTGCCAATAATTTTATTGTTTAATTCCTTCTGTAAACCACCTTGAGGGGTTTTTTTTACAATAAAGTGGTATATAAATGTTGTAAGTAAAATACATAAATAAATTTAAGTCATATTTATATAAATATTATTTATATAAATATTATTATATAAATAACATTTATTATTTTGAATATTTTTAAATACCTGTCTTTAACCATTTTTGCCAATACTTTTATTGTTTTAATTCCTTCTGTAAACCACCTTGAGGAGTTTTTTTTTTTACAATAAAGTGGTATATAAATGTTGTAAGTAAAATACATAAATAAATTTCAGAGAAATATTTATATAAGCATGAATGTCAAAGATGTTAATTATTTACACACCCTATAAAGATATTTATAGGGCAGTCCTATGTATGTTTACTCAGAAGCAAGCCCCAATGTATTCAGATCTCCTGTATAAAGAACATACTCTTTATACTGCTGAAAGCTTTATATTGACTGAATTCCTGATGTGAGACAAGGAGGAAATGGAAACTATTTTCAGAACTTGAAATGGGGTGCAGCTATTTCCTGGGGGTCAACAAATCCCTTGTCAATCAGAACCCTGACTTCACTTATTGGCTAAAAACCTGAAAGGATGGGTATTACAGCATCCAATACTAACAGAAATTGCTGTTTGCAGAGGTGTGTGACATTTTGGTGTACATCGTTTGAACTGGACCACCTAGAAACTTAATTGAAAAACTGAAAGCTAAGAGTCTGGAGATTGGGGTGTCTCATCTAGAGAACCCAAAAAACTGCAGTCTCTGGGCAAAAACCAGAGACCTGGCAACCCTGCTTCAGGTGCTTTTAAAGAGGAGGTCTGATCTATAAATACTACAAGCTGTAAAAAAAATGGAGAATAAAAGTTATGCTTTCTACTTTTAGCATCCCAGATCTTTCCTCTGCTCAACTTTCATTTTGTTAATGTT
This sequence comes from Rhineura floridana, assembly GCF_030035675.1. Lineage (NCBI taxonomy): Eukaryota > Metazoa > Chordata > Lepidosauria > Squamata > Rhineuridae > Rhineura > Rhineura floridana. Next base: position 87,272,942 of record NC_084481.1, on the reverse strand, counting down.
GGCCCAGTTCTTAGATCCTATTGGATTCTGTTTCTGTCTTCTAAGGCCCTGTTCTTCAACTGTGAGTCCCCAGATGTTGTCAGACTACAACTCCCATCAACCCCAGCCAGCTTAGCCAAGGATGATGGGAGTTGAAGTCCAACAACATCTGGGGATCCAAGGTTGAAGAACAGTGTTCTAAGGTATTAGCAAGTCATCCAGTTTGGTTGGTGTCATCTGTAAATCTGATGAGCATCCCCTCCACTCCTTCATCCAAGTAATTTACAATTAAGTTAAACATTGGGCCAGAACAGAACCCTGTGGCATCCCATTTGTCATTTCTTTCCAGGTTAATGAAGACCCATGTTGAAATGTGATTTATTTATTATTATTAATTGCCTTATAGCATAGTTCTCTGCCCTAAACAGAAAAAGTCAAACAGTAGAAAGGAGTAGAGGAGCATCTGGATCAATACAAAAGCAGCAGGCAATGCTTTATGTTTAAAAAGCTTATTTATGAGCATGCAAACCAGTTATTTATCTCCCACATTCTCTTCACAGCACAGCCTACACTTTTTGGAGGATAGATTATTTTCCAATGACAAATGGTGATGGAGGTATTGATTGCCTAATCTCTCTGTTACCACACAGGGCATAAGCAATGACATTTCCCAGAAAACTGTTGGGGAATAAACAAAGGCAGTACAATACCATCCCCTGTCTCAGCTTGATCCAAGTTCACAGCTCACCTCTTCTTTCTGTGCTCACATATCTGTGTGGTATTGTCAGCTACTGCTGAACTTTTTAGAATGTTAATCAGAAAACTTGTCTTAAAATTTCTTGAGGAGAAACTTCTAGGCTTCCTTTGTCTTCTGGAAGATCAGAGAATGATTTATGACTCTAATCTACAGGATACACATTATTTGAGTAGGTTGGACCACAACACTAACCAATGGAGTTCTTGAAGCATAAAAGTTTAGGCAGCCAAACCCTCTATCTCTCTTCTCTTAAAAAGTGTAGCTGTGGCCATATGTTAGTCCCATTGAAGTTGTTCCCATTGGACATATTTGAAGAAACCATCTACAAGATTGGACTGTATGTACAGTGTTAAATATGTAGGCTTAGATCCAGTGATGTGCTATCAGAAAAAATTCTAGCACTAGCACTCTTCTATGAACTGTTGTGGAAGAGCTAGTGGAAGACATGGTGTGTTGTGTAAGAGATTGCTCAAGGCTTTGTGCTAGCATACATCTTCAGAAGTTGTGTATAGGAATGTGCACACACACAAACTCCACTTTGGAACCCACATTGGTGCTTTAGATAGTGGGTCATTTCATACCATTTGAAGAAAGTTCCACTTCAACTTAGGTCTGAAGCAGAACCTTGCATTATAATATTGGAAGTTTCATATGTGTTTCCATTAGTAATCATGGAGAAATCAACAATGAATATAACTGTTTAAATCAATGTTTTGGTAGAAGTGGACAAAATTTGCAGGCATAGTAGGCCCTTCTGATGGGATGAAGATCACAACATTTCAAACAGATAAATGCAGATTTTTTATGCTAGGTACCTTTAAAGTTAACTAGGGAGGGGACTGATCTTGTCACTTCTGCATCTCCTTCCAGAAACTGTCTTGCTGGACACCATGAGCATTGTCATGGCATTCTGCCTGGCAATCTCCTTTTACGGAAATCCTGTGGGGGAAATATATCAATTTTCAACTTTCTGCTGTCTGTATTCTTCTGAATCTCTGATGTGGATCTGAAATTTTGGGAGTGGTCCACTTTAAGAACATAAGAACATAAGAAGAGCCTGCTGGATCAGGCCAGTGGCCCATCTAGTCCAGCATCCTGTTCTCACAGTGGCCAACCAGGTGCCTGGGGGAAGCCCGCAAGCAGGACCCGAGTGCAAGAACACTCTCCCCTCCTGAGGCTTCCGGCAACTGGTTTTCAGAAGCATGCTGCCTCTGACTAGGGTGGCAGAGCACAGCCATCATGGCTAGTAGCCATTGATAGCCCTGTCCACCATGAATTTGTCTAATCTTCTTTTAAAGCCGTCCAAGCTGGTGGCCATTACTGCATCTTGTGGGAGCAAATTCCATAGTTTAACTATGCGCTGAGTAAAGAAGTACTTCCTTTTGTCTGTCCTGAATCTTCCAACATTCAGCTTCTTTGAATGTCCACGAGTTCTAGTATTATGAGAGAGGGAGAAGAACTTTTCTCTATCCACTTTCTCAATGCCATGCATAATTTTATACACTTCTATCATGTCTCCTCTGACCCGTCTTTTCTCTAAACTAAAAAGCCCCAAATGCTGCAACCTTTCCTCGTAAGGGTGTCGCTCCATCCGCTTGATCATTCTGGTTGCCCTCTTCTGAACCTTTTCCAACTCTATAATATCCTTTTTGAGATGAGGCGACCAGAACTGTACACAGTATTACAAATGCGGCCGCACCATAGATTTATACAACGGCATTATGATATCGGCTGTTTTATTTTCAATACCTTTCCTAATTATCGCTAGCATGGAATTTGCCTTTTTCACAGCTGCCGCACACTGGGTCAACATTTTCATCATGCTGTCCACTACAACCCCGAGGTCTCTCTCCTGGTCGGTCACCGCCAGTTCAGACCCCATGAGCGTATATGTGAAATTAAGATTTTTTGCTCCAATATGCATAATTTTACACTTGTTTATATTGAATTGCATTTGCCATTTTTCTGCCCATTCACTCAGTTTGGAGAGGTCTTTTTGGAGCTCTTCGCAATCCCTTTTTCTTTTAACAACCCTGAACAATTTAGTGTCATCAGCAAACTTGGCCACTTCACTGCTCACTCCTAATTCTAGGTCATTAATGAACAAGTTGAAGAGTACAGGTCCCAATACCGATCCTTGAGGGACTCCACTTTCTACAGCCCTCCATTGGGAGAATTGTCCGTTTATTCCTACTCTCTGCTTTCTGCTTCTTAACCAATTTCTTATCCACAAGAGGACCTCTCCTCTTATTCCATGACTGCTAAGCTTCCTCAGAAGCCTTTGGTGAGGTACCTTGTCAAACGCTTTTTGAAAGTCTAAGTACACTATGTCCACTGGATCACCTCTATCTATATGCTTGTTGACACTCTCAAAGAATTCTAATAGGTTACTGAGACAGGACTTTCCCTTGCAGAAGCCATGCTGGCTCTGCTTCAGCAAGGCTTGTTCTTCTATGTGCTTAGTTAATCTAGCTTTAATCATACTTTCTACCAGTTTTCCAGGGACAGAAGTTAAGCTAACTGGCCTGTAATTTCCGGGATCCCCTCTGGATCCCTTTTTGAAGATTGGCGTTACATTTGCCACTTTCCAGTCCTCAGGCACGGAGGAGGACCCAAGGGACAAGTTACATATTTTAGTTAGCAGATCAGCAATTTCACATTTGAGTTCTTTGAGAACTCTCGGGTGGATGCCATCCGGGCCCGGTGATTTGTCAGTTTTTATATTGTCCATTAAGCTTAGAACTTCCTCTCTCGTTACCACTATTTGTCTCAGTTCCTCAGAATCCCTTCCTGCAAATGTTAGTTCAGGTTCAGGGATCTGCCCTATATCTTCCACTGTGAAGACAGATGCAAAGAATTCATTTAGCTTCTCTGCAATCTCCTTATCGTTCTTTAGTACACCTTTGACTCCCTTATCATCCAAGGGTCCAATTGTCTCCCTAGATGGTCTCCTACTTTGAATGTATTTATAGAATTTTTTGTTGTTGGTTTTTATGTTCTTAGCAATGCGCTCCTCAAAATCTTTTTTAGCATCCCTTATTGTCTTCTTGCATTTCTTTTGCCAGAGTTTGTGTCCTTTTTTATTTTCTTCATTTGGACAAGACTTCCATTTTTTGAAGGAAGACTTTTTGCCTCTAAGAGCTTCCTTGACTTTGCTCATTAACCATGCTGGCATCTTCTTGGCCCTGGCGGTACCTTTTCTGATCTGCGGTATGCACTCCAGTTGAGCTTCTAATATAGTGTTTTTAAACAACTTCCAAGCATTTTCGAGTGATGTGACCCTCTGGACTTTGTTTTTCAGCTTTCTTTTTACCAATCCCCTCATTTTTGGGAAGTTTCCTCTTTTGAAGTCAAATGTGACCGTGTTGGATTTTCTTGGCAATTGGCCAGTTACATGTATGTTTAATTTAATAGCATTTGAAGAATTGGTTCTGGATTTGGTCTTTGTCCAAAGTCAATGTATACCTCTAGTCATGCAAGACCTTCTAGGAAAGAGACTGTATGAGACCTTGCACCACTGGAAGCACATCTCTGGAATGCAGTTTGATTTTCTTATGCATGGACCTTTCAGAAAAAGCAAAAGAAGCCTTTTGCTCTTTGAAGGGCATCTCTGGATCTTACTCATTAAGGATTTGAGTTCAGCTACCCAATGATATGAATCGCCTTAAAGTGCAAGAGTGTGAGCAAATACATATGCTTCCTCACCTGAAGCATGCCTCTCAGGATGTATGTACACCTTACACTGACTAGAAGTTTCAATGAGCCTCCGTGATTCTTAAGGGCTGCTATATCAGTAACAATGTGCAAACAAATGTGAGAACAAAACATACCTTTTTTAGTACAGTAGATAATAGGATGAGGCTGCAGAAAACAGTAGACCTTGGATTCAACCCTTTTGTCCTACTTCTGTCATTTTTTACTCATCAGGATGTTTTTATAAGGGAAAAATCAGTTGGAATGATTCAGTTTTGGTCATTTTTATGTTCCAATATTCTGGAAATTCAAATGAAAAATAATTTAATTTGGCTGCGTGTGCACAGAAACAATTTTGAGCCCTCGCTATTATGCATTTATCTAAAATGCTTTGTGTGTCCTTCAATTGGTACTCATCATTCACATTTTAATTTGGGTCTTCTTCCAAAAAAAAAGAAAGAAACTGTACAATAATAAGTCTGCTCTGCAATAAAAACAAATTACATGTGATAATCACATAAACTGTAAATTAAAAACAATTATGAATTAATCTTTCACATAAATATAAAAATTACTCATCACTGGAATTGTGGTGTCTGTAATACAGTCTACCATTTCCAGCAAGTGTTTATGTGTGTATGTATATGTCTGTCTGTCTGTATATCTATATGTCATTGAGAACAGTGTGCTGCATACTTTCTAGGATTATTTCCATATGATTCTGGAGCGAAGATAACGTAAATATTAGGATGTACACTGGACACAAGATTTAACTTGTATCTTTAGCTTTGGGGATTAGCCAGATAGGTTTTGGAGCTGTTCTGTGTTTTTCCAGTTTTACTCACTATTCAGAACCAAATTAGATAAGTTAAAAACTAAGCTCTCCTTTCCCCATTCACTACAATGGGGAATCTACAAATGGCTATACCTTTGTTTCCTTTTTACAGAACTGGATAATATTTACAGGCAAAGCAGCCAATCCAAACTGGATTAAGCCTACAATATTGTAGGCAGGCATTATCATGCAGGTTACCTTTTAAGTCTGATATTTTTTTAATACAGAAAAGTGTATACGTTTTTGTTTCCTGCCAGAATTCAATACAATTTTCAGGCTATAGCCTCTAGAGACCCCTCATATTCCTAGTTTGCTGATTCCCAGCTGATTACCCACAAAAAACTAGGAATCATGATTTGTATTGTTCCACCTCTAATTGGTAAAGTGCAGGAAAACAGATTCACCTATCTTTATGAAACTTGGTAGGGTTCATCCCCTCAAAAAGGGCAACCATGCCTACAATCTGCATCCAATTGTGGCAGAAAATAAAGATGTTATTGTCTTAAACATTTTAAAGGTTCCCTGCATGAAAATGCCTGGGTGGAACATCCTGAAATTTGGCAGACTTACTCAACGTTGGAGGGGCTTCTTTGGCTGCAAATTTCATCCACTTACGTGAAAAGGAAAAAAATATAGCTGTTTTTAGTTTTCCAATTGTAGTAATGGTGATGAAAGAGCTTGAGATTTAACAGATCAGATTTAGACCCTAATAATGAATCACATTGGAGTGGATCCAAAATAGGGTTGCTTCCAAATGTTACAGATACAGTGCAAAACTTGTGGTTCCTGCACACTCAGTTCTTAGTTTATTTATTTACATAGCAAGCCCATTGAAGAGCAATGCTCTGAAGTCCTCAACTACAAATTTGATCAATACACTTCCAGTCTGTTCTTCAAGAGCTCAGATTTGGCTTGCTGTGCTGTCACTTGGATGCTTAGACATCAAGTTCTGAAGATTTTTATTCAATCTCATTTCTAGGCCTCTGAGAATTGACTTGGTCTGGGAGAGCATCTGATACACCCAAAAAGACTGAAAGCCCTTGTGAAGTTTACCCATCAGTAGGACAAATCCATGGTTGGAGGACATGGTCATTTGGCAGCTTTCTGAAGAGCTATTTCAACAAAAGCATTTTGAACTAAACCATTGCAATCTGTTCCTCCTTCTAATTATAAATGGAGGGGGGGAAAGGGGCAGACTGTAATTCACCATTGTGTCATAAAGAAAAAAACAGCAAGGAGTAAGGAGCAATACAAGCGTGCAGCTGTCTTAAGACAGTCTGTTTCCGTTATGCTACATTCATGTTTCCTATACAAATCAGGGATGAAACTGCTCTCTTGAGAGGTAGCCAATTCCCTTTGATAATGATTTGTTACAGGGTTATCAGAAATTGAATACAAATAGGTTTCAAAGCCAGTATGCGGGTGACACTTCTCTCTTGTGTTTGTCAGGTTAGTTCAGGAGCCTTGCCTTAAGGTGAGCTCTATGAACAGGAATTCATGTGAAGAATCTGTTTTGGTGCCATAACAATGGTCTGAAGGCACATGATGTAGCAATCTTGCTGAAGTAAAACAGGCATGGGCTGGTCAGTGCCTGGATCATCTGAAAACCCTCTGCATGCTACCTTGGGTTCTACGATTCAGATTCATTTATTTTTATCTAGTCATCAGATCCTTACCAAGCAAGGTTTAACAAAAATAACAATAACACAAAATAACATCAATAGAAGTTTAACTCGGACCCAAATAAATAGCAACTTAAAATGCTGAATTTCCGTCAGATGTCTCTTTATATATAATGTTCCTTTTTAAAGAACAAATATTAAAATGAAATATTAAAATGAGATGAAATGAAAATGGATTTATGCAATCTGAATAACATTATGTAAAACCTAAATGAATGAGTTCTATGGAAGAAAGGAAGAACATGTATGTGTGACCAAATAAATTGTATGACAGTGAAGGGTTTGGAACTACATGCCCACTGTTACTGTGTAGATTTTGCAGTTCTTAGTTTTTTCTTTGCGTTTTTTTTTAAACCTTCCTTCCCAGACCACAATGAACAGTACCTAACCACACTAACCAGAAGTGTTCCCCATGGGACACCCCTGTATCATATGTGAGGAGTCATGCAGACTGCACAGTAGTCCATTCCCATCAGCTGTGTGGACATGCAAGGAGGCAACTCATGCAAAGCACCATCAGATGTGCATGAACATATCAGATCACTAAAATAGCCAGCATACACTCAGATATCCTTATTCCATACAGTGACACTGCTGCCGGAAAGTTGGTTTCTGCTGCCAGCTGCTTCTGACAGGTTAAGTTGGGCTGTTGGAGGCTGGGCATCTCTACAGCAGCACCAGCCCTTAGTGGGTGTATTATTTATGCTGCACACAGAAACATAACCTTTTCAGTACCCATGAATGAGGGGGGGAAAGACTTTTGTAAGCTTCAGTGTGAAACAGAAAACCAACACAGTTAGGAACACTCATGTATTTGTGACCACGTCATCCTTTAATTTTGAAAATAAAATGAAGTGTTGTATAACGGGTCTAGTAAACAATCCTCAATCATTCATTCATAGATAGATGGAACAAGTAACAGCCTTTACCTAAGACCACTGCACTGAGAGGAAAAAGCCACCCTGCAGCAAGGAGTCCCACATGCTCTCTGTGGCTTGTACAAGGTGATGGTTTGCTTGAAAAAAATTCTAAGATCATTCTTTAATCACATGTAATAATAATAATAATAATTTAATTTGTGGGTCGCCTATCTGGCCAATGGCCACTCTAGGCGACGTACAATTTAACAACAATACATTACATCATAATAAAATACATCATAAAATACAATATAACAATAAAACAGTTCCAGTACAGAGTAGTAGGCTATTCGTCGTAAAAATTTAACCCTCCCCGTAAGTCCCAAAGGCCTGTCTGAAGAGCCAGGTCTTCAAAGCTTGGCGGAATACATTCAGGGAAGGGGCATGTTGAAGGTCATACGGGAGGGAGTTCCAGAGAGTGGGGGCCGCCACTGAAAATGCCCTCTCCCTAAAGGTATAGATAATCACTTACTGGATGATATGTTATGGTAGAACACAGCATACAACTCATGTAATGTATTTTTTAACACTTGTTTTTTCTTGTCATATCAGTCAGACTTGCAGGGGGTTTTTTCTAATAACTATCTAATGCTGTGAAAATATATATTTATGGGAAAATATGTGAAAGTATTTAGATATTCAGTATTGATTTATTCACTAATAGGAAAAAACCTTGCAGTTTAAGAACGTACCTATAGCCCACAGATGTTTCTATCAAACCTTTTGAAAAGCAGGGAAATTGGGCAGCTATAGTGAATGCACCAGGGGAGCAGAAGACCTGACCTCCTCTCTGAGATATTGGACTGCCCTACAAATTTGTAAAATTTGTAAAGATGCAAACACAATTTGGGTTGGTCTTTCACAGTCCAATCCACTTCCTGTGTAGCTTGGAAGAATTTGGTAACATTTGGTAACTCTCTTCTGAAAATTTTTACATTTAATGTTGAATGAAACTTTATTTATTGTTCATTCATAAGTAGTGGGTGCAAGAAGCAATGGCCTAAGAGAGGACCAGCAGGAGCAGAGGCTAAGCCCATTGCTTCCTTTGACTATATTAAAATAATAAATATGGATCTACAATTGCACCTGGATTTATCCTATTCACAAATGGTGAAACTGAGGATGCCATTTTGCCAAGTATTCCCAGGGGAGGAGTGAAATTCCCCAATGAATCAGGAGCAGTTCAAAAGAAAAACATTTCCCAAAATGTATCACAAAATCCTTTTCTGAGAAATTTCATTTCAGCCCAAAATGAATATTTATTTATTTATTTATTACATTTATATACCACCCCATAGCCGAAGCTCTCTGGCCGGTTTACAGCAATTAAAAACATTAAAAACAAATATACAAATTTTAAAACATAAAAACAATTAAAAAAAAACAATTTAAAAACACATGGTAAAATGCCTGGGAGAAGAGGAAAGTCTTGACCTGGTGCCGAAAAGATAACAGAGTTGGCACCAGGCACACCTCGTCAGGGAGATGATTCCATAATTTGGGGGCCACCACTAAGAAGGCCCTCTCCCTTGTTGCCAGACTCCCAGCTTCCCTTCGAGTAGGCACACGGAGGAGGTCCTTAGATATTGAGCGTAGTGTACGGGTGGGTTCATGTCGGGACAGGCGTTCCATCAGGTATTGTGGTCCCAAGCCGTGTAAGGCTTTATAGATTAAAACCAGCACCTTGAATCGAGCTCGGAAACATACAGGAAGCCAATGCAAGCGGGCCAGAATCGTTTTTATATGTTCAAACCTTCTGGTCCCTGTTACCAATCTGGTCACTGCATTTTGCACAAGCTGCAGTTTCTGAACCGTCTTCAAAGGCAGCCCCACGTAGGGCGCATTGAAATAATCTAACTTGGAGGTTACCAGAGCATGGACCACTGAAGCGAGGTTATCCCTGTCCAGATAGGGGTGTAGCTTGGCCACCAACCGAAGTTGGTAGAAGGCACTCTGTGCCACCGAGGCTACCTGAGTGTCAAGTGACAGAGATGGTTCTAGGAGAACCCCCAAGCTACAAACCTGCTCCTTCAGGGGGAATGCAACCCCATCCAGGACAGGTTGGACATCCACCATCCAGTCAGAAGATCCACCCACTAGCAGCATCTCAGTTTTGTCTGGATTGAGCCTCAGTTTATTAGTCCTCATCCAGTCCATTGTCGCAGCCAGGCACTGGTTCAGCACATTGACAGCCTCACCTGAAGAAGATGAAAAGGAGAAATAGAGCTGTGTGTCATCAGCATACTGATGACCGCATCCAACTGTTTCATGTAGATGTTGAACAGCATGGGGGACAGAAGTGACCCCTGTGGAACCCCATACTGGAGAGTCCAGGGTACCGAGCAATGTTCCCCAAGCACCACCTTCTGGAGCTGACCTGCAAAGTAGGAGTGGAACCACCGCCATGCAGTCCCTCCCACTCCCAACTCAGCCAGTCTTCCCAGAAGGATACCATGGTCAATGGTATCGAAAGCCACTGAGAGATCAAGGAGAATCAACAGTCACACTCCCCCTGTCTCTCTCCCGACAAAGGTCATCATACAGGGCGACCAAGGCTGTTTCCGTGCCAAAACCAGGCCTGAAACCCGACTGAAATGGATCCAGATAATCGGTCTCATCCAAGAGTGTCTGGAGCTGGCCTGCCACCACTCGTTCAAGGACCTTGCCCAGGAATGGAACATTTGCTACCAATTCAATTTATCCAGTTCAGGAATTGTCTAGTAATATCCATCCAGTTAAGTTTATTGCAAACTACTTTCACTTTCTGTTTTCTAGACATGTCCAGTATTTTGCATCCTGTGTGTCTTGTTTATTAGGAAGTTTGCATAGTTAATGCCAGGAAGGATGGTCACAGAAAAAGAAAGTTCATCACACTTCCTTCATACCATGTCATGCTGATCCTCACTTAATTTGCTGCTTTTATCAGTGTGTGTGTGTGTGTGTGTGTGTGTGTGTGTGTGTGTGTTTGATTTTATGCTGGACTTGGAAAAAATCAATACTATGAAATTTAGTATGAAGAAGGATAATATATAAATACTTTAGATAAATAACATTTGCAACACCACCAAGTACAAAAAACCATGGCCAGCTCCTCTTTATTACTGATGTGGTAAATAGTAAATGAAAAATGTGGTGTGGTGGGGATGAATTCCCAAACGACACCTTTGTCATTCACAGATCCAGGGGCCGGTGCACTTGAGGCACATGCTTCACACATTCAGACACAATCCTATTAAAGAGGGGAGAGTCAGTGTGGCGTAGTGGTTAGAGTGTTGGACTACAACCTGGGAGACCAGGGTTCGAATCCCCACACAGCCATGAAGCTCACTGGGTGACCTTGGGCCAGTCACTGCCTCTCAGCCTCAGAGGGAGGCCATGGTAAACCATCTCTGAATACCGCTTACCATGAAAACCCTGTTCATAGGGTCACCATAAGTCGGAATGAACTTGAAGGCAGTCCATATATATATTCATAAATTTTATCTTCATGCTTAAACCTGGAGTAGGTGCCACTGCTCTAAATCACTATTCATCTCTGTTCAGACACCAAATCAGGTGATTCCAAGGCCAGCTCAAGACTCTGTGAGGTCAGCAAGATGCCCCCCGTCCCATTCAATGTATAGAAACCAACTGAAGTGGCAGTTCAGCCTTGCTTCAATACTGGTGGTGCAACAGCATCTTCACTACATCTTAGGGCAACAGGCAAACTTGGGTGGGGTGGGGGGTCAGGGTAGACCATGAGGCCCACTAAATTTTTAATCTACAACCCCTCACTGGGGGGTTGAGATGGATAATTCCTATGAGCCCTTCCAGCCTCTGATATGGAGACTTGCGCCTGGATGTGTGAGAAACTTGCTCTGCTGGTCAGATGAGTTTATTTTGTTAATCTGATAGAGTGGCTGGGTGGGTTAACGGGTCAATCAGGTGCCCATCAACTGGTGAATGGGCCAGGGAGATCCTTTTGTCATTGAAACTCTTTAGGGGAGCCTTCCCCCCCTAGGCCGAGGAGAGGCTTGTGTAGTTAGTTGTGTCTAAGAAAGGCTGGGAACTGGAGGCAGGCAGAGAGACTGGCTCTCTGCACCATGGCTTTGGGGTGCCTCCTGTAACCCTGATGGAAAAACTGGATATTGGACTGCTGATGCCTTGAATCCCTCCATCCTAAGCTCAGGTTGGAATGCGTGTAAACAAACAAACCATATTTCATAAAGACACCACAGTCTCTGCTGACCTTCTTCCCAAGGAAATCAAACCCAAGACGAATGCAGGGACTCCTGGGAATCTCACCACTCAGAGATTGGGGTGGTGTGAAACAATGTTTTCATTACTGCTTTAAGGCTACAATCCTTGCACATGTGCTAAAAGGAAGGAAACCCTTGTATGACTTACTTCTGATTAAACATGATCTGGGGTACAGTTCAAAGCCTGCAGTTGGATGGGGTGGAATGAAACTCTGGTCCCCCCACCTGCACTTATTTGCAAGAAGACCTAAAGCCATCCCACATCTTTTTCAACAGATCATTTCTTTAATGCCAAACAAAAGCATTCTGCTGCTTACCCCTCCACTGTTGCACATCTGGCAAAAAGTGAGGATACCACATAAGCTACCTTTTGATTGCAGTCTGATATAATATATTTGAATGTAGTCTATCATTCAGAAGCAGCTCCACTCTTTCAACAGATAGTTCATTGTTGCTTATCAGGAGGGAGAGGAAGCAGGGAGATTGTTGTGGTGCAAATGCACTAGTAGAGCCAATTTGTGAGTCCTGCCTCTATGTTTGCGTGATGCTGACTTCCTTCACGTTGGGAGTAAAGCACCAGCCCTTGCAACAAGTAACCAGAACCGGGGGAGGGGGGGGGCGGCGGCACAATAGACGGAAAGGCAACCTGTTCTTCCCTCCTTCTGTAGTAATTACTTATTTGTTTTTCCTGAGGCTTTATTTCCTTCCTCTTCCTTCCCAGTCAGTCAGAGATAGCGTCTGTGAGTGCAAGCCTCATGGTTCTACAATGGCCACATACATGTCTGCAGTCAGAATGACTTTATTTCCCAGAAGTAATAACCTTAAGTTTATTTATTCTTTCAACCAACAATCTTACCAGACTGTTTCTTTCTGCACTGCATTGCAATATATACTAAACTCCAATACATGCCATCTTGCTCCCTCCCCCACTATAGCCCTGTAGCCAGGGGGGTAAATGGGGGCAGCACCCTGCTAGAACTGTGCTTCACCCCTGCCCAGGATCTTTTTGGGAAATTGTCTTCTTTTTAATTTGTGACATGACAATGACAATGTCCATTTAAAGAATGATAGCTTATTTTAAGACCAAGAGCAATTTAAGAATAGGATGCTCAGAAAAATTCAGTGAATAAGGCAGAGCAACTGCACAACAAAGGCCTCATCTGGAAGAACAACCAAAACTCTGCTCATCCAAGACTTTCCCTGACTGTGGGTGGATTTTTCATGATTACAATCACCTTATAATTATTTAAGTGATCTTGAAAAAACCAGCCTCCAACATGACCCTTGGAAAGACATATATTAGAACTTTGTGTTATGAGCTAGAGTTAGACTCCATCTCTTGGGCTTTCCTTTGCTCTGCTTTTCAGTTTCAGTTGTGGTGTCTATCCAGTCAGCAATAAAGAAACATATTTGTTTGCCTCCAGTAAGAAGTAAGAGTTTGTTTATATTGCAGTTAATATAATAAGTAGAGCAGGATCAGATGATTATTGAAAAAGGGTAAATAAAGAGATAACTTTAAGTGATCTGAGAAAAGGTACCCTCTATTAAAGCACTCACTATATTCACAATCATAGTGACTATTTTCCCTTCCTTTTCTTGAGTACTTGATGGCAAAGGATGAAGACAGCCCTAGAGAAATAGAAATCTTGCTATGTATAGCATAGGTAGCTGTCGGTCTGTCTAACTAGACTGTAACTCAGCTAGGGTTGCCAGGTCAGAAGCATCCCAAACCCTGAGAGTTCAGGGGCGGACCCTAGTGATGTCACAGGGCAGGTTGTAGTGATGTCATGGGGCGGGTTGTAGTCATGTCATGGGGCAGGTTCAAGTGATGTCATGGGGGTGAGCTTTAGTGATGTCATGGGGCAGGTCCTAGCGATGTCATTAAGCATGATACATTAAGCATCAATACAATTCAAACAAAAACATTTCTCTGATTGGAAAGTAAGATAGAAATCTTAGCTAAAAGATGGAGCCTGGATAGGGAATATTTAATCTAGCCGACTTTCTTCTGGCAAGAAGGGTTGAAGTGCCCTCAGGCTAGCTCAGTCACCAGAAGGCCACTGTAGGAAGAAAGGCGCCTAGTGTTGGGGAGATGTTAGATGGGAGCACTCAGGAGTAAAGATGGATGCCCCTGAAGGCTGCAATTCTAAATGTACTTCCTAAGCCCCATAGAACTCAATAGGACTTACTTCTGAGTAGATATAGTTTGGATTGTGATGTTGGTAAAGCTTGACCAGGGATCCTCTGTGAAGATATCCATATCCAAGCAGGGTTGGCATCACCCTGCCTGGAATGCCTTGCCGCTGCCTTTTAACATGGCTGCTCCAAACTTCTTTACAGATTTAACCCTTCACTTTTGCAAGAGGTTTGGGAAATGAGTAAGAGTAAGAAGATTCCCTACCTTTATCTGCCTACTCCGTGGGCTGCTATAAACTCACTTTGGCAGCTAACCCAATTCCAGTGAGTAATAACTGACAGAGGGAAAACACACATGGTTTGGTCTACCTCCACATACAGCAGCTTGGGAACAAAAGCAGTTACAGCCACACTTCCCAGTATGTCAACTCTCTTTTGCCACTATTGGGCAAGAAACAAACTGTCATGCAACCAACAAGGTATATCATCAGTGGGTTTAGGGGGGTTGAGCTGAGCACATGGAGCCACTGTTGTTGCTTCTATGGATGAAAGGGAGTGAGGTTAAAGGTAAATGAAATGCAAATAGAATAACAAAAACAAAACACAGTGATGATTTCCTAAATGCAATACCATACCAACAACAATGAAATTCCTATGGGTAACACAGAAAACTCAGTATCCCACAACCAGTCAGGATTCCTAAGCAAAAACCAACACTAAAAACATCCTGGCAGCCAGTCAGCCAAGGTCATAGAAATGACTCGGAGGCTGCAGTTCATGCAGAATGCAGTGACACGACTGCTGACATGAGTGAGACCCTCTGCTCTGAAATCTGCACTGGTTGCTGATTTGCTACAAGGCCAAGTTCAAGGTGTGCCTTCCATGTTACTGGTGCCACATAGTACTTGTTCTGCTCTTGTAAGAAATCAGTCTGTGTGGCAGCACCTACTCTTTGGAACTCCCTGCCTATTAACATTAGGTAGACACCTTCATTGTACTCTTTTCAGCACCTGCTAAAAACATTTTTGTTTAGGCAAGCCCACCCAAGCAGGTAGAAGCTATTGTGTTTTTTATTAATTTTTAACTCGTTCGTTTTATTATTTTGAATGTTTTTAAATACCTGTTTTTAACTGTTTTTGCCAATAATTTATTGTTTTAATTCCTTTTGTAAACCGCCTTGAGGTTTTTTACAATAAAGTGGTATATAAATGTTATAAATAAAATACATAAATAAATTTTGGAGTCACTGCGGCCCTTGGGTCTCTTCCCACTTTTTGGAACAAAGGAATCTGCCTTATACTCAGGCCATTTGATACCATCTAGCTCAGTACTGATGATATGGACTAGCATTGGCTCTCCAAGATTCCAGGCAACAGTTTTTTTCATAGAAATTGAATTTTGGACCTTTGCATGCAAAGCATGTGCCCTGCCACTGAGCTACACCCCTTTCTCTGTTTAAAAAAAGTATATTTTAAAATTGTTCTTTTCAGTTTACTAATGAATGCACAACATACCTAGGGCAGGTCCACACCATTCATTTAAATCACATTGAACACACATGTGAAGCACATGAATCCCACCACAGATTCATGGGAACTGTATTTTGTTAAAGGTAGTGGGAACAATAATAACTATTATAGAACAATAACTATGAGGAAGAAACTACATTTCCCAGGATTCTTTAGGGCAATCATGAACTTTAAATGCGAGTTGGATGTGCTTTAAATATATTGTGTGGATCTACTTAATAAACTTTGCCTGCATGTAAATAATTTTAATATATTTTTTTAATGGAAATGACCTATAAAGTTTACTGGGTGACCACGGGCTACTTACCATCTCTCAACCTAGTCTGCCCCTCAGGATGAAAACAACAGAGGGGACCCATGAACACCCCAAGGAAGAAGGGCATACTTAAAATGTAGAGGAAGTAATACTGTATAACCATAGTAAGAAATCAGATATTTATTGGGACATGTATTAAGAAATATTTATATAAGCATGACTGTCAAAGATGTTTATTATTTACACAACCTGTAAAGATATTTGTAGTGCAATCCTATGCATGTTTACTCAGAAGCAAGTCCCAATGTATTCAATGGAGGGTACACAAACAGGGAAGTGTGCACAGAACGGCAGCCTCAAGTCATAAAGAACTTCACTCACCCAACCCAAAATTCAGTATCATGCCACTTTAAGCTGTTTTGCAACTGTTTATACTTGTTTTTATGGTTATTGGATTTCAAAGGGATTTATTTTTTGTTGTGAGTTGCCTTGATTTCCAATCACTAACCCTATCTCACAGGGTTGTTGGGAAGATATACACACACTCCATATACACGCACACACTGGAGATGTAAAATACATAGACCCCAATATAATAGTTTATTTTCAAAACCAGTTGGTCATTACAGAACTTTTTTTTTTTTAAACTGTATTAGTTTCCTGCATAATAAAAGCAGCGACACGCGCACACAAGAGGAAAACTGCTTTTGGTACTGATGAAAGCTATATCCTTACTCAGTTTATGAGTTTTCAGATAAACAAAAAAACAACAGTTTCTATCCTTGCAATGGGGTCTAGATACTGCCTGGAGGCCAAGAAATCCCTTGTCAATCACAACCCTGACTTTATTTATTGGCTACAACCCTAAAAGGGCGGGGTTAGAGCAGCCAGCTAAGAGATCATTTCACAGAAGTTGTGGGGGGCAGCTGACATATAGGAGTATATCTTGGAACAATACTACCTAGAAACTGTTTTTTTTTAAATGAAAGCTGAGAGTTTAGAAATTCCTGGTGTTTGCTTGCAGTGACAAGGGGATCTTTTCAGGCAAGATGCCATTTGTCAGGGTTTCCTGGAAAGAACATAACATAAGAAGAGCCTGCTGGCTTAGGCCAGTGGCCCATCTCGTCCAGCTTCCTGTTCTCGCAGTGGCCAACCAGATGCCTATGGGAAGTCCACAAGCAGAACCTGAGTGCAAGAGCACTCTCCCTCCCACAGTTTCCAGCAACTGGTATTCAGAAGCACACTGCCTCCGACTGTGGAGGCAGAGCATAGCCCTCATGGCTAATAGCCACTGATAGCCTTATCCCCCATGAATTTCTCTAATCCTCTTTTAAACGTCAAGTTAGTGGCCACCACTGTCTCCTTTGATCATGTAACCACACAACGTCATCTCTTCTCTGTCTTATTCTCTGTCACGGAGAGGATGCTTATTAATTTTCAATGCCCCAGATCAATATATTTTATCTATATAGCTGTATGTTACAATCCTATAACTGCACAATATACCAAAAGAAAGGAACATGATTTTCCATAATATATACTGGAAGGAAAGTACGAAGGAAGGAGAAACTGATATAGTGTGTGAGAATGGTGTTCCTGTCAAGTACAACTTCAACTCTCAAAATTCTCCATCCTATTTCTGGGCAGAGAAGTTAGGGGAACCATTTCACCAAATTTCTTCAAGAGGAGAAGAAATTCTGTAACTGGTTCTCCTAATGGTGGGGCTTATCATGAACATCGGCAGCAGCACAACTTCTTTCATTTCCCCCAAGTCTTTTTGGTTTTTTCCCACCATTGGAAGTGGCAGCAGCAGCAATGCCTGTTGCTATCATGTTGTTTCCTCAACAGGGTCCCCATACCTGGCATTATTCCATGATATCTTGTCTGTATTGCTGAGGGAGGGGAATAGCAGCCACCAGGAAAAAAAAAGGTGGGGGAGAATGTTTAGAGAAAATTCTGCAGAGTGGGAAAATGAAAAAAAGTCTACCAAAAAAGGTTGTCACAGCTATACCTTCAACCTTTTCTGTAATGTTTTCTAGGATGGATGATGCTCCAGTACACCCACCAGTGCACAATGGAGAAAATATTCAGTTTTTCTCCCATCCAGATTACATTTCTGATGCCACTTGCGTGCCCCACATCAGCCCCTTATGAACAGAAAAAGGCACCTACATCAGTCACTGCTGTGCTTCCTCACAGAGAAGCTCTTCGCACCTCTCCCCAGAAGGTAGAGTGGGTGTCCAGTCTTGGCTTCCAGTGAAATGTGGACATGTTCAAGGGGATATGCTCAATATAGGAGAGGCCAAGTCAGTGCCCAGAGGAAATGAGCTAGAAGAGTCTTTTGAGGGGATATTTACTGAGACCTTTTTGGGTGCCAAAAGAAATAGTAGCAGGCAAAGGGGCACCTGTGGGTGCCACATTAGTGGCTCCTGGTGTAAGAAAATATAGCTCATACTAAGAGCTCAGCAGACTGTCACACAGCCACAACATAACGTAGTTGGGAGCTAGCTGGAAGAAGCAGATACTACAAATTCCTAGGCTTCTTTTTACATAGCACTCTTCAACCTTCTAGGGCATCTTTAGTCAAAATCAGCACTTAGATGAGGCTGTCTTTTTCAAGATTGGCAAGCTGCAGAATTAGGGCATACTCTTGTCTTTAAAATCTCTGTGCTTTTCTTCTTCTTCTTCTTCTTGGTAACAGATAAAAATCTCAGTGATGAGGGAGTTATTTATGCTCTGTCAGGTTGTTGCCGCTAAGTAATTGAGCAAAGAAACACATAGGCACATCTTCAGAGATTGTCCTTTGATTCCTGTTATCCTTTCTCCAGTGGATAAAGGAATATAACATCCTCAGAAGTTGGCTAATGATGTAAGTGAGGGCTGTGCCAAAATCTGAGGAACAATATGAGAGGCAATTTCACAGAAACAGCATGCAAACATACAGGGAACGAAGGAGAGAGAGGGAAAGCAAAACTGAAGATATGACTTATTTCCATAGGAACAGGCCTCTTTCTATTCTTCAGACTTAAGATAAAGTTTCTGTAGACATAGTTTCTGATGCTTCTCCCCAATAGAACACAAAGAAAGAAATATGGGCTTGTTGATATTTACCCCAGTGTTTATGTCCCACCTGTAACAAGGCATGGAAACTACACTGCCCCACTGCACATAGAACATCATTGGAGGTCTTTTCATGTCAAGCAGAAGCTTTGAGCCCTAGAAAGTGATGGTGGAGGCTGTAATCAATGTGGCCCCAGTAATGCCAAGCTGATGACACTGAGAGTGTATCCATCTGAGACATCATCACAATGTAGCAGAGTATCTCCTTTACATGTAGAAGGCTCCCAGTTGCCTAATTGTAGATGGCTCTAGTTTACAAGGATATGTAATAGAAGGGATGGAAAAGATCTCAAGATCATGGAAAGTATCTGTCAGTCAGAGAGCAGACAATACTAGACTAATGGTCTGGCTTGTTCTATTTAGGCATTTGGAATTGCTTTGAAGATTTTCAAGATATTGCATTGATGCCTTCAGTGGGAGCGTTATAGTTTATGCTAGCCTGCCAAACAACTCCAACACTTTCCCTAAGTCTGCTCGCTCCAAAGTACCACATGTGTCAATTCTAACTCTAGCTATAGAAGCCCACAGGTGGCTATCAACCATAATAACAAAATAGAAAAGAGGTTGCTGGACTTATCCAATCCAGCTTCAATGCAATTGAATCCTATTATGTCTATTCGCTCCTTCCTCCAACTTCCACAGTGGTGTGTCTTGGAGACCAAAGGTTTGAAATGGAAAGGATAACAGGTTAACATAAGAACATAAGAAGAGCCTGCTGGATCAGGCCAGTGGCCCATCTAGTCCAGCATCCTGTTCTCACAGTGGCCAACCAGGTGCCTGGGGGAAGCCCACAAGCAGGACCCGAGTGCAAGAACACTCTCCCCTCCTGAGGCTTCCGGCAACTGGTTTTCAGAAGCATGCTGCCTCTGACTAGGATGGCAGAGCACAGCCATCATGGCTAGTAGCCATTGGTAGCCCTGTCCTCCATGAATTTGTCTAATCTTCTTTTAAAGCCATCCAAGCTGGTGGCCATTACTGCATCTTGTCGGAGCAAATTCCATAGTTTAACTATGCGCTGAGTAAAGAAGTACTTCCTTTTGTCTGTCCTGAATCTTCCAACATTCAGCTTCTTTGAATGTCCACGAGTTCTAGTATTATGAGAGAGGGAGAAGAACTTTTCTCTATCCACTTTCTCAATGCCATGCATAATTTTATACGCTTCTATCATGTCTCCTCTGACCCGCCTTTTCTCTAAACTAAAAAGCCCCAAATGCTGCAACCTTTCCTCGTAAGGGAGTCGCTCCATCCCCTTGAGCATTCTGGTTGCCCTCTTCTGAACCTTTTCCAACTCTAGAATATCCTTTTTGAGATGAGGCGACCAGAACTGTACACAGTATTCCAAATGCGGCCGCACCATAGATTTATACAATGGCATTATGATATCGGCTGTTTTATTTTCAATACCTTTCCTAATTATCGCTAGCATGGAATTTGCCTTTTTCACAGCTGCTGCACACTGGGTCGACATTTTCATCATGCTGTCCACTACAACCCCGAGGTCTCTCTCCTGATCGGTCACCGCCAGTTCAGACCCCATGAGCGTATATGTGAAATTAAGATTGTTTGCTCCAATATGCATAATTTTACACTTGTTTATATTGAATTGCATTTGCCATTTTTCCACCCATTCACTCAGTTTGGAAAGGTCTTTTTGGACCTCTTCGCAATCCCTTTTTGTTTTAACAACCCTGAACAATTTAGTGTCGTCAGCAAACTTGGCCACTTCACTGCTCACTCCTAATTCTAGGTCGTTAATGAATAAGTTGAAAAGTACAGGTCCCAATACCGATCCTTGAGGGACTCCACTTTCTACAGCCCTCCATTGGGAGAACTGTCTGTTTATTCCTACTCTCTGCTTTCTGCTTCTTAACCAATTCCTTATCCACATGAGGACCTCTCCTCTTATTCCATGACTGCTAAGCTGCCTCAGAAGTCTTTGGTGAGGTACCTTGTCAAACGCTTTTTTAAAGTCTAAGTACACTATGTCCACTGGATCACCTCTATCTATATGCTTGTTGACACTCTCAAAGAATTCTAATAGGTTACTGAGACAGGACTTTCCCTTGCAGAAGCCATGCTGGCTCTGCTTCAGCAAGGCTTGTTCTTCTATGTGCTTAGTTAATCTAGCTTTAATCATACTTTCTACCAGTTTTCCAGGGACAGAAGTTAAGCTAACTGGCCTGTAATTTCTGGGATCCCCTCTGGATCCCTTTTTGAAGATTGGCGTTACATTTGCCACTTTCCAGTCCTCAGGCACGGAGGAGGACCCGAGGGACAAGTTACATATTTTAGTTAGCAGATCAGCAATTTCACATTTGAGTTCTTTGAGGACTCTCGGGTGGATGCCATCCGGGCCCGGTGATTTGTCAGTTTTTATATTGTCCATTAAGCCTAGAACTTCCTCTCTCGTTACCACTATTTGTCTCAGTTCCTCAGAATCGCTTCCTGCAAATGTTAGTTCAGGTTCAGGGATCTGCCCTATATCTTCCACTGTGAAGACAGATGCAAAGAATTCATTTAGCTTCTCTGCAATCTCCTTATCATTCTTTAGTACACCTTTGGCTCCCTTAACATCCAAGGGTCCAATCGCCTCCCTAGATGGTCTCCTGCTTTAAATGTATTTATAGAATTTTTTGTTGTTGGTTTTTATATTCTTAGCAATGTGCTCCTCAAATTCTTTTTTAGCATCCCTTATTGTCTTCTTGCATTTCTTTTGCCAGAGTTTGTGTCCTTTTTTATTTTCTTCATTCAGACAAGACTTCCATTTTCTGAAGGAAGACTTTTTGCCTCTAAGAGCTTCCTTGACTTTGCTCGTTAACCATGCTGGCATCTTCTTGGCCCTGGCGGTACCTTTTCTAATCTGCGGTATGCACTCCAGTTGAGCTTCTAATATAGTATTTTTAAACAACTTCCAAGCATTTTCAAGTGATGTGACCCTCTGGACTTTGTTTTTCAGCTTTCTTTTTACCAATCCCCTCATTTTTGTGAGGTTGCTGAGTTACTGTCTACCCAGGAACCACTAGTCCGTATGATGAGGCAGATGGCTTCCATACCTGTCCCTATCCCCTTATGAAACAGCATGGGGACAGGGACGGGAACACCAGACTAGGTCCTTAGGAGTGTACTGGGAGTGAACCTCTGTTGCACACAATTCCAGTAGGAATGTTTTTTTGCACCAGCTAATGCACATTAATCCTCACCTCAATCAATACATTTTTTGTTTATGTCGCTTGTATGAATGTAAAATTAGGACTGACTGAGATCCTACATGTGCATATTGATCTTTTCTAAATATGTTTTTGACTTTTTCAAAAATGGTGGTGTGGCAAGCTGTGTGCTTCTGATGTCAAGCTCATGGGTGCTTTATAGGGCTATGCATCCAGTCCAAACAAATTCCAGATCCTGAACTGAATCAGGCTGATCCAGGATTTATCTGGAGCAGGGCAGGGCAACCCCAGATCACTACCTGCTTTTCCCCTCCTTCCCCTCTCCTCTTCCTTCCTCCTCCCTTCTTCCTCCTCCCCTGCCCACTCCAGGCTTCCCTTCTCATGGTCAATTTTACCTATCCTAAGCATGATTGCATGGGAGTAAATCCCACTGAACTCAATAAACATGCAAATGATCAAACCTGCCCTCCTCCTCCCTCTCTTGCCTGGTCCCCGCCCCCTCCTCCCTTCTCCATCCCCTGTGGTCAGTTTCACCTATCCTAAGCATGATTGCAGGGGAGTAAATCCCATTGAACTCAATAAGCATGCAAATGATCAATCCATTCTCATCAAACTGGCACAGGATCCCATTTCTTACCTCCCAGATTAAAAAAGCAGAGAAATTCACTAATAGGTAAAAAAACTTGAGGTTTAAGAATGTACCTATAGCCCACAGATATTTCTATCAAACTTTAAAAAGCAGGGAAAGTGGGCAGCTATAGTGAACGCACCAGGGGAGCAGGAGACCTGACTTCCTCTCTGAGATATTGTATTGCCCTACAAATTTGTCAAAATGCAAACACAATTTGGGTTGGTATTTCACAGTCCAATCCACTTGCTGTGTAGCTTGGAAGAATTTGATAACGTGCCTGTGAGCGTATGGTGAGTGGTGGCAACACCTGCAATCAGCCCAAATAACAGAAACAAGACATGTGCTGTGCTGATCTTGTTTTAGTAGGGAGGAAGCAACAATATTAAAACAGTTGATATAGTTCACATAGTCACTTTAAATCTCTTTGATTTACTTTGCAATTTTAGTGAAGTTTCCTATAGTAAATAATTATTTTTTGCTTTTGTTTCTGTGAATATGTGAACCAGAGCAACACTTTACAACACTAAAAAAAGCTCCAGAAACAATTGTGGAATAATGGCACTGACTGTTCTGCAGAATAGTTTCCAAGGGACACGAGGAGTGTCTCAGTTTGCACAAGATAAAACAGTGGGAGGTGAAATATATTCTAGCAAAATTCTAGGTGTGCTCTATGTTTTTCATTGGCCATGTCCACCTTTCCTTAAGTGGAGTGGTTTAAGCATAGCAGGTTGAAAACTTGCATCTTTCAAGTTTGTTTTTTCTGGCCAAGTTAATTTTTCCAACAGCTAGTGTCATTGCTTAAGTAGCAACACATTGTAATCAGTCTGATTTTTCATCAAACTGCAGTTTCAGATTCAACTGTTCATGTGCCCAAAATAGAAATAGAACATAACTTCCATTTTTGAAACACAAAAGGCTGTCTTCACCATCATATGACAGTGACCAATAAAAAGGCTTTGAAATTAATAAAAATAAGATTGTCACAGATTTCTACAATGAATAATGAGAGAAATATAATTTTCTAGGTTATATTCTCTGTAGAAATAATAATAATAATAATAATAATTTAATTTTTAGGCCGCCTATCTGGCCGAAGCCACTCTAGGCGGCGTACATATTAAATTCAATAAAATACAAAATACAGTAAATACAATAAATACAATAAAATACAAATAATCAACAGTGACAGAATAGCAGCAATTGTAGTACATAGCAACGGGCATTGAGTATATAATTAGCCCATCCCGATAGTCCCAAAGGCCTGACCAAACAGCCAAGTTTTTAATGCTCGGCGGAAGGTATCCATGGAAGGGGCATGTTGAAGATTGAATGGGAGGGAATTCCAGAGAGTGGTGGCCGCCACCGAAAAAGCCCTCTCTCTAGTCCCCACCAACCTAGCTACTTTTGTTGGTGGGATTGAGAAACAGTAGTAACACAGAAAAGAAGCAAAGTAAGAAGAACACCAACAAACATACAAAAATGTAATTCTCCATCTTTGGAGATGGCAGGTGTTGCCACCACTCACCATATGCTCAGAGACACATGTGACCAAATTCTTCCAAGCTACACAGGAAGTGGATTGGACTGTGAAAGACCAACCCAAATTGTGTTTGCATCTTTACAAATTTTACAAATTTGTAGGGCAGTCCAATATCTCAGAGAGGAGGTCAGGTCTTCTGCTCCCCTGGTGCATTCACTATAGCTGCCCAATTTCCCTGCTTTTCAAAAGGTTTGATAGAAACATCTGTGGGCTATAGGTACGTTCTTAAACTGCAAGGTTTTTTCCTATTAGTGAATAAATCAATACTGAATATCTAAATACTTTCACATATTTCCCATAAATATATATTTTCACAGCATTAGATAGTTATTAGAAAAAAACCCCTGCAAGTCTGACTGATATGACAAGAAAAAACAAATGTTTAAAAATACATTACATGAGTTGTATGCTACCATAACATGATGTATAATCCAGTAAGCAATTATCTATACCTTCAGGGTACATGTGATTAAAGAATGATCTTAGAATTTTTTTCAAGCAAACCATCACCTTGTACAAGCCACAGAGAGCATGTGGGACTCCTTGCTGCAGGGTGGCTTTTTCCTCTCAGTGCAGTGGTCTTAGGTAAAGGCTGTTGCTTGTTCCAACACTCATAACGTCTAGTCTATCTATCTATGAATGAATGATTGAGGATTGTTTAATAGACCAATTCTTAAACCGCAAGATTTTTTTCCTATTAGTGAATATGTATGGGTTTGAAGAACTTGATATCTGGCTAGCTTGGGACACGACCGGGGCTCAGTGGTAGAGCACTCGTTTAGCATTCCAAAGAACCCAGGTTCAATCCCTGAATTCTCCAGGTAGGGCTGGGATACTTTCTGCCTGAAATCCTGGACAGCCACTGCCAGTCAGTGTAGGACCCTACTGAACTAGATAGATCAGTGGCCTGACTCAATATAATGCAGTTTCCTAATGTTTCTGTGTTCAAATCTACTTGGGCAGACTGAGCGTATTGTGGAAAGTCAGAGTCAATGTGGCATGTTTTATGTTGTTATTTACATTTGTATTTTGTACTTACTTTGTAACTTTGTTGTGCTGTCTCCTGTGGAGTTACATATTATATTGATCTCAAACTATAAGTACATGGGACCATAAGAAGCTGCCTTACCATGTTAGACCATTTATCCACCTTGCTCAGCATTATCTACTCAGACTGGCAGCAGCTCTCCCAGAGTCTCTAGCAGTGAGAGGTTTTCCTCATTGAAGCTGGAGATGCTGGAGACTGAACCTCATCTGTGCGCAGGAGCATGTACTCTGTCATTGTGCCGTGCTCCATACAAAAGGGTTTAAAGGGTATTCATTGTGCTGTAGCTACTGCACCATTGTGGGCTTTATGTATTTGTATTGACAGTAGAAGAATTTAAGTCTTGATGGTGTCCTATTAACTATTTATATAGTTTTATAATGTTTTGCAAAAATGTTTGAAGCAGCATGCGCTCACAAGAGTTTGAAAGAGAGTCCTTGCCTTCCTCGCCTCCACTATATGGATAGTATATTTTGGATGGCACTTTGACCCCTTCCTTTATTTTTCCTCTAAGGCAGCATCATGCATTCATCTCTATTTGTGTTCACTCGCAATTTCTCATGCTACTTTGCCTGTAACCTCCACTTTATTTATTTATTCATTACATCTTACATTTTCAATCTCACATGTCCTCCAAGGAGTCCAAGATGGCATAAGCAATTCTCTATCTCTCTCCATATTATCCTTACAACAAACCTATGAGGTAGGTTAGGCTGAGAGTTGGTGACCGGCCCAAGATTGCCCAGTGAACTTCATGGTCGAGGGGGGATTTGAACTCTGGCCTCCCAAATTCTACTTCATCATTCTAACTACCACGCAACTCTAGCTCTCATACCACACTAGCTCTCATCTTTAAGTTGCTGCTTTTAGCCTTGAGCAGTTGTTTCCTTTGCTTGGAAAATGGGCTTCCTTGTTATCGGATGTTCCAAAAACAATGCATGTTATTTACCTATGAAGTACTAAATTCTGGCTTAGTGTTCGATGTCTAGAAACAAAGACAACAGTTTGTGGATGCCATGAGATCCTACCCCCCTTTGACTTGATCTTCTTGGAAATACTACAGTCTCTAATTATTCCATCTGCTCCCAAATGCTTTAGAAGCTCTTCATTCTGCAACATTAAGCTTCTGGAGAGAAGCCAAGTACCAGCTTACATGTATCTCCCATGGGGAATGTGCATGTTGTCTCCATTTCCTCAGAGTGAGGTCAGAAAAACGAACACCGGCTGGCTTAATTCTGCAGAGGATTTTCTCCCTGTGTTGTGACTGGCAGCCCTATTTGTGTGAACAAAGCTGGAAGAGTGACAAGCAACAGGGCAAGGAGGCTTGGAAACTTCAGAGCTCAGCTTTCCCACCGTGGATGTCAGCCTAGCAGTATTGGGTTGATGGTGCTCAAAGGCTTGAGTGAAAGAAATCAATGTTTCCTTTTATTGTGCTTATTATTTTTACATCAGCATTAGAAGAGAAGAGGTGGAGGGGGCTGTTAATATTGTGCAGGCAGATTAAACCTCGTGGGTTCCTGGCCATAATAAGCTTTTCATGCACGTTCTTCAGTTTATATTTTCTAGAAAGACAAAGCCTCTGTGAAGTCAAGGGCTGCCTCTCAGTGAAAAGCAGTTGCTTCAGATTGAAGAATCACATCAGTGGGGATTGTTGATGAAGTTGCCAGACATCAGGTGCTTTATCTGACCATTAGTTGTTTTTGCTTTGAGTTCCTTGTCAGGAAGGTGTGTGTGCGTGCGCGTGTGTGTGCGTGTGCGTATGTACACACACACCAGTATCCTGAACTGCCAGCACTATGCTCTAAATCATATTTAGCCTCCAGGACATTTCGGGAAATTGTCAAGTCCTGTCCCTTGACCAATCCAAAACCTGTCCCTATTTACTTGGTTCACTCATTGGCCATGCATTTTTACAATGAAAAGATGGTAACCTTACTCAATGATAAAAGAAATTCCATTGGAGGTTGATATTATTATTATTATTATTATTATTATTATTATTATTATTATTATTATTAGTAGTAGTAGTAGTAGTAGTAGTAGTAGTAGTAGCAGCAGCAGCAGCAGCAGCACCAGTAATGAAATTTCTATCTCTCCCTTCCAAACAAAGCAGCACTGCAATGCAATTAAAAATAAAATATATAAAAACATTTAAAAACATTAAAAGCATCTAAAATCATTTAACAACCATGATATCATCTCACAGCTAATCATTTCAAAGTTGCCAGCAACAGTCTCTTCTAGCCATCAAATATCTGGGGAACAAGAGTGCTTTTAAATTCCTCCTGAAAGTTAACAATGAAAGAGACATGTGCATGTACCGCATCAGGGAGGGCTTTCCACAAACAGGGAACTGCCACCAAGAAGACTCCCTCGCGCATCAGTGCCAACAGAGTGTTCTCGGCTGATCATAGGGCCTGAGATGGTTGATTCAGGAGGAGATGCTCTTTTAGGTAAGATCCAGCACTGCAGGTTCTACTTTAAATCGGGGATGCAACTCAAAGCAACTTAAAAAATTCACATGCATTTTTGTTACATTTCTCCTAATTGATGCATTATTGTATGCAATCTTGCCTAATACATGTATTTTTGCATGTTATTTCCCCTAATATAGCCAGAGCTTGGAAGTAACTCGTTATTTTTAACGAGTTACTTTTAATTCGTTACAATTTTAAATAACAAGTGGGTAATTCCATTACATTTGGCAAGTAACGTAACGAATAGTAATTTCCCTACTTTTCAGCTTCAACTTTAACGTTTCCACGTTAGGTTGGACGTTACTTGGGGGCGGGAACAAGGGGAAGTCAGCTCCTGGCTGTGATTGGTTAACACAAGACATGTGCCTCACACTGATTGGAGCTCTGCGCAGACTGTCTCTTCCCTCGTGATCTGTGTAAGGAGGCACGAGGGAAGAGGTTGAATAGGCAGGAGGAGCCTGCTAGCGTCTGACTCTGAGAGGAAAAAATGGACGCCGGAGGAAAAAGCCAGGGCAAGGACAACAACGGAAGAGAAGGCTGCAGCAGAATGGCGAGCTGTGGAGGTGAGTGACGATTATTTGTGTGTGTGTGTGTGCCCCGGTGCGTGTGTTTTCGGCTGGAGTCTCTGGTTTTGGGGGGGGGCTCCGGCTCTCTGGCTACCACCCCTTACTCTCTGGACTCTCCGCTTCAATTTTTTTAAAAAAATAAGTTTCTAGGTGGTCTAATTCCCGAGATATACACCAAAACGTAAACCCCCCCTGCAAAACTTTTTTTTAAACAGACCATGCTCTAGCTACAACTCCCATCAGCCCAATCCAGTGGCCATGCTGGCTGGGGCTGATGGGAGTTGTAGTTTAAAGTAACTTTTCAAAGCTCTGGCTGCAACCCGGCCCTTTCATGATTGTGAGTAAAGTGCAGACTTGTGTTTGTGTTGTAAATCTCTCTTCCTCCAACCCTATTTTTAAAGAAATTAGGCAGGGTTTATTCAGTTTTTATTATGTAGGAAACTAATACTCATTTTTTAAAAAAATGAATGAAGTTTATTTATTTATTTTTATTATTTTATTTATATCCCACCCTTCCTCCCAGTAGGAGCCCAGGGCAGCAAACAAAAGCACTAAAAACACTTTAAAAATCATAAAAACAGACTTTAAAATATATTAAAACAAAACATCTTTAAAAACATTTTTAAAAGCTTTAAAAACATTTTTTTTAAGAAAAAGTTTAAAAACATATTAAAAAACAATTTCAACACAGACGCAGACTGGGATAAGCTCTCAACTTAAAGGACTTGTTAAAAGAACAAGTTCCTTATCACTTGAGGCTGCAGTTTTCCCTGGTTGAGTAAGCCCCATTGAATACATTGGGACTTACTTCTGAGTAAACAAACATAGGATTGCACTATAAATATCTTTACAGGTTATATAAATAAACATATTTGATAGTCATGCTTATATAAATATTTTCATAGAATCATAAAATAGTAGAGTTGGAAGGGGCCTATAAGGCCATCAAGTCCAACCCCCTGCTCAATGCAGGAATCCAAATCAAAGCATTCCCGACAGATGGCTGTCCAGCTGCCTCTTGAATGCCTCCAGTGTCGGAGATCCCACTACCTCTCTAGTAATTAGTTCCATTGTTGTATGGCTCTAACAGTTAGGAAGCTTTTCCTGATGTCCAGTCAAAATCTGGCTTCTTGCCACTTGAGCCCATTATTCTGTGTCCTGCACTCTGGGATCATTGAGAAGAGATCCCGGCCCTCCTCTGTGTGGCAACCTTTCAAGTACTTGAAGAGTGCTATCATATCTCCCCTCAGTCTTCTCTTCTCCAGGTTAAATATGCCCAGTTCCTTCAGTCTCTCCTCATAGGGCATTGTTTCCAGTCCCCTGATCATCCTTGTTGCCCTCTTTTGAACCTGTTCCAGTTTGTCTGCATCCTTCTTGAAGTGCAGAGACCAGAACTGGACACAGCACTCAAGATGAGGCCTAACCAGTGCTGAATAGAGGGGAACTAATACTTCACATGATTTGGAAACTATACTTCTGTTAATGCAGCCTGATATAGCATTTGCCTTTTTTGCAGCCACATCACACTGTTGGCTCATATTCAGCTTGTGATCAACAACAATTCCAAGATCCTTCTTGCATGTCGTACTGCTGAGCCAAGTATCCCCCATCTTATAACTGTGCATTTGGTTTCTTTTTCCTAAGTGTAGAACTTTTACTTCCACCCAGTTTTGTCATGCTGTGTCCCTATAAGTATCCAATTGCATACTATGGTTGTACAATATTTCCTTTACATTTTAAGTATGCCTTGGGGTACTCATGGTTCTCCATTGTTTTCATCCTGAGGGGCAGATAGGCTGAGAAATGGTGAGTAGCCCATGGTCACCCACTACACTTTATAGCTTATTTTCATTTTGAAAAATTAATTAAAACAATTTACATGCAGGGAAATTTTATTAAGCGGATTCACACAATATGTGTAAAGCACATCCAACTCGCATTTAAAGCGCATGACTTCCCCTAAAGAATTCTGGGAAGTGTCATTTCCCCCTCACAGTTATAGTTCTCACCACTCTTAACAAACTGCAGTTCCCATGATTCTGTGGTGGGATTCATGTGCTTCAAATGGGTGTTGAATGTGCTTTAAAGGAATGGTGTGGATCTGCCCTAGGTATGATGTTCATTCAAGAGTGAATTGAAAAGAACAATTTTAAAAGATACTTCTTACTCTTACTCATTTTTCAGACCTCTTTCTGAAGTAAAGGGTCAAATCTATAAAAACAGCACATTAAAAGCAGCCATATTAAAAGATAAGGGCAGGGTATTCCAGGCAGGGGGTTGCCAACCCTGCTTGGATATGGATGTCTTTGCAGAAGAACCCTAGTCAAGGTTTACCAACAGCACAGTCCAGACTATATCTACTTAGAAGTCAGTCCTGTTGAGTTCTATGGGGCTTAATCCCTTAGTAAGTGTGTTTAGAATTGCAGCCTTCAGGAGCCTCCATCTTTACTCCCCAAAGCTCCCATCTAACATCTCCACAACACTAGGCTCCTTTGTCTCTGCTGTGGCCTTCTGGTGACTGCCCTAGCCTGAAGGCACTTAACCCTTCTTGCTGAAAGCAAGTAGGCTAGATTAAATGTTCCCTACCCAGGCTCATATATATAAAATATAAACGGCATTTTGTCAAAAGTATTTTTGTCTACATTTTATACCTCCTTGGTTTTCCAAGCTTGGCATGGAATGCTTCTCATACAGAATTAATTTGAAATGCTGCATATTTATTATCATAATCATCATATTCAAAATAAAATCCGGTTTTAGGCCTGGTTTTGGCACTGAAACAGCCTTGGTCGCCCTGTATGATGACCTTTGTCGGGAGAGGGACAGAGGGAGTGTGACTCTGTTGATTCTCCTTGATCTCTCAGCGGCGTTTGATACCATCGACCATGGTATCCTTCTGGGGAGACTCGCGGAGTTGGGAGTTGGAGGCACTGCTTGGCAGTGGTTCCGCTCCTACTTGGCGGATCGTCACCAGAAGGTAGTACTTGGGGAACATTGCTCAACTCCTTGGACTCTCCATTGTGGAGTCCCTCAGGGGTCGGTTTTGTCCCCCATATTTTTAACATCTACATGCAGCCTCTGGGTGCCGTCATCAGGAGTTTTGGAGTGCGTTGCCACCAGTACGCTGATGACACGCAGCTCTATTTCTCCTTTTCATCTTCTACAGGTGAGTCTGTGGATGTGCTGAACCGCTGCCTGACCGCGATAATGGACTGGATGAGAGCTAATAAACTGAGACTCAATCCAGACAAGACTGAGACACTGTTGGTGAATGCCTTCCCTGCCCAGATGGTGGATGCTTACCTGTTCTAGATGGGATTACACTCCCCTTGAAGGAACAGGTTCGTAGTCTTGGAGTTCTTTTCGATCCTTCCTTGTCTCTGGAGGCGCAAGTGGCCACGGTGGCAAGAAATGCATTCTACCACCTTCGGTTGGTAGCCCAGCTACGCCCCTATCTGGACAGGGATGACCTCGCCTCAGTTGTTCATGCTCTGGTAGCTTCTAGGTTGGATTACTGTAATGCGCTCTACGTAGGGCTGCCCTTGAAGACAGTTCGGAAGCTTCAGCTAGTGCAAAACGCAGCAGCCAGACTGCTGACGAGGACCAGCCGGTCAGCGCATATAACACCTGTTCTGGCCCGTTTGCACTGGCTACCTATTTGCTTCCGAGCCAGATTCAAGGTGCTGGTTTTGACCTATAAAGCCTTACACGGCGTGGGACCGCAGTATCTTGTGGAACGCCTCTCCCGCTATGAACCGACCCGGTCACTTCACTCAGCGTCTAAGGCCCTCCTCCGGGTACCAACCCATCGGGAAGCCCGGAGGACAGTTACTCGATCTAGGGCCTTTTCTGTAGTGGCCCCCGAATTGTGGAATAGCCTCCCCGAAGAAATACGCCTGGCGCCGACGCTTCTAACTTTTCGGCGCCAGGTTAAGACCTGGCTATGCTCCCAGGCATTTTAAAGCGTTTAATGTTACAATTTTAAATCTCTTTGTTTCAGTTTATTTATTGTGATATTTTGTATTTCTGTACTTTTAATCTTTTGTACACCGCCCAGAGAGCTATTCGCTATGGGCGGTTTAAAAATGAAATAAAATAAATAAATAATAAATAAATAAAAAATATATGTACCGCCTTCAAGTTGATTCCAACTTATGGTGACCCTATGAATAGGGTTTTCATGAGGCTGAGAGGCAGTGATTGGCCCAAGGTCACTCAGTGAGCTTCATGGCTATGTGGGGATTTGAACCCTAGTCTCATTTTGTTCTCACAACAACCCTGTGAGATAGTAGGTTAGACTGGCCCAGGCAGGGTTATTTAGTGAGCAAAAATGATGCAAATAGGATCTCTTTTAATTGTGCTATCAACCTGCTTACTTCCACTCTGACTGGGGCATCTTGCAGCATGGGGAAGAGATGGGGGCACATCACAGCTGAAGTTCACCCACATAGGAGCATTACCTCTTGTTTATTACAGAGACGCCTTTTGCAGGTTTTGCTGCTGAGAGCAGCAGTCAGTTAGTGCGGCCACTTGCGTCACAGCTTGTTGATCCTGAGGAGGCAAAACTAGAAAGTGAGGTTCAGAAAGGAGGCCCTGTGCACGAGGAGGAGGAGGGCATGAAGCAGTGCCAGTTGCCCACAGCCACATCTGCAGAACAGCAAGTACCATGGTTTGGCTTTGAGAAAGCTTGTACATTTGTGAGCCAGAGTGGGAAAAATGTTGTTGTACGATGCAATTACTGCCTTCCAAGGATCAAAAATCTGACATCAGCTGTTTCCTCCTCATCCAATGTGAAGAAACATTTTGAGGTAAGCCTTTGTCATGCTGGTCCTCAAAGAGTGTCCATTGTCTATTTATGTTTAAATTGTGAAGTTCCTCTTCCATTTTTTCTTGGATTCATGCTTTGTTCTTCTTCCTCAGAGGGCACACCCTGAGAAGCTGAGAGCAATTGAAGAAGCAATAAAGGCAAGGAGACGTGGCCTTCCTGAACCAATGCATGACACCCCTCCTCCCAAAATGCTGAAGCAGCAGCAGACAACCCTTGAGAGGTGGGGATCTGGCAGGGATCTGCTTCTTCTGGCAGCCTGCGTACACCCTCGCTTCAAACTAGATCGGCTGGAATCGTGTCAGGCCACCACCCATACCAACAAGTAAGAACATTAGGGAAGCCCTTTGGGTGGATTACTCCAAGGGAAATGTTGTCTCAAGCGAGGCATCAGAGGGCTTAAGGTGGTAGGCAGGGGCTGGTCCTTTTCTTCCTGGGGCTCCACATCACAACCTTGGGTTGCTGCAGGTAATCCTTAAGGGTCTGCTGTGCTGCCCCATGAGTGTGGTGACTTGGTCACCTTCCTACCTTCCATGTCATCATCCACAGGCTCAGGCTGGACCCTGAACCAGGGGACATGACAAGCATCAGGAAATGAAGAGCAGATGATGGTTTCCTAACATATATGTGTTAACATATCCTCTCTCTTTCTTAGATACACAATGGAAGCCTTGCTGAAAGCCGAAATAAAGATGGGTGTACTTAATGAGGACAGTGATCAGTCTTCAGATAAAGACCAGGAAGGAGATGACTTAGAAGATGACTTCTTTAACTTTCTGCCCCAGGGCAAGAAGTCAGCAGTGGACACTGCTGAGGAGGAACTGGTGAGGTACCTGAGGTCTCCCAGCAGGGAAGTGTCATCACTCCATGGCTTTCCACGTGTGCTGCGGTGTTTTTTGCAGCACAACACAGGCATGCCTTCAAGCGCCGCAGTAGAACGCCTGTTCAGTACTGGTGGCAACGTAATGACTGTAAAAAGACATTCCTTGTCTGACATGCTCTTTGAGCATCTTGTTCTTTTGAGACATAACAGAAACATATTATAAAAGCATTTCAAGTGTAAAATTTGATTTCAAGAGTTGGGGTATCTTCATTGCTTGGGGGGATGTGAGATTCTGTTATGCCATTATGTTAATCTTATGGATACAATTTTTTATTCTACTACCCCCTGTGTGTGTGTGTTTATTTTTAATATTGTTTTAGGCTTCTTAGATGTGCAGCAGCCAAGGCCAGCACCTTGTAGGAGTTTTTTTTAAAAAGTAACTGAAATGTAATTGTAGTGATTACTTTTGAGAAAAAGTAAAGTAATCAGTTACTTTCAGAGCAATTGTAATCGTAACGGTAATTACTACTTTTTTGGGCCAAGTAATTGTAACTGTAATTTATTACTTTTTAAAAGTAATCTTCCAAGCTCTGAATATAGCATAGTTTTATATGCTACTTTAACTAATATATGCATTTTTGTATACATTGCATCCAGAATTTGGAGACATGTGAATTTCAAAGGGTAGCTGTTCTTCAGTTTGCTTGTTGGTTCAGAAAATGTGAATTAGATAGGTTTGCATTAAAATGAGACCTGAACAAATGTCTCTCCTGTGCCTAATTCCAGTGCAGAGGAACAAACAAGGGCCAGGCTTGATCGTATAAATACTGGATGCACCCCAGTTCAAGAAGGTGCCAAGGAAAAATTTCCAGGTAGTCTCTTCTATTTTTAGTCAGAACAGGAATTCCAAATATTTCTTCCCTGCCATGTGGATATAGTCACAGCTACACCCTCACCCCTTTTTGCTGCTGGGTTGAGAATTAGATCCCTTGTTAATGCCATATCCTGTAACAACAAACATGCCTAAGCTTGAAAGGGGGAGAGTGTTAGCTACTGAGAAGAGTCTTCTCAGTGGCTGACTCATCTCCTTTCATTCTGATTGGCTTCAATCAGCAAAAAAGGACAATGAAGCATGTTAGAAGACTCTTCTCAGTGGCTAACACAACTCCTGTTTAACACTGATTGGCTCACTGCATGCTGGAGACATAGGGACCCTGCTGGGACCCTGCTGGGACCCTGCTGGGACCCTGCTCCCACAAAAGTAAGGGGTCTAAGACCTCCTGAGACGCTGGACGACTACACCCCTGATCATGTCCCAGCATCTCTTTACTTCCATGCCACTATTTGCTGCAGGCTTTGAGGACTAGGCTAGCTCAGAAGCTGGAGTGGCCAGTGGGGAGGGGTGGTGCTCCTGTTTGGTAGTTTGAGAGAAAAGATATCTAAACTGTGGACTATTAAAGCTATGTAGTAAGGAGACATTTAGCTAGAATGTAAGTTTGTGTGTTGCCTGCATTCTGTTGTTCTCTTCCAGCTTATCATGTTTTCAGATATAAGCCTTTTGATTCCTTATGAGCCTCTTGTGCATTATTTATGTGGATATTTGATCATGGTTAACTAACAGAGAGACCAGAAGAAAGCACTTGTCATTGATGAGAAGGGCCCTTAGCTTTTCCCTGGTTGAGTCCCCATCATCTCAGGGAAGGCTGAGAGAGAGTCCAGTCTGAAATCCTGGAGGGCTGCTGACAGTCAGTGTAGAAATTATTGAGCTAGATGGACCAATGGTCTGGCTCATTTTGAGCTTCCTTTGTTCATATGATTGGCCATAGACAGCAGTCTCATGTGAGCTAGGAAGCAAAAGCCATGAGAAAAGCCAGTAATCAGGACTATAGAAAAAGTCAGGATCGAAGGGCAAACCATGAGGCAGAACTGAGGAACTAATCAGAAGTCAGGACAAAATAACAACCAAGGATGGAAGGACAACTCAGTGCTGAGGAAGACCTTGTTCCTTAGCCTGGATGGATGGAGTCAGTCCAGGGCCTGATGGTATTTCACCAAGAAGGCTGTCATCTGCAGTTCAGTGGTTCACCACATAGGGTAGCCACGCACAAAACCAGCAGCTCCTATTTTATAAATGAGCGTCCCTGGCCAATGCTGGCTTTACAGCAACATTATAAAGAGAATCATGTGTGGAAAACATCTTCAGAAGTTCAAATATATGATGTTTAAAAATGCTACAACAAACTACTGTGGTTGAGTTAATGGAAAGGCAGTATGAGTGATGGCATCTAATTAAGATGTTAATTAAATCTTGTCATATTCTCTCATTGAGGAGAACGTAGCAGAGTCAGATTGGAATATTTCCTTGTAAATTAGCCCACGGTTGATTAACAGGTGCTCTTCATAGGCAATTACTGTGGAACAGAACCCAGCATGGCTTCAACAGGAAACCTGAAGAACTCTTTCATGTGGCCATTTATCAGCAGCCCTACAGGGAATTCATAAGAAAGTGGTGGGCACACCTCCAAGTCCTGTCTGAGAGTGACATGGATATTCGGCAGGTAACATGACTAAGAGACAAGCAGCCCATCCACAAATACAGAAAAATAAACAAGCAAGCAAACACACAAATTAACTTTTCCCAGTATCCAGAATATTTTAAGAGAATGTTAATATTTGGGAAGGAAGAAGTCAGCAAGGGCCAGTATGAACATAAGAACATAAGAAGAGCCTGCTGGATCAGGCCAGTGGCCCATCTAGTCCAGCATCCTGTTCTCACAGTGGCCAACCAGGTGCCTGGGGGAAGCCCGCAAACAGGACCCGAGTGCAAGAACACTCTCCCCTCCTGAGGCTTCCGGCAACTGGTTTTCAGAAGCATGCTGCCTCTGACTAGGGTGGCAGAGCACAGCCATCACAGCTAGTAGCCATTGATAGCCCTGTCCTCCATGAATTTGTCTAATCTTCTTTTAAAGCCATCCAAGCTGGCGGCCATTACTGCATCTTGTGGGAGCAAATTCCATAGTTTAACTATGCGCTGAGTAAAGAAGTACTTCCTTTTGTCTGTCCTGAATCTTCCAACATTCAGCTTCTTTGAACGTCCACGAGTTCTAGTATTATGAGAGAGGGAGAAGAACTTTTCTCTATCCACTTTCTCAATGCCATGCATAATTTTATACACTTCTATCATGTCTCCTCTGACCCGTCTTTTCTCTAAACTAAAAAGCCCCAAATGCTGCAACCTTTCCTTGTAAGGGAGTCGCTCCATCCCCTTGAGCATTCTGGTTGCCCTCTTCTGAACCTTTTCCAACTCTAGAATATCCTTTTTGAGATGAGGCGACCAGAACTGTACACAGTATTCCAAATGTGGCCGCACCATAGATTTATACAACGGCATTATGATATCGGCTGTTTTATTTTCAATACCTTTCCTAATTATCCCTAGCATGGAATTTGCCTTTTTCACAGCTGCCGCACACTGGGTCGACATTTTCATCGTGCTGTCCACTACAACCCCGAGGTCTCTTTCCTGGTCGGTCACCGCCAGTTCAGACCCCATGAGCGTATATGTGAAATTCAGATTTTTTGCTCCAATATGCATAATTTTACACTTATTTATATTGAATTGCATTTGCCATTTTTCCGCCCATTCACTCAGTTTGGAAAGGTCTTTTTGGACCTCTTCGCAATCCTTCTTTGTTTTAACAACCCTGAACAATTTAGTGTCGTCAGCAAACTTGGCCACTTCACTGCTCACTCCTAATTCTAGGTCATTAATGAACAAGTTGAAAAGTACAGGTCCCAATACCGATCCTTGAGGGACTCCACTTTCTACAGCCCTCCATTGGGAGAACTGTCCGTTTATTCCTACTCTCTGCTTTCTGCTTCTTAACCAATTCCTTATCCACAAGAGGACCTCTCCTCTTATTCCATGACTGCTAAGCTAAGGTACCTTGTCAAACGCTTTTTTAAAGTCTAAGTACACTATGTCCACTGGATCACCTCTATCTATATGCTTGTTGACACTCTCAAAGAATTCTAATAGGTTACTGAGACAGGACTTTCCCTTGCAGAAGCCATGCTGGCTCTGCTTCAGCAAGGCTTGTTCTTCTATGTGCTTAGTTAATCTAGCTTTAATCATACTTTCTACCAGTTTTCCAGGGACAGAAGTTAAGCTAACTGGCCTGTAATTTCTGGGATCCCCTCTGGATCCCTTTTTGAAGATTGGCGTTACATTTGCCACTTTCCAGTCCTCAGGCACGGAGGAGGACCCGAGGGACAAGTTACATACTTTAGTTAGCAGATCAGCAATTTCACATTTGAGTTCTTTGAGGACTCTCGGGTGGATGCCATCCGGGCCCGGTGATTTGTCAGTTTTTATATTGTCCATTAAGCTTAGAACTTCCTCTCTCGTTACCACTATTTGTCTCAGTTCCTCAGAATCCCTTCCTGCAAATGTTAGTTCAGGTTCAGGGATCTGCCCTATATCTTCCACTGTGAAGACAGATGCAAAGAATTCATTTAGCTTCTCTGCAATCTCCTTATCATTCTTTAGTACACCTTTGACTCCCTTAACATCCAAGGGTCCAATCGCCTCCCTAGATGGTCTCCTGCTTTGAATGTATTTATAGAATTTTTTGTTGTTGGTTTTTATATTCTTAGCAATGTGCTCCTCAAATTCTTTTTTA
This sequence comes from Rhineura floridana, assembly GCF_030035675.1. Classification (NCBI taxonomy): domain Eukaryota; kingdom Metazoa; phylum Chordata; class Lepidosauria; order Squamata; family Rhineuridae; genus Rhineura; species Rhineura floridana. Next base: position 87,234,041 of record NC_084481.1, on the reverse strand, counting down.
GCATCCCTTATTGTCTTCTTGCATTTCTTTTGCCAGAGTTTGTGTCCTTTTTTATTTTCTTCATTCAGACAAGACTTCCATTTTCTGAAGGAAGACTTTTTGCCTCTAAGAGCTTCCTTGACTTTGCTCGTTAACCATGCTGGCATCTTCTTGGCCCTGGCGGTACCTTTTCTGATCTGCGGTATGCATTCCAGTTGAACTTTTAATATAGTGTTTTTAAACAACTTCCAAGCATTTTCGAGTGATGTGACCCTCTGGACTTTGTTTTTCAGCTTTCTTTTTACCAATCCCCTCATTTTTGTGAAGTTTCCTCTTTTGAAGTCAAATGTGACCGTGTTGGATTTTCTTGGCAATTGGCCATTTACATGTATGTTTAATTTAATAGCACTGTGGTCACTGCTCCCAATCGGTTCAACAACACTTACCTCTCGCACCAGGTCCCGGTCCCCACTGAGGATTAAGTCCAGGGTTGCCGTCCCTCTGGTCGGTTCCATGACCAACTGGTCTAGGGAATAGTCATTTAGAATATCTAGAAACTTTGCTTCTTTGTCATGACTGGAACACATATGCAGCCAGTCTATGTCCGGGTAGTTGAAGTCACCCATTACTACCACATTTCCTAGTTTGGATGCTTCCTCAATTTCATATCTCATCTCCAGGTCTCCCTGAGCATTTTGATCAGGGGGACGATAGATCGTTCTCAGTATTAAGTCCCTCCTGGGGCATGGTATCACCACCCACAACGATTCTGTGGAGGAGTCTGCCTCTTTTGGGGTTTCGAGCTTGCTGGATTCAATGCCTTTTTTCACGTATAGAGCGACTCCGCCACCAATACGTCCTTCCCTGTCCTTCCGATATAGTTTATATCCAGGGATAACCATATCCCACTGGTTTTCTCCATTCCACCAGGTCTCCGTTATGCTCACTATATCAATGCTCTCCTCTAAGACCAAGCACTCCAGTTCTCCCATCTTGGTTCGCAGGATCCTAGCATTAGCGTACAGGCACTTGTAAGCAGTGTCTCTCTTCAAGTGTCTTTTGCACTTGTGGTTTGGCCTGTGGTAATTTTGCTCTTCTGAATTTATATCCTGTGCCCCTGCTCTCACAATGCCTACTTCTAGGCCTACCCCTTTTAAAATTTCATCATTTCTTTGGTTTTTATCCCAGGGGGGAGGTTTATTCCGAACCGGACCTTCCTCACCTCCTGTCGGGTTTCCCCCCTCAGTCAGTTTAAAAGCTGCTCTGCCACCTTTTTAATTTTAAGTGCCAGCAGTCTGGCTCCATTCTGGTTCAAGTGGAGCCCATCCCTTTTGTACAGGCCCGGCTTGTCCCAAAATGTTCCCCAGTGCCTAACAAACCCAAACCCTTCCATCTGACACCATCGTCTCATCCACGCATTGAGACTGCAAAGCTGGGCCTGTCTGGCTGGTCCTGTGCGTGGAACCGGTAGCATTTCCGAGAAAGCCACCTTGGAGGTCCTAGCAACCTAAATTTTGCTTCCAGGACCTCACGGCTGCATTTCCCCATGTCATTGGTGCCAACGTGCACCACGACCACTGACTCCTTCCCAGCACTGTCTACCAAACTATCTAAACGACGGGCGATATCCGCAACCTTCGCACCAGGCAGGCAAAACACCTTTAACAGATAGAGCAGGGGTGGGGAAACTGTGGTCAGAATATTCTCCTTTTTAAAAAAAAAAATTGGGGTGGGGTACAAACTAGCAATTGCTGGAGTAGATGAGCTGCCAGAGCCACAGCTCTGCCAAGCTCACACTAGCAGAGTGGGAAATGTGGCACTGCATCCTCCTCTTTTGCCTTCTCTCAAAGTCTTTCTGTATTTTCCCATTGATCCTAAGGGGAGGAGAAATAAGTCTGCCGGCCTCAGGGATGGTGTACTTTCCTCCCTGTTCTGGGGACAGGTTGGGGAACAGGGGAGCTTTGGATCCAGCAGATACAACATCTCCCCCCAGTCTTTCCTGACATGCCCCCAGAATGCCTCTTTTTTCTTGCTTTCTTTCCATGATTGGAGTACAAGACAGCAAAGAAGGGACAGCCACAGAGATCTCCACAGTTGTAACAAAGAAGCCTCCACAGGCCTAGTTTCTGCTCCTCTCATAGATTTTCCTCTCTGTCTGTGAAGAGGATGATCCACAAAATCCTATGGCCCCTGTGAGACCCTTCTAGGATTGCACCCTGAGAATGCTTTTTTATGCTGTTTGGCAAGATATGGAGAATCTAAAGAGATATAAGAAGCTGCCTTAGAGACCTCATCAAATCATTCACCTGTTTCACTCACAACTGTGTATACTGACCAGCCACAGCATTCCTAGGGCGGACTCAGACTGAAATCTTTTCCAGAGATACCGGGGACTGGATGTTTTGTATGCAAGCTTATTCTCTAACACTGAAATACAGCCTTTCCCTATGGGGGGGAAATAGCTTAGGGAGGGTACATTTTGTACTGAAGTGAGAATAGGGGGAAAGGGTTAAGCAGTCTCTCTCTCTCTCTCTCTCTCTCTCTCTCTCTCTCTCTCTCTTCAGTTCAGATGCAATTTGCCTTAGGCAACTTTGGATTTTAAAAAAAAAAGAAAATGCCTAGGAAAGCATGATAGTGGGCACTCTGAACCTAAAATATCCCTTGAGGCATTATCTGATTCACCACAATGACATTAGCCTATATTAGCCCTTGTATATAGAAGTAAAAAGCTGAAAATGGGAAGACATTTTGTGTGTGAGAGAGAGCATCTCATTGTGCTTTGCAAATGTCACCTTCAAACAGCAACTGAACATTGTCTAAATGACATCTCATACATGTCTCAGAAACCCCTGAATAACTTGATTTCACTTAGTTAAACATGCATTTTCTTCTTGCTTCTGCAGAAACTCAACAGCAAGATTTGAACACCTCTGGCCACACACAAAACTTCCTAAAGCAATGAGATCCCCAGTCTTGACAGAGCATTAATTATCACAGCTGGAAATGGGGATTTTGCTGCTGTCATTTGCTGTCATTTGCTGCTGTCAGGGAAACATTGGTATGCAGTGTGCACTGGGTGAACAGCTGCTGAGCAGTTTGAGAGGCAATATTTTTGCCTCCTTGCTTTCCTTTGGTGACCCACAAGTCTGTCATTTTATAATCTGAAGACAACATAGCCTTCTCTCAGCACATTTTAGGCCAGGATTTCCACAGAGGGAGACATTAGAGACCACACTACATTAGAAGCTGTATTGGGCAATGATGAGTAGCAATCACGAAGCAGATCATACTGTTATATATATTATGCAGTGTATATTGTTGTCTTTTTGGTAGTCTGGAGTTTAAAATCTACCAGGATTATCATTTTTTAACCCACTGTTCAATTGCTCAGTTATTTTGTTAATGAGTTATTCATTTATTGGATTAAACTGTTTTAACTGCTGTGCTGTTTTAATGAGATTGTTTTAATATATAGCCACAAGAGTAGCTGTATACTATAGCTAGTATGGATTTTTCACATTCTGCAGTATTAAATTGCAAATACCCCGATGCCATTCTGATGCTTCCCATAAGCTCATTTCAAAACAAAACCTTACAAACCTTATAGTCCTGAACTCAGAAACACTTGCTTAACAACCCTCTCAATTTTCAAGACAATACACAAAACACTCAGAGAGAATCGAGAGTTCAAACTATAAAACAAGAGGAAAAAAATCCAGACCCCTGTTGGACTTTTTTCTGTCAGTAGTCTCTAAATTTGTTGAAATTAATTAAAAATCAGCAGTGTTTACAGAGTACATATAATCCTCTTACTGACCTTGCCCCATACCCTGACCTTCATCTTCTGCACTTTAAAAGTTAAAAAAATGCATGGCTGATTTTTAATTAAGAAATTTAACATTGAAATCTATTATAACATTGGGCATGCTCAGTAAGAACCAAATGTCAGTGTTCTAAAAGCCAGACTCACAGCTATTTGGTTTGGCTAATCAGGTGGCCACACCTACGGCACTTTAGTCATGGCTTCCCCCAAAGAATCCTGAGAAGTGTAGTTTGCTGTGAGGAGACTCCTGTTCCCCTGACAGAGCTCCAGTGGCCAGAGTGGTTTAACAGTCAGCCCCTTTTCTGGGGATTGTAGCTCTGTGAGGGGAATAGGGCCTCTCCTAGCAACTCACAGCACCCTTCACAAACTACCCTCCCAGGATTCATTGGGGGAAGCCATGACTGTCTAAAATGAAATAAAGAAATGGTGTGGATGTGGCCAGGGACAGCTTTGGTTTAAATTTGGGTGGGAGACTACATGCGCCTGCTTTTGAATAAAAGGGTGGGGGAAATCCTGAAAAGCAATGATACTGTTCACAATGCTCTTTTGGAAAGGGGAGGGACTTTCCCTCTGCCCAGTGCCTGCCCACCCAATCTCCTTGCCTCCCCTCCCCCTCCCCTCCTCTTCCCTTCCTCCCCTTTCCCATTGAAGCATACAAATGATCAAACCTGCTTTCCCCTCCTCCCTCCTATTCCCTCCCTTTTGTCCCTCCCCTTCCCCTCCCAATCTCTTCCTCCCCCTCCCTTCCTCCTTCCCTCTCTTCCCCTCCCCCAAACATGATTGCACGGGAGTAAATCCCATTGAACTCAGTAAGCATGCCAATGATCAGACCTGCCTTTCTCTCCCCCTCTCTCCTCTCTTTTCCTCTGTCTCCTTCCCCTTTCCTCCCCTCCCCTCCTTCCCCCTCCTCTCCCTTCTTCCTCTCCTCCCCTCTTCCTTCTTCCTCCTCTGCCCACTCCAGCCCTCCCTCCCCTCCCTCATGGTCAGTTTTACCTATCCTAAGCATGATTGCATGGGAGTAAATCCCACTGAAATCAATGAGCATGTAAATGATCAAAAATGCCCTCCTCCTCCCCTCCCCTCCTCTGAGCATATGGTGAGTGGCGGCAACACCTAATCAGCCCAAATAACAGAAACAAGACATATGCTGTGCTGATCTTGTTTTAGCAGGGAGGAAGAAACATTAATAAAACAGACGATATAGTTCAGATAGTCACTTTAAATATGTCTGATTTACTTTGCAATTTTAGCAAATCATTTTCTTTTGCTTCTGTTTCTGTGAATATGTGAAGTACAGCAACACTTTGCATAATTTACACTAAAAAACTCCAAAAATAATTGTGGAATAATGGCACTGACTATTCTGCTGAATGGTTTCCAATGGACATGAGGAGAGTCCCAGTTTGCACAAGATAAAACAGTGGAAGGTAAAAGATATACTAGGAAATTTCTAGGTGTGCTCTGTGTTTTTAATTGACCATGCCCACCTTTTCTTAAGTGGGGTTGTTTAAGCATAGCAAGCTGAAAACATGCATCCTGGGCAGGCCATGTTTGTGTTTTTCCAACAGCTAGATTCATTGCTTAAGTAGCAGCATATTGTAATCTGTCTGATTTTACATCAGACTGCAGTTTCGGATTCAATGTACCCAAAATAGAAACAGGATATAACCTCCAGTTTGAAACACAAAGGCTGTCTTCAACTTCATATGACATTAACCAATAAAAAAGGCTTTGAAATTAATAAAAATAAATTTGATACAGATTTCTAGGATGCATAATGAGAGAAATATAATTTTCTTGGTAAGATTTTCTGTAGAAACAGTAGTAACACAGGAGAGAAGCAAAGCAAGGAGAACACCAACAAACATACAAAAATGTAATTCTCCATCTTTGGAGATGGCAGGTATTGCCACCACTCACCATATGCTCAGAGGCACATGTGACCAAATTCTTCCAAGCTACACAGGAAGTGGATTGGACTGTGAAAGACCAACCCAAATTGTGTTTGCATTTTGACAAATTTTTAGGGCAGTACAATATCTCAAAGAGGAAGTCAGGTCTCCTGCTCCCCTGGTGCATTCACTATAGCTGCCCAATTTCCCTGCCTTTTAAGTTTGGTAGAAATATCTGTTGGTTATAGGTACATTTTTAAACCACAAGGGTTTTTTTGGCTATTAGTGAATATTTTAATAATGGATATTTATATTTTAATATTTGTGTAATTGGTTTTTATACTTCATAAATTGCTTAAAAGTCCATGAGGCATTATTATTATTGTTGTTGTTGTTGTTCTTGTTCTTGTTATTATTGATTTAATAGGAAGGTATGGATTGTAGCAGGGATAGCTAACTGGATATGGCCAGCAAAGTATTTTATCTGTGGGGCTTACTCCCAAGCAGTATTGAGTGAAAATGGCCTTCCAAAATTCTCCATGTCATTTGTGAGTGGCAAAATTATTTGTGCGTGTGTTCATTTTGCGAAATATTCTTGAATGGGGGGGTGAAGTGAAATTCTCCAGAGGTTTTTCTCAGAAAATTCTCTTTTGAGGACCTTTACTCACTTAATGTTGAATGAAACTCTCTTGTTGGTTCATGAACAGTGGATGAAAGAAGCAATGGGCCAAGAGAGGAGGACTGGAAGGAGGTGGGGCCAAGCCTATCACTTATTTCAACAATATTAAAACTGGATCTACAGTTTTAACCCAAAAATTCATGGTTGGTAAAATTGGGGGGACTATTTCACAAGATATTCTCCAGGGGAAAATTGAACTGCTTCAACTGTTCAGGAGGAGCTCAAAAATGTCTTTCTTTTTTTAAAAAAAATAATTTCCTGAGAAATGTTAGTTCAGCCCTACTCCCAGGTTAAGTAGCTATAGGACTGCAGCATCAAGGGTATGCTGTTTTTATCTATTTTTATAAGTTGCTCTGAATTAGTTTAATTCTAGCATTGATTCAATGTGTTGTGACCCACCCTGAGAACCTATTATGAAAGGCAAGCTAGAATTTCTCAAATAAATAAGTTGCATATAGCCAATGTGATGCCTTCAGCTACCATCAGCCCCAACCAGTCTGGCCAAAGAACAAGGATGATGGGAGTTGTAATGCAACATCATCTGGAGGGCACCACATTGGCTATACATGATATAACACTTTTAACATGCAAAATGCTTTTGATGCTTTTATTGTTTATTATCACAGCTATTTTAGGAGATAGATCATTGTTAGTCCCATGATGAGGAACTGTAACAAATGATGTGTCCAGCTTTTTTGTTTTATTGTTAGGCACATTGACTCATTGAGGATACAAGTCCAGGGTTTCAGATAAGGAATTCCCCCATTCCAGCCTGGAGATTGTTTAAATTGAACCTGAACCTTCTGCATGCAAAGCATGTGTTCTGTCACTGAGCTATGTTGTTGAGCTACACAGAGATAGTGCCAAACATCATAATGAACTTTGCTAGTGCAAACACGAAATACTAGGAAGATCTGCATGGGTAATGTCATCTGAAAGAGCAATTTTTGTGCAAAGCTCCTTTCCCTGTCTGATGCCTCTTCCTTGGAATACATCTCCCTCTCCCCCAAGCTCCTTTCATGCTACAATGTAAACCACATGTGGAACAAGCTGCCATCTGGACAAGCCAGGGGAAGGGCATGTTTCCACCATTCTTGTCTGGTGCTATTATACCATTCAGAATGCTGCTGTTAATCAGAAGACCTTGGATTGTGCCGAATTACTTGTTTTTTAAACCTACACTGGCTAAGTAGATGGGCAGAATAGTGCTTCTCTTGTGACTTTTCTGTTTTATTTTTTTAAAGGCCCTGCATAGTCTACTCTACAGGAAGGGAGTGGTCATCTCTGCATCTTAATGCCACTGCAGAGAACGTTAGACGCATCCCATAGGGGCATCACACCATTCACTATGGACTGGGGTTAATGCTGGTTTACATCTTCAGAAAAACGGTTTCTCTAACCATATTTTATGCTGTAATCCTTTTGGTAAGCTTTGCTGATTCATCTGAAATCTTGAAAATACTAGTGAAGATTGTTGTTATTTAAATGATCCAGAGGTCTGCATTTGGTTAAGCATGTTTGATATGATAGACAATATATTATATGATTTAGGTTTCCATAACAGATCTGGTCAACATTAATTTGCCTTTTTACTTTATTTTATTTGTTATGGTAATGTATTGAGCAGTGGGATGTATTGTAGGTTCCATTTGCAACATTATATTACCTTTAGTGTAGGAAAATCCAGTTACCTATCCTCAACATCAAAGGAGGTATTGACAAAACCTCATGAAATTTGTTTGTTTATTGCTGCTGATGGTAGTTTGAAGAACTGGCAAAGGAAGAGAACAGCTCCCTTTGGCAAGCTATCGTGGATTTTCTGCCAAAGGATAAATAAATTCTGCCAAGAAAAAATAAATACTATTAGTAGACAAAAATGTGTCACAATTGCCTTAGAAAGTTTATGCGTTTTTTTTAAAAAAAGATTACTTGTCTTTGGTTAAAATCCAACTGTGCTTGCTTATTAAGGTTGTGGAACTATTCTTAATGGCATATATACAACTTGTAAAACTTATGGAACAGATATTTAAATCATAGTACTTCAGAGGAACATTGTTCTTGGTTTTTTAAAATCAATCTCCATTCAAACCTAATCAACATGAAATCTACAGAAAATTTCCCATAGATGATGTATCAGGGTTAGTTTACATCTCACAGACTGAATGCTATCGTTTTATCTCACAATGCCTAAATATTTGTTGGAGATGCAATGCACTTGATGCAGATTGTATACATATTCTCTGATCTTACCCTAACATTTTAAAAAACTGGCAAGAGCTCTTGAATTACCTGGAACATTTACAAGATCACTGGTTACCATAGCCTTATATTGAAATACACCCAGCATAGAAATGCAAGAGGCTATTCTCTGTCCCTCTTTTGCCAGTCCCCAAAGGGCTAGTGACACTTTCCCCCAAGCTCCTGACTTTCGTGGCTTATTTACAAGGCTAGGTTCTCATATCATTGTGATTTCTGAAATATTACACTGATTTTAATGATCTGAATTGAATTTACTAGTGGCTAGCAGAGTACGTGTCACTGTGTAGTGGAAAATATATGTTATATCATCAATTTCAGAATGGATCCAAAAAATCTGTTCTTAACTAAATTGATGTGCTTTCCTAGAAGCTGTTAGAACACATAGCCAGTGGTCCATCTAGTCCAGCACCCTGCTCTTACAGTGGTCATCCAGATGCTTATGGGAAGCAGACCCTGAGCAGGACCTGGCCATAACAGCACTCTCCTTCCTGCAGTTTCCAGCAACTGGAATTCAGAAGAACACTGCCTCTGACAGTGGAGGGAGAACATATCCATCAGGGTTAGTAGATTTGATAGCCTTATCTTCCACAAGTTTGTCTAATGCTCTTTTAAAGCAATGCAACTAGGTGGCCATCATAACCTTTTGTGTCAAGGAGTTCCATAGTTTAACTTTGCAGTGCTGTATGAAGAAGTGCTTTGTTTTGTCTGTCCTGAATCTTCCAACATTCAGCTTTATTGGATGGCATAGAAACCAGACCAGGTTTATGCAAAACTGGTGGAGAAGACTACATAGGGAAGTGAAAAGCTGTCTATCACTGGAGGTATTTAAGCAGAGGTTTCATGGCCATCTGTCAGGGATGCTGTAGTTGCAAGATCCTGCATTGAGCAGGGAGTTGCACTAGAAGAGCTCCAAGGTCTCTTCCAGCTCTAAAATTCTGTGATTCTGTGCATGTAAATGTGTTCTGACAATCCAGGAAGGCCTTTTAGGATTAGTGTTTTTTTAAATGTTTGTATATTGATGCATACATATATATAATGTTGATGCATACATATAATACATTATATATACATATAATGGTTGTATGTTGATGCATATATATACATATATATATTCTGAAATCTGTCAAAATAATTTTGATGCCATTTTTTAAAATTTCCCGTTGGTGTTCATGACTCAGTGTTCCAGTACCACTCACTATTTGGTAAGATTCCTAGTCAAGAAGAAGAAGAAGAAATTGATTCTGGGATGTGCACTCATCTTTTGCAGCACCCCACCCCACCTCACCCCACCTCACCTCACTTGCAGTGAGGCTCTGCCATTGCACTGGACATTGACCCTGATGAAATGGAAAGGATGGAGAAGCCTGGGGCAGGAACCACACCTTGAGAGAACCCTGGAAATACATTGCCAGAGGCTCCCCGGGGAGGGGAACACCAGGAGCAAGAACTACCTGCACCTGTTTCACCTGAGAAAGAAGCCTTGCTCCCCTTTCTCTGCTTTCAGACTTTCAGGGAACTCCTCCTCCTTGGGACCCTCCACAGTGCAAGAAGGCACCACAACACCGTCACCCATAGCCAGGAGGAGCTGGAAACTCCCCGATCACACTGGAGCCTACATCTGAGAAATAGGGCCCCTTTAAATCACAACAGGTTTCCCTTAGAGGATGCCAAACTAGCAACAACCCTTTGATTGCAGGCAGGGGTGTGGACATCCAGGGTCTCGCGGAAGTCTTAGATTCCTTACTTTTTTGGGAGAAGGGTCCCAGCAGGGTCCCTATGTCTCCAGCATCCTATGAAAGAATCAGCATGAAAGGGGAGTGTGTTAGCCACTGAGAAGGGTCTTCTAACATGCTCCCTTGTCCTTTCCTACTGATTGGAGCTAATCAGAGTGAAAGGAGATGAAGCAGCTGTTATAGAACATGCAAAGTAACTCAGTGGTCTGAGATGTGAGTGCCACTGTGTGTAATTACCTTAGAAGCAGGCTTTTACCCTGCATTGAAATCACTGAGACTTAAAACTTAGTAAAATAAGAAAAAGCTACTTTATTTATAGAAATACATCTTAGATAGGAAAGGCATACCTAGTTCTAACTAACTAAATTGGAGGGGCAATGCCCAGACTTGGGTATTGCACTCATGGCTCAGGATGCCTCCTCTCTCCTTGGACAGTTGAAGAAGAAGACAAAGGAAGGCGGGGCAGGTCAGCTTCCCTGAGCATATCAGTTTACAATGGAAGGAAGTTAGGTAGAGAAGAGCACAGGTAAAGGTAGACAAGCCTAGCCAGCTGGAGGACCCTAACTCTGTCTTCCTTCTGGAATACAAACAAAAGAACCCAAACAGGAGTTGCTCTTGCCCCATTTCCAACAATAGCCACTGAGACGACTCTTCTTAGTAGCTAACATTCTCCCCTTTCATACTTATTGGCTCCTAGGAATATCTCTTGTTGTGGGGGAAGGCATTAGCAAGGATCTCATTCTCAACCTAACAGCAAAAAAAGGAGGGGTATGGCTGTGAATAACATGAAGGGACCTTGCACTTCTGAATTTGCCACTACACTTCTGGTTGCAGGACAATTAACAGTCACAGTTGCCTCAAGACAACCAGCCTCATTGCACAGGACACTGACCAGGCTCCTAATCTCCTGCAATTAACCTGCTCTTTCAGCAAGTCACAGCCCAAAGCAAGATAGGCTACAGCAGAAGTTCTCAAGCTATGCCCCATGGACCATGGTGGTCCACAATTTCTAGTCAGGCAGCCTGCAGGAAGATTTTGGAACCAATCAAGAATACCTGTACTTGGCCCTGAAAAAACTGTTAAACATTATACCAAACATTACAGAACTTTGCTTAAATAAAAAGGCATGTACAATGCATTAGATTTATGAGACTATGGTTATTAAAATATGAGTTATGGGTTCGCTTTAAGTTGTAACACAAAGCAAAGTTTATTATATGGTCCACCAAGACCCCCAACAATTGTCAAATGGTCTGCAAAAAGTATGAGAAGCAGCACTTCCACTGTGGAAATACAGGAATAAAGAAAGTTGCACTGTTCGTGCTATCTTCACAGCCAACAAATACTTGTAGGTTTCTTTGCCATCTGGAAAAGTCATTCTTCTCTCCTTCCATTGCTTTCTCTACCTAATCTGGCTTTCCATATCCTCACTGGAGTAATTCAATCCATGCTGATCAGCATGTATTAAGATGTGACCTTCTCCCATTCTTGGTGCCCTTCAGCAGTGAATTTTTTTCTCTTGATTGATGGTGGCTGCTTCATCTCCGGTTCCTTTAATGGACAGGATGGGCCCTGGGGTAGAGTGAATGTATTTGATGTGTTTATATTTGCGAGTTATATGTGATGAAGATATCATTGTCAACCACATAACCCAGTTGCATCCTTTATAGATTGGGAAAGCATTTTAAAATGCATTTCCTGAATAATGAGAATTACTAAAATTGGTTACAGCAAGGCCACCAGGATAGAACACCTCTTCACAGCTAACTGTGTCAATAAAAATCCATACTGCAATCTGCAGATGATTAATCCATCATATTTTGATAATAGGAAAGACTCTGTCCCACCCCATTAATTAGAATGCTGCCTAGAAACCATGAGAATAGATCTCAAAGGGGAACTAAAGTAAACTTGCTGAGCAATGTCTTTAAGTGACTGTGATGTTGTCTGAGGGACTGTTAACAAGCTGCAACAAATAAATGCTCTCAGTTGATGCAATTAACTATAAAAGCCCAACACATAGCTCAGTTAACAGACAGCCCAGTACTTTGCTTTTAATTGATATTTGGATCAGGCTGATGGTGTGGAATATATCTAGGGGAAAGATGGGAAATTGAGGGGCAGAAGCAAGATATTCAACCCCTGAAGTTTCTAGTCCATTTCAAATCTAGATTTGAACATTTCAGGCATAGATCTGAAATAATAATTTAAATAAAAGTGTTTCTGAACATTTGCAGAGTACTGTTCTCTCACCAGTGAGAGGCTGATTTAAGGGAGATAGTCTTCTAAGTCAGAATCTGTGTCCCCCTAGAATGCTTGGATCCCAGAACTAATTTGAAAAGAAATGAACCACTCAGGGGAAGAGAGTTCAGGGGGAAAATATTCTTGATTAAGTGGCTATTGCGGACTTGTCTACACAGTAATTTTACTTAATGAACAACATCAGAGGGCCAAGCTAGATGAGCCATCAACTGCAGATGTTTGGTAAACAGATTACCTTTTTCCAGGGTTTTAATGTTTAAGCCAATATTGCATAGATATAAAATGTTATGCATTATAGTTGCAATGAAGCTCCACAAACATAGGCAGAGTTCTCCGGAGCTCCATATTGCCTATTTAACAATGGGAGCCTCATGAGTGTGCAGTTCTCTGAATCACAGTGTATGGTTCTGCTTATTTACTGAATCTGTCACATGGTTTTTTACAGGACTGAAATACCAGAATAACTCACCACTTTATGCTATGTGTCCAGTACACATTTAACCATATGTCCTTTGGGTAACTTTTACTTATGCCCCTATGCATATATAATCTAAAATAAACCATCAAGTTTCCAAAACAATCCTCGCAAGCTGACATACAAATCCTAAACCACACCATCTTCCTCTGGGGAGATGTTGATATAAACATGAGCCATATGTGACAGGTGTTTTTCATTGTCAACCAGCATTCACATGAAAGTTCAGATATTGCTGAAACGAGTGAAAAACAAGAAGCAGAACAGAACTGAACCTAGGAAGCCCTAGGGCCATTAAATCAATTCTGAGTGTAATTAATTAAAAAAATCAAGGAAAACAGCCTTCATGGCTATAGATAATTACATGAGCATTCTAATTTTAGGAGATGTTGTGCCTCTGCATTTCTTCCCAAGTTGTTGTTATACATGACAAGGTATTAAACAGAGTTAAATGTAAGAGATCATCACACTCCTAACAAGCTATTCAAACAATCCTATTGAAATTATTCTTACAGAACAGGCCTACAGAGGTTTTGTCAGAAGTAAGACTCTGTAAGACCGATGGAAATTACTTTCATTTAAATTTGCACATTAGGACTGTACTTCAGTGTGGTCTGAGTGCCTGTCCAAGTGCCAAGGATACTATAAAACAAGAGTTCAGAGCTGGGAGGAAATGGTACTTACTTATGGATTTGTAAATTGTTATGAGTGTACTAGGCTGTATTGCCAAATATTATTTTACAAGAAAGCTCATCTTGTATTTATGAATGTACTTTGACCCTTGGTCATCATTTTATATTAGTCAATGGTGTTCCAATTACATCATGTCAATTCTCCATTGACATTAATGGAGCCCTGCTTGGCTTCAGCCTTCTGTTTTCATGCTGAACGTAGGACCAAACCCCACATAAAAGTTTTGAACTGGAACTAAAAGCACCCTCACATGCACCCCAAAACCAAAGTTCAAAATAGAGGTGAACTAGATAAATAAAATTTCAATTTGAATTTATCAGCTTGTCCAATATTAATCCGATATTAATTTTTTGTGATCATTGCTGAGAAAATATCTGTTTTGGTAATTGCTTCATTATTGATACTGCTACATTTCCATCCACATTTGTTCTTTTCATCTTCACCTTGAAATAAATGCAAAATGGAGAACCATTCAAAATTAGAGGGTGAGTACTCCTGTGCCTAACTGAGTTGGGAGCAATCCAACTTGAGTTTACACTGGGCTGGAGGGAATTGGATGTGGCGGACCCCTGGCTGAGCTGATAGGCCCCTGATGCTGATGGGCACTGCCAGGCTCTGCCAGCAGAAGCCCCCATCCTGGCTGAATCGTGGGTGGCAGGGGGAGCATGCCAATGATGCCAGCGGTCTGCTGGGAATGGCCAGCTTGGCAGATGGAGAGCCGATGGATGGAGAGCCAGCAGAAGCCAGCGGTAGCCCTGAAAACTGAGTGTTCTGAAGGTGTGGGGGGAGGAGTCACAAGGGGCACAGCACCCTTGGAGCACTCCTGTGGGCCCCAATCAAGCCTGAAGTTCTGGCAGCAAAAAGGCCAGCGCAGTAGAGTTATTCCAATGGTGGTCTATGGGGAGTGCTGATTCCCTAGTAGGCCTGTTCATGGGAGCCCTTCTGGCTCCTGCATGCAGCGCCTGATGGAACCTGTGTTCAGCTGGGCCAGCAGCTCCTGAGAGACAAGTGGATGCCGCAGAGCTTCCCACTGGTTCTTCCTCCACCAGCTCCCCTCCCACAGCGTCCCCCTGAGTTGGATTGTTCTATTAGTCAACCTGCAACTTCTCCTTCAGACTGCAGAATGGGATTCACATGACTGAATGCTCCTCCATGCAAAACAAACAAGCAGCCGGAAGGTGCACCTGAAAAGCCCCAACCTTCCAACCACCTATCCCCATCACTGTTTGCATATGAGATGCCAGGAGGCAGGTCTGTGGCACCACCTTTCCTTGCCAGATGCTCCTGCTGCACACAGAAGACTACATGTCAGAAGTGGAATCCTAGCCCCACTTACCTGGGAATAAGGCCCACTGAATTCAATATGACTTACTCAGAGCTTGGAAAAGTTACTTTTTTGAACTACAACTCCCACCAGCCCAATCCAGTGGCCATGCTGGCTGGGCCTGATGGGAGTTGTAGTTCAAAAAAGTAACTTTTCCAAGCTCTGGACTTACTTCTGAGTAGACATGTTTAGAACCACAGTTAGCCCCTTTGCCAGTATCTCAGCTTGAATCAATGAATAGAACCAATGTTGGTGACCCTTCAACCCTTGTCTAAGTTATTCAATCACAGATTAGTAGAGTTGGAAGGAGCTCCATAAGGCCATTGAGTCCAACCCCCTGCTCAGTGTAGGGATTCAACTTAAAGCATATCTGACAGAAGGCTGTCCAGTTGCCTCTTGAATGCCTCCAGTGTTGGACAGCCAACCACCTCTCTAGGTAATTGGTTCCATTGTCGTATGGCTCTAACAGGAAGTTTTTCCTGATGTTCAGCTGGAATCTGGCTTCCTGAATCTTGAGCCCATTATTCTGTGTCTTGCACTCTGGGATGATCGAGAAGAGATCCTGGCCCTCCTCTGTGTGACAACCTTTCATGTACTTGAAGAGTGCTATCATATCTCCCCTCAGTCTTCTCTTCTCCAGGCTAAACATGTCCAGTTCTTTCAGTCTCTCTTCACAGGGCTTTGTTTCCAGTCCCCTGATCATTCTCATTGCCCTCCTCTGAACCAATTCTAGTTTGTCTGCATCCTTCTTAAAACTGGACACAGTACTCAAGATGAGGCCTAACCAGTGCCAAATAGAGGGGAACATTTATAGTACTTCATGCTCTTTATAAACTATACTTCTGTTAATGCAGCCTAAAACAGCATTTGTCAAAATATGTCCCCTATTAAAATAGTTGCCATAGATTTAGAACACTGAAACACTGCTCCCTGACATGTTTGATGAGCTCTTCTTATAATGCCTGAAGACAACTATACATAGCCTTCATTCAGTGGCAAGAGGGATATATACAGTAAACACAAAGTTGCAGCTAGGTATGTATAGTCCTCTTTGCCTCAGTTCACATGTTCATCATATGGTTCATAGTTATTATCACATTCAATCCATATCCCCTCAAATATTTATCTGTTGTTTAGTATTATTGTAGTTCTTGCACTTCTTATATTTATATCCAATCTGTATATTTACATAGTACTTGGGATTGTCATGATGGATAATGCAAGCCCTCTTCAGGCTTTCAGCCTGAACATGGAAAGGTAAAATATGCAAAGGTGAAAACCCTGATAATGCAGAGTTCCCAGGAATCAGGAGGCTTCCAAGTGTGCAGCTGCACATGCTTAGAAGCCCCCTTCAGAGCCTCATGCGATACATGCTAATGCTGGCTATAAAGAGGTTGGGGCCACTGCACATGGAACCACTGGGAGCAGAGATGGTGTAGGCCCCCTCACTGCCACACACAAACTTTTTGCCCTTTCATGTTCAGGCTAGATGAACAGGAGCTCATTGGTATCTGCCTGTGTAGAATCCATGAAGCACTAGTGGCCAAGATACAGCACCGATAAATCTGTTCCATAAGAGCAATATTGCACATAGAAAATTAAACTAATAAACAAGAGAAGCCTAGAGATTACATTGTCAATAAGCAGAATAGCAGGAAGAAAATAAAGATCTTGGCTGTTATTATTTCCCCCAGTATCCTAATATATTAAATTTGCTTGTATATATCATATGGGGAAATGGGGATGGGGAATTTCTTTGGCCAGGGATGAGAAGCCTCAGGCCTGAAGGCCAAATGCAGACCTCCAGGCCTCTCTATTTGGTCCTCAGGGCTCTCCACATGCCACACCCCATCCCCAGGTGATACACCTCCCTGGCCCCAATCTACACCCTCCTTGAGTGCTTTTGACTGGTTGGAATGTGTCCTTGAACTCTGATAATGCCTCTTAACTTTCCTAGATGCAGGATGGAGAGATGGGGGGGTACACATAGAAACTCCTAACGTTACATCCCTGGAATGTAGCCTACTATACAATGGTGAAAATCACATCTGTTATGTTACCACATTTGCCTCCTGCCTCACCCACCAATGGCATGCAGCCCTGGAAGGTTACTCAGGAGTGAGTGTGGCTCTCAGGTTGAAAAAGGTTCCCCACCCCTGCCTTAGGCCATGGCTGGTGTCAGCACCTGAAAGGGCCCATTTCTAACAGCTGCCCAACTCCACACCACACTGGTGACTGGAACCTTCATTGATTCACAGCGTCTCTATCTTGGTGTCACCATGGGAATTCTGAGAAAATTTAACTGATGTGTGGGTCATAGCTACTCAGGAAGTCCTGCCTTCTGAAGGGGTTGTCCACTGACACAGGATGGGGCTCACTAGAAGGCACTTTGCTAGTGCTGGGTAGGGTGGCTATATGTCCTACTTTACAGAGAACAGTCCTCTTTTGAAGGTGTCCTCTGTTTGAGGGGTTGTCAGTCAAGTCCAGTTTAAAGATAAACCCTAAGAAAGGAGAGTAGGAGTCTTGAGGTTGCCGTGGACAGCACATTGCACAGGCACATGGGTCCACTATACATCAAGAACCTGAGGCAATTTGCAGATGTCTTACTTGTCAAACTGTCCTTGGTAGATTTGGAAAAGGGAGGAGCAGTCTCCAAGCCGAAATAGAACCACGTTAAGGGATCCCAACAGATGCTGTCACTCCCTGCTCAGCTCTGCAGCACACAGCTGAGGCAAGGGGGCTGGAAGGGGGGGTGGAGGAAGAAGCTAAAAGTGTCCTGCAGAAGATTAAAGGGCAGCATCAGACAGCACACTCTCTTGGTCCCAGCAGGGGGGGGGCAGGGGAAAGAAGCAATACTGAGGAGACAAGGAGAAAGTGAAAGCAAAGCAAAGGGGTGCAAAGGAGGAGGTAGAGTGGAACACCGTATGCTATGAAGGGAAATGGGGCTGCTGCAAAAAGCTGCAAGGAGGAAAAGGGGAAGAAAAGAAGGGAAAAAAGGGTCTGGGGCCCCCATCCCCAGTGGCACATCAGTGAGAGAGAAAAAGGATGACAGACGGATAGGAGCAGATGCTGTGCAGGAAGGAAGGGGAGTGGGAGACTGAACTGGGCTGAAATGCTAAATAAAAGCAAATAAAAAGAGTGATGTCTGGTGATGAAAAGGGGTAACCAACTATTGACATAAGGCCCCCTCCAGGTGGTTCTCTGAAGAGAAGAGATTACCTCGGGTTCTGAGGGCTCCTGGGATCTTAGACAGACTGGATTGGATGCTTTATGGACTCAGAAATCCAGTGTCTGAATCCCTCACATTTTTGGATTCTACCCCATGAGAGGGTAACTTAAGACTATCCAGCACTCCTTGTAAGCTGATGTCAAGATCTTCCGCAGCAATGTTATTCTAGTTAAAATAAATAAATGCATACTCTCTAACAGAAAAACAATGCCTGGGCCGGATTATGACCGGTTTCCAATATGAGTTCTGATGTTGTCTTACTGAAAGTTCATTTTTAAAATCAGTAATTCCACTAACTCTCTCTCTCTCTCACACACACACTCTCTCACACATATAATGATTTTTAAAATAAAGGGCACAAAACAGCAAAGATGTCTTTACCTTTGGTAGGAATATTGATCAGAAATTATTCCCTTACCTCACAGAGCTGCGTGATTATGGCAATGATAATAACAACACTAATAAGAATAATATACAAAGATATTGTGCCACTAACAGATAGAAACAATTTTATACCTAATGGGATTTAAGTAATAAAAGCTGAAGGGGTGCATCAACTGCAAGAAGATTAGATACATTACGCTTTCCTCAGTGTAATAAAACTTGTCAAATAAAGCTGAATAAAATCTCCTTATCTGTGTCTGTGGCTTATTTCTTCCCCCAGCCTCTTCTCTCTCCACAGATCACAGAAATGACCATTTCTCTGGAATGGTTACACACATGACAGTTCAATTAGAGTCAAGTTAGTGAAAGTTATTGCAGGAGATTCCCTCCCCCCCCCTTCGTTTCACAGAAGCCCAGGGCAGCTGTAGCACTGGGAAGGAATGAGGCAGATAAAAATAAGGACCCACAGAGCCAGGCTGTCATTACAGGCTGTGGATTGTTTCTAAACAAGGGATTCCATCTCCAAGGGGTACCAACCTGCATTGCCATGTGGCATCAATGCAAGGAAGGATCTGTGGTCCATGTTCAGATGCCAAAAACCTGTCGGAGACATTTTGACCTCTGTCCACAATAAAGAGCCCCAGTGTTGCTACATCCATGCTTCCCATACTTGTTTTCCAGTAGAATGCAGATAGGAGTTGACCTGCATCACTTGTGCAATTGGTCTTATTCACCTGCGGCTTTATGCTATTTCCCCCTTCCAAAACGTGGTTTTCACAGAGTGGGTGCTAGAGATTGTGGGCCATGAGAGAAGCTTGGAAGAGTGGCAGGGGTGGGGAATTATGAGGATGATGATGATGATGATGATGATATCTATTTATTACCCAACTTTCACCAGCATGTCCCAGGGCAGGTGACAACATTTTAAAACTCAATATCAAAAAGAGTTAAAAGAAATTATAGTTGCTGGCTTAGAGTGGGTCCTGAGAGCACATATCTCAGGTGTCAAAGTCTAAGAGAGGCTTAGGAAATGTGGGGGGGCCTCAGCCCCTATCTAAGTGGCTATTGTTTACTATTATCAACAGTTGGGTAGGGTATTTATTTATTTATTTATTTATACCATCCCATAATCAAAGCTCTCTGGGCGGTTTACAGCAGTAATGGGTAGAATGGGTTTTTAACTTTGCATGAGTAAAAATCCATTACCACTTCAACCACAGAGCCCAAATTTATGTGCTGGAATTCTAGGACTGTGAAATTGTCCCATGATATTATTATTATTGCCCCACCTTTCATGAGGCTCACTGTATGCCTCAGCACCACAATCAGAAAAGAAAATCCATTCAAGCCAACGATGTCTGATGGAACTAGCTCGGTAGTGGGTGACTTACCACTGTAAGAGCCCTTTCAATGAAGAGAACTCCAATGACCTGTTGCTGCCACTGGAGCAACCACCCTCCAGATTGTGTGTCCCAAGGAGCTCAGGGCAGCATACACAGCCCTATCCTATTTAATCATCACAACAACCCTGTGAGGTTCATTATGCTGAGCCATTGACTTGCCCAAGATGGGCCAGGGAGCTTCAGGGCAAAACAGATATTTGAATGCAGCTTTCCACCTGCTAAACTTCAAAAGCCATAGCCACTAACCCAGGGATGGGGTATCTTCTCCAGTTTAAGGGCTGCATTCCCTTCCGGGTATCCTTTCAGAGGCACATGCCAGTGGCAGGCAAGGCCAGGGGCAAAAGTGGTTGGAGCAATAAATGTAAATCTTACCTTTGTACAGTAAATTAGCTTCTGCTGACACTCACAGACCACCTCCAATACTGTATCCAGGCAAGCAAGCGGTATTATTCAATAACAGGCAAAAAACCTTGCGGTTTAAGAATGTACCTATAGTCCACGGATATTTCTATCAAACTTTAAAAAGCAGGGAAATTGGGCAGCTATAGTGAATGCACCAGGGGAGCAGGAGACCTGACATCCTGTCTGAGATATTGTACTGCCCTACAAATTTGTCAAAATGCAAACACAATTTGGGTTGGTCTGATCATTTGCATGCTTATTGAGATCAATGGGATTTACTCCTATGCAATCATGGTTAGGATAGGTGAAACTGACCATGGGGGAGGGGGAGGGGGAAGAGGTAGATTGGAGGGGAGCAAAGGAAGGGGGAGGGGAGGGCAGATTAGATCATTTGCATGCTTATAAGGTTCAATGGTATTTACTCCAGTGCTATAAACTGCTCAAAGAGCTTCGGCTATAGGGTGGTCTATAAATGTAATAAAATAAATAAATAAATAAGTAAATAAATCATGCTGAATATAGGTAAAACCGACCATGTGAGGAGGAAGGGGAAGGGGAGGGGGAGGGGAGGGGGAGGGGGAGGAAGGGGAAGGGGAAGGGGAAGGAGGGGATTGGAAGGGGATGGAGAGGGAGAGGGAGGAGCAAAGGAAGGGGGAGGGAAGGGACAAGAGGGAGGGGATAGGAGGGAGGAGACAGGAGGGTGGGTTTGATCATTTGCATACTTTTTGAGTTCAATGGGATTTATTTCTGTGCAATCATGTTTGAAAATGGAAATGGACTGCCTTCAAATCGACCCTTTGAATAGGGTTTTCATGGTAAACGGTGTTCAGAGGTGGTTTTACCATTGCCTTCCTCTGTGGCTGAGAGGCAGTGACTGGCCCAAGGTCACCCGATCAGCTTCATGGCTTTGTGGGGATTTGAACCCTGGTCTCCCAGGTCATAGTCCAACACTGACCTGGGGGAGGGGCAGGGAGGAGAGGGGAGGAGATTGGGTGGGTGGGCACTGGGCAGAGGGGAAGCCCCTTTCCTTTCCACATTGTGAACAGTATCATTGCTTTTTAGGGTTTCCCCCACCTTTTTATTCAACAGCAGACACATGTAGCCTCCCACCCAAATTTCAACCAAAGCTGTCCCTGGCCACATCCATACCAGGCCTTTATTTCACTTTGGACAGCCATGGCTTCTCTCAAAGAATCCTGGGAAGTGTAGTTAGTGAAAGGTGCTGTGAGTTGCTAGGAGATGCCCTGTTCCCCTCACAGAGGTTCAATCAGAGTGGCTGACTGTTAAACCAGCCACTGGAGTTCTGTCAGGGGAATAGGAGTCTTCTCTCAGCACTTTTCACAAACTACACTTCCCAGGATTCTTTGGGGGAAGCCATGACTGTCTCAAGTGAAATCAAAGTCTAGTGTGGGTGTAGTGATTAGGCAAGCCCAGCAGCTGTGAGTCTGGCTTTTAGAACACTGACAGCTGGTTCTTACTGAGCATGCCTGACACTATCATTCAGTTCAATGCAAAATTTATTAAATTAATTAAAAATCAGCCAGACCTTTTTTAAACTTTTCAACTGCAGAAGATGAAGATCAGAGTGTGGGACAAGTTCAGTAACAGGATTACAGGTACTCTGTGAACACGGCTGATTTTTAGTTAATTTGAGAACTCTGCAGAAAAAAAGTCCAAAGGGGCTGTGGGTTCCCCCCCCTCTTTTTAGACTTTGAACTCTCTATTCCCTCTTACTGTTTTGTGTATCACCTCAAAATTGAGAGGGTTGTTAAGCAAGCATTTCTGAGTTCAGGACTATAAGTTTTGTAAGGTTTTGTTTTGAAATGAGCTTATGGGAAGCATCAGAATGGCATGGGGGTATTCACAGTATATATCAATTTAACATTGCAGAATGTGAAAAATCCATGCTGGCTATAGTATACCACCACTCTCATGGCTATATAATCAGAGTTCAAAGACACATTCCGGCCAAGCAAAAAACATACTCAAGAGGTCTGTGAAATAGGCCCTGTGAGGGTCATAGCTTATAGAAAAAGAGTGTGACTGCGGAATCGGGGTGGCATGAGAAGAATCCTGAGGGCCTTTGGATTTATTTATTTATTTATTTATTTAATTAATTAATTAGTATTCTGCCCTTCCTCCCAGCAGGAGCCCAGGGTGGCAAACAAAGCATTTGTGGTTCCCCATCCTTTCATTAACCTATACTTACTCTGAGAGCTATGCTGGGGATGCTTTAGGTATAGAAGAGGATGTCTTAAGGGAGCAAGACCTAAACACTGGTTGGAGCATTGCTATTGCCACTTGCAGAAAAACCCATGAGGGCCCACTGATTTGGGAAGGGATCTGCCACAGACAGCACTTTGACAAGGTCACCCATAAATCTGAGGCCGGCTAAACATTGTTATAATCTCTGAACTGCAGATCAAAGAAGCAAGAGACCCTAAAAGTCTAAGCTCCTCAAAAGTACGTAGAGTTCCAAACATTTCATTTTCTTCAAATGAAGCCCATAAGGTAATTTCTTGGCACATATATGTGTGTATTTTACTGACATAAATTAGTTGTTTATCTAAAACACAGGTACTGTGTTAAATATTTTGCGTGAAAAGCAGCCAGTGCTGCATGTTTCTGTCCACATTTGGGTTGCCTTCAGCACCTACGTGAAAGAAGGCTATTTTCCCCCCAGAGCAAGATGACTAAATTTAAGGATTAAAGCTGAGCGATAGCTCCAAGGCAATGTACTATCTAAAGACAAAAACATCAGCTGTAAATCAATGCTTATCGACTGAAGTAAATGAGAGCATTACCTGTAGGTAAAAAAGGTTTGCATATTTATTACTTCTGTGCTTATTTAAGAGGCTCCCACTTGAAAGCTCTTGGAGAAATGTTTAAAGTATTAATAAAATGCGGACACAATCGATGCCTTCAGATCCTTGAAATAAACTAAATGTTAAATCACCAAACTCCAACTTATTGGGATGAGAATTCGGGAACTCCTTCCAATGTGAGTATAGAAGGAGAGGATCAGGCAGAGACGGCTCACACACAGGAGCACAGGCTAACCAGTCCTTGAAGGATATATAGCCAAACCCCTATGTTAACAATATAATGTTACCAGTATGTTGTTTGGGGGGTGGGGAATGATGAAGTAGTGTAGTAATTAACCAGTATGAGCACAATTTGTACTGCTAAATTATGATGATGATTCATACTTGTTTCCCACCTTTCCCTGTAAGGTCCCAGGGCGGTTTACATCTAAAAAATGTAAAATTGTATAGTCACACAAAACTACCCCACCGCATCATACCATAAAATATGTACATATCATCAGTTAAGCTAACTGATGAAAACACTTTGCATACGTGGCCCCTGGAGATGTCTGCTGATAATTTTGGTGTCTTTAAAGGATGGTGAGAACACAAGGTCCTACTGGCCTGCGCTCTGTTCATGGGATAGGAGCACTACCCTTTCAGCCATCCCTCTCCTCCCCACCTCCCAGCAACAACACCGAATGAGCCACATTTGAAGGAAAGGGTTCACCATCTTTTCGGACAGCAAGCTTCTAGGTCATATCCACTCCTTGATCAACACCTCTTCTCCCCAGGCCATGCTCTCACCATCCCTGCTCTATATTTTCCTCCAGGGCTTTTGCCTGGCTGCAATATGTCTTTGAACTGTGGTACTAGTAACACCTCTTGTTTGCCTGAATGTAGGGTGGAGAGATATGTGTGTGTAGAAACCTCTGACTTTTGCGTGGGTGGAATGTAACCTACTGTACACAGGTGACTAATATCCATTATTTTGCCCACTTTTGTCTCTGGTCCCATCCATGTTTTGCCTGTTACCCTGCCTACCACTGACATGCGGCCCTTAGACAGCCAGTGTGGTGTAGTGGTTAAAGTGTCAGACTGGGACCTGGGAAACCAGGGTTCAAATCCCTGCTTGACTATGAAACCCATTGGGTGATATTGGGTCAGTCACTGTCTCTCAGCCTAACCTGCCACATTTATTTATTTATTTATTTTTATTAAAAATATTTCTATCCCGCCCTTCTACCCTATAATAGGGCACTCAGGGTGGCTTACAAAAATAAAATCAAACATGTACATAATAAAATTGTAAACAGTAAAATCACAAAAACATTAAAATAAATTAAAATACAATTAAAATACATATGGTGGTTGTGAGGATAAAATAGGGAGGGGGGAGAACCATGTTTGTAGGCCACCTTGAGCTCCTTGGAGGAAGGGTGGGAGATCAATGTAATAAATCAATAAATAATAAAGGTTGCCCATGAGAGAATGTGGGCCTTGGGCCACAAAAGGTTTCCCATCCCTGACTTAGAGTATAATGTACCGACACTCCAATCATTTTTCACCAGGAGATACAGTGTTCAGCCCTGGCTCTGGGATTTGTAATGCTGAAGAGTTGCTTTTTAATCTTTCTTCTGTTCCTTGACAGAACTTCTCAAAAACCTATCTACAACCAGGCTTTATGGCTCCTCTGCCCTCCTTTAAAGATGACCTCCATCTGTCCTAGAAATATATTAGATTTTAATAAGAAATGAGCAACGAGACTTTTGTAGCTCAACGAAAAATGGTACTGAAGAACTGGAATGTCCTTGGAAGAGCACTTCTTGAGATCCATGGCAGGGCTCTTGCACCTACAGCTGAAAAGCCTCTCTGACACATTTCACTCTACCTTCATCACCCCGAGGGGGTATCGAGACTCTGCTTCTGACACCATGCTAGCTCCTCACAAAGTTATGAAGGGCTCAGCAGCAGCAGCAACAAAATAGCAAAGCAAGCAGTCAGACTATCAACAGAAAGATGCAGGGATCAATATTCAAATTGTGGAGGCTTCTTGCTGTCTCTGGCATAAATGTCATTCCTTCCTGAGGAAGGCAAAGTAGCAAGATAGAATTTCTTTTCAGAAAGTTGCTTCCACACAGACAATAAATATGTGGAGTGGGGGTGGGACAGTGTCTGCTGGTCCCATCCTGGCCCTGATGTTGCATGTCCTTCCAGTTCCATACCCAACTTTTGCACATTCAGCACGGCATCTTGAAAATACATTCATGCAGCTGTATGGTCACCAAGGCTCTCCCTTTCAGATGCTGTACCCAACATGAAGCTGATGGGGATGGGGCTAGTAGTACAAGCAGTGCTAGGCGTGGGGTCAGCAGGCATAGTTCCATAATTCTCCCATGTGATTTGTCAATCCCGATTATATGGGAACCTTATATACATACAGCCTGATATGCCTTGGTGCCTCTTTCCAGACACTTTGCTGAACATGCAGAGATTGAGGTGAGGCTGGTGGGACACGCGATGTTGGGGTAGGGTCAGCACGTGTGGTCCCTCATTCCATGTGGATAAGTAGACAGCACTCTGAAAAGAGCTAGAGGGGAAAAAAGGAAAGGAAGAGCCTTGATCACATTAGAGATAAGATTGGTGGGGTGATTATTAAGGCTGCATACACACTATAATCATAAACACAATTAAACTACATTCCCTCCCCCAAAAAAGATTTCTGGGAACTATAGTTTATTAAAGGTCCTGGGAACTGTAGCTCTGTGAGGGATAAACTACAGTTCCCAGGATTCTTGGGGTGTGTGTGCTACTTTAAATGCTCTTCTTTTAGAAGTTGTTTTCCTTGTCATTTATATGTCCACCTGCCAACCCATCACAATAATGGAATGTTATAGACAGACTAGGAATGTAGGGAGTTGCCTTACACTGAGTCAAACCATTGGTCCATCTAGCTCAGTACTGTCTATTCAGACTGGCTGGGGCTTTCCACAGTTTCAAACGGGTCATTCCCAGATGTACCTGAAGATATCTTTTATCACAATCACAAAAAAGTCACAAAAAGCCTTTAAGGCCTTCTGAAATTTCTTAAGCATTGCATCCTACAACAGATCCACTGGGAGGAAGTTTTAAAGGCATGGGGTCACCATGGAGAAATCCCTCTCCCTCGCAGCCACTAACCTCACTGTTCTAGGTGGTGGACACACCTACAGTGCCTCCATTGCAGATTTCAATGTGGCCAGGAAAATATGGGTGCATGTGGTCCAACAAAGAGCTTGAGCCCAAACCATTTAAGGTTATAAAGGTTAAAACCAGCACTTTTAATTGGGCGTTGTACTGGAAGCAAGTGCAGCTGGTACAGAAAAGTTGTTACAAAAAGTAACTGGGGGAAGGGCTGTAGCTCTGTGGTAGAGCATCTGCCTTGCATGCAGAAGGTCCCAGGTTCAATCCCCGGCATCTCTAGGAAGGGGTAGGAGAGATTCCCATCTGAAACCCTGGAGAGCCACTGCCAGTCAGTGTAGACAATACTGAACTTGATGTACCAATGGTCTGACTCAGTATAAGGCAGCTTGCTATGTTCCTAACGGCCTCACTTGTGTGCAAGCAAATATTCACAGCTACCTAGATGATTCCATAATGTAGATAAATACAGAGGGTGTGCACGTGCTATTTCTGCTGAAGGAATGCCACTGAAAATGTTTTTCCCATGGTGCATGATCTCTTTCTAATCCATAAGATTTAGATGTATTTATGGCACAGAACTCAGGCATCTTGATAGGAGCCTCTGCATTCCTTCCAGTGGCCACCAGAAACATGGAGCACAGGTACAGAGTCTAACAACATGTGGACCAAGCTCCATGTGATTGGTGCTTCTGACATTACAACCTAGGTGGCTATCTCAGGCTGCATTCACTGGCATCCCATGTTGATTTTAACTACATAATAACTTTAACAAACACTCTGGCCCCAACCCCTGAGAATATAAAATCTATGCATGGGACTTCTGCTACAATCAAAAGCAGCCCAAATCAGTCTGCTTACAAAAATAACAACAGCTCTTAAGTCAAGTAGGCAGTTTCAAGCTTCAGTTTCCATCTTCGTTATCCCATACCCCCTAGCATTGGTTTAGCTGCTGCCCATCACTGCTATATTGAGCCAAACATTTGGCTAAAGAGATATTAAAAATGGAGATGGCAAAAGGTGCAAAGCAAAGGGAAGCAGAAAATGCTGTGGCTCAAGGATTGGTACTAAATTAAAATGTCCCACACCCTGAATATTAGAAAACTCATTTAGACCCTCTAGATTATAAGCCTTGATCAGACTTTGAGCTAACATTTTTAGACTTGTATTGAGGATAATGAACACAAATAATGTACTTAAAATAAAATAAAATTCTGCAGATTGAATCAAATTCACCTCTGCAAGCAGGTCTGAAAGTGGCCACAAAGATTTTTAGCTACCTATAGGCCTTGACTATAATGGCTAATAACTGCCTTCATATCTGCAAGTATTTTTTATAAATAACCCCCTAAAATGGGATGATCTAATCTAAACAGCCAAACCACTGGAGAGTTGGGAACATTTTCTGCCGCAGATCTGGGATATGTCCTTCTACTTCTTCTTTAAATTGATGAATTCCAGACACCTCAGGGAATTAAAAGTAGGGTATTCACTTATACATTACCCCCCAACAAAAATGAAAGAGGAAATGCATGGCAAAAGAAGAACAAAACAGGTTATGGATTTGCATACTATTTGCATATGTATAGATGTACATTTAGAAATCATTTTGATCATGTAAATAGAAATGTAATATGCTTCACTGAAGTGACGGACTGTGACCAAATGACCTGTATAATTTCCTGTTCAGTCTGGTCTTCAGGTGCTGTTGATGGGCAACTTCAAGGCCCTTGCCACTCTCTTAGGACTGATTCACACGCAGGTTAAATTTCGGATTAAAGACACAGCTTTTGACATTGTGATAGATTTGTAAGGTTTACACTTCCAATCTGCTGTTCTCCATTCACACAACAGACGTTCCTCTGGAAAGGTTTAGTATTGCTGTTTCCTTGTAGCCCCGCCCCCAAATTTACATGTTTAGTCCCTCCGGAGTATCTACATTGCTGATGGAGAAGGGTTTCCCCCCCCCCCAGTTTATTGTTTCTTATCAATTGCACACTAAAGCTGGGAGAGCATGTGGGGGTGCAATAGACATGGAAAACTTTTTCTGTCAGTTTCATTTCCTCCTGCAATATTTATAGTAAAACCCCTGTTGCTGCTGGAGAGTGGTGGAGGCGCTGCTGCTGCGACTGCCCAGCCTGGCTTTCAGCAGGAGCCCAGCAACCATGGCCTCTGCTTCAGTGAGCACTGCCAGGCCATGCAGGTGGTGGCGACAGCTGTAGCCAGCAGTTACCCAGGCATCACTGTGGAGCCTCGGTCTGCCTGCCAGGCACCCGCCACTGTCTCCTTAGACCATGGCAGTTGCCGTGAGAGGCTGAGCTGGAAGTTGCTGAGGAGGAAAGCCCCTGCCAGGTCCGCCCAATGGAGTGCAGTGAGAAGCTGGTGCTGTACCTGGCTGAGGTAGAAAAGCAGGACAAGTACCTGTGGCAATATTTATAGTAACCCCCCCTTTTTTACTAAGTACTTATGAAATACAATTTTTAGGGAGACAGTGTCTGTGTGTGGGCGTGTGTTCTGTCAGATCGGGAGAAAGGGGGGAAAGGAAGGCTAGAGCAACTGGAAGCTGCTGAAATTCATGGAGAGTAGTGGATGGAGAAAGAGGAGTACACAGCAAAAAACATTGGAACAAAGCACCTACATGCAGGAATGCAGCAAAGCAGAGATGGTTTTTCCTTCACTTTTCACATTTTCTGGAGATTGGTTTAATACAGATTTAATGGGGAAAGTGGTGACATACCTTCACCTTGCCTGCAACATCATGTGACCTCTGCGAATTAAATGGGGATGCAAGTAGCACCAATCTCACATTAAATTGCCATGTGAACCAGCCCTTAGTCTTTACCTGTAAACCCTATTTGAACCAAGCAGTCGTTCAAGTAGAGACCCTTCCGTAAAGTAGGACACATCATATTTCTAATTTAAAGTGTGTCCCCAGCAGAAGTATATTTAAAGGAAAAAGAGTCATATAAGTGGGAAGAAAGACTTTGGGCGCAAATAATCCTTTTGTAGGGTTAATGAATCAGGAATGTAGGAAATTTCCTCACAATGAGAAAAAACAATTGGTCCATCTAGCTCAATATTGCCCACACTAACTAACAAGCTCTCCAGGGTTTCAGGCAGGGGATATTCCCAGCCTGATGCTAGGAACTAAACCTGGGACCTTCTGCATGCAAGGCAAATACTCTGCCACTGAGCTACAGCCCTTCCCTTAGCCCTTTACTCTCCATGTCAGACGAATGGTTCATCTAATTTAGGAATAAGGAATCTGTGGTTGAGGTTCGGGACCTGAGCTCCTATCAGCCCCAGCCAGCATGGCAATGGTCTGGGGTGACAGAAGCTGTAGATCAGCAACATCTGGAGGGCTATAGGTTCCCCATCCCTGGTCTACTCTGAGAGGCAGAAGCTTTATATCTTGTCAGACTCAGGTCTTTCTCAGCCCTTCTACCAAAATTTATTTTAGCTGAAGATAACGGGAAATCGAACCTGAGGGCATATGTATGCAAAGCACATACTTTTTCACTGAGTTATGAGCCCTGTCCTCAGCAAATCGCCATCTCTGCCAATCCAGAGCTGAGTAGTAGAATCATGTTTTAATTTCTTTTCTAAATTGTGCTTTCTAGTGAAGCATTTATCTCTTCATGTTTACCAATAAATACCCATCTTAGTTTAAAATGCTCCAGTCTAGACTAGCATACAACTAATACCCTACATGCTTAGATGCTTTGCAATGCTACTAGTCTGCCTAGGCATTGCTTGATACCAGGAACAACTCCATTCAAAGGGGAAGAGGAGGGTTAGAGAACTGCCTAATGCCCCACTTGGTGCACTCACTTTGTTTCTTTCCTATCCCATTCTCAGTGGGCATTTTATGTCTGTGTTTATTTTATAAGAACATTTCTAGCCCACCCGTCATCATATGATCCCAGGGCAGGTTACAATACAATAAAACAGCACTTTACAATAGAATCAATTTAACACAACTTATAACAAAATATGACATCATTAAAAATACCCAGGGAGCCAGGGCATCCTACACTTTTGAGGAGAAACAGTATAGACGGGGTTGGGGGTAGCTACTGACCGCTGTGGAAAAGGCAAGAGAAAGAATGCTTAGACTACACAAGACTGCCATGTCCAATGAACATGTACATAGGCAATAACTTGTGAGATTTACTGGAGCCAATCAGAAGCAGTGTTCAAATAGCACAAGCACTTGAAAGGGAGTTGCAGGCCCAAGTTCCTTTCCGGAAAAGACAGTTTTCTTGCGCAGAAAGGCTATAGCTCAGTAGTCAAGCATCTGCTTTACATGTAGACCGTCCCTGGTTCAACCTATAGTGTCTCTAAGTAGGACTGGGACAGTCTTCTGTTCCACAAGAGTAACAGAAATACTCTTGCCAGGGTGAGTGGGGTTCTCTGTATTGTTTCATTACATTTCATTAACCATCTTGCCTGAGATGGCACTTTTCCAATTAAATATCTTTGTTTCGATGCTTCCAGTTGAAGATCACTGTTAGAACAGAACCAATAGGCATGGTACCCTTTCAAGTTATAAAAGGGATGCTTTTCTATCAATGGTGCCTCTAAATGAATGCAAAGCTGGAAACCTCAAAGGAATAAATGAACGGATTCAGCAGCTAAGCATCCATTCCTTCACCTCATGTGATCACTTTGTTTCCCAGATTTGTGGGACTCTTTAACAACTCTACCAAAGGCAGGGCATAGTCCCAGAACCTCAAATTACGAGTTCTATCAACAGACCTCCATGCCATGAGTTAATGCCTTGAAAGTGCTATTTTGTTCATCACAATTGGGCTTTTTACGGCACAATAGCTCTTCCAGCATGAAGCAGCACTTTTGTCTGTTTGAGTGTCCTTAGGTATGTGCAGTTTTGAAATTTCTGTTCTTCGTGTTCTGACGTGAGCGTAACCTCTGACAAGGCACTTGAATAACTCCACATTGCTATGGGGAAATCAGCTAGAGGATTTTATAATTGAAGATGAAGTTTAACATATGAAAAGGCAAAAGAAAATGAGAGGAACTATTCAGAAAGAAGTGAATAATGGGCATATGGGGGAAAAGCTATGTGATGGTACTTTCAGAGAGCACATTTCAGATAATTTTCCTGTCAGGAAATGAGGAAATATAATTGTGAATATTCAAGATGGACATTCTCAAAGGGGAGAAAACTTAAATACTTCATTTCTATACAAATGAGAAACTTAAGGTGAAACTGCTCCTGAAATACCAACTGACACCAGGAAAACAAATCTCAAATTATTACTGGTTCCTCTCTTTTATCATCTTAGCCAGTCTGCCTGGTCTGTCTGGTCTGTCTGGGATACCTTCCTCTCTGTCTTGATTTTTACCTTGCTTTAGAGTTGCTGTTTAGAGAGGGAAAGGAGCCAGTGGGTGGCTATTGTTACAAACAATTAAATGGATTTATGTGCTTAGCATGCTTGTCAAAGACACATATAAATCTCTTTGCTTCAAAAAAAGAGCTGCCTGCTGAACATACACAATTAATGTTGCTATATCTAATTCAAGAGGACTCTTGAGACTCAGAGGCTTAGGGAATACATGGAGAAGTGAGATTGTGTCCTCTTCTTGACCTCCATCTGAGAATGTTCATAGAGCCCTAAGCATGTCCAGTATAGGGTTGCCAGGTCAGAAGCAGAGCTTGGAAAAGTTACTTTTTTGAACTACAACTCCCATCAGCCCAATCCAGCGGCCATGCTGGCTGGGGCTGATGGGAGTTGTAGTTTTAAAAAGTAACTTTTCCAAGCTCTGGTCAGAAGCATCCCAAACCCTGAGATTTCAGTTGCTTGGAGCATACCACTCAAACTAAAAAAAATCTCTGATTGAAAATGAAGGTGTTCCCAGGTCCAGCTGAAGTGATGGGATTATTACTTCTCATTTGGTTAGGGAACCTGGGTAGGGAATATTTAACCTAGTCTACTTGCTTCTGGCAAGAAGGGTTTAATTGCCCTCAGGCCTGCCACTCACCATTGAAGGAAGAAAGGAGACTAGTGTTGCGGAGATGTTAGATGGAAACACTCAGGAGTAAAGATGGATGCCCCTGAAGGTTGTAATTCTAAGTACCCTTGCTAAAGGCCTAAGCCCCATAGAATTCAACAGGACTTACTTCTGAGTAGACACGGTTAGGATTGTGCTGTTGGTAAGGCTTTGACTCTGCAAAGATATCAATATCAAAGCAAGATTGGCAACCTCATGCCTGTAATGCCCTGCCCCTGCTTTTTAACATGGCTGCTCCAAACTTCTTTACAGACTTGACTCTTCACTGCACAGAGAGATGTGAGAAATAAGTTAAGAGTTAAAAAGATTCTCTACCCTTTCCTGCCTACCCTGTGGGCTGCCATAAACTCACTTTGACAGCTAGCCCAATTCCATTGAATAATAATTGTCAGAGAGAAAACACACATGATTTGGTCTACCTTCACAGGCAGTAGACTGGGAACAACAGCAATTGAAGCCACACTTCCCAGTATGTGAATTCTCTTTTAGCACTATTGGGCAAAAATCAAACCATCCTGCAAATAACAAGGTGCATCATCAGTGGGTTTAAGGGGGTTGAGCTGAGAACATGGAGCCACTGTTGTTGCTTCTATGAATGTAAGGGAGTGACATCAGAGGTAAATAAAATGCAAATAGAAAAAGAAAAACTAAAGACAGTGATGATTACCTAAATGCAATACCATAATAATCACAACAAGATTCCTATGAGTAAGTCAGAAAACTTACCACAACCAGTCAAATTTAAAAAATCCTAGCAGCCAGTCACCCAATGTCACAGAAATCCCCATGCAGTACAACCTGACCTGGGGGCTGCAGTTAGTGCAGAATGCTGTGGCATGATTGCTGACATGAGTGACACATAATGCCTCAGCACATAATACCTCTGCCCTGAAATTTGCACTGGTTGCAGATTTGCTACCAGGCCAAGTTCATGGTATGTTTTCCATGTTACGGGTGCCACATAATACTTGTTTTGCTCATATAAGAAATCATTCCTTTAGTGTGGCAACACTGACGCTATGGAACACCCTGCCTATTTACATTAGGTAGGCACCTTCATTGTACTCTTTTTGGCACCTGCTGAAAACATGTTTTGTTTAGGCAAGCCTACCCAGGCATGTAGTAGCTATTATATTTATCTGTTTTTTAACCATTGTTCATTTTATTATTTTGAATGTTTTTAAATATCTGCTTTTAACTGTTTTTGCCACTAATTTTATTGTTTTAATTCCTTCTGTAAAATGCTTTGAGATTTTTTACAATAAGGTGGTATATAAATATTGTAAATAAAATACATAAATACATTTTGGAGTCACTGTGGCCCTTGGGTCTCTTTCCTCTTTTAGGAACAAAGGAATCTGCCTTATACTGAGTCAGGCCATTTGGTACCATCTAGCTCAGTACTGATGATATGGACTAGCATTGGCTTTCCAGGATTCCAGGCAATAGTTTTTCCCCGAGATTGAATTTTGGACCTTTGCATGCAAAGCATGCGCCTTACCACTGAGCTACAGCACTTCCCCTGTTTAAAAAAGTATCTTTTTAAATGGTTCTTTTCAATTCACTAATGAATGCACAGCATACCTAGGGCAGGTCCACACCATTCATTTAAAGCACATTCAACACACATTTGAAGCACATGAATCCTGTCACAGAATCATAGGAACTGTAGTTCGTTAAGGATGGTGGGAACTATAACTGTGAGGGGAAAACTACACTTCCAGGATTCTTTGGGGAAGATCATGTGCTTTAAATGCAAGTTGGATGTGCTTTGAATGTATTGTGTAGATCAACTTCATAAACTTTGCCTGCATGTAATCTTTTCAATCATTATTTTAAAATAGAAATCAGCTACAAAGTTTAGTGGGTGACCATGGGCTACTCACCATATCTCAGCCTAGTCTACCCCAAAGTGAAAACAACAGAGAGGGACCATGACCACCCCAAGGAAGAAGCAACCACTTCCTTATAGCTCCAAACTCCAGTGTTACTGAACTGGGGAAGAGATGTACCCTTTAGGTTTTATAATAGGGGAACTCTCTGAGAGCCACACATGCCTGAAGCAGCAGCAGCAGCTTTGCATCCAACCTTCTTAGGTGGGGCAGCCACATTTCTATGTGTTATTTGGAGGAGAGAGGCACATAGCACCAGCCAATCCCTCCCTCCTCCACTGGTGGAGAGAATGTGAGAGCCAGGGCAGGGAAAGCGAAAGGCAGTGACCTTCCCCCTCAGTCCTTCTCTGTCCAGAGAATGTGTTAACTTACATGAATAAAGTTTAATCTGTTGAATTCTCTCACCCTTTTTTTTTGAGAGATCACCAGGAATACCAAACTCAAAAGCTTGACTTTGCCTATAGCTACAGTCCCCTTTCACCTGTTGTCCCATTGCTCTGATTCTTCATGGTAATAACAATGAGCTCCTGAGCTTGGCTTTGATGTTGCATTAGGTATCTCAGTTTTAGATTCTATCCAAAAAACAAACTTGCTCATACTAGAAATTTAGGGAATGGCAGAGGGAAAATAAATACTGTAGGATGTGTTTAACTACTCCTTGAGAGTCCCTCCTTCTAGTCTTGTTCTTGACTTTTAGATTTTCCTTCTTGTTGAACATTTAGAGAAAACGTTTTAACTGGATGATATATAAAAGACCAATTAAGCAATTGGAAACTAATTGTGGAATGCAATTGGAATTTTTTTTTACTGGTTGCTGGGTTGATTTTTCTCCCAGAAACCCTGAAAAGGCTTTCTGCTGAGCTGCACATATTGGAAAAATCAGAAATTAGGCCCGAGTTGCAACCTAGGTAAACAGCCAGACAGCCAGTGAACTGTAGTGTACACAGCAATATTTTTATTCCTCTAGGGCTGTTGTCATCCTTTGCCATCAAGTACTGAAGAAAAAGAAAAAAATACCCACTATGATTGTGAGTATAATGAGTGCTTTGAAAGAGTAACATATACATTTTTTCAGATCACTTTAAGTTATCTCTTTATTTCACCCTTTAGCAATAAGCATCCATTCCTGCTCTACTCATTATAATAACTGCAGAATAAACAAATATGCTTCTTTATTGCTGGCCTGGTAGAGAACACAACTGAAAATGAAAAGAAGAGCAAATGAAAGTCCAAGGGGTGGAGTCTAACTCTAGCCCATAATACAAAGTTCTAATATCTAACTCTGTTGGAGGCTGTTTTTTGCAAGATCACTTAAGTAATTGTAGGGCGATTGCGATCATGAAAAATCCACCCTCAGGGAAAGTCGTTGGAGAGAGACAGAGAAGATGGTGGATACTTGGCTCAGTAATACTACATGCGAGAAGGATCCGGGGATTGTTGTTGATCAAAAGCTCAATATGAGCCCACAGCATGATGTAGCTGTAAAAAAGGCAAATGCTATTTTAGGCTACATTAACAGAAGTATAGTTTCCAAATCGTGTGAAGTATTGGTTCCCCTCTATTCAGCACTGGTTAGGCCTCGTCTTGAGTACTGCATCCAGTTCTGGACAGCACACTTTAAGAAGGATGTAGACAAACTGGAATGGGTTCAGTGGAGGGCAATGAGGATGATCAGGGGACTAGAAACATAGCCCTATGAGGAGAGACTGAAAGAACTGGGCATGTTTAGCCTGGAGAAGAGAAGACTGAGGGGAGATATGATAGCTCTGTTCAAGTACTCGAAAGGTTGTCACACAGAGGAGGGCCTGGATCTCTTCTCAATCATCCCAGAGTGCAGGATACGGAATAATGGGCTCAACTTACAGAAAGCCAGATTTCAACTGAATATCAGGAAAAACTTCCTGTTAAGAGCAGTACAACAATGTAACCAATTACCTAGGGAGGTGGTGGGTTCTGCAACACTAGAGGCATTCAAGAGGCAGCTGGACAGCCACTTGTCGATTATGCTTTAATTTGGATTCCTGCATTAAGCAGGGGGTTGGGCTCGATGGCCTTATAGGCTTCTTCCAATTCTGCCATTCAATGATTCTGTGACTTTTGGGGACTCTTCCAGATGAGGTCTTTGTTGTGCAGTCACCCTGCCATTTTCACTGACTTTTTCAGAGGGTCCTGTTCTTACATTGCTCTTGGTCTTAAAACAAGCTACCATAATTTAAATAGAGGTTGTCATTGTCTGCATCCAGTGTTTCTACTCACATTCTGTGCCACACCCACACACATTCCTTCAATTTCCTGAAATTCATGACACTGTCACTCAAAAGAAATCACATCAACATGACAGTAAGATCATTCATTTCATTCTTTTTACTCCCCTCCCTCTGCCCCCCCCAAACACCCTGCAGTCAGACACAGGCAAAACCTTTTCTTCTCTCATTAGTTCATTCATTCCCTAATCGTTTTCTGCCACAGTAGCTTCTTAATTTAGCCCAAAGTTTAGTCATAATGAAGGAGGCTGAGGTCTAGCCATGCAGAGGGCTCCAGAAATTGCTGACGTTCACCCCATTTCACCCTCCCCTCCCTGCCTCCATGCATACCAACCACATAGATTCAGATTATTACTCAGATCACTGCAGACATGAAAAAATGGGAAACCTCCTTCTTTCCCGCTACATAGGGAGTGGAACACTTTCCTTTCAGCTGTTGTCTCTCTCAACGCTATCAGAATTCTCTGCTGTGCTCAGAACTGCTCCTGTACTTGCTTAGGATAGAGTTTGCTGCAAGGTGCCGATCCGCACGCATTTCGATAGTCCATCGTTTCTTTACCTATCTGGGGGTTTTTTGTTTCCGCTTTCTCTGGTGCTTGCCGATTTGATCTCCTGTACACATTTTTGGGTGCTTCGATCCACAGGGTTTTTTTTGGGGGGGGTTGCAAAAATTACATAATTGTTTTCGTAGATACTTATGTAAATGACAGCATTCCCTCTAGTTTTTTTGGTGGTGGGAAAAACATTGTGTAATTTTTAGGTAGCAGTGACACACACACACACATTTAGCACAGAGAAAGTGAGAGAGGGACAGCCCTTGGTTAGCTCAGGACAGCAGCAATGAAAGAGGGGCGGAGCGAGGCGGGTAGTGTGGATCAGTCTCATCATTATAATGTTTCCCACGCAAGAGAATCAGAATGCTCTGAGATATCTTGTTGAAAAACATGACACTGCAAGATGATTTGACAATTAACACTGAAGACATATATAGCCAATTCTTTTTGTATTATATTGTGATAACAATTTTTCCCCATAATATATAATAGACAAATGAAAATCCTGTGGTTGACACATCTTAAATTACAAAAAAAATACGTAAAATAGGGGGACGATTTTTTAAAAAAATTCTTGCCGATTGCAGTCGCAGCTGCTAAATCCATGCCTACCACAAGAGATCGGTGCTGCTCCGACGGGATAGTGAACTAGCAAATTCAGTTGGGATTTGGTACCAGGTTCGATTTTGTTGGATATTCTTCCCCATCCCTAGTACTTACAAAAAGTGATAGGAGCAGCCGAGGAAGACCAAATGTTTCCAGGACTGCATGAGCACTGCAGAGAATCCCAGAACTACCGTGAGTGGCTGCATCTGCTGGGAAGGTCCTCCAGTGAACCTAACAGCGGGGAGAGAAGAATGTGTCCCTTGGTCACATCTGAAGTGAAGTAAATAATCCAGTAGGAAGACTCTGTACAGTTGATTCCCTGCTCCAGCAGCAATGTCAGGAGGCTGGCAAGGCACTC
Source organism: Rhineura floridana (assembly GCF_030035675.1). Lineage (NCBI taxonomy): Eukaryota > Metazoa > Chordata > Lepidosauria > Squamata > Rhineuridae > Rhineura > Rhineura floridana. Next base: position 87,195,810 of record NC_084481.1, on the reverse strand, counting down.
AAAAGGACTTCACATGCCAGTTCTGGCCTGCAAGCCTGTGGCCACAACCCCACCCGTTTCAGAGGTTGGCATGTGAAATAACATCTAAGCTGATTTTGCATGATGCTTAGTTACTGGCATATTAAAGACCCAAATTCTTTACCTTATTCATTCCTTCTTGTTTGACACTATGGATCTGAAGGGTCTGTTCTATAGAAGACAGGTGAAGGTCCTTAAATAAAGAATGTCACCTTAAGGTTAGAAGACAGGTGAAGGTCCTTAAATAAAGAATGTCACCTTAAGGTGGTGCCACCATCCACCAAGTACTAGTGACTGGAGGATCATTTGGCAGCAATAAGAAATAAACAAGTGAAGTTGTTCATGAAGCACTGGGCCTGCTCGGATTGATGCCTTTGGCATCCACTCATCTCAGGTTGATGAGTTTGCTTTTTCATTCAAATAGATTGCCTCCCACTCCCATGCAAATTGCACAAGCACCGATCCATGCCTACAGCCTACCTACCTCTGATTCCCCTGCCCCCTAGCTTTTGCTCAACCTGATTGCAGGAAATAGAGTCCTTCTATCCTAAAAATCCCAGCAGGGCCTGGGCAAGAGAGATGTAGGAGGTGATGGGCTCTAATTATTTACTTGGAGAAAGGGCAGGGAGAAGTTGAGCGAAAAAAGGTGATTTAGGATCTTGACTCTTATTCAACCCATGGTAACATATAATGACTTGTCATTTTACCCTTGTTTGATTTGCTTCACCATCACCATCTAAAAAAGCCCACTTGCTTTCCCCTCCAGGGGATTAAAAAAAAAGAAACTAGCTGCCTCTTCTGTGGAGGGTAGGGATAGCTTGTGTGTGTGTGAGAGAGAGAGAGACAGAGAGACAGAGAGAGAGAGAGAGAGAGAGAGAGAGAGAGAGAGAGAGAGAGAGAGAGAGAGAGAGAGAGAGAGAGGAATTATGCTACAGCAGCACAGCACACAAGTGTTGCTTTTTGCAAAGAAAAAGCAGAGCCAAGCAAGAGAAATGCCCCCACCCTCTTCCCTCAGCAACTCTTGAAATTTTTCCATTTATTGAAATATTGTTACTATTTCACATGTGATTTTTGTATATTGTAATTTTACTGGCCATTTGGCTATATCTTTATGAAGTTTATTTTGCTTTAGGTTATAGAATGTATTTGAATTTCAGACTACCTTGAATTTGTGACTTTAAGCTTAAAGATAATAATTGTTGGGAAAAATAAATTGTTTAGTTCACATCCCACTCTGTGTGTGTTTCATGTTTTCTTATTCTTTGTAAGTACATATAGTGATGGCACCAGTATTGTGAAATGCCCTCTCTGCTGAAATATGAGAGGCTGCAATCAGTATTGGCATTCCATCAGCTTCTGAAGACACACCTGTTTAGGCAACCTGCACTTGAACTTCTGGTTTTATTAACTGGTCTGATTGATTGTTTTTAACTGTTTTAATTGTCCTGTTTTTAACTAGTTTGTTTTACTGTATATTTGAATTAAGGACGTTTTAATGTTCTGACTGAATTGCAATTTGGTATTTTAATAATATATATATATATTATAATTGATTTTATGTTGTAAACCACTTAGAAGCCATAAATCAATTATTATTAATAATAATAAAGTTCAGCAAAGTGGGTTGTAACATTCTGAATGCTTTTTTTTTTTTTTGCCAAGGATCATTTGGATGAACTTTTGGACTGAACTGTGAATTAAACATGAACCAAACTAGTTTCTTTTATAAAGGGATGGACATGAACCAGAATTAGTTCTCTTTTGGCCATGCTGAACCAGAATGTGAAACAATTCCTTTTAAAAATGAACTTTCCAAGTTCTGGCTGAGCCTGATGGGACTTGTAGTTTAACAACATCTGGAGGGCACCTCACTGGCTATTCCTGCCTTCTAGACATCGGTTGTCTAAAAACTCTAAGTTGTTTATGCATATGGTGTCCGTCTTTCTCACCTGTTCAGTCTTGAACTGCTGATGGTTTTCTTGCTTGCACAACTGTGGGAAGACACACTGTCTACCAAGCAGAAAGCCAACAGATGAAATTAAATCAACAGCAAACTATATTAGATCAGCATATGAGCTCTGAGCAGTGTCTACTTTTATTGGTAATAATGCACTCTGACAGCTATAGGATCAATCATCTTATTAAAAGTTATCTCACTCACTCACTTCCATTCTCCTCAGCGAAGCTTTTCTGTTTCACAATTGCTCCAGCTAGTGCTGCCGTAACAGTCAGCTTTGTTCCAAGCAGATTACACTACTCTGAGTCACTCATAGTTTGGATAAATAACTTATAAGGCCTAAGTGTGATAATTATTCTAATAACAATGGATCATCTGTTAGTGCTTTCATACGCAGACTGTTACATGGCCAAGCTGTTTCCACAAGGTAAAAAAGGGGGATGCACACTTTCTGCCTCTGATTAACAGAATTTCCCCCACCCCTTGATTATCTGAGAATAAAATAAGTAGACTCCTCTAAGGGAGAAGGGAAGCTCCATTCTCTCCTGCTATTGCAGGTCATCATGAAAAATATCTGCAATGTGGAGCCTGCCTTACACATCTAAGGTTGTATCCAACTAAATAATTACGTGCGTGGAACATGTTCCATGAGCCCAAAGGACCTTCTCTTCCCTCTCCTCCCCATGATTTCTCCCACCACCACCCCAAAAAAATCTGCTCTGGGTTTTCTCCCAACCCTCTAGAGCAGATGGGGGGCACATAAGGTGAGTGGAAGGAGGGGATGTTTCATTGCCCTTGCTGAAGTCATTCTGCACATGCAATGATTTAGTTGACCGCAATATATAGACTCCACCCCCAATACAGAACGCTGCATTATATGGGTTCTAAATTGCACGAGGAGCATACATGAGTAGAGAAGGATCCCCAGAGCAGACATTCAGCTCCCCCTGTGTGTGGAACATAGTGGGTATGGCTGAAGAGGGCATGACAGAGGGGGTACAGCCAAGAGGCTCATCCCCACTCTTCCCCTCATCATGTGAGGGCATAACATCTAAAGAGAGCTAACCTTAACATGGTTCTCTGGTTTCATGTTTGTTTCATGAAGCATTTATGTGATCAGAAACCAAGGTAAATGCTGGATGAAATGGCTGATGTGATATTTAAAAATGTTGTTCCAATCCTGGATGTGGGGAAAAGAGACTTGATTCCATACCTCTCAAACAGAACCGTAAGTATAAATGGGAGCAAAACTGTAACTCAGGGTAGAGACACATTTCCTGTTGTGCTGGTTGTAGTGCATCTCCACCTCTGTTTTCTGAAAATGAGGACACATACTAGTAAAACCTTGTCCCTTTTTTCTGTAAAACCTGGTGGGATCAGCTCAAGTGTTGTTGTTTTTAATTCAGCTTCAAACAGATTTTGCAACTGATTGGTAGGTCACCCTCCAGGTGTGGCCAATGGAAATGCTTTGCTGTAGGCAACTACTGCACTCACAGCCTCAGTTTATTTGAATATCAAGGTTCACAAGTATCATGCATTATCTAAGTTAAAAATTATCTATGATTTTAAACACATAACATGGAAAAACTAAAAATGAGCTGGATGCAGGGGTGTAGTCGGGGTTGTACATCTGTTACTTTTTTGGGAGTAGAGTCTCATCCAGGTCCCTATGTATGAGCCAATCACCATGAAAAGGGAGCATCTTAACCACTGAGTAGAGTCCTTGTCCTTTCCTGCTGATTGGAGCCAATCAGAGTGAAGGGGGGTGAGCCAGCCACTGAAAAGACTCTTCTCAGTAGCCAACACACAGCCTCCCCTTCCATGATGACTCCTAAGAACATCTGTTGTAGTGGAGTATAGACTTGGGAGAAAACAGGGAGAGCAAGGGAAATGAAGAAAAGGGGGAAAGGGGAGCATGGCTGTGAGAGGGTATGGTGTGACTATTGTGAAGGGATCTTGTACTTCTGAATTTGCCTCTACACTACTGGCTGGAGGAAATATGGATTTGTATGGAATTTACTTCCAACTGAGTAAACAGAATCAAACCCTCATATTGTGAGGCCATAACATAATTAGGAAGCCTTCCACTGCAACATTTTGATGAGGAGTAGCAGTGTCCGTCTGCTGCAGCAAAGATCCTTGTGTCCCTTAAAAGTCTACACATTTATTATGGAATAACCTTTCATAGACTACTACAGCCCCCTTCATCAGATACATGAAGTATTATTCTCAGTTGGCAGGTACGTTGTAGAGAGAATGTAAACCTCCATCTTTCAGATGCCCCCAAGACTCTTACAATTAGGAAGGTAACCAGGAAGATAGTCTTGGATTCTGTAGCTGATGTGGCTTCTATACCTAATGCAAAATACTGCTGTTCAAAATGATTCTGACAAGCGACCTTATCATAGAGCAGAGCAGTTTTTATTTGAAATAGCTATAATTATTTTAAAAGTTCACTACATTTCAGTAGATCCTAATAAAGGTATTATGTTGCTACTTTGGGGGGATTCCCCTCCTCCAAATTAACCAACATGGCTACCTGCAATTTTTGTCTTGGGAACCTAGGAAGCTGCCTTATACCAAGTCATGTAGAGTGACTGGCAGTGGCTCTTCAGGATTTCAGACAGGAACTGTGGTGCATTGGTCCCAAGTCGCAGGGGAACTCCATCCCGTTCATTTTTGGGGAGACGGGTCACAATGGGTCCCTTCCCTTCAGCCTGGCTTGGCCCAGCATGCGGTGCAGGAAGTGTCTGGCAGAAGCTGCTACTGCTTCTCTTGGCCATACTTGCTGGGCTGCAGGAGTTGCCTTGCAGAGACAAATACATTCAGATGTGTGACTGGTATGACATAATCTATAGCTTCCAAACTAGGGTTGCCAGGTCCATGGCCTGAGACTGATCCTGTATCTTTAGGAGAAGAGAAAGTCAGCCAAGTGCAGGTGTTCTTGCGACGCTGTAATGGGAAAAACCACAAGGTGGAATTCTCCCTCCCCCCTCCACAACTTTTAAAGATACAGAAGACCTCTTGGAGGCTGGGCCTGGCAACCAAGAGGTCTTCTGTATCTTTAAAAGTTGGGCAGGGGGAAGGAAGAAGTCCACCTTGTGGTGTTTCCCATTACAGAGTTGCAAGAACACCTGCACTTGGCTGACTTTCTCTTCTCCTAAAGATACAGGATCAGTCTCAGGCCAAGAACCTGGCAACCCTAGAAGAGGACAATCTTCTGCAGGGATGGTGAACCTCCAGCCCACAGGCCTAATTAGGCACACCAGACCTCTCCATTTGGCATGTCAGGCCATTTTGACCAAGCCATACCCACCTGCCAATCAACTGACATCATATATGAGAATCACCTGGTTTCTGAAGCACCAGTTAGCAAAACTTGGCAAGACAGCTGACTGGCAGGACCTTGCAAGAGCTTCACAGCACTTGATGTTATTATGTCAACAGGTGACTAACAGGTGGGTGATTCTGCCTACCTGTCAAATTTGCCTCCCAAACAGTAGGAGAGTTAAGGATCTGGCCTGCTGGCTGAATCCAGTTCCCCAGCCCTATTCTACTGCCAAATGCCTCCAGCCACTTGGAAAAAGTACCCTATTTCAACAATACCTGTAATATCCTCTGATTTACCTTTTAAACAATGGTAAAAAGATATCTCTAAATTTGTATGGCAAGGAAAAAAACCAAGAGTTAAATTTAAATTACTACAAGACGCCAAAGAAAGAGGAGGACTGGGATTACCAAATCTGAGACTTTATTTTGCTGCCTGCTGTTTAGTCTGGATAAAGGAATGGATTTTATTGAGAAATAAAAGACTATTGGATTTGGAGGGCCATAACCTGAAGTGGGGATGGCATGGATATCTATGGTATGACAAAGTAAAAGTAAATGTAGACTTTAATAATCATTTTATAAGACGTCCTCTGTTGAAAATATGGAATAGATATAAACCAAGGTTCTATTCGAAAATACCATTATGTGTCTCAATTCAAGAAGCGTTTTACAGAAGAGAAATGGCTGGAAAAGAGAAATGGTTAACTTATCAAGAACTATTAGAAAATGTACATGGAGAATATATAATGAAAGAGAGAGAACAACTGATAAAGGAAGGATATAGTTCTCAATGGTTTGCCTATTTACAATTGTTAGAAAGATATAAAATGGATAAGAAAATGTATGGGTTTGAAATAAGTAAATCTGATTTTGAAATAGGTTTGTGTACAAATGATGAAAATATAATTGCGAAAATGTATAAACTCTTACTGAAAATGGATATGGAAGAAGAACAAGTAAAAGAGTGTATGGTAAAGTGGGCAAAATGTTTTGGTTATAACATACAAATGGATCAATGGGAAAATATGTGGAAAAAAGGCTTGAGATTTACATTATGCTATAATCTTAAAGAAAATTTCTATAAAATGATGTACCGTTGGTACATGACTCCAGAAAAGTTGTCAAAAATGTATAGTAATGTTTCTAATGTTTGTTGGAAATGTAAACAACAAGAAGGATCATTTTATCATATGTGGCGGCTGTGTAAAAAAGCAAAATCATTTTGTGCACAGATAGGTAGGATGATGCAAAAAATTCTAAAGATAAATATTCAGTCAAAACCAGAATTTTTTTTATTGGGTTTTATGGATAAACAAATAGAAAAGAAATATGGAAGAATAATATTATATATGATTACGGCAGCAAGATTATTATATGCACAAAAGTGGGAAATGGAATCAACACCAACAACAGAAGAATGGCTATTGAAATTAATGGACTTAGTAGAGATGGATAAATTGACATGTCTACTTAGAGAAAAATCGACAGACACATTTCTTAAGGAATGGAAGCCTCTCTTGGACTTTTTGTTGAAAGATCAAAATAAAATGATGATATTGGGATTTGACGATTAACTAAGATAGCCTATGGAGAAAAGTGATCCTGTATGTATATATTAAGGGACAGGTTTGATGTATATTATATACTTATAGCTGATCTGCGACAAATCGGAAGTCAACTATTTTATTTTTATTTTTTTTGTTGTATTGTTATGCTTTTTGACTTTGTTTTGTTTGTCTTTTGAAAAATTTGAATAAAAATTATTAAAAAAAGAAAAAGAAAAAGTACCCTATTTGGCGTCTATTGACTCTTTCCCTAGTGCCACACCCAAAATTCTATTCCTGGTTTGCTAATATAAGGAGTTCCCTATTTTTCTACTGCTAATCTTAGCCCTTACAAGGGATGTGTGTGTTTCAAATATTAACAGAGATGGATACAAAACAACAACAAAGGGAGCTCAGGATTTGCTCTTCACCCATGAGATCTTGTTTCAGCCTGAGACCTTTTTCCACCAGACACTGTCTAACGCAGGAGTAGCCAATATGGTGCCCTCCAGATGTTGTCGGACTGCAGTCTCCAGATGTTTCTGACTATTGGCCATTATTTGTGATGCATTTTGTGCTTGTTTTTTAATGAAATTTTATGGCTGATTATATGTTGTTCATCACCACAACACTTTTCTTAATTTTGGAGGTACAGAAACTTTGTAAATAAAAATGTTTGATGAGCCTGATCAGAGTTGGAGTCTAGCAACATCTAGAAGGCACTACATAGGCTAGTCCTCATCTAACCTAATTGAGGGAGCAATCCAACTCACCCTTCCACCGGGCTGGGGTGAGTTGGATGCTGCAGATCCCCGGCAGTGGATGGTGGCCTGGTGGAAGCCCTGAAAATGGGATGTTCCAGAGGCAGAGCAGGGGAGGAGCTGCCCAGGGGGGGACTTACGTGAGATCCTTCTCACATTCAGACCCCTGCCCAAGGTCCCAATACCCCTTTGAACTTAGATGTTAAAAAAGTTTTTAAAATCCCATTCAGGCCTACAGGAAGCACTTATTCAGGCCTGTTGGCTGGAGCCATCGCTTTCTGGTTGGCCCGTGCTTGCGGCTCCTGATGGATCCGGAGTTCAGCCAGGCCAGCATCCCCCAAACAGGAGGGGGAATCCCACAGAGCTTTCCACAGGCTCTTCCTCTGCTGCCCCCCCTCCAGCAGTTGGATTGCTCCCCAAGCCTACACTCCAAAACATACCTACTAGGGAGTAAGCTCCACTGAACAAAATGGGACTTACTTAGGGATGGAGAAATCCAATTTTGTTCAAATTTTAATGTAATTTACACAGTCCAAAGTCATCCTTAAAAACTTGCTGTTCTCTGAATTGTCTGATGCAGTTCTCCAACCAATGTGTACAAAAATGTGTATATTTGGGGAAAGGTTCCATACAAATGCATATTAGTGAAAAATAACATATAAAAAGGCACTATATTAGGGGAAATTCCTTGCAAGAATGTACATATTAGGAGAAATGTGCACTAAAAGGCTGAAGAATTTTCATGAGGACTTTTAAAAAATACACAGAAATTTAGATATGGAATTTAAGACTGGAAAAATAAGAAACTGAGAGAAACCAAAACTGACTGATACATCCATCCCTATTTCTGAGTAAACATGCATAATATTGTACTGCACATCAGCAAAGCATTCAGTCTTAAAATTGTTACAAATGGCAGGTTGGGTTTCTTTTTTTTTCCGTTCTGCCCACCTACATCCTGTCTCATCCCCACCACCACCACCACACACAGCTGCCAACTCCTTTTGTTTTGTTTTTGGTTAACATCCAGCCTGAACAAAAGTTCTGGTGAGCTCAAATGCTTGCCCACTACTTTGTGATATTTCAGCTGGTCCTCCTAAGAGTATTTATTATCCTACTGTTGTTCTATTATGACATTGCTTACAAATATGTTTTCCACTGATTAAGCCTTTCAGACATGTAATTTCAGTTTTCTCTTTAAAAAGACAAGTGTGGGGAAACATTTGATGCTGACAGTTTTCATTCCCTCATGCCAAACTCTTCACATAATGGCATGGCAAATTGACTCAGGGTTTCTGGCAGTCTTCAATTTGCTGTAGTGATGATCACATTTCCTGCAAATTGAGGGTGTTTGTTCTCTGCTCTGCGCTTGAAACTCTTGTTCTTCTGTTTCTGAGGCTGGGTAGAGGGCAGAAAAAGTAACCTAAATTAGAGGGAGGGCTTAGCCTGGAAGGAGGCCTAGAGACCAAAGACAAGGCCATTTTACAGGTCTATGAGCAGCAAATTACCGATCAAGTTGGACAGATGCCAGTTTTAAGTGTGCCGAACATATTGGACCACAGGCAGGTCCTGAAGCAACAGATCTATTGTCATTCTTAATTTCCCCAATGACCCATGTAAATGGGCAAACACATTCTCTTCATATAATCCAGTTTCATGCAATGAGTGAAGGTCAGAATAACATCTGTCACTACATCTTGCAATTGCCAGCTAGTCATGGACAGTTTGTGGGCCTTCTGGAGTGGAATTGCACTTAGCCGCTCAACCTATCCTGAAAAATGCTGCTCTTTCACAAATCTTACATGACACTGTCAGAAGATGAAAGGTTTGTGGATCTAGTTCAAAGACCTGCTAAAGAGAGTCAAAATATTTCATGGGAATCTGACTGGTTGTGGAGATTATATTTTGAGCAGCAGTTTGCTGATCTTCTGTATGTTACTTTCACGCTTGTAGATCATTTTCAGAGGGTACAGAGCTTTATTGCAAATAAATTATTATCCTTATTATGCAAATTAACAACAACAACTAAGCACAAGAATGGAGAGAGGACTTGAGGTATGTTCAGAATGTAAAACATTTAGATATATTATTTATTAAGTGGTATATAAATTTTGCCAAATAAATAAAAACAACATAATTTGGGATTGACCATCAAGATAACCACTGCATCACATTTTTCTATGAATGCTGGGGAAAAGAAGGATTGTTTTTCAGCAACTGAAGATAAATGGTCAAAAGCAAAGTTTCCAATATATATATATTTCAACCTTTCGAGCAAATTCAACTTTGATATTTTAAAATTGCCAAAATCCATTCTTTTTCCTCCAACAAAGTTAAAGTTTGAATTCCTATCCTAGACAGTGGATAGCAAGAGGGGAAAAATCAATAAGGGATGACAGCCAAATACTGAGAATAGTAATAAATATTTTAAATTTAAAACTGAAAAGAACCAATGGAGAACTAAAGCAGACAAGCCGAAATATTCTAGACCTGATGCTGAATTGCATCAGTAGTTGCTGTCTGTTGCTAGTATTGGTCTGATTATGGCCCAAGAGGTTATTATTATTATTTATTTATTATTATTTATTAAATTTATACCCCGCCTTATGGCCCAAAGGCCCTCAAGGCGGCTTACAAAAAAACAGAAACACATAATACATCAATAAAACATAATACATCAATACAATAATACAGTTCTCAAAATTAAATAACAATTCTCAAAATTAAATAACAAATAACATTTGCAGTAACTAACTATAAAATAAGCAGATTCCCACATCATAATGTAACAGTCAGCAAAAAAAATAAATAAAAACAAAACAGAACAAAGCAGTAAAAACAAATAATCTTCCAAGGTCTTCTTCTCCAAGGTAACCTCAAGGCGACTCCAAGTGCGACGCTAAGTGTGCACTTAGCATCGCACTTTGCATGATGCTGAGGCGTGCGATGAGGCACTGCCTCAGGCAGCCCCTCTCCATTATATACCTGGAGGTTAGCATCTCATTTTGCTGGACTAAAGCATAGTTAGCATTTGCCTCTTTAGAAATTAATAGAGAATTCGGGTGATGACTGCTAACAGAAATGAAAACTGGGCCATGGAGAATGTCAGTCGTGATGCTCAAGCAGGGGCATGTTTGCCTCCACTCCCTCTCTTACTCAAGGAAGGCTCCAGAGGTTGAATCCTGAAGGGAGGGCGTTGGAGTGGGGAACCACATGGTCCGAAAGGGGCAATCAGGAAGGGAGTGGAGGGTTGTTTTATAAGCCTGCTCCTCCCCCAACTTGCCCTTCTTTATTGTCTTGCTGGGCTATCCCTCCCTAATGCAGTGTGGGCTTTGGCTAGTCACCTGCTTCAGAGACTGAAAAGGAATTTGGGGTGGGTAGGACTGAGCATGTTCAATAGCCACAGAGGATGGCTTCTAACTGATGTCCTCCTCCTGGTTTTTGATCCAGCAAAGCCTTCTGTCAGTGGAAGAGGGATCAAGGCAATCTTCAGCAATTTCCCTTCATTGCACATCCCTCAAAATCTGCTCGGGGGGGGGAGGGTTGGGATACCATTTGGAACAAGCATGGGAGGTGGTAGAGGGATGTAGGAGAGGGAAGTGGAATTGCTGAATATGACCTCAATCCCTCTTCCATTGACAGAGGACTCCACTGGGTCAGAGGGCCTTCTGTCTGAAGAGGGACAGCAATAGGAAATAATCCCATATGTTGAGTGACAGTTGAAAAACCAAGGGGATGGAATAGAGTATTCTGAAGGAGGACATGGCTGTCTGGCTGTCTGGAATTCTGATAAAGAGCATTCCTGTTAGGAGAAAGGGCACAGCACAATGTTTTGTTGCAGGTTCTACAGGTCACTGCTTATTGCTTAAAGCTACCTAGGCTGCCATTTTGCTGGTATGGAGGAACTCACCATGAACACCAATGGGCCCACTTTCCTATTAGGAAATGTTAACACTTCCTTACCTTTCATAAAGAATTATGTGAATTTATCCTTTCTAGTTCTTTGATATTTCAGCCATGCATTAAAATTGGATAAACAGAAACCATTGGTTTTAAGAGGTAGTCCTGGATATATTGCAAATCTATCATTTGAATGGCTGCTTTAATGCCAACATTTGAATACTGATTTTGGAATCAAATGCTAATTTCAAGGGTCACACACCAGCTCTGAACTTGGTATTTGACAGAGAGCGAGAGAAACGTTACCTGAATAATATTACTGACCTCTGAATTTAACTCTGTTTATCTGAGACAAATTTTGAACAGTAAATTACTTTTGGTTCTTTTTTTATAGTTTAATTCCTCCTTATAGTAAGTATAACACCTTTTGTCTTAACTTTTGTCAGATGTTTTCATGTTGACAACAGCTCTATTTGATTGGAAATACCTTTTTAAATAAGGATGCTATTTTAATTATTGATTTATTAATGCCATGGGCTTTTATGAATCATTTGGACAGAATTATCTTCTAGTAATAAAAACATCATTCCATAGTATGAAACTGTCTTTCATAATATATCAGTCTTTAAAACCCACTACAACATTTTACATAGTTAATATTGGATTCGCCTTGGCATAAATATTCTCCTTGAAATAACCTTGCCTGCCCTTGTCCCTTTCCTCTCTCCCATCCTTTATCTTATCCTTTTCAGTCATCTGTTTTCAAAGACAATACTTTTCATGCATGGACAGAGAATTTTATTTACACGTGACATTCAACAGGAATGAGAATGCTAATATAAATGAGCACCTTTAGGAGAAATGGTGGGTTATGCTGTTTTCTCCCCCAGATCCACCTGTGAACCTTATCTGATGTGGTTTTATCAACTGGAATAACTATTCCCTCTTTGCTATTCTTTGGAGGATGGGGTGCTGCTAGGGAGTGTTTTGAATGCAATTAATGAGAGAATTTCACCAGTCAATTCGCCTTTGCTTTCCATGTTCTTTTACTGAAACAAAGCAGTGTTTTCTTCAGTTTAAAAGTAATGACAGCAACTGTGGGGATACTGGGGCAAACAGAGGGTTATACCTCTCTCTCTCTCTCTCTCTCTCTCTCTCTCTCTCTCTCTCTCTCTCTCTCTCTCACACACACACACACACACACACACACACACACACACACACACAATGTCACCAAAAAAGATAGCAGTCATATGCCACTATTTCAAATGTGTTTGTAATAAAATTAATACCTTTCTGTCTGCTCTCTTTGAATTTGGAGGTCCTGTTTATCCTATCGAATTATTTAGCATTACCCTACAAGCCCCAAACACCTGTTTATTAATTGCATACAAGACAACACATGACATCTAAGTAGGCACTGAAGGTTCAACTTGAGAAGCAAATTAGTCACCAGATTGATCATTTGATGAGTGGATACTTCCTTCCTCAGCTGATCTGCACACATCAGCTGAGGATGGGGGCTGTGTGCCTATACGCTGCCCTGGGCTCCTTTGGGAGGAAATAACAAAACAATACAATACAAATTAATAAAAACATACATAAAACATTGTAAAACATTAAGAACATCTAAAAACATTTCAAAACATAACCTCACAGCTCATAATTTCCAGGTTGCTAGGAACAGTATTTTTCAGCCATCAAATTCCTGGGTGAACAGGAATCTTTGACGTTCCTCCAGAATGTTAATAATGAGGGAGACAAACACACCTCTTCCCCTCACAACAACCGTGTAAGGTAGGGTAGACTGAGAGATATAGTGACTGGCCCAAGAACACCCAGTGAATGGCAATTGGAACCTCTGTCTCAGCCAGGGCCTAGTCTGACACAGTACTCCATATACTAAATGCTATTGCAGCAGCTATCTATCAAACAGAGCTTGGAAAAGTTACTTTTTTAAACTACAACTCCCATCAGCCCCAGCCAGCATGGCCACTGGATTGGGCTGATGGGAGTTGTAGTTCAAAAAAGTAACTTTTCCAAGCTCTGCTATCAAATAATGTCAAATATCCAGCTCTGAAAAGCAGTGTATAACATCAAGAACAAATATAGTTGCTTGTCAAATGCTAACAGCATATTTGGCATTTTCCACAAATACTTATCACATATTTAGCATCAAACTTCACAGAGAAATTGTTTTAGGAAATGTTTTATACAGATTGTTCATTCAGCTCTTGAATGGATGAGGTCTCAAAGATGCACTTCGCTGATCCTTGGTTGTCCATTTGAGTGCATCTGAGCTCCATTACTGGAGTGAAAGAGGGAGAGTTGGGGTTGCCCTGCTAGTGCATATATATAAAAAAAAGGTTATGCTTAATGTGAATCAGTGTGACATGTTTGCACCAGCACAGGTGCTTTTAAAAGTTACATCCACTGCTATGGTTAAGTACTTCCAGTCCAAAATATCTTCTAGCTACAGCTACATATTATAAAGGTGAACTAATAATTTAAGAAGATGAAAAAACCACTTATTTTTCTGGATGGGCATTCCCTTCTCCATCCTTTCTCTCTTTCTCATACACACACACACACATCACAAATGGCTTGCATTTTGTCTGTATATTTTCTTTTTTGAAACCATTAAAATGCTTATAAATGTTATACTCATTGGATTATATCCAACATTATACTACGTCATGGTGCCATCAGTGCAAGGATTTCTGCTTGTGCAATGGGTCTTTCCCCTCTCCTCCCCCTGTACTCCCCTAAATCTGTTCTATGGGATTCCCCCAGTTCTTTGGAGCAGATTTGAGGAGAGCCGGGGGGGGGATTAGGGGGGAAAATCCCATTGGGCAAGGAGAAATCCTTGTGCCGATTGGACACTTACTTTGCACTACGCTGGATGCAATTCACTGAGCAGAGTGCCACTGCCAATAAGTAAGAACTTATTGGCAGTTTCCGCAAGGGAGTTGTAGAGCCTAAATTGACCCTCAGATTTAATACAAGTATATTTCAGTGTAAATGGGTTGTGAAATGGGATGCTTGGGGAACTGAAAAGTGATTAGGCTTATCTCAGTCTTATTCATAGCTGTTAAAATGGCCTCAGATACAGAGCTTGGAAAAGTTACTTTTTTGAACTACAACTCCCATCAGCCCAATCCAGTGGCCATGCTGGCTGGGGCTGATGGGAGTTGTAGTTCAAAAAAGTAACTTTTCCAAGCTCTGCTCAAATATACCTACAGTTACATCCTCATTTTAAAAAGGGGGCCTGGCAGATAACAAAATCATCAGATAATTGAACCTTTGGGCTGCTTTGGATGTGGAAGAGGTCCTTAAATTCCCTCATTTTTTGGATTTGTCATAGCCCAAACTTGTCCCATCAGTAACTAATTATTCAAATAGTATATATTTATTCTTTTTTAACCTTTCCTTGCAGATCAATCCTAATTTAATTGGATCCATGGCTTGTGAGTGTGAAAAGAAATTAAGCTGTGAACAATACAAATCTTCAGTCCCCCATATCTTCCTTAAAAAGAAGTAGTAAACATATGCAGTAAAAATGAATGGAGCAATGATGTTCATAGGACCCCACAATTAATAGGATTTAATTTTCTACTCTGATGGATTCCACAACATTGTTCGTATTGGCCAGAGATACATTTGGTTTTTTTTCATGCAGGGTAATTGGATTACTGGGTAGATTGGGTCTCTAATCTACTTGAGAGAGGGAGGCATATGTCTGCTAATTCATCCACTAGGTGGACAGAGTAACTTTAGAAAAGATATCCCAGAAAAAGAATATCATTGAAATGGATATCCACAGTGTTCACTGGTATAGTGAGATTTTTTACCCCTTCATCTGCACTAAAATGCTACAGAATTTTCATGAGGATTTTTTTAAAAAACATCGCAGATTGCTGCAGAAATGTTGAGAACTGGATTTAACATTAGAAAAGTGAGAAACCGAGAGAACCGAAATTCACAGATGTTTCCATCCATGGGTGGAGGCCACATGACACACACACTTCCATTACTTGTATCAAGGGTAAAAGCTTACATTTTTACCTTGCCCTGCTTTGCCTCCGGCCCCTTCGATTTGACCCTGGGGAAGTTATCAATCTGGCCTTCAGGCTAAAAGTAGTCCCCTTACAGGGGGATTATACAAAACTGTTATAGTTTAGCAACTACAAAACAAACTCTTAACAATTCCAGGTTAGCCACGAGTGACTCAAACTCTCCAGTAGTTGCTTAGAAATGACATTGTACACTGATCAAAAATATTTGGCTGGTGCTGAAATGAGTGAATGTATGAAATGTCATTTCAGGAACTACTACTGTTGCTGCTACTACTACTAAGGTCATGATGATGTCATGGGATAGGAAACCACTGTGTTGACTGAAGCCCAGGACTGGCACCAGGCATGATTGGGCTCTTGGGCACCAGCCTGCCCCAGGCCCATGGTACCATACCCAACCCTCCCATACAAGCAGGGGAAGCCTCTCCGCCATCTTGGTTGATGGCAGGCATGTGTGTGCAGTGTGCACATCATTCACAGGGATGAGAGAGATAGATGGGGCATGTGTGAAGGCTTATTGAAGCCTGCACTTATATTGGGGGGGGTGCCTGGGAGCTCCCTCTCCATGATCCACAGCAGGGTCAGGAGCCAACACTACCATGGTTGCCAATTGGTAGTGCTGCCTCTCATCCTAAAGAGGAGCCCTTCAGGGGCCCTTGGCCAGGGCCCTACCTGGCCTCCCTCTGGTGCCAGCCCTGCTGAAGCCTAAATTAAGCCAAACTACTTCTTAAGTTCTAATCAGCAATTTCATTCCCTTTGAAATTCTTCTGTTGGAGAATATCTACTTTAAGAATACTACCAGAGCGGGAATGGCAAACCTGTGGCCCTCCATATGTTGTTGGCCTACATCTTCCATCATCCCTGACCATCAGCTAGGGCCAATGGGAATATAACAAAACATTCAGAGAGCCACAGATTCCCAATCTCTGTCCTATAGGGAGTCCAGGGCTAGTGAAGAAACTCTCCAGAAAGTTTACAGTTACTTTATACAGTATTTGCCGCTATCATACCAATGGCACATGGCAAGGCATGGGGTGGGTGATCTGGAGAGCATCTGTGCCACCACTTTGCCAGCACCAGCTGGCTGACCAGTTGGCCAGGCAGGAGAGAGCAGCAGCAGGAGGGTGGGTATGATCACACAAATGCCAGACAGTAACACTGGTGTACTAGCAGCAGCAGTGGCTTGGGAGCAAGGCAATCAGCCAGCCAGGACCTGCAGCCTGATCCTTTTTAACTGGAGATGCCATAGATCAGGTGTGGGGAACCATTGGCCCTCCAGATATTGCTGAACTACAACTCCCATCAGACCCAGCAAGCATGACCAATGGCCAGGGATGATGGGAGTCATAATTCAGCAACATCTGGAGAGCCAAAGGTTCCCCACACCTGCAACAGATTAAAGCAGGGACCTTCTATATGCAAAGCATGTGCTTTCCCACTGGCATCTTCACTAGGAGATGTAGCAAGTGATGTGAAAGACTTCTACCAGAGACCCTGGAGGGCCATCAGAATAGGCAATACTGGTCTGTATGGGCATATAGTGTGGCCTGGTATAAGGCAGCTTCTTAAGTGTTGTATTCAACTAACATTGCACTAGGATTCTCCTAGCACAGGACTCCCCCACCCGCTCCCTCCTGTGTCCTCCCCAGATCTGATCTGGAGGGTCAGGACAACCCCCATAACAGTGCACAGGGGGAGCAGAGGGAAGATTGTTCTGATGGGCAAGCAGAAATGCTTGCACAGACAGTACAATCTCCTCAGCGCTAGATTGAATACAACCGTATGTTTCTGTGCTGCTTTTCATTTAATCAGCTCTCTTCTGTTTATTTTTTTTATTCTTCCTCTTATAATAGTAAAATAAAATAAGACAGAAAGACACAGAGCTTGATGGGACTAAATTGTCTTCTATTCAAGACCTGGCTCAACTTGCTTGTGGATCATCGCTGAACTAAAACCTTATAGAACTGTATAATTATTTGGATCGCCACCTAGTGGTCTTTCAAAATCCTCACACAGTCCTACAGACCATCTGGTGGATTCTTTCCTGTTAGTGACATTTTCATCAGTAAACTTCCTTAAGCTTACCATTTTATCAATGTAAATCCACAGGCAGACAAGTAAGGTGCTTAAATTGTGACCTCACCAATCACGCATGCAAAAGATCCCTTGTCCAATCCACACACGCACAGAGCTTCCTAATCAGTTCCAGAAATTTCACTGTTTTGATTAAATGTTCACAGCTGCAGTTTGCAGCAATATCAGAGATTACTCTGGCAAGTTATCTGATTACTTTTCTTGTATTATTTCAAAAAGAATCTTGAAAGGTGGCTCTTTATTTGTTAAATGAGCTTTGATTCCCCAAAGAAACTGGAAATTCCCCATCCTGCATTTGGATCAGTGCCCATCGACAGTTTATTAATTTATTACCCATGGGGGGGGGGAAGGAGACTAATCATTCTAATACATGGAACACAAGTAGTAGCAGCCTTTGAAATGAGAAAATGAAAAGGCATTGCTAGAAACAGTAGCACTACCACTGCTAATTCTAGTAGTCATCTTCCTTCTCAGGCTGCAATCTTATATGTAATAGCCCTGTTCAAATGACTGGTACACTCAAAAGTCTGGAGTGGGATCATATCAAATGACCTCATCTCTGTGTAGGGATGGGAAACTAGTGGCCCTCCAGATATTGTTGGACTCCAACTCTCATCAGCACCAGCCAACGATCAGGGATGATGGGGCTTGTAGTTCAGCAATGTCTGGAGGGCCACAGGATCCCCGTTTCTAATATACATCATGCCTTCTGCACGGAACCTATGACTGAGCATACTGAATATATACAAGCCATCTGGATCGCCATCCATGTATTTATTTATTTATTGTTCTTATATACCGCCCCATAGCCGAAGCTCTCTGGGCGGTTTACAGTAACTATTGAGTGTATCCTGTTACAAGTCATTGAAGCAAATGTTCCCAAATGTAAAAATACTTAGAGGGAAAGGCCATAGCTCAGTAGTGTGAGCATCTGCTTCGCATGCAGAAGTCCCAGTTCAATCCCTGGCATGTCCAGGTAGGGCTGGGAGAGACTCTTGCCTGAGACCTTGGAGGACTGCTGCTAGTCAGTGTAGGCAATACTGAGCTAGATGGACCAACGGCCTGACTCAGTGCAAGACAGCTTCTTATGTTCCTCAGTACCTAGGACCAGTTACCACTGTCCACTCCTATTTGCTCTTACTTTTCTTCATCAACTATAGTCAATCTAAATGCATATTAAAGCAGAGCAGACAAAACATAGCGCTTACTAAATTACGAATCCATTACTTCCAAAATCTTTCATCTACTCCAATGAGATTTTATTTTAATTATGTTATTGCACTTAATGTGTTTAGTTTTAACATTTTAAGTAGCTGCCGGGGTGGGGAATGGGGAGTGGGGAGAGAAGATGAGACTACCATATGGGGAGCGGTGCTTTTAACCCTTTGCCTCCTCCCACTGGAGTGAAGATACAAATCTACATGCAGGTTTGAGGGTCCTACCTTTCTTATGGGACAGATCTGCAGTGAGCATTGGAGGAGCCTTTTTTGGATTACAACCTCCCTCAGTCTCCAGAATGAGTAATACCACCCTGGATCCACAGGCACAGGTCAGCCATGTCTTTCTTTGGCCACTCCCTGAAGAGGCAAACCAAGGAGGCCCTGGGTTCCACCCTACCCTCACGTTGCCAGTATTTGGGGGGGGTAGACCCCACTAGGCTCATGGAAACCATTTCCTAACAACCTCTTGGACTGGCCAGCAATAAAAGCTAGATTGGGGACCACCTTTCACCCTCCAGTTGCCTCAGAGTGCTTACTTGGGCAACCTGACTTCATTCCCTTTCTGCCTGTGCTTTATTCCAACTATGACCATGAAAGCTAATTAGCCAAATCAATACCACACTACCCCTTACCTTATATGGTGTGGAATAGGTGTGTCCTCACCGTGTGGCCCATAGGAAACCTTCCAAAACAATTCCTACTCTGCATATGGGTTCCCATGAAGGGACAACTGACAGAACCCATGCTAACCGTATATGGAAGGCGGGTGGGCTGCTGCCGGGGGCAGAGAAAGAGAAGAGGGAATGGTATTGCCTTGTGTGAGATTAGCACACAGGCCTGTGATTGGGCACAAGTGTGCCCTCAACTCTGTAGCTTCCATTCTGGCTGTAAGCAGGGGTGGGGAAGATTTGTGGCCCATATGTTGCAGCAGTGCACAATTCCCTCTATGTCATGAACTTAATAAAAACCCCACTTGGCCAACCTACTATTAGCCCCCAAAGGGAAGCTTCCATTGGCCCCACCTTTGAATAGCAGCTCATGAGAAAAGTTATTATGTAAGGGTGAGGAAAGCTACTACAGCTTCCAAAGTTCCCTCATCTATACGGCTTTTATTGGGAGACCGAGTAGTGATTCTTCTGTTAGCCAAGAATATACTTATGCCTGTAGAATGCAAGCTGCATTTTCTACTACAACCATAAAACATGTTGGCAGAATTGCAGAGGACTCATGACTCTGGCAAATAAATTTCATCTCAAGTGTTCCATGATTCCTTTTTTAAAAAATGTTTGTTTTATTTTATTTTATTGCTTCTTAAGAATCCTGCTTCTTCTGGTGACTTGGAGATGACATATCACCAAGGTTTCATGCATAGCAACCACAGGAACTGGCCGTTCTCAGTTTCCACACATGGCTTACGTTTCAGCAGCCCAAACACCACTGTGGTCAAAGGAATTCTCCAAATTCTGCAGTGCAGTTCTCCGCCAAAAAAGCATACAAAAATGCATACTGAGGTAAAGTGTGCCTAAAAACATTAAATATTAAATACTTAATATTAAATACTAAATATTAAATACTTAAATATTAGACAGGCACCATCTCTGTTATCTTTTCAGCACCTATTGAAGACCTTCCTCTTTCAACAAGCCTTTTAAGTTGAGACTTTATCCCAGTCTGCGTCTGTGTTGGAACTGCTTTTTAATATGTTTTTAAACCATTTTTTAAAAAAACAATATGTTTTATATCTTTTTTTAAAGATGTCTTGAAAGCTTTTAAAAAATGGTTTTAAAGATGTTTTGGTTTAATGTATTTTAGAGTCTGTTTTTATGATGTTTTAAAGTGGTTTTAGCGATTTTGTTTGCCCCCCTGGGCTCCTGCTAGGAGGAAGAGCAGGATATAAATCCAATAATAATAAATAAATAAATAAATAAAATTACATATATTAGAGAAAATAGCATAACATGCATTATATGAGATAAAACTGTTTTGTAAAAATGTATATACATTAAGCAAAATTTAATACAAACAGGAAATTTGCAGTAAAATCTTGCTGAATTTTCATGAGGATTTTTTTTTAAAAAAATCTTAAATTGATGTGAAAAAATAAACTGAGATTTGAAAAATAAGAAGCTGAGAGAAACCAAAATTGACAAATCCAGCCATTCCTAACTTCACTCTAAAAGTTATACAGAAGAGGCGATTTTGGCGGGTGCATCTCGGGTTTAAAAAAGATGATACCTTTTGCAGTGGTAGGCCTTAATTATTATTGTTGTTGTTGTTGTTGTTATCATTAAATTTTATTTATACCCCGCCTTCCAGCCAAAGGCCCTCAAGGCGGCTTACAAAGAAAAATAAACACAGGTATAAAAATACAATATAAAAATACAATAAAAATACAATAAAGGCAATACAATTTACAAGAATTAAATTAAATAACAAATAACATTATAATAACAAATAATATTAAATAACAAATAACATTATCATTATCGGCACCACCAAGGAAGAGGAAGTGATGTTAGCGGGGGTGGCAGCTCCTGAGAGGCAGAAGGGCGACAGACATTTGTTACAGTGAAGCTGTTTACTGTTTCAACGTTGTCTTCCTCTCCATGTCCTCACTCAGCTGCTGCTCCCCGGGCTTCTGCTGGTGGTGGTGGAGATGGCTTATGCTGGGGGCGGCTGCGGCAGCTTGGGCCCGTGAGGCTGTTTTCTCTAAACCACACCCACCTGTCTGACACCTGACATATTGAAATTCCCTCTAGTATAGAACTATTAAGAGTATATGATCCCTGCCTTACATACGATCACCTCATGCATTTTTAGGAACATAGGATACTGGCTTACACCAGATCAGACGATTGCTCCATCTAGTTTATGGCACTGGCTCGTCAGGATCTCAGGTAGAGGTCTTTCCTCACACCTTCTACCTGATCCCTTCCAGTGGGAGATGCTAGGGACTGAACCTAAGACCTTCTATAAGCAATGCATGTGCTTTACCACTGTACTACATTTCCTCCCCTTGTACATGCACACATCTTATTAGTGTTAATGCCATCATCTGAAGGGGAAAAAGAAGAATCCCTCAAAATGAACTAGAATTCTTATTCAGATCCCGCAGTTCTGAACTTTCCAAATACTCATATGCAGAACCCTTCTAGGACTGATTCCCTTTATTGCTTTAATATCTGTTGTTATTTTTTTAAAAAATGAACTGCAGGGAGGGAGAAAGGCTAAGGCTGAAGTCTCACATAACTTTCTTGGGAGTTAATTTAATTAAGATGTGAAGCTGCCTGGAATTTACTTCTGAGCAACATACTAACAGACTCCAACATAACTTAATGCCAAGAGAAAATGGCACCTGCAACAGCCCATTTATTTTGGAAACATGAACATTTCCAGTTTTTGCACAAGAAGATGGAAGATGGGCTTCTTCCTAACTGCCTCGTCTGGAAATCTATGAATATTAATCGTCTGGCTAATGAACCAAAAGAAGCCCAAGCTCTGACACTGTGTGATATGTGTAACCTTTTTCTTTTATGTGCTTGTTAGATTTGTAATCTTTCTGCTTTGTCTAATTCATGGGCATATTTTTCTTCCTATCATTTGTTTTAGTGCATTGAGTTAAAGTGCTTCTGTGGGAGATTCACTTGATTAATGACTAATTTCCATCATGTGTGCACTCAGGAGCAACCTGCCATCATAGTGTTTGTATGGATATAAATCATATTAAAAGTCTGAAACCACATGATGGAAAGTATTTGTTTGTGTGTGTGCATGTATGTGCATGAACGCGTTTAAAAGCATAAACAGATGAGACTAAATGCTGGGGGAAAAGGGCCATCCTTTCACTTGAAGAGCTTGAAACCCCATCAGATACCAGGACAGGTGTGGTAGCACAGGTGTGGCAGCCCCTGGTCTGTATCCCTGCCCACAGGGCAAAAGAGAAGATAGCATTCTAGTTGCTGCCAGAGTGGATGGGGACTGTTTATTTTTATTTTATTTATTTATTATTATTATTATTATTATTATTTAGGCTTTCTTCCTACAATGGCCTTCTGGTGACTGGCCTGGCTTGAGGGTACTGAAACCCTTCTTGCCAGAAGCAAGTAGGCTAGATTAAATGTTCCTTACCCAGGCTCTCTAAGCAGGTGAAAAAGAATGATCTTGTCACTTCAGATGGACTTGGGAACACCGTCCTTTTCAATCAGAGATTGAACACCCTCACTTAGCTAAGATTTCTATCTTCATTTCTAATCAGAGAACTTTTTTTGTTTGAGTGGCACGCTCCAAGCAACTTTGGTTGATGCTTAATGTATCATGCTTAATGACATCACTAGGGTACGTCCCATATGACATCACTAGGATATGCCCACTGTGACATCACTAGGGTAAGCCCCATGACATCACTAGGGCACGCCCCTGAAATCTCAGGGTTTGGGATGCTTCTGATCTGGCAACCCTAGTGGTGGTCCCTTAAGCCCACCAG
Organism: Rhineura floridana; assembly: GCF_030035675.1. NCBI lineage: Eukaryota > Metazoa > Chordata > Lepidosauria > Squamata > Rhineuridae > Rhineura > Rhineura floridana. The sequence continues at coordinate 87,172,427 of NC_084481.1, read as the reverse complement.
CCAAGCATTTTACACCATTTCCCCCACTCTGTGACTGCAGTCATAGCTAAACAATGAAAATGGGTCTCTAAAGCCCCTGTGTAAACCACCATGCATGGATAGTGAAATATGTTTTGCTTGAGTGGTAAGCGGCGGTAATGCAGCCAAAGCTCTGCTCACGGCCGGAGTTCGATTCCAACGGAAGGAGGAAGTCGAATCTCCGGTAAAAGGGGTCGAGGTCCATTCAGCCTTCCATCCATCCGTGGTCGGTAAAATGAGTACCCGGCATATGCTGGGGGGTAAAGAAAGGCCAGGGAAGAAACTGGCAATCCCACCCCATATATACGGTCTGCCTAGTAAACGTCACAAGACGTCACCCTAAGAGTCGGAAACGACTCGCACTACAAGTGCAGGGACACCTTTACCTGATGGGTGATGATAACAAGTTGTACATTCATGAAATCAGTATATGTGTTGTCTTTGTTATAAGTATAAAGTGAGGCTCACTGTGTAACACAGCAGAATCATGTGCTGAAGCTTTCCCTGGAGTTTGCCACTTGAGGCTGCGGTTGGGGATTGCATGTTATAATATTACTGTGGAATGGGTTCCGCATACCCTTCTCCTAATGTGCTATTTTCCTTTTTCTTTTGGGGGGGGGACGTTCAAACTCAGACAAGAGCTGTTCTATTGGGGGGAGGGTGTCATATTTGTTTGTTGGATTTCCGCCAACAAATAATAATCCAGTGCTTTTGTTGGATTTCCGCCATCCCTACAGCCTGGCAATTGGGTTAGAAGGAAGAGGGCAGCTGTTGCTGCTTTTCACCATGGCCAGGGGAGGCCGCGCTGGCAGCATCTGGCTCGTAGGTTTGAGAAGCTCTAGCAGCAGCATGCAAAAGAAAATTGCTTTTCGCAGCAATTTCCAAAGTATTTTCCTGGTGGGACGTGCCTGTATGGATTAAAAGACGGGAGAAGCTGTTGCCAGAGTAGCCAGAAAAGTGAATGAAACAGTTGGAAAGAAAGCAGATTCACTTGAGTGTTTCAGGGTTGATGTTTCACACTGAGCTCTTGAGGTGCATGGGTAGATGAAACTCGCTACCCTGGGAATAGGGCTACAGAAGGAGCAATAGGTGAAGCTAACCCAGGATCTAAGCTGGCTGACTGACTGGAGTTTGAAGGACACAGAGCCTGATCTGCCAGTATGTGGGGCTACTGAGTCTATGTATCAGGAGATCTTTGAAGCTATGGGAGTGGCTACTTGAAGCACTGAACATCTAAGAATATCAAATCTGCCTAACACAATATCAGGCAATTCGTTCATCTATATTCTGGCTGACAGCATCATTCCAGTTTTAAGGCTGCAGGGGTGAGACTGTGCTAGGACCATCAAGGGGCAAGCTTTTCCAACTGCTTTGCCCCCTTACCGCTGCTCTCAGTGATATTTTTCTGAGGACTGTCCTTTACCAGGAAGATGAATGCTTTTGGTTTTTAGCTGCTGTTGCTTTTTAGAAATGCTAGGATTTTGTTGGCTTGAATTTTTGTAAATTGTATTGTTTTTAATTGTATTTTGTATTTGTATTTTTCTATGTGTGTGTAAGCTGCATTGGGGGCCTTTTTGGCCAAAAGGCGGCCTAGAAATAAACCATTACATAATATAACATCATATCACCGCATGTATCCAAAATAAAGAAAGCTCTGAACATAATTGGGATAATTAAGGGACCATAGAAAATGGCTACACACCTATTATGTAATCCTAAAATATTCCTGTAAAATGTTGGTATTATTGTTGACTCCACAGGAGCACTGAGGCACACACAAACACACACGCACAGAGAGAGAGAGATTTGATTGCCAAAGTCCATCTAGGACATGGGTGGGCAGAAGGTAGAGCAGGATCTATTTATTGGTAGATTTCTGAGGAATGTGCAGTAGATCAGCAAGGATTATAACTCTGAAGTGTTAAAATAGTAACAATGACAAGGTCTTTTTTTTCTACTACATTATATTACTGAGATGAAATCTTGGGGTGGGGTGGGCAACCAGAAGTGGTTTTGTGCCAGGCAAAACTGTGAACTCAGTTCTGGTACTGAAAACGCCTGTGCTGAACATGTGTCCTGACTGAGACACCAACTTTCCTATGAATCACTGTTTTGCACTTGGCTCCACTTGGTGAATCTCAGGGTTCTAGTAAAGAACAAGTAGATCCCTGAAGCCTGAAGTTTGTCCACACTGATCTGTGATGTTCATTGCTAAGGGGAATTTGAATCAAGGACTACCTGACTTTCTTAGCCACTATAATGCAGCAGTTCCTAAAAGCCCCCAGTGGCTTGAGGTTCTGCCTCTAGGGGCCAGTGTGGCACAATAGATAAAAAATAAAGATTGTGGTAGTGCAGGCATGATAAATCCCTATTAATCAATGCAGCCTGTGCTTTATGTAGCAAAGCTCTTTTCAGTATGTGTACACCAGTGTTACACTGGAGTTTCTTACAGCAAGTACAGAAAGTGTGGATGACATAGGGCTGGTTCACACGGAGATTTAATGTGTATTAGTTGCCACCTGCACCCCAGTTTAATTCGCACAGTTTACATGACGTTGCAGACAAAGGGAAGGTGTGTCGCTGCTTTTCCCTTTAAATCCGAATCACAGCAACCTGCTGAAAATGCAATAAGTGAAGGAAAAACCGTCTCCACTTCGCTGCGCTCCTCCCATGTAGGCTCTTTTCTCCAAAGTTTTTTGCTGGGGGTGGATCATCCTTGCAGGTACTCCCCTTTCTCTGCCTACCAAACTCTGCATAAATTCCATTTTACTTCCAGTGGCTCAAGAAGCAACTTACGACTGGCTGCTCCCGAACTGCTGCAGCCCTCCTTTCTTTCTCCCCTTACTTGCCCAGTTAACTGCCTTCCTTCACTCCTGTTCTTTTGAACTCTTTCCACCCAAACTCCCTCGGGCTTTGCAAAAATGGAGCTGAACTACCCCCATGACTTTCCCGCAGAGTGGGGATGGCAGCGGCTACTTTTCATTGCAGCTTCATTTCTCTCTCACATACACACATACACACACAAAACCTGTCTCTGACTACCTAATTTTAAAAAAGAAAAAGGAAGAAAGGGTTTTACTAGGAATAGGAGGGGGGTCTAGTCAGTGTCATGTCAATTTCACACTGTGGAGCTCTCCCTGCTTCAGCCTTTAAGCCCAGTCATGGGGATTGCACCCCCTCTCCATTCTGAGTTCCATACGCCCAATTACCAATGTGACAGAAGGCGTGTGTGCATGCACACACACACACATGCACACACACTCTTCCACTAAAAATTGCATTTCATAAGTCCTTAATAAAAAAGGGGGGTTGCTATAAATATGTCAGGAGAAAATGAAACTGACAGAATAAAGTTTTTCATGTCAATTGCTCTCCTGGATTCAGCAAACCCCCTCCCCTTCCCCATTAGCAATACTCCAGAGGGAGCAAACATGCAAATTTGGGGGTGGGGCCACAAGGAAACAGCAATACTACATGTGAATGGAAAACAGCGGATTGGAAGAGTGTGTTAAGGTTGAAAATCTATTGCGAAGGGAAAAGCTTCATCTTTAATCCGAAGTTTAGCTCCCGTGTAAATCAGCTCATAGACTCTTGTACACACATCTTTAAGCAATAGCGTACATGTATCTGGAGACCTTGAATCTATCCAAGTTAATTTCATCTCAGCAAATTAGTATCATGATCCCAACGATAGGAGCAGCAGTCCTGCAGTCGATTTTAAACTCACATACAAACTTTGCCCCCACACAAGGAAGACTCGTGACACCAGACTGGTATAATGTTATATTTATTAAAATATAACATCGTAAATCAAATGCAATACAGCCAATTATTCAAATATCCAACTCTTCGGGCAGGTGAGGCTAAACCTAACAACGAGGGATTACACCCTCACCTTCTAAATGCATCTATTCACGTCATTACGTAACCCAAGAGTCAAGGACGTGTGTGAATTCCTCCCTCCTTGCTCTTGGAGCCAGCTGTGTGGTTCCCACCTCCACACCATGGCCCCGCCGTACAGGCATTCACCCTGATGCGCAAGCAGGTCCCACAAGGACACAACCCAGATTGCCACCAGACACCAAGCCCTGATGGTTCCCTGTGGAGTGCCCCTTTTTCAGAATGCCTTAACCGCCTAATTTTAACCCCCATATACCTCACCTGCCCGAATTCTATGCCAGCCAAAGCAGACGCATCCCAACCCAACCGAAAAGCCAATTGAATTAAACCCGAGCAGTATGGAGTAGGCAAAACGAAAGGGATTCTGAAATCAGGATCCCCCAATAAAAATTCCTACTTGGCCCCATTCAGGCGACCAGCAAAGCCCATGCTGACAAGGGAGGGAGGGTGGGTGCCGCAAGGTGAAAAAGGCAAGCGCGGGAAGGACAGAGCAGCCTTATATCTGCTGCTCCACGCCTTCATCTGTTGGTTGATTGAACTCACGTGGCTCCTAACTCTTGATTCTAGAATGTTCACAAGCCTTCCCTGTAATTATGGTGAGGGCAAATACGCCCCTTAAAAGGAACGCCATTGCCCCCACACAAGGAAGACTCGTGACACCAGACTGGTATAATGTTATATTTATTAAAATATAACATCGTAAATCAAATGCAATACAGCCAATTATTCAAATATCCAACTCTTCGGGCAGGTGAGGCTAAACCTAACAACGAGGGATTACACCCTCACCTTCTAAAGGCATCCATTCACGTCATTACATAACCCAAGAGTCAAGGACGTGTGTGAATTCCTCCCTCCTTGCTCTTGGAGCCAGCTGTGTGGTTCCCACCTCCACACCATGGCCCCGCCGTACAGGCATTCACCCTGATGCGCAAGCAGGTCCCACAAGGACACAACCCAGATTGCCACCAGACACCAAGCCCTGATGGTTCCCTGTGGAGTGCCCCTTTTTCAGAATGCCTTAACCGCCTAATTTTAACCCCCATATACCTCACCTGCCCGAATTCTATGCCAGCCAAAGCAGACGCATCCCAACCCAACCGAAAAGCCAATTGAATTAAACCCGAGCAGTATGGAGTAGGCAAAACGAAAGGGATTCTGAAATCAGGATCCCCCAATAAAAATTCCTACTTGGCCCCATTCAGGCGACCAGCAAAGCCCATGCTGACAAGGGAGGGAGGGTGGGTGCCGCAAGGTGAAAAAGGCAAGCGCGGGAAGGACAGAGCAGCCTTATATCTGCTGCTCCACGCCTTCATCTGTTGGTTGATTGAACTCACGTGGCTCCTAACTCTTGATTCTAGAATGTTCACAAGCCTTCCCTGTAATTATGGTGAGGGCAAATACGCCCCTTAAAAGGAACGCCATTGCCCCCACACAAGGAAGACTCGTGACACCAGACTGGTATAATGTTATATTTATTAAAATATAACATCGTAAATCAAATGCAATACAGCCAATTATTCAAATATCCAACTCTTCGGGCAGGTGAGGCTAAACCTAACAACGAGGGATTACACCCTCACCTTCTAAAGGCATCCATTCACGTCATTACATAACCCAAGAGTCAAGGACGTGTGTGAATTCCTCCCTCCTTGCTCTTGGAGCCAGCTGTGTGGTTCCCACCTCCACACCATGGCCCCGCCGTACAGGCATTCACCCTGATGTGCAAGCAGGTCCCACAAGGACACAACCCAGATCGCCACCAGACACCAAGCCCTGATGGTTCCCTGTGGAGTGCCCCTTTTTCAGGATCCCTTAACCGCCTAATTTTAACCCCCATATACCTCACCTGCCCGAATTCTATGCCACAAGAGGGGATCAGCTTAAGCTTGGTCCCCTCCACCCAATGAAGATAACAAACCCCTTAATCCCCCCATAAGATCCTCCAAAAAATGTCACACCCTTGCTCAGAAAGATGAACACCGTCATCACGAAACAGATGTGGGGCATGGAACCTAATCCTTTCATGAGGAATAACTGCCCCACCCAAGGACAAAACTAGCTCCCTTACCTTCCTATTAACCCATTTCCTAGATCTATCTATCTTATTGGGGTGCAATGCACCCCTCCAGATCCTTCTAACAAGCATTTCAGACCATACAATTATAAGATTGGGATATAAGCGGATAAGCCACGTGAGATCACACGTAACTTTCAGCAGCAAATCCAACGCAGGACGCTGCACCAAATCATTTTCTCCCAAATGAATCAACACGATGTGTGGCCTATTAGCAGAGGACATGATTCAGCACATGGCAGGCAACAACGCATCCCATAACATGCCCCTCCGTGTTGGTGTGTGCGGTGTTGCGTGAAAGCACACGTTACTTTTGAGAGTAAAAGGTGGTCAAGAAATCCATAGACAAAGAACTTGGTTAAGAGTCTTTACTTAGACATTAAGGCTTGTAGCATACAAGCAGCTTCATTCCCCCCCTTTAGGTAGAACATCACTCTCCAAAAGCAAAAGTAAGACAGACACAAACAGAAGGCTGTTGGAACTTTTCCCAGCCGATATCTCCCTGGCTGCCATGACTACACTACTGGCCTTGGTGTCCGTTCCCAGGCCAGACACAGCTGATAACACTCCTTCCTCCAGACTTCTTGAAACTTTCAGACCTGATGAAAAACATCATTAGGTAGTAATGCCTAATGGGTCAATGCATCCCACTGAACCATAGCTGAGGCCGACAGCTGCAGCTGTGTGCCCGGAACAGAGGAGGATGCCCTCCGGTGAGCCCAAAACAAAATTGAGTGGCCACACAAGATGATCCTCACAGGAATTGGGATGTTTGTCAAACCTATGGGAAACAAAAACAAATTCCTCTGTTAAAACCTGACATAAGACTTGAATGCATCGGAACGCCACCTGCCAATCGCCTGTATATCGCTTATACTCATGCCCACGAGGGCCGCGGCCATAGCTGCACCAATCCGGAATGAATGCAGCCCATAGACTCCAACAGCGCAACCACTGGCCAACAAGGCCCGCCGAACAACGGCCCAAAATTGAAACTGAGTCAGGGCAGTTCCATCTGCATGTAGAAACAAATAACGCTGGCCCACTGGCCGAATGGATAAGAATTGCCGCATTGCAGACACAGGGCACAATACTGGGACCTGGCATCATTGTAAAACCACGATACTGCCACGGCCCTTTTGATCGGTCTTAGAGACACGCAGGGAGAACCTCACTATAACCGCACCTAATGTGCAATCGCCAAAGCATAAGGCTCGATTAGTCACATCACGCTTAGAAGGGGCCAGTATTTCACTAGGGCGAAAAGCACCATAAAACATCGTCAGAGTTACTGCGGCGAACAGGTGCGACTCATACTGAGATGAGCATAAAGAATTAAATAGTGCCAGGATCTGGAGGAGGACATCGGGCGTGATTGGCCTCCTCCAGCCAGCGGACCTGGGAGCGGAACGCGACCAACCCACAAGGACCTTTCTGACCCTAAAATCTACAGAATGATCCGGCAGCCCCCTTGCCTTGGAGTTAAAGGCTAGCGCCGAGAGGTGGCCAGCGATAATGGAAACAGAATTATTGTGCCCTTTTAAATATATCATAAACTGCAATAAATGAGCCACAGGAATAGGCCAGTCAAATGTCAGCTTCAAGCCAATGAGGAAAGCCTGGAACTTTGCAGAAGATCGCTTATACGCATTTTGAGTACTGGGAGCAAGAGCAGCTGTGATAGCAACCCCAACTTCTAGTTGCCAAGGTTCCACAGGAAAGGAGGGATTGGTACTGGATCCGGAGCCGCGCCAGGTGCAAGCTCCCGAAAGCGCACCATATGTAATCGGGAAAGTGCATCAGCAACTGTATTCTGCAAACCTGGAACATGTCTGGCCAGGAATAAAACATTAAATCGCAAGCATTGCAATACAAAAGCACGCACCAAGCGCATCACACGAGGAGACTTAGAAGTTTGGGCATTAATAACGCTAACTGTGGCAAAATTATCGCACCAGAAACGCACTGTGCGATTTTGAAATGCCAGTGGCCAGATATGAACCGCTACCACTATTGGAAAAAATTCCAGAAATGTCAAATCTGAAGTAATTCCGGTAGCCTGCCAACTTTCAGGCCATCGCTCAGCGCACCACTGGGATCTAAATATTACTCCGAAGCCAATGCTTCCGGCAGCATCGGAATGCACCTGTAATTCGGCTTCTAAGAGCAATTCATCCCGCCAAAAGGAAAGGCTGTTGAAATCCGTCAGGAATTCCAGCCACATATGCAAATCCTCCCTCATCCCTGACATCATCCTTATGAAATGGAAGCGAGAGCGAGCTCCCTTCATGGCGTCACATAAACGCCTGAGGAACGCACGACCTGGTGAAATAACTTTGGAAGCAAAAACTAAATGGCCCACAAGTTCCTGTAACTGGGCCAATGTTATCTTCTTCAGCCCTATGACTGAATGAAGCAGTTGACGCAGTACCACCAACTTCTCTAGCGGCAAATGGGAAGAGTGAGCTACAGTATCTAACTGGATCCCTAAGAAAATAAGGGAAGTAGTAGGGCCCTCCGACTTTTCAGGTGCTAGCGGGACTCCCAATTCCTCAGTTAAATTATCAACGGCTTGCATGAGATGTAAGCAATGAGAAGACCCAGCAGGCCCCACAAATAAAAAAAAAATCATCAAGATAATGAGCAGAGAAGGAGGATAATGCTTTCCTCCTCAATGCCCATTCCAGAAATGTGCTAAATGCTTCAAAAGCAGCACAAGACACCGAACAACCCATTGGCATAGCTCTGTCTACATAAAACTGGCCCTGAAATTTAAAACCAAGCAAATCACATCTGCAGGGTGTACTGGCAAAAGGCGAAAAGCGGATTTTATATCACACTTTGCCAGTAAAGCACCCTTTCCAGCCTTCCTAACTACTCTCACTGCCTCATCAAAAGAAGTATATCTGACAGAGGCATATAATGGGGAAATACCATCGTTGACTGAGGCTCCCTTCGGGAAAGACAAATTATGAATAAGGTGATATTCCCCAACCTGCTTCTTAGGGATAATACCTAAAGGGGAAATCCTCAAATTTTCCAAAGGAGGAAAACTGAAGGGGCCTGATATACAATCGGCAAGTATCTCCTTATTAAGCTTGGCCAGCACTACAGACGCTAAATTACTGAGAGTGGGCTGATGGACTAATGATGTACCTCCCTGTTAAGGGCATTGGAATCATGTACATGTGTATTGTGAGCTCGTGAGTGCAAAAGTTGCTCACCTGTATCCGCAGCATGAGAGGCAACTCCGGGCTGTGCTGCCAACCCGGAAGCCCTAGGAGTAAACGCGGCAGCATCATGCGGGACCGGCAGCTGATCTTGCATAGTCCCAACAGCCGGCTGAAAAGAAGGCGTGACAGAAGAAACGGAGGCAGGAACAGTTGGCAAACGAGCGGAAGGCATCTGGGTAGCTGGCTCCTCACAGTGCGCTGCCGCTTCCAGAACTCCAATCCTAGAAACTAAATCAGCAAGAAGACGATTTGTAGGCATTCTGGAAGCCAACCTTGCAGATTTCTTACCTGCAGGAGCGGAACTTGTGCCAGCTTCAGCATCAAGCGGCTGCTTGCATTCCTTTTCCAGCGCCTCCACCCTAGCCACCAAGGCACGGATGGTCTCCAAATCTTCCTCTTCTTCAGAAGACAAGTTCTGCTGGGGTGGAGGACGCTTTGTCGTTTGCTTCACAACCCGCACCCCTTTTTTCTGTTGAGCCTTCCTGGGTGGCATATTTGTAAAAACCAATCCACACAATTATGCAACGTACCAAAATGCAATCTCTACTAGATTATAAAGTTGACAAATTTAATAATAAATGGCACACATAAGTGCTAATTACACTATAACAATAAATTTGACTTTTATTATTATTATTATTATTATTATTATTTCTAATATATTAACTTATTCTTTATTTATTTATGTAAATATGACTATGATATGGGGGGAATTTTTAAGGTAAAGGGAAGTGAGAGGTGGGGGTGGGGTAATGTATTACACTCTAATAAACTGAACAATAAACCACTATGACATGTAATTTAAAACTAATGCAATACGTTAATAATGAAATTAACTTAAGCAATAATTATGAATATATTTAAAAGTTTCCTCAAAGTAAGATGAGGCAACTGCCAACTAAACCACAGGATCACCAAGCAAACTAAAGGAACTCAACAAGAACGTATGGGGGGGGGTCAATATTATAACGTTAATGATAGATAGGGCACAATTACTTAAATGCATGCAAACTATAACAAGAACAAAGAATCAACCAACTCCAACCCTTCTTACTGAAACTTAAAAGGCAATAACTGTAACGGTAGCACGACAAGGAAATAATAAAGCCTGGCCCACGCCACGGGGCACGTGGGCGGAGCCCGCCGCCCAGCTGATCGTCGGAGATCAGATAAGGCAACTGAAGAGGCTTAAACGAGGAAACAATTGGCAAACGAAGCTCTAGCGATGAAAATACTTAGCAGGAACGCCCAAACCGCAAATGGAGCAACGTGTAAGGAGAATAAACGCAGCTGCCGCAAGGCGAAAAAGGCAAGTGCGGGAAGGACGGAGCAGCCTTATATCTGCTGCTCCGCGCCTTCATCTATTGGTTGATTGATCTCATGTGGCTCCTAACTCTTGATTCTAGAATGTTCACAAGCCTTCCCTGTAATTATGGTGAGGGCAAATACGCCCCTTAAAAGGAACGCCATTTGTTGTGATATGTTTTGCTTATGATAAAATAACAACTATTCTATAAAACAATGTATTTTTATTGTTTTATATGAAATAATCTTTCCCCACCCCCAGTTACTAGTATTTTATTATTTGACAACGAACCTGTGCCTTTAACCATGCATTTGAAGCACAGATTTAGCAGGTTACTAATACTAATTTTTATCCCACTCACTGCATCTGCATGCTGAAAAAAGCTTCACAAAGAACCATCCACAAAGCATGCCTTTTAACTTTTTTTAAAAAAAATCAGCCTACTCTCCCCTTTTAACTGATGTTCTATCTATCTATCTATCTATCTATCTATCTATCTATCTATCTATCTATCTATCTATCTATCTATCTATCTATCTATTATTAGATTATTATTATTATTGTTATTAATAACAATAATAATAATAATAAATCAGATTTATTAGTTGCTTTTCTTCACAATGTGAACCCAAGGTGACTTACAAACAATAAAAAGATTAAAACCAATCTAAAAAACCTAAAACAAATAAAAAGTTAAAAACACAGAACATAAATGTAAAAGGGTCACCCACCTCCTAAAAGAGGCTACAACATCAAAAGCCCTCCAACCCCCCCCCAAAAAATAGCCAAATGCCTGGGAGAAGAGAAATGTTTTTGTCTAGCACCTAAAGATAGATAACGATGCTGCCAGGTGTGCCTCCCTAGGAAGACCATTCTATAAATGGAGGGGGCACCACTGAGAAGTCTCATTCTCGTGTCATCATCCACTACACCTCTGCACACGAAGAAGGGCCTCAGATGCCAAATGCACGGTCCAGGTTCGTTCATATGGGGAGAAGTGGTCCTGAGCCGTATAAGACTTTATAGGGCAAAATGAGCACTTTGAATTCAGCCCAGAAACTAATTGGTTGCTTGTACCTTTGTGCCAGAATTGGCGTTATGTGCTGAAACCATCTTGCCCTGGTGAACAATCTGGCTGCTGAATTCTGTGCCAGCTACAATTTCCAAACTGTCTTCAAAGGCAGTCTCGCATATAACACATTGCGGTAATCTAGCCGATTGATTGATTGATTGATTGATTGATTGATTGATTGAATTTCTTAGTCACCCATCTGGCTGGCTATCCAGCCACTCTGGGCGACGTACAAAATTAGCATACAGATACAATAAACATTAAAAATCTGGACACAAGATAATAAAATCTAGCCTAGAGGTTACCAGAGGGTAAACAGAAGTCAGGCTATTCCTGTCCAGATAGGGTCACAACTGGGCCACCAGCCAGAGCTGATGGAAGGCACTTCTTGCCACCAGGGCCACTTGAGCCTCAAGTGACAGTAATGGATCCAGAAGTACCTCCAACCTATGCACCTGCTCCTTTAAAGGAAGTGTTACTCCATCAGAGTAGGCCACATCCCCTCCATCTGGTGTAGAAAACCATCTGCTAACAGTGCCTTAGTCTTGTCTGGATTGAGCTTCAGTTTATTGGCTCTCATCCAGTCCATTAGCAAGGCAAGACATCAGTCTAGCACATCCACTGCCACACCTGAAGATGTAAAGGAGAGATAGAGTTGTGTGTTGTCAGCTTATTGCCCCTGAGAGATCAAGAAGGATCAATAGGAACACACCTCTGTCCCAACATAGGTCATCATACAGGGTGACCAAGGCAGTTTCTGTGCCAAACCTGGGTCTAAACCCCAATTGAAATAGATCTAGAAAATCAGTTTCATTCAAAGGAGCCTGGATCTGGCCTGCAACCACGCACTCCAGAACCTTGCCCAAGAAGGAAACATTAGTGACTGGCTGATAATTATTTTGATTTTCCGGATCCAGAGTTTCTTAAGGAGTGGCCTTACCACTGCTTCTTTTGTCCTATTTCACACCTTTGGTACTCTCTTCCCGCTTGATGGCATGACATATTTAATGTATGATCCTCTGGAAGTTTCTGCATAGTAAAAAGCTGGCATTTCTAAACCCCCCCCCCCATTTCCTCTCACGCATCCCCACACACATCAGGGTAAGACTTGCGATGTTTCTAAACTGGCACTATTTTGGAGCAAGATTAAATCACATATCAGCAAATTCAGATTGTGCTATGAAAGTTGGTTTGGAGCTCTTGCACAACAACCCCCACCCCCATCCACCAGGCATTTTGCAATAAGGAAATTGACAGAAAAATGCATTGTGAAGTGTGGGATAACAATTGCTTGACACAATGTCATCTTAAGCTCCCTGCAAACAAATCAGAATGGATGCTCAGTAAAGAGCCAATGTGGTCAAACCTCCCTGCAAACTTCGTGCAAGCAAATTAGGGTGAATAATAAACGAACAGGTAATTCCCAGAAGTGACATTTGAGGCAAAACTCCATGGCCCCACTCTGCAGAATGAGCAAGAAGGCTCCCAACACCACAGAGCTGGCTTGCCACATTTTGAAGCAAGCCCAGTAAGACATATCACCATCTAAAGAGGGGAACTCTCATAAGACAATTAAATCCAGAATTTAAAATTAGCTAGCTGTGCCACTGGCCAGGCAGAGGGGTAATAAAACTAGATTTGGTTGCACAAATAATACCTCTGGAGATAACTAGGTATCAAAGTGAGAGCTTGGCAAATAAAATGAAAATGTATAAAAGACAAATCTTCTGTTTTGACCTTATAGAAACCACTTGGGATTTTGCTGTTCACAAATAACCTTTGGGATTGAATTTCAAAGATTGGCTGGTTTAATCACCCAGGGATTTGAGTATATGGCTGGCAACCCTCTCCTCCCCCCATCCACAACCACTAGTCCCTGGGCTGGTGACCTGAATATAGGAGAAAAAAAGAAGGATGGTGATTCAACCAGACAAGAAGGTGAAAATGTTCTGCAAAATTATGAATATCAACAGAGGTCATTTAAAATCAAAATCCCATTTCGTGAGAAGCCAAGTTAATGAATATCATGTTGGAGGGAGGGAGAAGGGGAAAAGAAAGAAACCTTTCACTGAAACAGGTAACATTGACTTTAGCCTGTTTGAAGACATCCATTTTCAACTACTAATCACAAAATAACGTTGGTGTTGTTCTGCTTCTTAAGAGTTGTTTTGCAATGGAACATAAAATCAACACTAGAACACCTCAATCTGATCAAGCCCTAGTAGTCCTTCAGTCCTGACTTCAACAGGTCCCTCTCGCTACTGTTTCATATGTCCCTGGCACCTCTTCCTCTGATTTAAACCATCTGCTGCCAGTGGTGCTTTTGGTACAACAGAATGAAGGACCGTGTTTGGTCCCCAGGTCTGAGGTTACCCATCCCTGTTCTTTAAAGTGCTACTGTAGTTCCAGGTCAGCTGCATCTAGTATCAGCCTATTCATCAACCACATGAATTCATTGTCATCTGTTTCTTTGAGCCTTTGCAGTCTTTGTTTGGGCAATACACAGATGACAGAATGGAGTATAAGATGATATGTGAGTTTACAAAATAAGGACATTCAAGGGCCCGTAGTTTACACTTTAGATCTGACCCTATTCCTGAGGAACAGGTTATGTGCCACTAGGGAGGGCAAATATATCAATTTTGGTTTTTCGCAGTTTCTCATTTTTGCACTCTTAAGCTCAGTTCTCCACATTTCCACATCAGTTTATGCAAATATGCACATTTTTGTTTGCAATTTTGCCCACTACACATACTTCTGCAAAGCAATTTAGCCTAATACAATTCATTTTTCTATGTTATTTCTACTAATATATGCATTTTAATGCATACCTTACTTCATGATATGCATCTTTGTACACATTATTTGGTTGGAGAACTGCATTGCAAAATCTGGGAAGTACAAATTGTGAAGGCTAGCTGTGTTTTCGTTTGCCTCTTGTTTCAGAAAGTGCAAATTAGGTTGGTTCACTTTAAATGTGAGCTGAAATCATATTTCCCCCCTATCCCTAACATGCCATTCCACCATGTTAAATTGAAAATACACCCATGCTGCTTCCCATAAACTCATTCCAAAACAAAATCTTACAAAACATATAGTCCTGAATTCAGAAACACTTGCTTAACAACCTTCTATGTTTTCATGGTGATACACAAAACACTCAGACAGAATCCAGAGTTTGAAGTCTAAAACGAGAGTTAAAAAATCCAGATCCCTGTTGAACTTTTTTTGTCAGTGGTCTCATAATCTGTTGAAATTCATTAAAAATCAGCCATGTTCACAGAGTACCTGTAATCCTGTTACTGACCTTGCCCCATACTCTGACCTTCATTGTCTGCAGTTTAAAAGTTAAAAAAAAATGCATAGCTGATTTAAAAAAAAAAAAAAACATTGGAGTCTATGATGAGTGCAGGCATGCTCAGTAAGAATCAACTGTCAGTGTGCTAAGCAGAGCTTGGAAAAGTTACTTTTTTGAACTACAACTCCCATCAGCCCCAGCCAGCATGGCCACTGGATTGGGCTGATGGGAGTTGTAGTTCAAAAAAGTAACTTTTCCAAGCTCTGGCTAAAAGTCAGACTAACAGGTGTTTGGCTTGGCTAATCAGGGGGCCACATCCACGCCAGTATACTCCTATTCCCCTGACAGAGCACCAGTGGCTAGAGTGGTTTAACAGTCAGCCCCTCTTCAGAGAGAATTCTGATGATTGTAGCTCTGTGAGGGAAACAAGGCATCTCATAATAACTCTCAGCACTCTTCACAAACTACACTTCCCAGGATTCTTTGGGGGAAGCCATGACTGTTTAAGGTGGAATAAGTGTCTGGTGTGGATGTGACCAGGGACAGCTTTGGTTTAAATTTGGGTGGGAGACTACCTGTGTCTACTGTAGAATAAAAAAATGGGGGTGGAAACCCCAAATAATGATACTGTTCAGAATGTTTTCCTTTTGGAAAGGAAAGGGGCTTTCCCTTTGCCCAGTGTCCACCCACCCAATACCCTCCCCTCCCTCCTCTCCCCCCTCCACATTCTTCCCTATCCCTACCCTTCCTCTCCTCTTCCTCCCCCTCCCTCTACCTTCCCCCTCTTTTCCCCTCCCTGCCCTTCCCCCAGGTCAGTTTCACCTTTCCTAAGCATAATTGTACAGGAGTAAATCCACTGAACTCACCATATGCTCAGAGGCACATGTTACCAAATTCTTCCAAGCTATACAGGAAGTAGATTGGTTTGTAAAAGACCAACCCAAATTGAGTCTTCATTTTTACAAATTTGTAGGGCTGTACAATATCTCAGAGAGGAGGTCAGGTCACCTGCTCCCCTGGTGCATTCACTATAGCTGCCCAATATCCCTGCTTGTTAGATAGAGATATCTGGCTATAGATAAGTTCTCAAACTGCAAGTTTGTAGGGTTTTTATGCTACTAGGACTGGATAATGGATCTAAAAGAGTGGTGGGGGACCCGATGTTTCTGAAATACAACTCCCATCATCCCTGACAATTAGCGATGTGACAGGTCCCCACCCCTGATGGGCTAAAATGAACCCCCTGCCTCCACCCTTCAGATCTTTCCCACATCTCTTGAATGTGGAGCTGAAATATCTCCATGCTCCACCCTTAAAGAACAAATATGCATTAAAAGAAAAATGTGATTTTCCTACTATTCTTGCACCTTTCCCCCTCAACTCCCTCTCCATTGAACACATTAATGTGATTCTTGCAATGTTTGTTTATAAAGAAAATTCATTCTGTTTGTGTGTGACTTTTATGCTGATTATCCTCACAGCCTTTTCACTGCCTCTGCCTTTTATGGCAGTTGTATTTCTTTAGGGCTGCTGATCTTCATCCTATTTTAGAAGTGGAATATTTTATTGGGATGACCATCTGATAAAAATGGTTTGTGCCGCGTTTGACATATATTTGCTAAAAGAGAACAAGAGGAAGCCGAGGCATAAAAGGTTTCTAATCAGTGCCTTGCCTTTTATAGGCCATTCAGATTTATGCTTCAACTGTGGAAAGGACCTAAGCCATTCTATGATTTACAGCCACAATCAGCTCATGGATTAATTCAATATAGGGCTAATTTGTTCCATATGTGCCAAGATGATGATCAAGCCAAATACATAAATGGAATGAAGCAAATGGAGTCCAAAGCTAGAAATAACTGGTTCCAAATATGTAATTAGGGAAGAAACCATAGCTCAGTGGTAGAGCATGGGCGGTGTTCAGCTAATGTGTCCCATCAGTCCAAGGATCTTCACTTGTACAACAGGACTTTCCCCCCAGTCCTCCCCTTGTGCACAGTCCACACAGACCCAATCTGCTCTGGAGGGTTGAGAGAACCATTAGAACAGATTTAGGGGGAGGAAAGGGGGGAAGGTCCGTTGGCCGATTGGAAATCCTTGCACTGATTGGACATTTACATAGTGCTACAGTGGATACAACCCTATATGTTTAACAAGCATGAGATCTGCTACCTCCAGTTAAAAGACTGGCTGTGAAAGACCTATACCTGAGACACTGGAGAGCTGCTGCCTGTCAGAGTAAACAATGCTGAGCTCAACGGACAACTACTCTGATGGACAACTTCCTATGTTCCAGCTCTCTTGGGTCTTGTGAATTGGCAGGGAGCTGCTTCCTTAAGGTATGGTGCAGTCCCACGCAACTACAACATGAGAATTGCAGAACCACTTGGGTCACACCAGTCACATGGGTCTTTCCAAACCACTCTCACCCAGCTGGAAAGGCAAATCTGTTTCCTATCTCTTTCCCTAACAAAATTAGTGTTGTGGTGGGTAGATGTGAGAATATTACTGGGGTCAGAGAAACTGGAAGGGGTAGCTGGGCAGGCACTTTTGTTGGATGTACTACAACAAGAAAACCATAAACTTTATGGTTTATGCTTTATGGCACAAAGCATTAACTAGAGTCCTACAATGAGCTAGGTGGCCATCTGGTGGAGGATATAAGTGGGTGATATGTGTGCTGTTTCTCAGAGAGGGGAACTTCTTGTTTGGAGAGATATCTCAATAGGCTTATTCAGGTGTTTACTTGAACACATGGAGGTTAAAAGTGTGCAGGGGGACGGGGCAAGCCTCGCCACCAACGTCTCCACAGAAAGATCTGACACATTCAACTGAATACACATATAAGCCTCCACATGATCAGGAGTCCTGATAAGGCAAAGACTTCTAAGCATGTTCAAGGTTTGGATGTGTTTCAGAACTGACATAACCCTGATCAGGAACTGAATATTCAACAAGCACACTTTCTTCTTCCAAAGCTCATGACAGACTTTCTCATCCTTTGAGGCATTACAAAGTTAACGAAGCCTGTGATTTATTGTTAGGAATGCTGAAGGCAAAATCTTGTCCTCAGAAATGTTTGAGTCTATTGGGTTATTAGATGGATGCCAAATATCAGTTATCTCAATGCTGGATTCATCGCATGCCATTAATGTGGACATGGGCTAAAGCAACTGGGGGGGAAACCAGACGTGGGTGAACACAAATAACAGATTAAATATTTTCCCTCCCTCATACTGCTTGTGGTCAATCTTTTCATGGTATCCATACAAATGCATGAGTCTTAATTGAGACCACCTCTGTAAATTAGTTCAACGCAGGGAGTACTGCCTATGTCCTAGTCTGTAGAAAATCAATTAGTATCACATGCTTTGCAGATATATATTTTCCCCTCCTTTACTGCTTGAACAAACAAGCAAAATGCAAGCAGTAAAATCTTACAGGTTTACAGTTCTCAATTAAGTAAATCTACTAATGCTCTCCTGTGGTGCTTATTTAAAAAAACACAATTTATTCCTGTTTCTCAGAACTGGCCAGGCAATGGCTGCTGCTATCAGAAAGCTTTCAATGACTATATGTTTTATTACCACCATATTTTGTTCACTACATTCCACCTTAAGAATAAAAGATTCCATTGGCATGTCCATCCGATATAAATATGTCCCTCCAGACATGTATTTACTCAGAAAGTATTTGAAAAGTAAATGCATGTAATATTTAAGGCAGTGAGTGATGCCTAGCAACAGTAAATTAATCCCTGAGCTAACTTGAGGGTTGGTAAACTGCAAGGCGAAGAAGACAGCTGGTATAAGATGTTATTCATGGGATATGCCTGCTCCCATAGTTCTAGGTAGGTTCAACAAATGAACTGTTGAACAAGTTAGTAGAACATTCAAGCATATGCTTAGACATATGGTTGATGTAATAGTCAAATCCCAGATAACAAGGAGATTGCTGAAACTGTCAAGAGTTCAGACCTAATTTGCTGGGGGTAAATTAACGATGTGCAAAACTCTCCTGAGAAATTATTGCTGCTTTCATTGAAACACTTATGGTGTCTCATGTTTCACCTGAAGAAGAACCTTCAAAAAAGCTTTGAATATCACTTGAGGAAAAATCCAGAGACAACCCAAGCACATGCAAAAAGCACATGAGAAATTTTGCAACCTTTGTCAAAACTAAGGCTATGGTAAATTTTCACACCAAAAAATGTTGAGGGCAAAAACTATGCTTTTTGCTCTGATTTGCACCCCCCCCTTCATGGCTCTAATCTGCTGCAGCTTTGGCACCATATATATAAATAACTGCTTCTTCTTCCTGGAGTGATCCCAGCCAACTAGGGATAATTGTGATGAGTATCACACTGATTGCCTCTGTGATGCCATTGAAGGGAAACAAAGACAAAGACATTATCCACCACTGTGAATGGCCCTCAGGGTGATGGAGGGAGGGGAAGGTAATGTGTCCTTTGTTGGGTGCAACTGGGCTTATTCTTCTCGTTTTTGCCACCCTATGATAGAGTGGATGTGATTGTCCCAATCTTGCTGTTGATGCCTTGACTGAAGCAAAGTAAGCCAGAAAACTTTGACCTAGGTGTCTTGCAATGGAGCACATTCTCTCTTCCTTGATACCCACAAACATTTTTGCCACATTTCACAGCATACTTCAAAAGAATTGCCAAAACAGGGGTGCTTTTCACAGGGGGCAAAAATGTGTGAACATGCCCTCCTCATTTCAGTGTTAGTGCTGAGAAAAATATTTTGGCTTTCCTGAGGATTTCTCAGATGTTTCCTAGCAACACCTCCTCCTCCTCCTCCTCCTTCTTCTTCTTCTTCTTCTTCTTCTTCTTCTTCTTTCTTCTTCTTCTTCTTCTTCTTCTTTTCTTCTTCTTCTTCTTCTTTCTTCTTCTTCTTCTTCTTCTTCTTCTTCTTCTTCTTCTTCTTCTTCTTCTTTTCTTCTTCTTTCTTCTTCTTCTTCTTTCTTCTTTCTTCTTCTTCTTTCTCTTCTTCTTCTTTTCTTCTTCTTCTTCTTCTTCTTCTTTCTTCTTCTTCTTCTTCTTCTTCTTCTTCTTCTTCTTCTTCTTCTTCTTCTTCTTCTTCTTCTTCTTCTTCTTCTTCTTCTTCTTCTTCTTCTTCTTCTTCTTCTTCTTCTTCTTCTTCTCTTCTTCTTCTTCTTCTTCTTCTTCTTCCTTCTTCTTCTTCTATTATTATTATTATTAATCTGAAATTCCAAATATACTATTCCCTCTTTCCCCCTATCATTTGGAGAAAGAAGCTCCTCCTCCTAGCTAGGTTCTCTCTTCTGCTCAAGCAAGCTTTTTGTGAGGAGGCGGCATTTCTGAACATCATTTTAGGACAGTCCTGCAAAATCCATGGTCCTAGAAAAAAAGGAAAATTTAGAGCTCTTCTGCACAAAAAGGTAGAGAAACTATAGAGCAACACACAGCTTTGTAGAAGCACTGATCTTACATGGGAGAGTTATTGATATTGTGCTTTCACTTGGGGAGAACCCCAGAATCATCCCAAGTCACCTCATTATTCAGTCCCAACACAGAGTTGAAGCACACCCCTAGTATTTTAAATTAATTGCTACCATTTAGTGAATCTGTTGCTCATCTCTCATGAATCTCTCACCCTCCCATGTTGTGGTATATGTTTCAGTCTTATTATTATGGATGTGATTTACTGTATATAAGATGAGGATCTGGCCTGAAGAATGAAACAGCAGCAGATATATAAGAAGGAATTCCTGAACTATATAATGTTTAGGAGTAATAGCATTTTGTTCCTTGCAAATCAGTATCTAATGCTCTTTGTGGTCCTGCAGTCCTGATCACATAAGGAGGAGCAGAAAGAGCAAATACTACTTATGAGAAGGATCTTGGAATTGTTGGTGATCACAAGCAGAATATGAGCCAACAGTGCAATGTGGCTACAAAAAAGGCAATTGCTATTTTAGGCTACATTAACAGAACTACAGTTTCCAAATCCTGTGAAGTAACTGCTGCTGTTGTTATGTGCCTCCAAGTCGACTACAACTTATGGTGACCCTATGAATCATCTGTCATGAACCACCCTGTTCAGATCTTGTAAGTTCAGGTCTGTGGCTTCCTTTATGGAATCAATCCATCTCGTGTATGGCCTTCCTCTTTTTCTACTTCCTTCTGTTTTTCCAAGCATTATTATCTTTTCTAATGAATCATGTCTTCTCATTATGTGTCCAAAGTATGATAACCACAGTTTCATCATTTTAGCTTCTAGTGATAGTTCTGGTTTAATTTGTTCTAACACCCAATTATTGGTCTTTTTTGCAGTCCATGGTATACGCAAAGCTCTTCTCCAACATCACATTTCAAATGAGTTGATTTTTCTCTTATCAGCTTTTTTCACTGTCCAACTTTCACATCCATACATAGAGATCGGAAATACCATGGTCTGAATGATCCTGACTTTAGTGTTCAGTTATACATCTTTACATTTGAGGACCTTTTCTAGTTCTCTCACAGCTGTCCTCCCCAGTCCTAGCCTTCTTCTGATTTCTTGACTATTGTCTCCATTTTGGTTAATGATTGTGCCAAGGTATTGATAATCCTTGACAAGTTCAATGTCCTCATTGTCAACTCTAAAGTTGCATAAATCTTCTCATGTCATTACTTCAGTCTTCTTGACGTTCAGCTGTAGTCCTGCTTTTGTGCTTTCCTCTAACTTTCATCAGCATTCGTTTCAAATCATTACTGGTTTCTGCTAGTAGTATGGTATTGTCTGCATATCTTAAATTATTGATATTTCTCCCTCCAATTTTCACACCTCCTTCATCTTGGTCCAATCCTGCTTTCTGTATGATATGTTCTGTGTACAGATTAAATAAACAGGGTGATAAAGTACACCCCTGTCTCACACCCTGTCCGATTGGGAACCAATCGGTTTCTCCATATTCTGTCCTTACAGTAGCCTCTTGTCCAGAGTATAGGCTGCGCATCAGGACAATCAGATGCTGTGGCACCCCCCATTTCTTTTAAAGCATTCCATAGTTTTTCATGATCTACACAGTCAAAGGCTTTGCTGTAATCTATAAAGCACAGGGTGATTTTCTTCTGAAATTCCTTGGTCCATTCCATTATCCAACGTATGTTTGCATTATGATCTCTGGTATCTCTTCCCTTTCTAAATCCAGCTTGGACGTCTGGCATTTCTCGCTCCATATATGGCAAGAGCCTTTGTTGTAGAATCTTGAGCATTACTTTACTTGCATGGGATATTAAGGCAATAGTTCGATAATTACTGCATTCCCTGGGATCCCCTTTCTTTGGAATTGGGATGTATATGGAACGCTTCCAGTCTGTGGGCCATTGTTTAGTTTTCCATATTTCTTGATGATTTTACTCAGAATTTGGACTGATTCATTCTCATTAGCTTGTAGCAACTCTATTGGTATGCCATCTATTCCTGGTGATTTGTTTCTTCCAAGAATTTTAAGAGCAGCTTTCACCTCGCATTCTAACATTTCTGGTTCTTCATCATATGGTTCCTCCGTGAATGAATCTGCCATCCTGGCATCTCTTTTATAGAGTTCTTCAGTGTATTGCTTCCATCTTCCTTTTATTTCATCTCAGTCAGTCAGTGAGTCTCCCTGTGGATTATTCAACATCCCTACTCTTGGTTTAAATTTCCCTTTCATTTCTCTAATCTTTTGGAACAGGGCTGTTGTTCTTCCCTTTTTGTTGTCCTCTTCTATTTCTATACAGTAACTATTGTAATAGCTCTCTTTGTCCCTAGTCGCTGTAGTGTTGCATTTAGGGTTCTGACAGTGTTTCTATCACCTTTTGCGTTTGCTTTCCTTCTCTCTTTAACCATTTTAAGAGTATCTTCAGTCATCCATTTGTGTCTTTCTCTCTTTTTAGCTAGAGGTATTGTCTTCTTGCATTCTTCTCTGATAACGTCTCTGACTTCATTCCATAGTTCTTCTGGTTCTCCGTCAACTAAGTTTAAAGCCTCAAACCTGTTCCTTATTTGATCTTTATATGCTTCTGGGATGTTATTTAAATTGTATTTTGGCATGATTGCTTTGTTGGTCTTCTTTAGCTTTACTCTGATTTTTTATATGACCAGTTCATGATCTGTACCGCAGTCTGCTCCTGGTCTTGTTTCTGCAGAAAGTGTGGAACTTCTCCATCTTCTGCTACCAAGTATATAATCAATTTGATTCCTATATTGGCCATTTGGTGATGTCCATGTGTACAGTCGTCTTTTCGGTTGTTCAAAAAACGTGTTTGCAAGAAACAAATTATTGTCTTCACAGAATTCAATAAGTCTTTCTCCTGCCTTGTTTCTGTCTCCTAGGCCCCATTTCCCCACAATTCCTAATTCTTCTCTGTTCCCTACTTTTGCATTCCAGTCCCCCATGATTATCAGCACATCTTGTTTTGGTGTGTGATCAATTTCTTCCTGTACTTCTGCTTAAAATCTCTCCAGTTCCTCTTCTTCTGCATTTGCCGTCGGAGTATAGACTTGGATTATGGTTATGTTGATAGGTTTCCCATTTAATCTCATTGATATAACTCGCTCAGACCTTGCGTTGTAGCTCCTAATTGCTCTTGCTACATCACTTCTCACTATGAAAGAAAGATTAGTGAAGTAACTCATCCCCCTCTATTTGGCATTGGTTAGGCCTCATCTTGAGTACTGAATCCAGTTCCAGACACCACACTTTAAGAAGGATGCACACAAACTGGAACAAGTTCAGAGGAGGGCAACAGGGATGATCAGGAGACTGGAAACAAAGCCCTCTGAGCAGAGACTGAAAGAACTGGGCATGTTTAGCCTGGAGAAGAGAAAATAGAGGGGAGATATGATAGCACTCTTCAAGTATTCAAAAGGTTGTCACTCAGAGAAGGGCCAGGATCTCTTCTTGACTGGCCCAGAGTGCAGGACACGGACTAATGGGTTCAAGTTGGAAACCAGATTTCAACTGAACATCAGGAGAAACTTCCTAACTGTTAGAGCCATACAACAAAGTTACCAATTACCTAGGAAGGTGGTGGGCTCTGCAACACTGGAGGCATTCAAGAGGCAGCTGGACAGCCACCTATCAGGTATGCTTTAATTTGGATTCCTGCACTGAGCAGGCGGTGGGACTCGATGGCCTTATAGGCCCCTTCCAACTCTACTATTCCATGATTCTATGAAATCTTAAATGTCATATAATATGCATAGAGTCAGATCTCTCTCCCCCCCCACGAGTTTCTTTTGCCCAGTACTCACTGGACTCCTTCCTGCATCTATGTTTAAAATCATAATCCCCCCTTTTCTGACAAATGAATCTTCCCATGCGTCAGCACTGGTTGTAACATTATAAACAAGAGGATTATGGTTAGATGCAGGCAACAAAGGAAGCAGCAAAGAGAGTTCACTAAAATCCTGTTTCTTGTGCACATACTTAGCAATAAAGAAATATAGATTTTTTTTTTCAAAAAAACCCTCCTGAACTAGGAAACAAATGGGGGATTAAAACTGCAGGACACTGAATGCTTATAAATAGAAGCTTCAGAGTTTCACATGGAGCTGGCATAAATTCTGCAATAAGAGTGCTGTGAATGTTCACAGCAGGAACATGTTGCAGATTCATAGATCTCAAAACTAGCAACATTTGCTTTTGCCTACTTGCTTTGTTTTGTTTAAATTTGGCCTCAGTATTATTACCCTGAATCTTTGACGGTGGGTAGAGGATGGGTATTTTGCTGCAATGTAGTGAGGAGAGGAGAGGTCTTGTCTTTAAACAAACCACAGCGATCTTCTGTATTCAAGCATGGGCTTTCTCACTCTGAGAACCACCATGTATTGGATTCCATTTTGGGGCATTTATTGTAGTCATTGTAGAGATTTCAGATTAAAGCACATAGGGTGCTTTCACACACGGGGCTAATAGCGCTAGTTTTCTGGATTAAAAAGGTAGCGCTTCGTTCCATATTTAAAAAATCCCTTTCACACTACAGTACCTGTTATACCGGCATTTTGCGCAACAGTCGTTCATACAGAGCACAGTTTTTCTCCCCCCCCCCTCATTCGGCTTCATGTGACACCGGATGAGCTGGTTTGAGGCCTGTTCTTTCGGTGCGTGGGGGGGTTGAAAGAGGCACGATCACGAATGCGATCAGCTGACAGGCGCAGCAGCGCAGCAGCAGAGGCTCGGCAGCACAGGCTCCTCTCTCAGGAGCAGCTGGGATCGGCTGGAAGGCACGACGAGGGCCGTTGGTAAGGGCGGGAATGCACTGCCTGCTGGGAGGGCTGTCACGTGAGCAGCGGCAGCTAGCGCAAAACTCACGCGATCTTCCGTGTCCCCGGCCTTGGTATCGGAATTTTCCCGGTATCATTTATTGCGGAATTTAGCGCTAAACTTCCACTACATTCCACCAGAATTCCGGAGCTACCCGTTATGTTGTGTGAAAGCTCATATTTTATGAGCAAATTAACAGGAAATAAATCGTCAGAATAACGGAATAAAGTGCAGTGTGAAAGCACCCCAAATGTGAAAAATTCCTTTAGATTGAACTTCTAAGCAAGTAAAAGCTGGTCCATTAGGGCAAGCAGGGCACTGCTTCACCAACCTTAGTTGGCCCTTAGGTATTCCTCTGTCCCTTACTTATAATAAGCCCAGGGGGTGGACCTTGCTGCTGCCTTCTTCCTCCTTTGTCTCAGTTTTGCTCTTGTAGAATTCAGTAAGGAGGAGAATAAGGACAAAACTAGAATTAGTTTGTTCTGCTTGCCATTGACTCTGGATCCACCTAATGTTGGCCTCCCTGACTTCTACTCTACCACTCCAATAGACACCAGCCACCACTGCCTAAGTTGAAAAGGTGTTTGGACAGGTTCGTGCAACCACTTCTGTGCTGGATCCTTGCCCTTCTTGGCTAATAAAAGCTAGCAGGGGTGGAACAGCCGGCTGGGCCAGGGAAGTGATTAATGCCTCTCTGCGAGAGGGAGTGGTCCCTGGCTGCCTGAAAGAGGCTGTAGTGAGACCACTCCTTAAGAGACCCTCCCTGGACCCAGAAAATCTTAATAACTATAGGCCAGTAGCAAATGTTCCGTTCCTGGGCAAAGTCCTTGAACGAGTGGTGGCAGGCCAGCTCCAGACGCTCTTGGATGAGACCAATTATCTGGATCCATTTCAGTCGGGTTTCAGGCCTGGTTTTGGCACAGAAACAGGCTTGGTCGCCCTGTATGATGACCTCACTCTGGAGAGAGACAGGGGGAGTGTGACTGTTGATTCTCCTTGATCTCTCAGCAGCTTTCGATACCATCAACCATGGTATCCTTCTGGGAAGACTGGCTGAGTTGGGAGTGAGAGGGACTGCATGGCAGTGGTTCCGTTCCTACTTGGCGGGTCGGCTCCAGACGGTGGTTCTTGGGGAACATTGCACGGCACCCTGGACTCTCCAGTATGTGGTCCACAGGGGTCAGTTCTATCCCCCATGTTGTTCAACATCTACATGAAACCATTGGGTGCGGTCATCTGGAGCTTTGGAGTGCGTTGCCATCAGTATGCTGATGACACACAGCTCTATTTCTCCCTTTCATCTTCTTCAGGTGAGGCTGTCAATGTGCTGAACCGGTGCCTGGCTGCGACAATGGACTGGATGAGGGCTAATAAACTGAGGCTGAATCCAGACAAGACTGAGATGCTGCTAGTGGGTGGTTCTTCTGACCAGATGGTGGATGTCCAACCTCTCCTGGATGGGGTTGCACTCCCCCTGAAGGAGCAGGTTTGTAGCTTGGGGGTTCTCCTAGAACCATCTCTGTCACTTGAGGCTCAGGTAGCCTCGGTGGCACGGAGTGCCTTCTACCAACTTTGGTTGGTGGCCCAGCTATGCCCCTATCTGGACAGGGATAACCTGGCTTCAGTTGTCCATGCTCTGGTAACGTCCAAGTTAGATTACTGCAATGCACCCTACGTGGGGCTGCCTTTGAAGACGGTTCGGAAACTGCAGCTTGTGCAAAATGCAGCAGCCAGATTGGTAACAGGGACCAGACGGTTCGAACATATAAAACCGATTCTGGCTCGCTTGCATTGGCTGCCTGTATGTTTCTGAGCTCGATTCAAGGTGCTGGTTTTAACCTATAAAGCCTTACATGGCTAGGACCACAATACCTGATGGAACACCTCTCCTGACACAAACCCACCTGTACACTACACTCAACATCCAAGGCCCTCCTCTGGGTGCCTACTCGGAGGAAAACTGGGAGTCTGGCAACAAGGGAGAGGGCCTTCTCAGTGGTGGCCCCCAAATTATGGTGTGATCTGTTTGATGAGGGGCACCTGGCGCCAACCCTGTTATCTTTTTGGTGCCAGTTTAAGACCTTTCTCTTCTCCCAGGCATTTTAGCATGTGTTTTTAAAGTGCTTTTTAAAAAATGGGTTTTTAAATTTGTATATTTGTTTTTAATGTTTTTAATTGTTGTAAACCACCCAGAGAGCTTCAGCTATGGGGTGGTATACAAATGCAATAAATAAATAAATAAGCATACTTACAGTAATCCCTCAGTTAATGAAGTGCATGCTTTCCTGGACATTACTTCTTTAACAGAAACTTTGGTACCAGAGGTAGGAATAAAATGGAAAGAATAGGGATAGGTTTCTACACCATAAAAAAGAAGAGCAGTTCAACATATTTCAGCAAACTTTTTATTCAACACTAACAATACACAGATCTGAAATGAAACAACCAGGTCAGGTAAGACTTGCATACAGACCACTTGAAGGATTCTCCCAAAATGCATCCAGGGATGCCTGCCTTGCTTTTTTTCTTTTGTCATGTAGCATCTTGCTATAGCAATCTAAAGCTTTGAGCACAGTCATCTCCATACACTTGAGCAGGCAGGCAAGGGGCAGCAGTCACTACCCCCCTGTGCTTGGTCTATCTCTTTCTCTCTCTGCCATCCTCCCCTACACTCAAGCAGACACATCTGCAGAAAAAAGTGCTTCTAGGGCACCCAAAGCACAGTTTGCTGTGGAGGCACCTACAAAACGTGGCAAGGAGTGCCATTCCAGCCACACGTGAGAGAGCTACCTGCAGCAGCTACAGTCCAGTAGACAAGGAGCCACATTTTGACTATGTCAGAGTATGTGCCCCTCTATGTCCCCTACACCCAAAAAAGACTTTGTTAAAAGGAACATCTTTCTTGGAGGATTTGTTAATCGCTGTATTGCTGTATTTGGAATTAATTCCCATTGCAATTTTTTGTAAACTACTTGGAGGATTCTTTAAATTTTTTGTTATTTTTTTAAAATTTAAAAATTAGTGGTGATAAATACAATGCAAGATTACTTCTCAAATATTATTCAATTATAATACCATGTTCATCTGTAATAGTTACTTTTTAAAAAAAAGCTTATTTTATTTAATTTATGTAAATGCCATGTCAATTTATACAAATATTGCTTTATTTCACTGAATACTGAAACACAGAATAAAACAACAACAAATATACAAAACTAAACTAAAGAAAATACCAAAATAGCTCATATATAGCTTTTAAAATGTTTTGTTTTATATAATTATCTGAATTCCCTAAAATCTCATTATTTCATAATCAGACTATACATAATATACATATACATCCACACTCACCCAAAAACTCATACATAACTATAAATATGTATAAATGTAAAGTCATTTATTTATTTATGGCAGCAACTAGTCTATCCTTATATCTGTAAAACCCATTTTTAAATATATTGTTGCGCGCCTCCCCCAATCTCCAAGCGGTGAGATTTCGGGGGTCCCTGTGCTCATCCAGGGTTTGGTTTCCTTTGGGAAGAAGATCAGCGGAGACTGTGGTGTCTTTATGAAATATGGTTTGTTTATTTACACACATTCCAACCTGAGCTCAAGGATGGAGGGGTTCAATGCATCAGCAGTCCAATATCCAGCTTTTCCATCTGGGTGCAGGGGCATCCTATAGCCATGATGCAGAGGGATAGCCTCTCTGCGTGCCTGCAGCCCCCGTTGAATGGAGGGGGGTAGCCCAGAATGACAAAAAAGCATAAGTAAAAAGTCACAGTTTTATTCCATTTATGTAAATTAAAATTGTAAAAAAAGCCCAACGTGTTTCGGCTAATCTTATATAGCCTTCATCAGGGGATGCTTATTTCAAATTCTTCATTCAAAGTAATGATGATTCAGATTCTATTCAAAAGATTGTTGATTATCAGCAGCATGTTCGTCAGGCCGAATCTAGTGAGTCTGAGTGTGCTTCACCAAGGAGAATGTGCCTAATTTGCATTTCTCTCTTTAAGATCTATTAGAACTGTTCACAACCTCATAATAAGCCTGTTCAGACAATACTTGCTAATTTGGCTCATTATCCCTGCACCATCCCCCTGGGGATGGAACTTACTCATGATTGGCTGTTTGTGTGCAAGCTCTGGCTCATATGTGGGATTATCTGTGTGTTAAAAGGGAGGAGCTAAAATTGACATTGTGACATCAAGTGATTGACAGGTGGGCAGCCGCATCCACATGCCAAATTTGGCCAGCAAGTGGTAGGGAAGATACAGTCAGATCTGGCCCACCAGGAAAAAAAATCCCCACACCTGTGTTAAAGGCTTGGGGGGGGATAGACTAAATGTCATTGTTGGGGTCCCCTCCAAGCCTGTGATTTCATATCTGTAATAATGGCATTTTGCTGAAAAAGGGGCTGTAAAGGTATTCAAACCCTAGCCATACCTGGTAAACATCAGATTTGTCATGCTGAGCTTGGGCCAAAGTGTTCCATAGAAAATAAGTAGCTGGAGATGCTGCCAGAAGGTGGACTGAGGAAGGAAGACCTTCTGTCCTTCCCTGGCTTGAGGTGATGTCATGAAGGTCTTGTGCCTATGAAGGAGGACAAAGGACTAGCAGTCTTGAACTGGGCTGGGAAGAGACAGAAAAGCATCACTTGCTTTGTGCTGAATCCAAAATTACGTGGGATTTTTTTGGGGGGGGGAGTGCCAGAAACCTAACAGAGGAGCAAACTGCTGTGAGATCTTCCACCTTAGTCTCAGCCTGTATATATGCATAAATAAAACCATACATCACAAAGACACTACAGTATCCAGTGACCTTCTAAAAGAAATCAGACATGAGCTATGCACTGGGCACCCCTGAAATCCCTCACTGCTTGGAGATTGGGGTGTGTGTAACAATACTATCACTGCTAAATCCCCTTGTACTGGCAGCAGTATACAAAGATATTTGTTGATTTATGATAGCATAGCAATACTGCTGCTTGTGTCACGTTTTGACAGCATAACCTTTACTATGGCAGAAGAGTAGGGATGGAAAGTTCTGTAAATTTTGGTTCTCTCAGTTTCTCATTTTTCCAGTGTTAAATTCAGCTCTCCACATTTCTGCAGAAATTTGCAATTTTTTTAAAAAAAATCTCCACGAAGATTCTCCAGCATTTTAGTGCAAATTTCTCTTAATAAACATTTTTATAGGCAGCTCAGACTAATGTACCAGTTTACAAGCAGTTTCTTGTCATATAATGCATTTTATATATGCACACTTTCCCCTAACATTTACATTTTTGTAAACATTGTTTGGTTAGTGAACTGCCTTGCAAAATTTGAATAAGTTAGAATTTTGAATGATGGCTATGTTTCGGTTTTCTTCTTGTTTCAGAAAGTGTGAATTTGATAGATTCAGCTTGAAATGTGAACTTGGGCTGCAATCCAATGCATGCTTACCTGTGGGTAAGCCCCATTGAACCCAATGGAGCTTCCTTCTGAGTAGACATCTACTGGATTGCAGCCTTAGTTAAATTTCTCGCCCATCCCTACACAAGAGTGGAGGTCGTGCATGGAGAAGGGTTCCTAGTTGAAACCCTTCATTCACAGAGAAGTGAAGCCCACCCCAACTCCAGCTTCCTATCCCCACTCCTGTATTGTAGTTCTCTGTGTATGGCCAGAGGGGAGGCAAGCCTGGACATCCTCTTCAGTGGTGCCCAGGACCTGGGATGAGACAGAAGTGTTGTTGAATTGATCGGAAACAGCAGTCATGTTGCTCTCAGGCATTCAGTGTACAAATTCAGCATATAAATGGACAACTGCAAAGGAAGTCTAGCACAGTTGAGTCTGAATTCAGAAGAAGTAACTTCCCCAAAAATATGGGGATTAGTAAAAAGGAAGTTGTAAAGGAAGGCCAAACTCTACTGTGTTAATACAACTACAC
Source organism: Rhineura floridana (assembly GCF_030035675.1). Classification (NCBI taxonomy): domain Eukaryota; kingdom Metazoa; phylum Chordata; class Lepidosauria; order Squamata; family Rhineuridae; genus Rhineura; species Rhineura floridana. The sequence goes on along the minus strand of NC_084481.1, from coordinate 87,141,317 downwards.
TGTCTTTCTCAACACATTAATTTCCACATGCAGTCAAGGAACTGCCAGCAGGAAAGGGGAGACCAAGATGGGATGAAAGAACACCTGGTGGTGGCAGCCTTTCTCAAGTCTTCGCTTACCACCACCTATTGGAAGCTGCCGAATCAGATCATTGGTCCCATCTAGCTCAGTATTGTCTACACTGACTGTCAGTGGCTCTTCAAGATCTCAGACAGGGGACTTTCCCAGTCCTACTTGGAGATGTCGGGAATTGAACCTGGAGTCTTCTGCATGCAAAGCTGATGCTCTTCAACAGAGCTATGTCCCAACTTGGGTCTAGGCATTGGAATTATATGTTGCAGCTAGTAACCATGCCATCACACATTACCACTCCTGTGTTTGCATTATTTGTGTCTGGCTGTTCACCAAACAAACAGGCAAGGGATGTTCCCCATTCCCATTGTTAGGCTTATGACAAGAGAGGGTTCCAACTATCACCACTGGGCACGCACCTTTCCCTCTACATGCTTGCCAACTTTTTTTTGTTCCAGAAGCACTTCTGTGTCCTCAAAAAGTTGTTTGTTACCTAACAATGTAAAAAGTGCAGGCAGTGGTACCAAACATGAAGGGCTGCTCCTCTGCTAAGGTAGAGCCCTGCAGGAACAAATCCCAACCCCAGTCTCTCAGCTGCTTTCAGAAGCACTCATTCCATTACTTAGAGGTTTTATTATAATCAAAGTGGTACATAGGTTTTATAGTATATTCACTAATAGGCAAAAAAAACCACCTTGCAGTTTAAGAACGTACCTATAGCCAACAGATATTTCCATCAAACTTTAAAAAGCAGGGAAATTGGGCAGCCATAGTGATTGCACCAGGGGAGCAGGAGACCTGACCTACTCTCTGAGATATTGGACTGCCCTACAAATTTGTCAAAATGCAAACACAATTTGGGTTGGTCTTTCACAGTCCAATCCACTTCCTGTGTAGCTTGGAAGAATTTGGTCACATGTGTCTCTGACCTGGGAGAGGGGCAAGGAGGGGGAAAGAGGGAGGGGAAGGGGAGGAGATTGGGTTCATGGGCACTGAGCAGAGGGAAAGCTATTTTCTTTTCCAAAGGAAAACACTGTGAACAATATCATTCTTTTTCAGCATTTCCCCCACCTTTTTATTCTACAGTAGGCACATGTAGTCTCTGTGATGTCCCTGTATATATATATATAATACTGTAAATATGGTAAGTGCAGGTTTATTAGAGTATATGTGGTAAGTAGACTGAGTGAGAGGGGGGAGTACATGGGTTGGAATGTTGATGAGTGTTGTATTATGATTGGCTGAGCGCTTCAGTGGCTGAAGGTATAAATGAGAGGATGACAGTGGAGAGGGTGTTCGGTTGGTTCGGTTTGTTCTGAGGGTTGGAGGGTGGATTGGATTAGGCGGGTAGTGAGGCAGGTTATTGATGACTAAGAAACATAAAGAGTAATATCTTATGAAACCACACGCTTGTTGACTAAACCTTTAAGTAATCTTGTTATTTCCTGTGTATATAAATAAATATTTCTTGGTTTACCAAAATGCTTGATCCTTGGCTGGGTTTACACAGACAAGAAGGGTGGGCAGGGCATATACCAAGGCTGGGAAACAGTATCAATGGTGGTAGCTGTGAAGAGATAGTGTAACATCACCAGGTATCCAGAGCAACCCAAGGCTGTAATCTTTAAAGGCACAAAGATACAGGAGGGTTGAGGCCTGTAAGTGCACCCAGACACAAAGTAGCAATAAGCCAGGAGGAGACTAAGGCACAGTCTCAAGGCATTATTGTTTACAGGGAGTGTCTGGTGGTACTGCCTAGCAGTGGGATCTTGTGGGATCTTTGCTAGAGCCGGTGAGAGAACTGTTTTGAGAGCAGGACCCTGAGGTGGGATGGTGACAAGGTGGTGACCATAGGCGGGATCCTAACAGGTGGCGCCTGAGAAGGGATCCCAACAGTAGGGGGCCTGACAGTCTCCCACCCAAATTTAAACCAAAGCTATCACTGGCCACATCCACACCAGACCTTTATTTCACTTTAGACAGTCATGGCTTCCCTCAAAGAATCCTGGGAAGTGTAGTTAGTGAAGGGTGCTAAGAGTTGCTAGGAGACACCCTGTTTCCCTTAAGTCAAGGCAGCTGACTGTTAAACTTCAGTCAGAGCAGCTGACTGAGCTGACCACTTTAGCCATTGCAGCTCTGTCGGGGGAATAGGAGTCTCTTAACAATTCTCAGCATCCTTCACAGACTACACTTTCCAAGATTCTTTGGGGGGAGCCATGGATGTCTAAAGTGAAAAAAGGTCTGGTGTGGGTATTGCCCCCTCATTAGCCAAGCCCAGTAGCTATGAGTCTGGCTTTTGGAACACTGACAGTTGGTTCTTACTGAGCATGCCCACACTTATCATTGACTCCAATGCTAAATTTCTTAAATTAATTAAAAATCAGCCAGACATTATTTAAACTTTTAAACTGCAGAAGATTAAGGTCAGAGTATGAGGCAAGGTCAGTAAAAGAATTATAGATACTCTGTGAACATGGCTGATTTTTAATTAATTTCAACAAACTATGAGAACTCTGACAGAAAAAAGTCCAACAGGGGTCTGGATTCTCTCTCTCTCTTTTTACACTTTGACCTCTCAATTCTCTCTGACTATTTTGTGTATCACCATGAAAATTTAGAGGGTTGTTAAGCAAGCACTTCTGAGTTCAGAACTATAAATTTTGTAACGTTTTGTTTTCAAATGAGCTTATGGGAAGCATCCGAATGGCATGGGTGTATTTTCGTGGTTGTATAATAAAAGTGATATAAATGTAGTATATAAATTTTGCCACCCTGGGCTTCTTCCGGGAGGAAGGGCAGGATAGAAATATAGATGATGATGGTGATGATGAGGATGATATCAAATTAATTACTGATGCTGTTCAATAAAAGCTTTGTCTATTTCAATGATGTCTGTGAAGGTTTGCAGATAGGGATAATTTCCTATCCCGCTTCTTACAGATCTGAGCTGACTTCAGGTTGGGGACTTACAATGAGAGGAACCTAGGGTATTCTCCCCACCCTGCTTAAGCATCTGCATCTGAAGCAAGGCTATCATCTGCATCTGATGCAAGGGCTCCAAATAGCCTACAAACATCCTAGTTATTGCTTGTGTAACAAACCCAGCAGTTGAGCTGTATGAAATAGAGAAGCCTTACCCAACTTGCTGTTTTTCAGACATTTTGGACCTGGGTTCCCATCATCCCTGACCATTGGCCATACTGCTGGCTGGAGCAGATGGGAGCTGTAGTCCAAAACATCCAGAGGGCAACTACTTTGGGGAAGCCTGAAACAGAGAGTGAAGTTGGAGGGGACAGCAGCTACTGGCAATCAGCCAACTGACCATGGGGAAGTTATGGCTGGATGGAAAGGGAGTTGGCCAAACCGAATGACATTTCAGCCAGGGAAATTGTAATGGTGGAGGAGCTATAGACTGTTCCCAGCAGCATATTTATGCCTTGTATATGGGAGATGGTATGGATGTATTAAATGATGTTGTCGCAGGCATTCCCACTGTGGCCTCAGGTTGAATGGTATACTTCCTCTATGGGCTTAGTGGCTCTGGCAGTGTTTGTTGTGGCCACTATGTCTCTTTTTCTATACCATTAATGTGTTTTTGGTATTGCTGCTAGGAGAGCTTATGATATCAACTAGCCTTCTAAGCTGGACCATAGGATTGCCCTGCACAAAACACCATCCTGGATCACAATGTGTGATGGCTGGATTTATGGTGGTGTTTTTCCAGTGTGAGAAAGGATCTGCAGGTCAGATGGGATGTAGACACAAGGAAGGACAGGTCACTTAAGCTTCCATTTTTGAAAATCTGGCTGCAGCCCCATTAAAAATGATGATGATGACATTTATATGCAAGTATTCTAACTCTCCTGCAGATTGTGCTACAAAACCATTAATATGATGGAAAATACAGAATTAATAATTCTGATTGTGATTATAGTGAGATGCCATGACTAACTGGAAAAGGTTTTGATCAAAAATGTAACTATCAGCTTTTTCTTTCTTAATTGTGTGTGTTCTCCCTGTAATGAATTCAAATGTGTAAAAAACGGAGATCAGTGAGGAAAAATTATGCTTGCTTTTGTTTTGTTAGAATAGAAGTAGAATTAATTGCACATTTATTTAAACAATCAGTCATTTTCTCTTCAGCTCTCCCTCTCACTGTGCCAGGCTCTGATCTGGATTAATCTTTGTATAATAACTGTGCCCTTGCAAGAGTTACATGAATAAGCAACAATAGCACAGACAATTAGTCACTCTAGTTGCAATTTTAATCTCCCATATAATGCTTAAGTAAAAGCCCTACTTTGGGGGGCAGATTAGAGAGGGAATCTGGTATCTGTAGTGTCAGGACTGGTCTTATTCCAAAGCAGTGTATGAACAGCCTTACTTCAACCACCAGTATGGGCCATTTGATATGCTACCATCAGGGATAGTGAAGCCAAATGTGGCCCTCTAGGCAGTGGCGGCTGGTGGTTCCATGTCAGCGGGGCAGTGGAATCCACTCCGGGTTTTAGTCTGAGCTTTCAAGGAGCTGTCCAAGATGCTGAAACCTATTCCCCAAATAGGCCTCTCTATTTAGCCCTCAGGATCCTCCCCCAGGCCCCCATTGTCTCCCCAAGTCAAACCCCTCACCAACCCTACATCATATTCTCCTTGACTGTTGTTGCCTGGCTGGAGTGTGCCCTTGAATTCTGATAATGCCCGTTGCTTGTCAAGATGGAGGCTAGACAGCCATGTGTATATAGAAACAAACAGTAGCCTACTGGGCAAAGATAAAATGCACATTCATTGTTCCACCCACTTTTGTCTCTGCCCCTGTTCCACACTGGCATGTGGCAGAAGGCTACATAGAAAGAATGTGGCCCTCCAGATGGAAAAGGTTCCCCACCCCTATGTTGCCATGATGATGCATGAAGCACTTTACTGTGCCTTCATTTTATGCCGCCATGCTCTTGAATGGTGGGGCCACATCAGTGGCACGAATTGTGGCAGACTTTCTACTCTCACTGCTTTCCCCAGCATCAGCATCTGCCATCTTTCAACAGCTGTTGAGGCCCCTTTGCTCTGACAGAACTCACTTTCTTCTCCCTCCCCCTTCCCCGCCAGCACAGATCTTTAAACTGTTCGGTATTATAAAAATACCAGAGAGAAATAGGAACTAAGTTTTGGTGGTCCTATTTCTTAGCAGAGATATAAAACACAAGCAGCAGAGTGAGAATGTAACCAGTCCCAACCTTTCTCTATATAAATAACAACAGACACAATCTTCTTAGGTAAAAGATAAAGAACATTTACTCACGAATTCTTCATATATTCAGAAACATAGGCTCTAGCTTAGATGAAAGAAAAATAGTCTCAGTCCATCTTAATCTTTAGTATTGATGCTCTCAGCAGAGAGAGCATCTGCCATGCGGCCTCTTCCAACAGTGGATAGATCAGCAAAGGAGACTATTCAAAAATCCCCCAGGACAAAGGAGGAGGAAGTCATGTAAGTAACCCCACCCATTAGGAAGTTACATCATGGTAAAACAGGTACATGAGATATTCCCCAAATATCTGTTAAAGGGAACATGCAACATTTGCCTATTCCAACATAAACAACACCAGGCAGATGCATTTAGCTGATTTTTAATTTACATAATGCCCATGACATAATGTCACTCTGGGGCATTGTGGGAAATTAAAAATGTGCCCCTTAGCTGCCCGATGCTATGGCTGTTGCTGACAGCGACTGCTGCTAGTTAAGCCTGCCAGGGCCCACCAAAACCAACAGATACCCACCTGAATGCACTTTGCCAAAGGTCCCCAACCTAGAACTAGTCCTGACTCTCCCTTACTGGACAGGCAACAACTGGTGGGAAAGAAGGACCGATGTGATTGGCTCTATCCACATAACTTCAGCCTTTCCAACATTACTATGGCAGTATGGGAGGAACCCACAAAAGAGCAGTCACTCCTGTACTGCTGCATTAATGTATGAAGGAGCATAATTTAAGGGGCAACAAATTTATACTCACTGCCAAATGCTCTTGTGTTACTGCATTCATTTATCGGCACTTAGGTGGCAGAAGGGGGACGGGGCACAGTTCTACATGCTCATGCATTATAGAGCAATTCAGTCTCTAAGCTGCTCCGTGGCACAGCAGCAAATGCCGGCACAGTCAAGCGTTGCTGCTTTAATTTTTATGTTTAATGTGAAATGGCTTCTTATGTATACAACTAGCCTTACTATGAAGCAGGAAAGGATGCCTCCTTACATGGCCCTCAGGACTCTCCAAGGCCATGCCCACTCTGCGGCTCACATGCCTTCTCCCCAGGCCACGACCTTCACCAGCCCCACTCCATGCTCTCCTCAAATGCATTTGCTTGGTCGGAATGTGTCTTTGAATTGTCAGAACGCCTCCATGCTTGCCTGGAGGAGGGATGGAGAGATTTGTGTGAAGAATCTTCTGACTTTTGCATGGCCTACTGTGCAAAGGTAAGAGTCACATCCATTGTTCTGCCCACTTTTGCCTCTGGCCCTCTCCACATTGTGCGCATGAGGAAATGTGGCCCTCAGGGTAATAAAGGATTCCCACCACTGCCATAAATGAACACTAGGAGCCCTAGATGCCAGAGGGGGCCCAGTTGTCCCACCACTACTTTTTGTCTTTAAAACAACAACAAAAACCAAAATGATACCAATGAGGTCCAGTCCAGGGAGTGTGGGATGCTGGTGACATTTTTTGCTGTAGGTGGGAAAAGGCTTTCCATGGTCACATGTCTTCTGCCCCATTTCTTCAGGCAGGTAGGCTGTATACTGTATCTGTTGGTGGGCACAGTGGAAATGTGGGGGTAGAGACTTCTGGCTTAATTGGCTGGGTTCTGCTACCTGCTCCTTCTCTCCTGTTACCATTGGCGGTTTCCCCTAGGTATCTCTTATTCTTCAAGGGTATTGGAAATTAGCTGTCCATCTACCTCATCACAGTCTACTACCTCCCCTTTTTTGCAGAGCAGCATCAACATCTACAACCCCTTCCTCCTGAGGGCTGCTTCCATCTTTCCTGTCTTCCACTCAATCCTGCTTTTTTCACTTTCCCACTCCTCTCCTATTTTACTTTTGATTCATTGCTTCATCTTCAGCGTGGCACCCATCCTCTTCATTCCTTCCCTCTCATCTGTGTATCCTTTCTGTTCTGTTCTGCTGTGTTCATCCTTTACCCTTTCCTATCTGTTTTCTTTCTTACTGTCCCGTCCAGAGCTGGAACCACGAGACGGAGACGCAGGTGCAATTAAATCTTGCTTTATTAGAATAATGGATACATCTAGGACATTGCGCTTCATATAGAAACCTGCCTTACTCACTAGAAACCGCTAACTACACTCTAGACATGCTCTGTGGCGCGTGAAGGAAGTTGATTCAGCGACTCCCCTCTTTGAGAGGCCAGCTTATGTAGGGAACGTTTTCAATCATAATCTCTGACTCCTTCATAAGTCCTGTCTCTGCCCTGTCCGTTTCTCACAGTGGTGGGCACAAGGCGAGGGGGGGGGCATGTTTCCAACGGCTCGTCGGAAAACACCTGCTCTTGGGCTGCAGGCTCAAGGTCAGGAGGTGGCGTCATGCTGGAAGCATCCTGGGAATTGCATGGCAAGGGAGGAGCTGGTAAAATCTCTGGGGCGTCCCCTGATGGGCCCTCAGGAATGACCGGGGGAAGCGCACTCTCCTCTACGGAGCTCGCACTACCCATGGGAATTGGCTGGAGTTCAAGTTCACTGCTCCTTCCAAGGCCCCAAGCAGACTCAATAACTCCTTGGTCTTCCGTGTCTTCTGGCAGCTGAGGCGCCTGAAACTCATGCCTCTCCCCTCCCTGTTCCTTCAGGGAGAGCCAAGGCTCAACACTTTCTGTAGCCCTTCCTCCCCAATAACATCTCATTCCTCTGATTTCGGCTCCTCTCCTTCATTTGATATCAATGGCTTCTAGCCACAATGGCTATGCTCTACCTCCACCATTAGAAGCAGTACACCTCTGAATTCAACTTGCTGGAAATCACAGGTCGGAGTAGTGCTGTGACACTCAGGCCCTGCTCGCTGGCTTCCCATAGGCATCTGGTTGGCGTCTGTGAAAATGGGATGCTGGACTAGATGGGCATTTGGCCTGATCCAGCAGGGCTTTTCTTACATACTGTAGTTATTTGCCATGTATATAATTCTTATTGTGCACAATGCTGTTATTCTCTAGTAATCAGTAGTTTCCTGAACAATGTGCCAAGGTGGTACTGAGCCAATAGTTTTTAGCAATGGAGAAGATAGCCATAAGATAAGACAGAGGTTGACTATCAGATGCTGAGCTGAGGTAATGGCTTGAGATGGACTGTCACACAACCCCTCCAAAACATGACAATAGATCAAACCACATCCTAGGCCTGCCAAAGTATGTTTGCCTTTAACATCTCTAATGGGACCTAAAGTTTTACCTGAAGTTCATATTGTATGAGGAACATCCTGCTTTGTAGATTGCTGTTCTAACACTCTTCGCCTACCTTTCTGCTCATCAGGCATTTAAGGTGGCTCAAAAGCCCCCTCCATACGTTATATATGTTCAGGTTTCCCTGCTCAGACATCCATGCTCAATGCATGAACATCAAGTTATGGGGCCACTTAGGCTTGTGATGTTGCAGGCAGGGCAAGCAGTGCAACTCACAGCACCCTTTATGTGTGGGGCCTTCTTGATACATATGATGTAGTCACATCATCATCATCATCATCTAATTTGTACATGTAAAACATCATAACATCACAATTGAAACACACTTCCCAAGTGTTGTGAGGAATTTCATGCCTTTATTTCAATGTGTTTGGCTTAATTTGTACCCCTCATCTTTCCATGCTTCTCAGCTTGAAGGGAAACTAGAACTTGACTACACACAGGTATGTGTGAAATAAGCTGAATTGGCACAGGTGTAATCAGGCTAGCTGGGTAGTTACTGTGGATCACCAAAAACAAACACACACACCTAACGTTTGAAACAAAGTCTGAGGGAAACTGAGGCTTGCCTGTTAGCACTGAACAACCACTTAAAACATGCATCATTCACTTTGGCTCCATGAAATTTAATAGAACTGTCATTGATCAAGGCCTCTTCTTGTAGGCGTAGGCCGGCATCCCATTAAGGCATCATGCTTCACAACTCCAAGGAAAACATTGTGAAAGACATTTTTGGATATTACTATCTCATCAGAAGCACATTTCTAAGTTGAACAATCAAATAGTACTTGTGCTGCTAATTAAAATTCAGCGGTGAATCCCTTTAATCATTTGTTGCATTGAAAATTCTTACTTTAGTTTTCCATATTTATTCTGGTAATAAAGCGCTGAAGAACTCATCAGCTTTGGAAGGAAGACGGCAATTTTTCTCATGTATATAATCATTAAACTGATAAATAGGCAAGGCACCATATAGTTATCTGTATTAACACTGCAGCCCCTGTCACTATTAAAAAGTCTTAGCAGGAGACTGAGCTGAGAAACAGAAATAGATAGAAAACAGAAGGAAAGATGTCAGCAACTAGTTTCTTAAGTCCAGCTTTTTCCCTCTTTCTTTGCTCACTTAGCTATCACCTTAAATAACTTCCCTTCAAATGGTTCTCTCTCCATCTTTTCTTTTAAAGTGAGATAATTGAGTGTGCCTGCTTCTGTAGACAATTAACAGTCTTGTTTGTTTTCCTTTGTTGGGTTGTCATTGTAGTTTGAGGCTGTTTTGAATGCAAAACACAGCTGTTCCTTTATCTACCATGATCGTAAGACTTTAAAGCAGAAAGATGATAGATAAAGCTGTCTACTGCAAGGAGATTTGAAGACCATTGGAGGCACAACAAGAGTGCACTGCCATTAATCAACAGAAAAAGACACTGACTGGTTCAAAACTGACCTATGAGCAGTAGTGGATGGTGTGATGTGGTGGAGGTGCTCACCTGACCTCCCAAGAGGTGAGTCACTGCTGATTACTGGGAGGGGTGAGGCTGTGGGGAGGACAGTGTGATTCAAACACACCAGTCAACTAGCTCTTCTGCTGGGGTGTTTGCACTATGCTGCCCTCCCCACTGCCTTGCTTCTCCTACACCTAGTAATCAGCAATGACTCCCCTGCTGGGAGTGCAATTAAGCGCCTCCACCCTACCATCCCATCTGTCACTGCCTGAGATTGCCAGAGATGAACCAGCTAAATTGGCTCTGTTAGTGTGCCACTGCCACCCTGACCCCATCCCATCCAGGTAAACAGCAGCAACACTGGTGTTGGGAGAGCAGCTTCATAGCACTGTCCCAATGTGCCAACCACACCTGGGCATCCCCAGTTATATAAATCTAGATACCCATCCCCATCAGCCCCAGCCAGCATGGTCAAGGACGATAGGAGCTGTAGGGCAAAATGCCTGGAGAGCACCAGATTTGGGAAGGCTACCCGAGAAAGCCAACAAGAGTACACAACCCTGGGCTAAATGGATCAGTGATATGATTTCCATCTCTCCCCCGCCCCTGAATCTTTCAGCTTTCTCTCTTTCCCCAAATAGGAGTCTAATTTTCTTGTGAGAAATTTGCCTTTCTGGCAATACTGCATCTAAGTGACATGAGGTCAACTATAATGTAGTCATCACGATGTTGACAAATGACATATTGATTCATGCAATCTGCCAAAGTAGTAAATAGCATCATCTCTGATTTGTCATTTATATCTAATATACTGTTGTCCATTGAACTTTCATTTCATGTGAATGACAATAACTCATAACAAAAATATGGACCGCATATTTCTGCTTATAATTAAAAGCTTTTGTTTGCCTTCTTCTTGTTGCCGAGGGCAGGATTCAAGGATTTCCACTTGCTCAATGGGACCGTTACCCCCCTTCTCCCCTGTGCATGCCTCACATCCTCCCCAGATCTGCTCTGGAGTATTTGGGAACCCCTAGAATAGATTAAGGGGCAGGCAGGGGAGTAGGGAAGAGAAGTCCCATGGTGCAAGTGGAAATCCTCACACTGACAGGACCATGACTTAGTGCTGCTTTGGATATGAGTGTTTAGTAAGTTTTCATATTATGAACAGACCTAACAGCGACTCATAAAATTGTGTCAGCTTTGCATATGATCTCTTGATTTTGGTTTGGTAGTTGTGTTGAGGAAAGACTTTCTTCTGGAAAGCCTGATCAAACTTTCTCTTTCTCTTTTAAATAAAATGCATAAAAGAGAGTATTTTACTCTCTTTTGCCCCACTATTATAGATGATATCATCATACTACAATGTCATGATGTCACGCTGAATGGGAATGCAAGAGAATCCAATTATGCTGCATGTGATTGTCCTGCCTCCTTTACTGATTCACTGGTTCAAATAAACCAACTCATTTCCCATTGCTGGGGGGGGTGGGGAGGGAGGGAGTTCTGCTCATTCCAAATCAATCAGGGGTAAACCAGGCTTGGAGTTTACCCATCATGAATATTGCATGTTGAATGTGATTGGCCAATTCAATGTTCATGAAAACTGTATTTGACAGTGTTTATGAAAGCAGACACCAGGCCTGTACAGGTTATTTTGTACATATGTCTGGTGGGAATAATTGTGCATGGGCCAACTAGCACAATTCCCCATACATTTGAACACACATCTGCATAATGGCCTACACACATGCAGCCCGGCATTCATAGGCTAGAAAAGTATGATCTATACACTGGGAAAATGGGGCATATGGATTATGTGGTTAGGATAAGCCACTATGCACACATAACTCCTAATGTGTGGAGGTTGAACACACTGAGGGGATGGGGCTAGCCAGCCAGTATGTCATCTGCAGAAGCTTATTGTTACAGTAAGAAATTAACTAGAAGATTAATCAGTGAAGGAGGCAGGACAATCACATGCAGCATAATCTACTGAAAACATCTCTGTGCTTTATGCAATAACTGTGTTAGCCATAACTGTATGCATAAACCAGTACTATGCAGATGCTTCCCAAAGCAAACACATCAATCGTGAACAACATATACATGCACCCAGTTGCAAGGAACAGTAACATGGATTACAATATAAGTACAAGCCTAATTAGTCCCCAGAACCTTTGCTATATCTAATGCAAGCATACACCTTTATGCATCACTAGTGATGTCAGCTGGTGGGCAGGTGGGCCTGGTTTGGGGAAAATGGCCTCATGGACCAAATTGGGGGGCATGATTGGCCCAGAGGATGGAACTTCACCCCTGTAATAAGCAATCAATGTCCTCTTCCATTGGAACCTTGGACTTGGCCACAAATGTGCTATTGCAGGTCACAGTGAAACTCAAGAAACCACTTCTCTTTTTCCTTTTCTCTGATAAATTTTCCTTCTCTTCTCTTCACTTCTCTTTTTCCTTTTCTCTAGTAAATTTTAGTATCTTGCTTCCACTTCCTATCTCTATTTTTGCCATTCACCTAATATCATTGTCATTCAACATTATCCAGACTCAGTCATTTGTTGTTGAACTTTCCCTCCTGGTGTGTTTAGGCTTCCACTGCAACTCTGCCAGTTCCCTAGCACTCACTCCATATAATGCAAACTCTCCACCCTCTGTGTATTTCAAACTCTTGAACAGGAACGGTTCAAGTACAAGTTTATAGTTCAAACAATACCATTTTGGGTAGCCTGCATAACTTCTAACAGCTGATCATCTTACTATTTAATATTTCTATTTTGGTGCTTCATGACTCAAAACTATTTTACTCATTGTCCACCATATTGTGTAATTAAATATGTTTTCTGCATCTGTTGGCTTTTGCAAATTCCCCCAAGTAAGCAAGATAGTATTGGCTTTTCTGAACTGGTGCTAATGCAGTGCAATAACTATTGTGGCAGGCCATTGTCTCCAAATCAAATTTGTCAAAGTTGTATTTCCATGAACACATCTGTAAGATATGGTTTTGTGTAGCATTTATATCAGATCAAGGAGAACTGAGAATTCAGCATGACAGGAAATTATCAATGTTATTGTCAAAAAGTTGGAGAAATATTTTCAGTAATAAAGATTAGGTTGAAAACATCATTTTCTCTGGGACCCTAATTTTCCCCATCTGAAATACAAATAACGTTACTTACTGGATTCTGCATTAAAGCACATTCCCTATTGTAAGGACTGTGCTCAATTACTTCCCCCATTCCACCCCAAACTGGTCCTGTCAGGTAACACAGGTGAAGTTATCTGTTTCAGGCAGCACCACAAAGGAAGTATGAGGCTCTGATATCTGAATGGTGCAGTAAGACTTTTTAAAATGTTGACCCTAGTGAGGAGGGGGGGCACCTTACACACACATACCTCACACCCAATGTTCAACAACGTCTAACCAACCTTCTCTGTACTCCCACTTGTAATGGGTCCCAGGTTGTCTTGTACCTAGAATCTCCCTCGTACTCTATTTTTACAACTCTGAAGTACATAAGACTTATTTCTACTATGCAAATATGCTGGCATGATAATTTTAATCCATTAGAAACACTAGCAGCCATCGGCAGAGGAATATTCAATTATTATAATGTTTGTAAGCATAAATGCTGCAGACAAAAAAAACCACACACCCTAGATTGTAAGAACCTGTGAGAGCTATTGAAATTCCAATTAGTTGTCTGGTAACCAAGAAGCTCCTGCTGCTGTTTATTATTATAATTATTATTGTTGCTGTTGTTACGTGTCTTCAAGTCGATTACGACTTATACTGACCCTATGAATCAGTGACCTCTAATAGCATCTGTCATGAACCACCCTGTTCAGGTCTTGTAAGTTCAGGTCTGTGGCTTCCTTTATGGAATCAATCCATCTCTTGTTTGGCCTTTCTCTTTTTCTACTCCCTTCTGTTTTTCACAACATTATTGTCTTTTCTAGTGAATCATGTCTTCTCATTATGTGTCCAAAGTATGATTAACCTCAGTTTCATAATTTTAGCTTCTAGTGACAGTTCTGGTTTAATTTGTTCCGACACCCAATTATTTGTCTTTTTCGCAGTCCATGGTATGCACAAAGCTCTCCTCCCACACCACATTTCAAATGAGTTGATTTTTCTCTTATCCACTTTTTTCACTGTCCAACTTTCACATCCATACATAGAGATCAGGAATACCATGGTCTGAATTATCCTGACTTTGGTGTTCAGTGATACATCTTTGCATTTGAGGACCTTTTCTAGTTCTCTCATAGCTGCCCTCCCCAGTCCTAGCCTTCTTCTGATTTCTTGACTATTGTCTCCATTTTGGTTAATGACTGTGCCACGGGATTCCTTGAAAAGTTCAATGTCCTCATTGTCAACTCTAAAGTTACATAAATCTTCTGTTGTCTTTACTTCAGTCTTTTTGACGTTCAGCTGTAGTCCTGCTTTTGTGCTTTCTTCTTTAACTTTCAAATCATTACTGGTTTCTGCTAGTAGTATGGTATCATCTGCATATCTTAAATTATTGATATTTCTCCCTCCAGTTTTCACACCTCCTTCATCTTGGTCCAATCCCGCTTTCTGTATGATATGTTCTGCTTATAGATTAAACAAATAGGGTGATAAAATACACCCCTGTCTCACACTCTTTCCAACTGGGAACCAATCAGTTTCTCCATACTCTGTCCTCACAGTAGCCTCTTGTCCAGAGTATAGGTTGCGCATCAGGACAATCAGATGCTGTGGCACCCCCATTTCTTTTAAAGCATTCCATAGTTTTTCATGATCTACACAGTCGAAGGCTTTGCTGTAATCTATAAAGCACAGGGTGATTTTCTTCTGAAATTCCTTGGTCCGTTCCATTATCCAATGTATGTTTGTGATACGATCTCTGGTGCCTCTTCCCTTTCTAAATCCAGCTTGGAGATCTGGCATTTCTCGCTCCATATATGGTAAGAGCCTTTGTTGTAGAATCTTGAACATTACTTTAATTGCATGGGATATTAAGGCAATAGTTCGATAATTACTGCAGTCCCTGGGATCTCCTTTCTTTGGAATTGGGATGTATATTGAACACTTCCAGTCTGTGGGCCATTGTTTAGTTTTCCATATTTCTTGACAGATTTTTGTCAAAATTTGGACAGATTCAGTCTCAGTAGCTTGTAGCAACTCTATTGGTATGCCATCTGTTGCTGGTGATTTGTTTCTTCCATGTATTTTAAGAGCAGCTTTCACCTCGCATTCTAAAATTTCTGGTTCTTCATCATATGGTTCCTTCATGAATGAATCTGTCATCCTGGCATCGCTTTTATAGAGTTCTTCAGTGTATTGCTGCCATCTTCCTTTTATTTCATCTCGGTCAGTCAGTGTGTTCCCCTGTTGATTATTCAACATCCCTACTCTTGGTTTAATTAATTTCTCTTTAATTTCTCTAATCTTTTGGAATAGGGCTCTTGTTCTTCCCTTTTGTTGTCCTCTTCTATTTCTATACAATAATCATTGTAATAGCTCTCTTTGTCCCTACGTACTAGTCGCTGTAGTGTTGCATTTAGGGTTCTGACCATGTTTCTATCTTCTTTTGCTTTTCTTCTCTCTTTAACCATTTTAAGGGTTTCTCAGTCATCCATTGGGGTCTTTTTTTTTAACTAGAGGTATTGTCGTTTTGCATTCTTCCCTGATAATATCTCTGACTTCGCTCCATAGTTCTTTTGGTTCTCTGTCAACTAAGTTTAAAGCCTCAAACCTGTTCCTTATTTGATCTTTATATGCTTCTGGGATGTTATTTAAATTGTATTTTGGCATTGTGATTGCTTTGTTCTTCTTCTTTAGCTTTATTCTGATGTTCGATATTACCAGTTCATGGTCTGTACCACAGTCTGCTCCTGGTCTTGTTTTCACAGAAAGTATGGAACTTCATCTTCTGCTACCAATTATATAATCAATTTGATTCCTATATTGACCTTTTGGTGATGTTCACGTGTACAGTTGACTTTTTGGTTGCTCAAAAAATGTGTTCTTAAGAAACGAATTATTGGTTTCACAGAATTCAATAAGTCTTTCTCCTGCTTCATTTCTGTCTCCTAAGCCCCATTTCCCCACAATTACTAGTTCTTCTCCGTTCCCTGCTTTTGCATTCCAGTCCCCCATGATTATCAGCACATCTTGTTTTGGTGTGTGATCAATTTCTTCCTGTACTTCTGCGTAAAATCTCTCCAGTTCCTCTTCTGCGTTTGCCGTTGGAGCATAGACTTGGATGATGGTTATGTTGATAAGTTTCCCATTTAATCTCATTGATATCACTCACTCAGACAGTGCATTGTAGCTCCTAATTGCTCTTGCTACATCACTTCTCACTATTAAAGCAACCCCGTTCCTTTTTAATTTCTCATTTCCTGCATAAAATAATTTGTAGTTGCCTGATTGAAAATGCCCCATTCCCATCGATTTTAATTCACTCACACCATGTTGTAATGTTGATACGTTCGATTTCTTGCTTGATGATTTCTAACTTTCCCTGGTTCATGCTTCTCAAATTCCATGTTCCTATTGTTTGCGTCGTACAACTCTGGACTCTCCTTTCGCATCTGTGCACATCAGTCACTTGGCTTCCTTTCGGCATTGACCCAGCTGCATCATTAGTCAAAGTGCTACTCGTACTTGTCCTTTGTTCTTCCCCAATAGCTCAGTGAGTGCCTTCTGACCTGGGGGTCTCATCTTCCAGCACTATCTTGTGTTGCATTTTTGATACTCTGTTCATAGGGTTTTCATGGTAAGAGATATTCAGAGGTGGTTTACCATTGCCTTCCTCTGAGTTTGGATGCATCCTAGTCTGGTGTCTCAGCTTTGACCATTCTGCCTTGGGTGCCCCTGCTATGAGTCTAATCTCTTGGTCTATACCCCTGACGGCATTGCTCTCAACTCCTTCAACACTCTCAAACCCCCTCACCACGTTAAGGTGTGCATCCTAGAGGTTGTTGTTGTTGTTTGTTGTTGTTGTTTGTTGTTGGGTTGTGGTGGTGGTGGGTGGTGGATGTTTTGTTGTTGTTGTTAAAGAATCCTGGGAAGTATTCTTTGGGAACTGACTGTTAAACCACTGACAGCTGTAGCTCTGTAAGGTGAACAGGGGATCTCCTAACATTTCTCAACACTCTTCACAAACTACATTTCCCATGATTCTTTGGGGGAAGCCATAACTATTTAATATTGAATAATAGCACAATAAATGTATGGTGTGAATGTGATCTTTGTCACTGGAAGCCCAGGTGGCTTCAGTGGCTAGGTGGACCTTCTATCAGCTTCAGCCAGTATAGCAACTACAACTAGTCCCGAACAGTGACTCTGCACTGACCTCAATATTCAACTATTGTAATGTGTTGTATATGGGGCTGCCCTGAAGGCTGGTCTGGACACTGTTTTCAACACTGTTAACTTGGAAAATCTTGGGTGTTTGGCATTTTATTTTCCCCCATCGTTTTCTTGGGATCATGCAATCGCCACTCATGTAATGAAATTTGGGGCAGTTTTCCAGCATACAGAAGTGTACATGTGCATAAAGGGTGGAGGGGAAAGTGACATGTCCAATGATGTCTGTTATGTCACACCACGCCCACTGGTGTGAATGAAATTTTGTGTGACATGGTGGTGTATTGATGAAAAAAAACCACTGTTCCATAATGCAACAGGTACTGCAGTGTGAAAGGTACGTTAGAAATCAGGACAGAAGTGCTACCATTCTGATCAGAAAAAATAGCACAATTAACCTCACATTTGAATGAAACCTAAGTTAAGGAGATGTGAGGGAATGGTTCACATGTCTTTTGTCTAAGAAATAGAGATGACATTTTTGTATGATACTAAACTTGCTTTGACCCTCTTTCTACCATGAAGGATTTGGACAGGTCAATATGGATTCATCCCAGTGCCCTCATAGCCTATTGAGACAGCTCATCCCATTCCTATTTAAAAAGTACCTCCTGCACGTGTCTCATTCTCAAAGCAGTCAAGTATCTGTAGATAGCATATGTTTATTCCATCCACTTATGCCCATGTATAATTTGAGTGGGAAAGAAACTGAGCTTCCCAACCATTTTAAATGTCAGCCAATGAGTGACAATGCCTGTGAGAAAATGGTGTTGCTCATTTCTCCCATCCATTTTCTACAAAACAAGTGAGTTGATATTTTTCATTTCTTTTTTTCCGTGAAATGTGTGGAAACATTGATACGCTTCTTTGCCATGCAAAGAAAAGTTGTGCAGCGGCTGTTTGTGTCCAATTAAATTGTGAAGTCTCTTAATCAACAAGCTCCAGTGCCCAAGCAGAATATGCAGGATCTTCTTCCATGCTAGGGACTTGCTCTCTTGCAATTCCTGTCATCTCTGTTATCAAAGTCTGAGGGGGAAAGGGAGTTGTGTATCAAATGGAAAATGTAGGCAAGTAAACTGTGCAACGCATCGAGACTGAAGACCTTCCTTATAGACACTGTAATGTGTACACAAAGCTAACGCGAGTGCAGGCTCATTACTTCCACTAGGCAGCCTAGTTTTGCAAATATATCCTTTTCTGTCCATTGAACCGCTCTATCTATTTAAATAGGAACAGGAGAATGTTGCATGCACTTTAGAGCCCTAATTTCTCAAAAGGGGGAAGGACTGTAGGTAGAGATGGATGAATGTGTCCATTTCAGTTTCTCTCTGGTTCTAATTTTTCCAGTCTTAAATTCAGTTTTCCACATTTCTGCAACATTTTGCGATTTTTTTAAAAAAAAATCCTCATGAGGATTCTTCAGCATTTTACTGCAAATTTTTCAACACATTTTATATGCAGTTTTGACTAATGCTCACATTTTTGCAAGCAATTTCTTCTAACAAAAAGCATTTTTGTACGTCATTTTCACCAATATATTCATTCACATGCACATTTTCCCCTAATATGCGTACTTTTGTAAACATTGCTTGCTGGAAGAACTGCATTGCAAAATTTGGATAAGTGCGAATTTCAAAGGATGACCATGTTTTAGTTGTCCTACTTTTCCAAAATGTCCAGATTTGATAGATTTGGCTTTAAATAATAATAAAATAATAATAATAATAATAAAATTTAATTTATGTGTCGCCTATCTGGCCAGTGGCCACTCTAGGCGACGTACATACAATAAATTACAACAAAATAGAATACAAAAATACAGTGTAACAGTATAAATTATGCTAACAAACAATATATGGTAGGCAGTATTTAAATCATAAGGACATTAAACCTCCCCAGAAGTCCCAAAAGCCTGTTGGAAAAGCCAAGTCTTTAAGGCCTTGCGGAACATATTCAGGGAAGAGACGTGCCGAAGATCTTGTGGGAGGGAGTTCCAGAGGGTGGGGGCCGCCACTGAGAAGGCCCTCTCTCTAGTTTCCGCCAATCTAGCTGCTTTGGTTGGCGGGATTGAGAGAAGGCCTTGAGTGGCCGATCTTGTCAGGCGGCATAATTGGTGGCGTTGTAGGCGCTCCTTTAGATAAATGCAAACTGAATCAAATTTGTTGCCATCCCTAGCTGTAGTAGCTAGATACAGAAGGTCCTAGGCTCGAGCCTCAAAATCTCCAAGTAGAGTTGGGAAAGGACTCCTGCCTGAAACCCTGGTGAGTCCCTGTCAGGCAGCGAGTGAGCTAAATGGACCAATGGTCTGACTTGGTTTAAGGAAGCTTCTGATATTCCTGCAGCACATTGATGAATGAGGGCTCCTAGTGAGAGAAGTTCACGCGTCCCAAAGTGATCAGCTCATCTAGTTTCAGATGCAGAATCTGCAGCAGCAAGCATACAGGAAAAATATATTAATCCCACCAGAAAATAGTACAAGAAGCTATTCACATCTAAGTGAATGATATCCATACACTGCTGAATCGCTTTCACAAATGGATGACATTGTGCATTCAGAGAGGAGCTGTTCTTCCCATTGGCATGGAATGCTCTGGTTTTCCATGTGTAGCAGAAACTCATGTTGGGCTATGCAAGCATTGATCAAACTGTCCTTTTTCTCTAAGCAGCAGGATTCCATGTGGATCTATGCATATGAATTATTTATCTCTCTCTTCATGCTCAGTGCTCATGGTTACAGATTTCTGCTGGATCATGTTCATACTAAGACAGCTTTTCCAACTTGATGTCCTCCAGATGTTTTGGACTACAACTCCCATCATTTGTCTCCATTGACCATGCTGGCTGGGGTTGATAGAAGTTGTAGCCCAAAACATCTGGAGGGCACCAGGTTGAGGAATACTGCATTAAGAGGTAGGAAGTCTCTGGATTTTATATAGATATATCAATTTGCAAAAGTGGTTAGCCACTGTGAGAACAGGATGCTAGACTAGATAGGCCAGTGACCTGATCCAGCAGGCTCTTATGTGTTTGCATTAAAATTTCCAAAGCAAGTTAAAGTCTTCCCACCCCCACAAATAGTCCCACAATGCAAATCGCAGTACCCTTTACACATAAACATTTTAGAGTAGAAATAGTTTACAGAGCCCCATGTATTTGATCTTCTTTGTATGGGCTGGTTTTTACATGCATATGGCAGCATGGTGTCAAAAATGTTCTTATCAAGTGAGTCTGAAAGATTTTTTTTGTCAAATGAATAGGCTTTTACAATTCCACTGTTAACATTTCTCTGCAGAAAGATTTACCTTCATGTTAAGCGACATGAATATTTAAATTTTGAGCTTCCTATCCCTTCAATTCCCCCCTCGTCCTTTTGCCCATGTCCTTAACCGTTTCTTGAATCTGCATACTTTAATGCAGAGGTGGAAAACATGTGTCCCTAAAGATGTTGTTGAACCAACTCCCACTAGCCCTAGCCCTAACCAGCATTTCCAATGGTCAGGAATGCTCAGAGTTGTACATTTCTGAGGTACACAGACAATTCCACAAAAAGGGATTCACTGATTATCTAATCAATTAATTGCATTTCAGTATATTTGTATACTGCAAAATCTCAATAAAGAAGGGTTGTAGTTCAATGGCAGAACACATGCTTTACATGCAACAGGCTCTAGATTCAAACCCCAGAATCTCTAGGCAGGAATAGATTCTCGTCTGAAGCTACTGCCAGTCAGTGTAGGTCAAGAATTGGAAACCTATGGCTTTCCAGCATGCCCATCCATCAGGGGTGACAGAAGTTGTAGTTGGCAATATCTGGATGTACAAAAATAAATTTCTTAAATGCCTTAAAGGCAGAATACACGGAGGAAGCACTGGGCAGACAGTGCTTATATTATATATATTTCTTATATTACATTTTTATCCCACCCTTCCTCCAAGGAGTTAGGGCAGTACACATAATTGATCACTCTCTACTCACACTTTCATGACAACAATCCTATGTGGTGGGTTAGGCTGACAGGTCATCCAGTGAGTTTTGGTGCTAAGCCTAGGTTTTCCCAATCATAATCCAACTCTCTAACCACTTCACCACAGTGGCTCAAGTTTCCCCTCCTGCTAACCAAAGCCTGGTCACTTTGCGAGAAGTGAACATGCAATGGCAGGACACCGGAAAAAAGGAAAGGGCATGGAAAATAAAGTGTCACTCAATAGAGAAGACAAAATAGAAAGAAAACTGACTGAGATAACTGGGAGATACTTGAGAAATGGGGAAAAGGTTCTTCAGGGTGGCAAGAGATCATAGACCTCTGGCTGAGGGATTTTGCAGTCTTGGGGGAGCCTTTACCAGTAATACATTTGGGCTGGAATCTGTGCTCAAATTATGAGAGGGAGACCAGAGGAAGGCAATCCCCTTACCACTTATGACTAGCTACTGCTTTAGAAAGCTACAGGAGGTGCCATGATCTGGCTAAAATTGGGTGTGAGGGGGTGAGAGGGTATGACTTATTGGGACATGTGGGCATATGGGAGGCTTCTTCCTTCCCCCACAGTTCAAGCCCCATAACAGGCCTATAGCTGGGGGGATGCTGGGGGCACCCCCCAGAGCTGTGCTTCTCCCACCCAGTTTTTTTTGGGGAAATTGTCTTATTTGTGACATGACAGACAATGACATCCTCCATTTCAAGAATGGTAGCATGTTTTAAGAACAGGAACAATTTTGGAACCTCTGAAAAATTCAATGACTAAGGCAGGGCAAGTGCCCAACAAAAGCCTCATCTGAAAGAGCACCCAAAAGTCTGCTCGCTCAAGATCCTACCTCTCCTTCTTTTTCCTCAGATCAGCTACGGAAATGGTCTGCCCTATATTTGTCCCTTGAAAGGGGATTTTCTTTATTTAAGTAAGGCACCTTGCCTCTACATATTCTTGTGCTGGTAGAAAATTTGTCAGTAGATGGCAGCTCAAGAGTACTTAGTTGTTGTTTGTAGACTTTCTAGTGCCTATGCAAATTTTTTGTTCTAAGAAATGGATTGCTGCAGTGTAGGAAAGAACAAATCTGTCAATTTCTATTTCTCTTAGTTCCAGTCTTAAATTCAGTTTGCCACATTTCCACATCAGTTTACATTTTAAAAAGACCTGATGAAGATTTTTCAGCATTTTCTCCTAATGCGTATATTTTTGTGTGAAATTTTGCCTAATATACACATTTTTGCAAGCATTTCCCCCTAATATATAATGCATTTTATTATTTTCACAAATATATGTAATTTTATGCACACTTTCCTCTTATATACTCCACATATTATCAATTGCAACATCCACCTAGCCTCCATTCTGTCCAGAGACAACCTCCTCCATCATACTGAGGTGTCAAAGAGCAGTGAGCAACGGATTCCATTTGTGGTAGATTTCCATCCAGCATCTCCTAACTATCACCGAACAATCAAGGAGAGCTACCCATTGCTGGCAAACTCTGAACATCTTACTAGAGCCATCAGCAGGCCTCCTGTTATAGCATTTCGCCAACCTCCTAATTTGCGCAGACTGTTGGTGAGAGCTGTGCTTAAGTCACCTATCACCAATCCAGGGTCTCATCCTTGTCACTCCAAACGCTGTATCACCTGTGTGTACCTCAGGGAGACAGCCACTTTTACAAGCACTAGGACAGGCAGGACCTATTACATCAAACAGAACATCACCTGCAGGTCCTGCAATATAGTTTACATCATCGAGTGCAAAAGACCAGGATGTCATATCCAATACATAGGAAAGACCACAACTGACCTACGCACGCGCTTCAGGAACCACAAGTCGGCAATCTTGACAAAAAAAGTGGAGCAACCAGTTGCAAAGCATTTTAACATTGAGGGTCACAGCCTGTTGGACTTTTCCATTACAGCGATAGAGGTGCCAGCAGATCCAGCAGCATTGACCAAAAGGGAGAACTTTTGGATATACTCTCTGGACACATTGGCACCACATGGCCTGAACCTGGAGGACAGTACCACCACTACTTAGCTTCTGCAAATGAAGCCCCTCTGAGTGTTCCATCCTCAAAGCTCTATAACTGCCACCTTGGTAACAGCATTTGTATGTTAGCAGCAGATGAAGGCGGAAGCTGAAACGTTTTGTTAATACAATAAAAACCTCTGTTTGGTTAATCACAATTACATTCATATATATATAGATAGATATATAGATAGATAGATATAGATATATACATACATTTTTTGATTGAAGAGCTGTATCATAAAATTCAGAAAAGTGAGAATTTTGAAGAATAGCTGTGTGTCCATTTGCATATTGTTTCAGGAAATGTGAATTGAGTAGGTTTGCATTAGAATGCAACCCTGGGCTCCTATTGGGAGGAAGGGAAGGATATAAATCAAATATAAATAAATTTAAAAAATGCAAATCAAGCCAAATTTCTCCCTATGCCTACTTCAGTGTAGCCCTTCACAATGTTCTTAACACCATCCCTTGATATACTGTTTTGTGTGCTAACAATGATACTGTCAGTTGGATAGATAAAATGTATCTCTTCTGCAAGATGTCATCCCCCACCCCAACATCACAATGGATGCTGGAATAGTTAGTCCCAGTTCCCTGTCTAGTGAGAAGGGATGCTCTACCAAGGAGCTGGAGGGCCTGCCCACCACCACCTTTGCTGCTGCTTTCCCCTTCCTTTGTCATAGGTAAGGTTTGTGTGGGCCTTAGGACAGGGGCAGGGCTGGCACCAAACTGCAGTGGGCCCTTGGGTACCAGACTGCAGTAGGCTCTCATCCCCCCCAATGCAGCCAGCATGGGCTTAAATGGGCCAGCTGTGCGACCTCCTGTGTCGCTGCATCAGTACTCTGCATGCACACCATCTTGGGTAATGGCGGGTGTGGATGCAGTGCACTGACATGGCAACACAGGAGGTTGCATGGCTGGGCTTATTTAAGACCATGCCATCTTCTACGTTTCCGCACTAGTGTGTTGAATGCATGCACACGCCTGCCATCATCCAAGATGATGGGGGGGGTTGATGCCCCCTTTGCCATCTTGGCTGACGGTGCGTGCAGCTATGGAGGAGGCTGCACAGCTAGGCCTATTTAAGCCCTTGCCGGCTGCATGTGGAAGGTGTTGCATGGGAGGGTGGAGCTGCATCGCATGATCCAGGCCAGTGCTGGTTCACAGGGCATTATATGCAATCGTGTCCCATGAGCTAATCCTGACACAGATCATGGAGGGGGAGCTCAACCCTCCCAGCCCAGGGTTCCCTCTCAGTCACAGGGGCCCTTGGCCAGCACCTGGTCTGACCACCCACTGGCCAAGGGCCTGGCAAAGGTAGGGGAAGAAGGAAGTGGTGCAGGCAGGCGCTCACATTTGTAAGCAGAGCAGGATCCTGCTCACATCACAAATACATGCAGGCATTCTAATAGGGGTGTTCACATTTGCAAGGAGCCCTTTTCAGATGTTCATGACATTCTTGGTGAAGACACAAAATAAATTGCCTATTAACTGTTTTTAGAATCTTTAACACACACATGCACCCCAATAATAAATAATCTCATTGGCTCTAATGCATCCATGACTACAAGTTGACACTTGTAATGTTGGTGTTCCCATTAAAACAAAATGCATAATACTAAGAAACTATACTGAGCATTTTTACCCTCTTTTTCGGTAGATGGGGCACCAGAAGTTCTTTTCTCCCTATTCTTAACAAACCTAGCAACCACATTTACTGTTGCAGGTGTCTCTTTGCAAGATCAAGAGATAATTCCCTAAGGCAGGAGAGACAAAAGAGATCTATTCCAACATGAAACAAATAGAATTCATTTTCTCCCATTTCCTGTTTCATGAAACAGCAGCAAAGCCCTTAACCCCTCTTGTGAGAAGAATACAAAGTTTTGTATTACTTGAGATGTGAGTGAGAAACAACAAAAGGCATGGAATGAGGGGTGACTTCCTTACAGAGATCACAGCTGAGCTTCTGGATCCTCTGGCAACATCAAGAAGAGGAATTCTGGAGAAGGCTTCGACATCCAGATGGCACTCCCCTTTCGCCAACATGGTTGATCATCTCCTTCAGGGCATCTTCTCTCTGTCACCATGAAGGCTGCTAAATCAGAAATGCGTATTTCCTTTGTATATGATACTAGTCAAATTACAGCTCAATCCTAACCATATCCACTCAGAAAAAGACTGAATGGGGCTTTCTCCCAGGTAAGTGGGATTAGGACTACAGCCTTAGAGGTAATTCTCCCTCTACTGTGCCATATTCAGTTGCTGGGGGGGGGGGAGAGGATACACTTGGTAAGAATGAATGGGAGAAAGTGAAGGTTGGAAGGTGATTGGATATGTGCACTTTGATACTCAAAAGAATATATGTGAGAACCATATGTAATGAACTGGAACCACATACTGTCCTATACATGGATGATACCCAAGTGCTCATTCCCACAGAACTCCACCCACTCCTGTACCATAATTTCTCTGAAATCTTCACATATTTTTGTTGTATATGTCTGTACTGGCATTCCACTGGCTTTTGAATATGCACCTGTTTACAAAGGCATCTCCTTGACCTTTCATAGTGTCTCCTGCTGTAATTGCTGCATTGTTTTAATAGGATTGTTTTACTGTGTATTTTAATTATGGATGTTTATATTGTAATCTTTGTGTAAATATTTTGTATATTTTGTAAACTGCTTAGAATCATATTTTGGTATTAAGCAGCAGCAGTAGTAGTAGTAGTAGTAGTAGTAGTAGTAATAAAAAATAAGTGTATACGTGTGTGGAGTCAGCACTTCAATATCAACATGGTAATCTGGAGGAAAAGAATTTTGGAAGAGGGAGAATGACTGGTGCCATCATGGCAGGACTTTGGGGCAGGCACTCAAGAGCCCCACTCATTAGAAGGAGCAAGAAAGGCCCTCATATGCAGCAGGGCTGCCATATTTTGAAGTCAGTGAAGTAAAACACATTACTAGCTAAAAGAGGCCAGCCGCGGTATATGACAATGAAGTCCAGACTCTAAAGCTACCCAACTGAACCACTGGGGAGAATCTGAGAGCAGATAATTCTGGGAGATGTAGCCCAAGTATTATTGGGGAAGTTAAGATCATTACTGTTAGTAGGGCTGCCATGTAAGAAGCATCCCAAACCCTGAGATTTCAGGGGCGGGCCCTAATGATGCCATTAAGCATGATACATTAAGCATCAATCACAGTTGTTTGCAGCATACGATTCAAACAAAAACATTCATCTGATGGGAAATTAAGAAAGAGGTCATAGCTAAAAGATGGAGCCTGGGTAGTGAACATTTAATCTAGCCTACTTGCTTCTGACAAGACGAGTTTAAGTGCCCTCAGGCAAGGCCAGTCACCAGAAGGCCATTGTAGGAAGAAAGGAGCCTAGCATTGTGGAGATGTTAGATGGATGCACTCAGGAGTAAAGATAGATGCCCCTGGAGGCTGCTATTCTAAGCACACTTACTAAGGGACTAGGCCCCATAGAACTCAATAGGACTTACTTCTAAGTAGATATGGTTTGGATTGTGCTGTTGGTAAAGCTTGGCTAGGGATCCTCTGCAAAGATATGCGTATCCAAGCAGGGTTGGCAACCCCCTGCATGGAATGCCCTGCCCTTATCTTTTAACATGGCTACTCCAAACTTCTTTACAGATTTGACCCTTCACTTCAGAAAGAGGTTTGAGAAATGAGTAAGAGGTAAGGTTATTTACCCTTTCCTATCTATCCTGTGGGCTGCTATAAACTCACTTTGACAGCAAACCCAATTCCAGTGAGTAATAATTGACAGAGAGAAAACACACATGGTTTAGTCTACCTTCACAGGCAGCAGCTTGGGAACAACAACAATTGCAGCCACACTTCCCAGTATGTGAATTCTATTTTACCACTATTGGGCAAGAAACAAACCATTATGCAACCAACAAGGTACATCATCAGTGGGTTTACAGAGGTTGAGCTGAGCACATGGAACCACTGTTGTTGCTTCTACAGATGTAAGGGAGTGTGGTTAAAAGTAAATGAAATGCAAATAGAAGGGGGAAAAAAGACAGTGATGATTTCCTAAATGCAATACCATACCAACCATAACAAGATTCCTGTGAGTAAGTTGGAAAACTCAGCATCCCACAACCAGTCAGCATTCCTAACCAAAAACCAAAACTAAAGAATTCCTGGTAGCCAGTCAGCCAAGGTCACAGTAATCCCCATGCAGCACAACCTGATCTGGGGGCTGCAGTTAGTGCAGAATGCTGTGGCATGATTGCTGTCATGAGTGAGATCCTATCAGCACATAATACCTCTGCTCTGACATCTGCATTGGTTGCTGATTTGCTACCAGGCCAAGTTCAAGCTGTGCTTTCCATGTTAAGGGTGCCACATAGCACTTGTTCTGCTCTTGTAAGAAATCAGTCCTTTAGTGCGGCAGCACCTACACTTTGGAACTCCCTGCCTATTGACATTATTCAGATGCCTTCATTGTACTCTTTTTGGCACCTGCTAAAACCTTTTTTTGTTTAGCCAAGCCTCCCCAGGCATGTAGAAGCTATTATGTTTTTTATCTGTTTTTAACTCATTGTTGGTTTTATTATTTTGAATATTTCAAATACCTGTCTTTAACTGTTTCTGCTAATAATGTTATTGTTTTAATTCCTTCTGTAAACCATCCTGAGGCTTTTTTTTTTTACAATAAAGCAGTATATAAATGTTGTAAGCAAAATACATAAATAAATGTTGGAGTCACTGTGGCCCTTGGGTCTCTTCCACTTTTAGGAACAAAGAATTCTGCCTTATACTCACTCAGGCCATTTGGTATCATCTGGCTCAGTACTGATGAAATGGACTAGCATTGGGTCTCCAGGTAAAAGGAATAGTCTTTTAAAAAAAATTGAATTTTGGACCTTTGCATGCAAAGCACTACCACTGAGTTACAGCCCTTTCCCTGTTTAAAAAAGTATCTTATAAAATTGTTCTTTTCAATTCTGTGATTAATGCCCATCATACCCAGAGCTTGGAAAAGTTACTTTTTTTGAACTACAACTCCCATCAACCCCAGCCAGCATGGCCACTGGATTGGGCTGATGGGAGTTGTAGTTCAAAAAAAGTAACTTTTCCAAGCTCTGATAATAGCTAGGGCAGATGCACACCATTCATTTAAAGTACATTCAACACACATTTGAAGCACATAAATCCCACAACAGAATCATGGGAACTGTAGTTTGTTAAGTGTGGTGGGAACTATAACTGTGAGGGGGAAACTACACTTCCCAGGATTCTTTAGGGGAAACTGTGCACTTTAAATGTGAGTTGGATGTGCTTTAAATGTGTTTTGTGGATCTATTTTGCCTACATGAAAATTGTTTTAATTAATTTTTTAAAATAGAAATGAGCTATAAAGTTTACTGGGCCCAATTCAAGGTGTTGGTATTAACCTTTAAATCCCTATACGGTCTCGGCCCAGTTTACCTGAAGGAGCGCCTCCAGTACCACAAATTAAGCCGCCCAACCAGATCAGCCACACAGGGCCTTCTCTCAGTCCCACCAACGAAAACAGCTAGGTTGGTAGGGACTAGAGAGAGGGCATTTTCAGTGGTGGCCCCCACTCTCTGGAACTCCCTCCCATTCGAGCTTCGCCATGCCCCTTCCCTGGATACATTCCGCCGGGCCTTAAAAACTTGGCTCTTTGGATAGGCCTTTAGGATTTCTGGGGAGGGCTAACTTTTTTGGGATACTTATTATCTATTGATTGTCCTAACTGATCTCATGCTGCTGTGATTAATGACTTCATTGTATTTTATCTGTATTGTATTGTATTTTACTGAATTTTAGTTTGTACATTGCCTAGAGTGGCTTCAGCCAGATAGGCGACACAAAAATTAAATTTTATTATTATTATTATTACTGGGTGACCATGGGCTAGTCACCATCCCTCAGCCTAATCTGCCCCTCAGGGTGAAAACAAGATAGGGGGACCATGACCACCCCAAGGAAGAAGGCACACTTAAAATGTAGAAGAAATAATAATTTACAACCATAGTGTGAAATCAAATTCTTATTGGAACACAGTATGAAGAAATAGTTATATAAGCATGGCTGTCAAAGTTGTTTATTATACAACCTGCTAAGATATTTATAGTGCAATCCTATGTTTGTTTACTTAGAAGTAAGTCCCAATGCATTCAATGGGGCTTATTCAAACAGGGAAGTGTGCACAGAACTGAAACCTCAGGTGATAAGGAATTTCACTTACCCAACCCAAAATTCAGAATCATATCCCTTTAAGCTGTTTTGCAATGTTTTTATGGTTATTGGATTTTAAAGGGATTTATTTCTTCTTGTGAGGTGCCTTGGTTACCAGTCACCAATCCTAGCTCACAGGGTTGTTGGGAAGACTCCATATATATACACACACTGGAGATATAAAAATACATACACCCCATATAATAGTTTATTGTCAAAACCAATTGGTCATTCCTAAACTTTTTTTAAAAAAAAAAATTAAAATCAGAGTTAGTTTCCTACAAAATAAAAGCAGTGATACCCATGTAAGCCCTGCCTAATTGATTTTAGAAAATAGGATTGGAGGAGGAAAGGAAAATTTACAACACAACCATAATCCTTTGCTATGTTCACTCAAAAGTCCCATTTACAGTACAATCATAACCATGTCTACTCAAATGTAAGCCCTATTAAATTCAATGGGGTTTACACCGGGTAAGTGGGATTACCATTGCAGCTT
Source organism: Rhineura floridana (assembly GCF_030035675.1). NCBI lineage: Eukaryota > Metazoa > Chordata > Lepidosauria > Squamata > Rhineuridae > Rhineura > Rhineura floridana. Next base: position 87,111,219 of record NC_084481.1, on the reverse strand, counting down.
TACTCTCAGGAAAGTGAGTATAGGATTAGAGTTTCATATTGGGAAGGGTTTCAAAACACAGCCTCTTCAACAGCCCAGGAAAATTTCAACTTGTTCCTGCACACAAGAGAGAAAAAGATTTTTGTACTGCTGAAAGCTATATACTTACTCAATTTATGAGATTTTCAAATAAGCAGGAAAAATCAACATTTTTTTGGCCTTGCAATGGGGTCTAGCTACTGCCTGGAGGTCAACAAATCCCTTGTCAATCACAACCCTGACTTCACTTATTGGCTACAAACTTGTAAGGGTGGGGTTAGAGCAGCCAGCTATGAGCTCATTTAACAGAAGTTGTGGGTGGTGGTGGTGGTGATATTTTGGTATATATCTCTTGAGCCAGACCTTCTTGATGAATGAAAGCTGAGAGTTTGGAGATTAAGGTGACTCACCTGGAGTCCCAGAGAGGATCCCAAAAATCTGGAGTCTCTGGGCAAAAACCGGAGATCTGGCAACCATAACTGTTAGGAAAATAAATAAATAAAGTAAGATTTTTACTGTTAGTAACACAAACTAGAGTACAGTTTCTTTTTTTAATCATTTGGCAAAATATTTACGGACAACAATCAAAACAAGCAGCAATAACTGAGAGCAAAGGAATGATCACCCTTTTCAGATCACTCAACCAGTTTTAATGGCAATATGTGGAAGGATAATATGCCTCACCTCTCCAGCCTATGACTATTTGGTAAACTGTCTCAACAGATGCTATGTATGCACAAACTGTAAGAGCATATGCTTGTCCACAAATCTGTAGTCCTTCAGATGCAGAAGTGCTGACTCACACAACAAACTCACCGACTTCATGGAGAAATCAGCATTTCTATTTTCTGTGGATTTTGACATGTAGTGAATGCATGACTGTGTATCCAGAACACTGTCTGCCATGCCCTACATCTGCCATGCTCCAGATTTGAAAATCATTTAGGACATGGTTAATCGAGATTTTGAATATGCAGCATTCTCAGGAACTGTGCAGTGGTCCCAAGAGGGATAAGATTGCATGCTAAGATAGCCAAATGTTTCTCCTTGTATTTTACTTGGACTCTAGTTTTTTTACTTTACAGTTGATACAGAGCTGAAATAGATTATGGTCTCTGCAGGAAAAAAATATGGGAATATTTTTACCTGAATTTGAAACGATTGTAATAAAAAGCTCTAGCACTCACTGGGGTCTCTGAGTCCTATAGCATATAGAAATTATTACAAAGTACTTCAAAGGCATTTCTCTCCCACTTATATTTTTGCTTAATTGCTTCCTTTGTTCTGTTGCACTGTGGGAAAGCCTGTGAATGATTCCCAAATAGGAAGATGTTATTTATCCTTTAGGTGTTAAGGATCCTAATTGTTCTCCAATGATCCTAATTCACAAAACATTTTATTTACAGCACTTTCTCTTAAATGGTTAAATATTTATTGCTTAAATGTTGCTAAATGGAAGGGCAGCAAAGTTAAGAGTAGAAAGAATAAGTTAAGAGTAGAAAAATAGTATGCTGCTATTATCGGGGAGTTGCATCTCAGCAGGAATCAGATCTATAAATCAGTAGTTTACTGTGTTTTGAAATATTCTAATTATCCAATGCTTTTTTTTTCTTTTTAAAAATCACACTGTTAGATTTTGTAGTTGTTTTTGCTCCAGCAGACTTAGTGGCTCATGCAAGTTAAACCTTCTGAGGTGTAGCTTGGAGTAACGTTCTCGGGTTGTTAATTAAATTCTCTGTGTTTGTTCCTGTCTTGGGCAGGATCTTTCTTTTTTTTAAGTGACACCTCCCACCTGCTGGAGATCAAATGCATCTTATGCAGATGATCTTTATGAGGGGAGAGAAACTGCGTGGAGAAGAAGCCAAAATGAAAGATACAAATTAAAAGTTTGCTTAGGTGGGGGGCAGGGATGCTAGGACACAACAGGAAAGCATTATTCCATCTGGATCAGATTTGCTCTGTATTTTTATGCTAAGAGGATGATTGCCTATTTCAGAACAGGCAGAGTATAATTCAATATAGTTTTAATTTAAAGGCAAACCTACCTAATTTGCACTTTCCACAACAATACATGAACCAAAACCAGTGGTGTAGTTGTCCAGGGTCTCGGGAGTCTTAGACCGCTTACTTTTTTGGGAGCAGGGTCCCTATGTCTCCAGCATCCTATGAGCCAATCAGCATGAAAGGGGAGTGTGCTAGCCACCGAGAAGAGTCTTCTAACATACTTCCTTGTCCTTTCCTACTGATTAGAGCCAATCAGAGTGAAAGGAGGTGAGTCAGCCACCGAGAAGACTCTTTTCAATAGCTAACACTCTCCTCTTTCATGCTTATTGGCTCCTAGAGACATCTGTTGTTGTGGGAGAAGGCATTAACAAGGATCTTATTCTCAACATAGCAGCAAAAAAAGGGAAGAAGCGTGGCTGTGACTATCATGAAGGGACCCTGTACTTCTGAATTTACTGATACACTACTGACCAAAACACAGCCATCTTTTGAAATTTGCACTTGTCTGAATTTTGCAATGCACTTCTTCAGCCAAGTACTGTGTACAAAAATGCCTTGTATTATGGAAATTGCTTTGCGAAAATGTGTATACTAGGCAAAATTACAAATAAACATGTTTATATTAGGAGAAATCTGAACTGAAATGCTGATGATTTTTTGTGAGGACATTATTTTAAAAAAATAAAATCACAAACAGATGTGGAAATGTGGAGAACTAAACTTAAGGTTGGAAAAATAAGAACTGAGAGAAATGAATTTGCCTGTTTCCGAATAGTCAGAGTGAGGCAGTTGCCTCAGGCAGGAGATTTGGGGTGTCATGAAAGGCTGGCAGATTGTTTGCTATTTAATTATATTTGTACTCCGGGGGAGTCCACATTTGCGGGTGTTTCTGCCCTAGGTGACAAAATAATTTGGGCAGATACTACTCTGCATCATGACTGGGGGGGGGGGTCGCTGTTCGCTGTTCCATTTCCAACAGCAAAATGCCTTGGACCATCTTTGGTAACTGCCATTGTTGTTACTGCAGAAAAGTGTGAAAATGGGCACTTTTCATTTGGGTGCTTGCACATACATGTTAGTCCCCCCTCCCTGACCTGAAACTAACATCATTTACTCAATGCAGTATTTTGGAGAATTTGGATGACTTCCCTGCCAAATTGTTGTGGTCTTCCAGCATTATCTCTGTTGTCCCATGTTTTTGAAGAGCTAGTTTGTAGTGATCTCCCCGTCCCCTGATTCTCAGTGGAATTGCAGAGGCAAACTTCCATGTGTGTACTGGCAAAGCTTGATTGACATGCCTGATGTGTAAAGCGGATGTTCGTCCTGCTGACGCCTCACCTTCCTGCATTGCTTACCCTGTATTTCCTCATTGCAGTGACACCTTTACTTGTTTTGCTCCCCAGAAGCCTTTTCAAAAAGGTTAAATTCAGCAGATCAGCTGTTCTGGAGAGAGTGAGTGTATGGGGGGGATTAGATGTCAGGCCCTCCTCCTCTTCCTCCAAACCTGCATTGGCTGCTTGGCAACTGCCATTACATACCTTGCAATGCAGGTCCTTCTCCCGCTCCTTCTCCAAAAGGCTCCCACCACCACCACCACATTACTGTTCAGGTTCTCATATCATTTTTGTTCTAAAGCACAAAAAGAGTAAAAACAACTCCAACAACCCATTTTCAGACTATTTTGCTTGGGCTTGCTTTGGGCTGTACCTGACCCACTTTTGCGTTTCTGGGAGATGAGCAATGGGAGGTGGTCACGGGGAATAAAGTGCTATATCAGATGCTGCGTAGAACTCCATTAACAGATACAGTTCCAACTGACTGCAGAAGAGCAATTGCTCAGCAGCCCCAAAGGCCCTCTGTGTTGACTGTATGGTTAAGGAAAACACCGATGCCACTAACATTTAGTATTTGCACTTTTTAAATAATGCATACATATAAATACAGAAGGGAGAGAGGGTGGGTGGGAGGGAGAATTAGGTCTGGAATAACCATTCTAATTCCAAAATAATTCTTCTAATTATGCTGTTGAGCACAGTCCTTTCTAAACTGGAAATTCTATACATATTTATTTATTTATTGCATTTATATACCACCTCATAGCCGAAGCTCTCTGGGTGGTTTACAACAACATATGTGTATGTGCAGTAATTTCCAGCCCTACAGCAGGTACTGGATTCTTCTAAAATTCATTATGGCTCACATTTTTTTTATTTATTATTTGATTTATATCCCACCCTTCCTCCCAGCAGGAGCCCAGCACATCAGCAGTTGGGAGATTTAATGTACCAGCATTCTTCTCACTGTGGAAAGCAGCCATGTACTTCTATGGGACAGAAAATATCACATACAGGATTAGCACCACAAAATCCTCATTTCTCTAGATATGGTTTTTTAAAAAAATATCATCATGATTTGTTTTTTTGGATCAATGTAAGGTGGCTAGGATGGATAGAAGAGCCAGGCACAGCCAATTCTTCCAGAAATCATGTGGCTATTATCTATGGTAGAGTATCTGCCTTTGGATCTGGCTATATTTTGTGAGCTAAAAAGCAACAGGAAGATGATGTATTCCAACCAAGAGAATATAATGTAGTATTAAAGAAAGCTATCTGGGTTTTTTTTTTGAGAACCATCCCTAGGCACTGTTGGTATGCAATGGCCAGGTTGGCTCTTTTTTTAAACTGACTGAGATCAGAGGAAGGTGGTCTTTCTCATGTATAACGCAGACTTCCCAGGAAATAATAGTTAAACCTTTCACTGTCCATTTTATTGCCATACATTCTTTTCCCCACAGTGGTGCTCTACTTTGATTCATATAGAGACAATTTCCTGCTGATATGGTGTTGTGTTTAGCTTTGCACTTCACTAATGGAGGAATCCAAACACCCCCACTGGGCTTTGAGGAACAGTGGAGCCACCACTGCATGTGTAGCCCAGCTGCTCATGATGGAAGGCGGGGGCCTGCAAGCAGATCAGGCCCAATGCCAATTGGAAGTGGCTGCAAGATTGGAGATGGCTCCTAAATTGGATCCTGAGCCATCTCAGCCTTGCCCCTTCCTTGCCCTGAGAACGCCCCATTTCAGGGATTTCTGCTAGGTTCCACTGGCCAGAATGCCTCCAACAGGCCGCCTGCCTGCCTGCCTGTTCAGTGGGTGGGAGGCGAAAGCAGATGCTAATGGAGTATCATCTCCATGCAGCCTCCACGCAGCCTGGCAGTTAAGAATATTTGGATTATAGCTCAAGTCTAACATTCAATCTATCTTCCTGCAAAATAGACACTGTCCCAAAATTGGTATGAAAAAGTACAGGCTAGTACTTAAGGTTTATTTCAGTTTATCTAGAGTTCTTTTTTGTATGTTTTGTCAACCTCCTATTTATTTTTCATATAATATATCTTGTACTTCCATGTTACACTTACATCCTGTCTTTACCAAGATTCTGAGCTCTTACATCAGTGTTAGCTGGTATTACATAGCAAAAGATGCAGAGTTCTAAATGGCAAACTCAACTTGAAGGGGATTTTGTTTGGGTTGGATTTTTTTAGGTCTTTTATTTATATTTTATTTATCTATTCAATTTATACCCCACCTTTCCTCCCAGGAGAAGCCCAGGGCGGCAAACAAAAACACTAAAAGATCTTGATAAGGTGCAGATTTTATTTTGCATAAAGACAAAAGAAAGTGGGACCAAGCAACAACAGCCTCATTTATCAAGATAGTTCAGGAGAAGTAAACATCCAAATAAAAATACAACTGGTACAGTGTTGAGATTAGGCAAATGCACGGAGGATGAATCTATACAAAGTCGGCCCAAGACATTTTGCTGCCTGAGGAGCAAGAAATGATGGCGCTCCTTCCCACATTCAGAAGCTGACTGAACTGGCAGCTGAATCTTACTTCAACACTGGTGATGGGATAGCATCATCCACCACACCTGAGACAATTGTGCACATGAGGAGGCCCACAACAGGCCATGTGGCAATAGAGGAAAATAGCTGGAGCACTCAGGCCAAACAGCTAGGGGCTGCTGTTGCCACCATCATTTACCACCTGGGCTGATTGCCTCACTTTGCCTGATGTTAGGGCCAGCCCTGACTATCAAAATCCATTAGCCATAATAGTTAACTAGAAACTCCATGCTCAGAAGCAGTATTTTGAGTCGTACGTTCTGGGGACAGACAACAGTATAAGACCATTGCCTTCATGCCCTTTTTGTGTGTTTCACAGCAGCTCATGGTTAGCTATTGCTGGGAATAAAATTCTGGACTTGATCAGAGATGGGGAACCTGTAGCCCTTGAGATGTTGTTGGACTTAGCTCCCTTCAGCCTCAGCCAGCATGGCCAATTAGGGACAATGGAAATTGTAGTACAGCAACATCTGGATGGCTACTGATTCCACACCCCTAGAGTAGATGAACCATGGATCTAACCTAGCATTTTAAAAAATATTCATATTATGCAAATTAGAGACAGAAACGGATACAGATACAATTTGTGCTGAGATTCATATCTACTTTAAACTACCATGGGTTTCACTTAGCACCATTGTAGATTTTTGATATCTTGAAAAATGTCCTATTGGAAGTTAGCTTCAATGAAGAAAGAAAGAAAGAAAGAATTCTCTCCTCAGGGATTGATTCTTATCAGTTACAGCAATGTACATGTACAGAATTCCTCTTGACCTCAATAACATTTCCACTTACTTTTTTCCACTGATTAAATGGAAATGAGAATATATGTATTTTATTGCCTCAAACACTGTTTATTATGCAATAACTTGACAAATTCTAGTTCCTGTTAAGCACCTTCAGCACAACCTGCAACTGCAGATTCTTTAATTAATCCTTAATTATTTCCTTGGCAAAGCAACAACCTAAAATCAAAGCAACTCAAGAGTGTTTTGCATTAAAGTTCTCCCCTACAGATACACTCTTCTTCTCTTATCTGTGGTTGCTTGGCGGGGGGGACGGGACTGAAAGCTGCACTTCTGATGCAAAAAGTCATAGTTCTGGAAGCAGTTTGGAAATGGGAAGAAGAGAAGAAAAATCGTGAGGATTATTTTACAGTTTTCAGGGGAAAGTTAAGGTGCATCCAGCATCCTTTGGAAGAGTGGGTATGTACTGCCTGCCGGCATAAATGAAGGAAACCAAGTAAGGTTTGAAGAATGATGAGTGGCAATGGTAAGTGGGGCAGCCAAGCAGATATAATGACTGAGGAGACAGAAAATGAATTAATTATGACACTGTGAAATTTCCATCCAGATCAGAAGACAGATCATATTCCGCTGCTAGATCAATGGCCAGTTTCTGGTGAACCAGCTGCTGGTTACTGGGATCCTTGCAAAAATGCTGGACTTTGCTCTGATCCAGCAAGGCTGTTCTGATACAATAAATCATAAAAGTCACACTAAAGCATGGCATAGCCATAAAATAAGATGCTAGCATAAAGCCACAGTGTTAGAATAAACACTTAAAAGTCTTGGACAAATAAGACATTTTTACTTGGTGCTCAAAGGAAATCAAATATGGCACCAGACGATCTTCTCTGGGAAGGGAATTCCAAAGACAGGGTGCTACAACATGGAAGCCTCTGTCACCAGTCATTACCCATTTTACTTCAGGTGGGTTCAGAGGGTGGTAGGATATCAAAGTATCCACGGCTGATCTTAATGCCTGAGCAGGTATGTAGGAACAAGTGTTAGAACATCTGTCCACACAAGACTAGATTTAACTCATCAGTGACTGCCATGTGCCTAGGGCTGCTCAAGAGACCTTGCTGTGCCGGGCAAGATTACTTCCAGTCACCCTGCTCTCAGTTAGCTTTTGCTGTGTAAATCGCAACAATAACATGTCATAGATAATAAATAGCACTTATGGAACAAATGTAAATGGAACCAGTATAAAGTAGTACAGAAACGTCTTTCTTGCACAGTGGCAGAAAACAGGGGTCATCTTCTTGACTGGCCAGTACTAGCTGATGAATAGTTTACTGCAAGATTTTGAAAGGTAAAGTATTCATTGTTAGCACCCTTAGAGATTCAGAAGCCCTGACTCACATATTGGGTCACCTTGGACGTTCAGGATGGACCTATCCCACTCAGATGAATGAGCTTTTATAACAGTGTTGGCTCCTGGAGTCTTATTTCCAAAGGTCGACCTTCTCGCTTTGCTCTTCTATTGTTTAATTTGTTTTCTCTTCCATGGTGCTTGTCTTGCTGGTTGCTGTGCCCAAAACTCACAGGTTTCTTTGTGCCTGTTATTTGAGGGACTGGTATTCATTACTGTCTGCAGGCTAGGGATGTAAGAATAAATGGATCCAGCCACTTTGCTTATCTTCACACTACAGAAACTTTCCCCACCAACAGTCCTAGTGATAGACTATGCAGCAGCTACACACTAAAACTTTCCCCCCAACAATTCCAGAGATAGACTATACAGCAGCTAAAAGATATTTGAGTCATGGTATGATGATTGGATTCCTACAGCCTGCATCACTGTAGATTAGGGTGGAGGCAGTCCCAAGGGAAAACAAATGCAAATTGGTACTGTGCAGCTCAGTGTGTCACAATAAAAGGCAGCCATGTCTGAGCAAAATGTATGTGCTCAAAAGGCACATCAAGTCATTGAAGATTTTCTCTGGCCAGTCTTAAGCTTGATGCCATTGAGGACCCTCAGTTTTTGTCAGAAATACAACACATAAGGCCACAGGGAGCAACACAGGGCAAATTAACATGCCCATGGACTCTATAGTCATGTGCAGCTTGGCACTGGGGTATGTAGGGATGACTGGGGAATTCAATCTTTGTGGAATTTCAACCAACCTGATCCACTCCTTCTGGACTAATGTGCAGATTGCAGCTTAAGTTATCCACTTATGTCATCCATTCCACTCTTCTTGAATGCTCCATCTAGCTTAGTATTGTCTACACTGATTGGCAGTTGCTGTCCAGGATTTCAAGTAGGGGCCTCTCCTAGCCCTATCTGGAGATACCAGGGACTGAATCTGGGCCTTCTGCATGCAAAGCAGATGTTCTCCATTGAGCTATAGCCTTTTCCCTTAAGGTAAATATTTTGAATAAATGTGCCAGGCACAGTCCAAACCCTGCCTAGATCAACACTTATTTTTAGTTACGTGTGTCATTAAGGTGCAAAGGGCACATGGTGATGGGGAAGCAGCGCTTGCATAGACTCCTGTAAATCAGTACAGCTATAAACACTGAATGCTTATTTCATAGTTATGGAAGGAAATAATGCCAGATTCTACTTCCAATGCAGACATGACCCTTTTCTTTTTAATTTTGTTTGGCCAACTTTGAATTTTCTGCACTGCAACCGATTCTTGGAAAGTCTTAGCAAGCAGAGTTGTGTTTCATTAAGCACCCAGGATTAGGAGATTCATTTGTGCTTTGCTCTTTTTCAGGAACTGTTTGGCAACCATCGACTTGTTGCAGTCCCTTACAAGGCTTAGGCTTGCTTCTGGGATTTTGGCAACTTTTATTATACTCATTTATGCTATTCTAAACCACATGTAAATAGGAGGGTTTTAAAAAAAATAAATCCTAAATTTCTTTGGAATACAGTGTAACAGAAAAGGGATGTTTTGTTTTTTAGTGGCAATGACTTTTGACAAATATCTTAAGAATTGCTTTTTTTGAGGGGAAATGGCAGCTTCTCTGCAGACTTTAAGCAGACAGTATTTCTGTAAGTAAAGCTGCTTGCAGAGGATTTGCGACTTGTATTAATCTTGCATGCAAATGGAGGCAGAGCATTGCTGCTAGGGATAAAAGCTCCCTTCTCTCTAAGCCTATATTAGAAAGTTTAAGGACCATATTCTTTTGATCCTCAGCAGCACAAAAAATGGCATTTTTTTCTTCCTAGAGGAATCTCCCAATGTCAGTTCAGACGCAGCAACCAAAATGTTGCAGGGAAAGAATGTGTGGCAGGGTGAGACTCTTGTGTTTCAAATGGCACATGTAGGAACATTGCTGTCCACTACCTTCAACTGATTTACAGTGAAATCAAATTGTGCCATAGCTCAGTGGTAGAGCATTTGCTTTGCATGCGGAAGGTCCCAAGTTCAATCCCCAACATCTCCAGGTAGGGCTGGGAAAGATTCCTGCCAGAAATCCCAGAGAACTATTGCTAGTCAGTATACTGAGCTAAATGGTCTGACACAGTATACAGCAGTTCCCTTGTTCTTATGCAGCAAACAGGGATGGCCAAATCAGTCTGTTTCTAGTTCATATCACTTTCACATGTGTTCACTTATCAGTCCATTCCATCCCATTTCTATATCAATCTGCAGATTTGTTTTTAAAATGTGCAGATACACATTCTGAAATTCATTTTTAATATGCTTCTTGACCCCAAAGCTGCATCAAAACATTCAGGACCTGCAAAAGCTATTGGATAGCTAAGTCCCAATCTGCTGATTAGGCCAGGAGGTGTGGATCAGGTCAATTCATATTGGAATTCACAAAGATACAAGCCCTATTCAGGCTCTCTTCTCAGTGACAGTGAGAGTGGGGAAACACTAGTGCACTGTGCCAGCCTTCATGCATTAGCAACTGAACATTTGCAAGGGGAGCCCACTGTGCTTACACAGGGTCCCCACATGGTTTAGAACAGGGACTGGGAACCTTAGGCCTGGGAGCAAATGTGGCCCTCAAGACCCCTCTAGCTGGCCCCTGGGGCTCTTCCCAGGCCACACCCCATCTCCCCAAGCATACCTCTCATGGTTCTGCTCTGTGATCTTGCAGTTTTTTTGCCTGGCTGAAATGTGCCCTTGAACTATGGTAATGCCTGGATGGGGAGAAACCTCTTGACTTCTGCATGGCTGGAATGGAGCCGACTGGATCAAGGTAAGAATGGTTTCTGTTGCTCTACTCACTGCTGCCTCTGGCCTCACCCACCACTGGCATGCGGCCCCCATAAGGGGATGTGGCCCTCAGGATGAAAAAGTTTCCTCATTCCCAATTTACATCCCTGATTGTGTAGGCCTCCAAATCACGAGGTGAGCCTCTCCGTTGTGGAAGTTGTTTCTGTAATACATGGAGGGACTATGCATAGGGACATGACAGAGGGGGCAGCATCTTTTCTGTCCCTCATGCAATTTTAATTTGGGGGGGCATATAACAGTTCCTCAAGCAAGCGCCCTTAGCAACAAAGGATATCTTATATAATGAGGGAGAGTTAAGAATATATGTGCATCAAACTTACACATGCACATATGAACCTCACCCTTTGTTGGCAATAGCAGGGGTAAGCAGGTCTATGTGCTTGGGCAGCTGCGTGTGCTTGAACCTTGGGATCTGTGTGGGATTGTGGCGTGCTGGATTTCAGCCCTAGTACAGAACCAGATGTTCAGCTGCCCACTTGAAGCACTACTAGATCGTTCTGTTTGCATTGGCTTTTGATGGGCAGGGGAATTTCCTGGGAAAGAAAGGCTGCAATCCTTACTTGTCTGGGAATAAGCCAAATTGAACTCAACAGGACTCACTTGTGCAGAGAGATGCATAGTACTGTGTTGTAATTTAGTTAACTTTGGGCTTTTCTTTTTTTAAAACATGATGTAACATGCCCCAACCTGGAATACAAGGAACCCAAATAACTAAGGTCTAAACTGTGCATGATGCTAAGTATCTCTTTGCATTTAAGAGGCATGGGTGTTTTTTTTAATAGCACCAGCTTGGGAGGGGAGATGGGGCTGATAATTATAAGGTTCTCAGCAGGCATGAAGGGAGATCTAGCCCTTCCATCCCCTGGTGCAGTCCGGACAAAAAATCCCCCTCTGAAGGCAGTGTTTCCACCAATGGGGGGTTTCTCACAATGAAAAGTTCAACTTCAGAGTAGACATGTCCCTCAAGATAGCAGCAGCAGGAGTGGAAAAGAGTTATTCCCCTTCCATGCCTGCTGTTATTCTGATAATTATCAGCCTCCCGAGCTGATCCAGTTTGCATTTTTGAAAACCTGCACATGAAATGCAAAGGCACATTTCAAACTACATGTAGTTTGGCCCTAATAGCCATATCCTATGCATGTTTGGACAGACATAAATCCCAATATGTTTATTTGCACTCACCCCCAAATAATACTACTAATAAGAAAGCTCATTTGCAAAATGAGGAGTCGCTTCTGATCCATGAACTTTAATATATTCCTATCCACCTACCCAAATATGTAAGTGACCTATTTATATATAAATACACTAGATAAAATTGGGACAATTCTTCCCATCCTAGGTGATACCAAAATGTGACTAATACTGGGATATTAAAAAGTAGGTCTGTGCTGAACTTTTTTCCCCTCACGTTCGTAGGAGCTGTGGGGGAGGCAACAAGGTATGGAGAATGTTCTGGTGCCTTCTGGAGCGCTATTGCAGACAAGGGGCTTACTCTTTCATTGTTTTTACAATGAGGTGAAATAGCAGTGAAAAGCTTTTCCTTTTAAAACTCTTTCCCCACAGTGCTTTTTCTTTAAACCATTTTTCCCATCACCCTCCCACAGAAACAATCCTTCTCTGCCCATCTGGCCTAAAGTAACCTGAAGAAGGCAGGCAGATCGCCCTTTCTTAAAGCTTACGTGTCCAAAATGTAACAGTTCCAAAGAACAAAATCCTATTGTTTACTCACATTTGGCTGAACTTTAACACAAGCACATGCAATTTTAAAGGGAGGATTACATCTGCAAACAGGTGAGCTCAGATCCTAACGCACTTCTGGCTGCATCCTCATTAAGGAAAACTGATCAAATGAAGGCATTCAGTCTTGCAGGCATGTTCATCTCATCAAGACAGATGAGAAATATAGGCTTGCATCTTGAATGAATATTAGAGTCAAGCTGATATAAATGTCCTCTTGATTTGCCATCATTTGATGAAAGCCATCACTTGAGAACAATTTTTTTTAATGGTTTACTATACATTCGTGGTCAAATATCCTCAGTCAGTTTGAGTTCTGTTTCACTTCTGAAAGCTGGCTTGAGCTTTGATTTGGGGTTTGAATCCTTATGCCACCCGCAGACTCATTTGTAGCTTTGGAGATACAGTATAACTATTCTTTCATTGTCAGCACCAAGTTTTTAAAATTGGGAATAACAGTTGGCTGTCTCACAATTTGGAGTGGGGGATTGACAGATACTGTGAGGCACTTTGCAAATTGAAAGCCTTATAAGTCTCTGTATTTCCCATGTTCAAGTGTGCATGTCATTGCTTCTGTATCAACCGCCCAGGCACAACAGGGAAGCGTCACCAGGCTTTGGGAAACCCCAAGGTTTGCAGAAACACAAAAATAAATCACACACACATACACACACAATAGCATAATAATAATAGCATTGGAAGGGAGGTAATATTTGTTGGGACTGTAGTTGTGGAAGAAAAAGTCAAACTTCCTCATGTACTTTGGTTTGACTCTTGACAAGAACCATATTCTCTTCAGGTCAGTGGAGACTGGTCCATTAGGGCAAAAGCAGCACTGCCCTACCAACCTTAGTCTGCCCTCAGCCAGCCCCCACCTGCCTGCCATCTTACTTACAACTAACTGTCTTATCTACAGGGTGTGGCTCTGTTTGTCATTGGCTGGGGCTCCACCTGCGGATGGTCTCCCTGATTTCTGCCCCACCAGGTCCAATGGGCATTACTAACAACCAGTGTTTATAGATAAAGGCAAACACTTCCAGTCAGCATCTGTGGTTGTTGTGAAGAACAAATGCATTTTGGTTATTGTACTGCAGTTATTGTGTTGCAGTTGTTCTCAGTCATTTCTAAGTTTTGTGCAACTTTTTTTACTACAACATATTTAAAAATAAAACCAACAAATTAACAATATTCTTAAAATACCATCAAAACAATAATTAAAATCTGGAAAAGCCAAGCCATACAGTAAAACTAGCAGCACAATAAAAATGAGAGAGTCCCTCCGTCTGGTGGGGTTTTTGTGGGTTTTCTTGTTTGTATAGAGTATTCTGCAACATGTCAGTGATGCAATAATAGTGCATAAGCAATAGATTTATACTGGACCATCTACACATCGATCTGCTTTGTCAGTACTGCAACGCTTCCCCAATGTTACCACATTATTGCCATCTGAAGGGGCACTATTATGCTACAGCACAACAAAAGTGGGACACCCCCGCCCAAACATTAGTGGCATGAAAAGTTTAAAGGATTTCAGCAGGGAGCTATGGGACATAACGGATGGAAACAAAGCAGCACGTCTGCTGACTGCTCCAAACTTTTGTAGGTGCAAACAGTATTGAAAGAGGGATTATGTACAGCTGCCCCAATACCATCATGAGCACAAATCATGAACGCACAATAAAAAGGATACTTGGAACAGCCCTTACAATAAAATGCAAACAACTGGCAAAATAAACACATTTTGTTTGCTCTTGCAATATGGCTCTGATAAGTTTAATAATTATCACCAAGTACTAAAGCAAGGCCAATTTGGTGAGACCCCATGAAATAACTTCTTCTTACTCCTTCAGGTTTGTACATGGCCATGCTAGATGCTATCCCTCCCCAAAGAAAGGAGGAAAGTAATCTTCAAGGGAGTATTCCTTTCTGATTAGCACTATTTACAAGAGGCCAGTTAGAGACTCAGCAATAGAGTTTAAAATGGCTGTATCTTTCTACCATCATGCCTCTTCTATTAACCGAGGGACAGGGAAGAACAATGGAGAAAGAGAGGATATTTTAGATGGCTTTTGAAGATTTTTTAGTATGTAATGAAAAGATTATCTATTTATGCATATACTATTTTGTATCTGACAAAATAGGTTCTTAGCGGGTTACACAATAGAACAATTCCATGAAAATATCCATTTAAAGCATCCATAATTAAAATGCACAAGAAAACAAGCCTGTTTGAAATTATTACAATTAAATAATTTAAAAGAGCAATCAAAATAATTAGACCAGGAACTTCAAGTTCAAGGCAATGCTTGCCTAAGCAGGCATGCCTTGAAGAACTGGTGAAATGCCAATACTGATGGGGCCTCTCATATTTCAGCAGCTAGGACATTCCACAACACTAGTACCACCAGTAAAAAAAAATGCCTCTGTGTTACCTTAAGTAAGATCATTATCATCAGGCTGTGGCAAAATTAACAGAGTTCCAGCTGCTGATCTTAACACTTTTTCCAGGCAGTGGAGGAGAAGAGAGGTTTTTAGGTAACCAGATCTAGCGTTGCTTAGAGTTTTGTATCAGCCAGCAGCTGATGCAAGAGGCTGCAAGATTGCCTGCAGCCTCTCTCTGGAGCCAGGGTCAGGCAGGGGGTCCCAGTCCTTGCAGCACTTACCAAAGTGATGCTATCACTTTTGGCTACATATAGATCCACATTCAAATAGGGTTGCCAGGCTCAGGACTTGAGGCTGATTCTGTATCTTTAGGAAAAGAGAAACTCAGCCAAGTGCAGGTGTTCTTGCAACAATGTAATGGGAAAAACCACAAGGTTGCCAGGCCCAGCCTCCAAGAGGTCTTCTGTATCTTTAAAAGTTGTGCAGGGGGAAGGGAGAATTCCACCTTGTGGTTTTTCCCATTACAGGGTGGTAAAACAGCTGTGGCCATTTCTGGACCGGGATAGCCTGACCACTGTTGTCCACTGGGGCAGGGTATCGCCAACATGTTACCCCGCTGCTGAAAAAATTGCACTGGCTGCCCATTTGCTACCAGGCCAAGTTCAAGGTTCTAGTTATGGTGTACAGAGCCCTATACAGCTTGGGACCAGGATACCTGTCAGACTGTCTTGTCCCTTTTATACCCAGTCGATCACTGCGCTCTGCAGGTGAGGGCCTCCTGCAGATGCCATCTTATCAAGAGGTTTGTTCTGCACAATATAGGAAATGGACCTTTTGTGTAGCGGCACCTACCCTGTGGAATTCCCTCCCCTTAAATATTAGGCATCTAAATATTAAATATTAGCCATCTCTGTTATCTTTTTGGCACCTTTTGAAGACTTTCCTCTTCCAACAAGCCTTTTAAGTTGAGACCTATCCCAGTCTGCGTCTGTGTTGGAATTGCTTTTTAATATGTTTAAAAAAACAAAAAAAAACCCAATGTTTTTTAACCCTTTTTACAAGATGTTTTTAAAGCTTTTTAAAAAAATGTTTTTAAAGTTGTTTTGTTTTAATGTATTTTAAAGTCTGTTTTTATGATGTTTTGATGTGTTTTTAGTGCTTTTGTGTGGCGCCCTGGGCTCCTCTTGGGAGGAAGGGCGGGATATAAATAAAATAATAAATAAATAAATAAATAAAATCCATGCACAGAAACAGAGATAGCAGGCTTTGAGGAACCCCAAAGATTGCTCACATATAAAAAACCTTTAGGAGGAAAACCCCTGTGGGCTGGGCTGGGCTGGCTGGGCTGGGGACAGCAAAAACAGCCGAGTGTGGGCTTGAGTGTGCTCAGTGGTCATGGGATGCTAACAGACCATTAGAGCAGGGGTTTCCAAACTATGGTCCACAAGCTGTATTCAAGTAGGCCGAGGCTTGCCTATGGATTTATGGCTGAAGACAGGAGGTGGCATATCTATCACATTTAATATCCATATTGATTTTAATTGTATTTCTCTTCTTATATTGTATTTTATTGCATTACAGCTTCAGTTTCATGGAATTCCAAGAGAAACAGCCTGTAGGTCTCAATGGGCCTGGTTGGTCTGTTCTGTTTCAGAAAATGCCATCTGACCATGCAAAAAGACACTGCTCTGCAGAGATTCTCTTGAAGAAAGGGAAAGATACATCCCTTTCCCCCTTGTAAACTCTAAGTCAGTCTTGGCAGAACTTTAACTCTTCTCATGGTTCCACGATTTAGGTACCCCTTAAGCAGTGAGAATCGTATGAAGCATTTAAAGGGGGAGATTCACATTATCCAGAGTGATGAGATCTTTTAGAAAAATAGATTCTTTTGATATTTCATTTTGAGTCTTAAGTTAGATTTGAGGTTATACACTCTAGTATTTTTCCACCAGGCTTGAGATGTGCAAAGCCATTTGAAAGAGAGAGAGCTGAAATCTGTGCCTTCAGGTGGTGAGACTTGACTTAGTGTGTGTGAAATGTAGACTCCTTTGCTTGAGAAGAAAGGCAGTCAAACTGAGTTATCACACTGCCTTTTGAATATGAAACAACAAGAGACTGTAGCTCCAATTCAAGTCCCAAGGCTGCGCACCTGCAAACTTATTTGGGTTCATTTTCACCCCATCAGGTACCTTGTCCACACGCCAGCTCGCAAACCATGAAAATGGGTTCATGCACACAAATTCTAGTGCCCAGGGAAGGGGGACTTACTGAATCTAGCCTAGCATATATATGGATTGCACCATTGTGGCTGCAGATTCAAGTTTGTGGTTTGTGGCTAGGGAGAGACCACTCTTTCTTTTGATGCTAGAGCCCCATTCTGTAGTTTTTCCTCCCACATAGGGGGAATATGTGGATGAGCCCATCAACTCTCCCCTCACATCCCTGTGGCTATTCCTGTAGCCCCTCACGTGTTAGGGGCTCCCCCTGGGAGGAAGGCCAGGATATAAATCTAATAAATAAATAAATAATAAAACATCTGCAGTGGCACTCGAGTAGGTTCCCTACACAATTTAGAATCCTGATCTCCCAGGTTTCTAAGCCTACTTGAGTAGAAAAGGCTCCACGCGCCAGAAGTAAAACCATTGGGTAGTCACATATATGTGGCAGAAGAGTGTTGAACAGGGCTTTGAACTCAAAGTCATCCAGTGAAATTATATGTTCAAAGGAAAACAACAAAAGCTGCTTCTTCACATACAGCACAATTAACTTACAGAGTTAATGGCCACAAAATGTTTGCCATGATGGCATGTAACATAAATGACTTTGGAAAAAGGATTAGACCAACTGATGGAGGGTACGTCTAGTAAGGGTCTCTAAACGGAATGTCCATGTATAAAGACAGTATAAGTCTGAATGTTGGAAAAAACAATAGGAGTGGCCATCACATTGTGTGACCTCCTTGTGTGAACTTCCAAAGACCGGCTGCTGTGTGTCAGTTTAGCTGTGCATTGTCCAAAGACCGCTTGCTACCATCACATCCACCTTAGGTAAAATTGTAACATCTTTAACCACAATCTGACTAATAAAATTTCACTCTCACATGTAACTTGTATGCCCTTGGGATTCAGAAGATTCTAAAACCACCAGAGTTACACATGTGTGACTGTTACGCCATCAGTAAAACCAGAGTCTATACCAGCTTACCTTTTGGGATCCACCAGCATATGTGGTACTGCTGTGCAATTCTATGCCTACTCAGAAGTAAGTCCCACTGAGTTATTACTCGCAGGTAAGTGGATATAAGATTGTAGCCTATTTCAGTATCCTACCATTATAAATGGAATACAGAATTGCACTATAAACAGAACTGTGCTTTGATTAGGGATTTTAAGAAAAAGATAAAGGTGCTACTATGCTGGTGTTTCAGAGAGAGTTCCAGGCATATGGAGCAACACAGCTATTGATCTCTGTCAGTATATTTCAGCTCTAGAATGATACAATACTTAAGAGTGTGACATTCAAATTCTGTACATTTCTAAATATAGCCAATATACTAGGGGTATGTGTGTGTATCAGTAGAAAGAAGTGTGATTTCCACATTCTCCTTTTATCTCATCTTGTCTTCTTGATTCCCTGGGAAAATGTCATGCATATATTTGTGGGACAATTTATTCCTCAAGCTTCATTTATTTACATTCTAACGAATTCTGTCTAATCAGTCTGGTTGTTGCATTCATTTTTGCTTTCCTCAAAAGAGGGCAGCATTAAGTCATAATAAATGGCATTTCAGCCTCTGACATTCATCACTTCAATTAGCCTTAAGTGGATCTGAGTAAATATGTGATTAAAGAGCAAATTCTGGGTAAAAGCTTATTTCCCATTCTATATTTTACACTGTAATTAGGTAAGATAGCAAGACATTCATCATCATGTCTATGCAAGCCATTTCCAAAAGCCACCAGAAATTAGAACAAGGCTGTAGTTTGGCAATTGTGCTTTCATTGGAACCTCTCTCAAACATCCTGTAGATAGGTATGAAACATGGTGCACAGGAGCAAAAAGCAGATTCTACCAAGGCTGCGTAGACATATTATGGCGTAGTAGTGTTTATTCTAGGGATAAGTCTCCCAACAAAAACATAATAAGCTACTGCTTTGCTGAACATTTCTTTTGCAATTCTTTTTTAGTATTCTCCATCAATTAACGAGAAAAGAGCTTGCATTCACAAATACAGCTTAGTCTGTTCTTTTAAAATAAGAAATCTGGATCAGGGCTCTTCTTTATATTCTTAGGAGATCTAATCCATCAAATCCAGCATCTTGTTCTCACAGTGGTCAACCAAATGGCTACAGTAAGCCTACAAGCAGGATATGAATGCAACAGCATCCTCCCAACAAATGGTACTGTAAGGCATACTTCCTCTACCACTGGAGGTAATGCATAGCTATCATGGCTACTAGCCATTGATAGCCTTATCCTGCATGAAGATTTCTGTCAAATCAGACCCCAGTGGGGTATTTGTAAAGTTAGGATCCCCCCCACCCTCAAAATATGCACCACTTCACACTGAATTGCATTTGCCATTTTAATAAACTATAAAAACAAAAAGGGATTGTAAGGACCTCCAAAATAATCTCTACAAACTGGCTGAGTGGGAAGTAAAATGACAATTGTGATTCAGTGTGTAATCAAGTATAAAGTAATGCATATTGGGGCAAAAAAATCCTAATTTCACATATACACTCACATAGGGATGGGCAAATCTGTCAATTCTGGTTTCTCTTGGTTTCCCATTTTTCAATCTGAAATTGAGTTTTTCACATTTGTGCAGCAATTTGCAATTTTTTTAAAAGAAAAATCCTCATGAATAGTGCAATTTTTCCTAATAAATTCCTTTTTTCATGAAGTTTCCCCTAGCATGCTCATTTTTATACACACTTTCCCTTAATATATACATTTTTGTAAACAATGTTTGGTTTGAGTACTGCATCATAAAATTCGGAGAAGTATGAATGCTGAAGGATGACTGTCATATTGTCATATTGTTTCAGAAAGTGTGGATTTGATAGATTTGCTTTTAAATGCAAATTGAATCAAATTTCTTCCCCGCTCCTATGCTCATGTGAACTTAACTGATGGTGACTGACCAGGAATGAGACCTTGGGGTTGCTCAGTGGATAGCTCAGTGAAGATGTTGACCCAACATACAGCAGCTGTGAAAAAGGCAAATTACATAGCACTCATTACGAATGCGTTTGAATATAAAACTGCCAATATCATAATGCAGTTTTACAAATCTTTGGTTTAAATTTGGGTGGGAGGCTACAAGTGCCTGCTATAGAATAAAAAGGTGAGGGAAACGCTGAAAAGCCATGATACTGTTCACAACGTTTTCCTTTTGGAAAGGAAAGAGTTTTCCCTCTGCCCAGTGCCCACCCATCCAATCTCCTCCCCCTCCCCCATGTCAGTGTTAGACTAGGACCTGGGAGACCAGGGTAAGAATCCCCACACAGCCATGAAGGTGACTGGGTGACCTTGGGCCACTCACTGCCTCTCAGCCACAGAGGAAGGCAATGGTAAAACCACCTCTAGATACCATTTACCATGAAACCCCTATTCAAAGGGTCTTCATAAGTTCAATCGATTTGAAGGCAGTCCATTTCCATTTTCAAACATGATTGCCCAGAAATAAATCTCACCGAACTCAAAAAGTATGCAAATGATCAGGGAGAATTTCACCATGTGGTTTTACCCATTACAGTGTTGCAAGAAAACCTGTACTTGGCTGGATTTTCTCTTCTCTTAAAAATACAGAATCATTCTCAGGCCCTGAGCCTGGCAACCCTAGATCAAACCCACCCTCCCTTCTCCCTCCTATCCCCTCCCTCCCATCCCCTCCCTCTTGCCTCTTCCCTCCCCCTTCCTTTGTCTCTCCCTCCCCATCCCCTTCTTCCCCCCATGGTCAGTTTTACCTATCTTAAGCATGATTGCATGGAAATAAATACCATTGAACTCTATAAGCATGCAACTGATCAAACCTGCCCTCCCCTCCCCCTTCCTTTGCCCCCCATATGCTCAGGGCACATGTTACCAAATTCTTTCAAGCTACACAGCAAGTGGATTGGACTGTGAAAGACCAACCCAAAGTGTCTTTGCATTTTGACAAATTTGTAGGGCAGTACAATATCTCAGAGAGGAGGTCAGGTCTCCTGCTCCCCATGTGCATTCACTATAGCTGCCCAATTTCCTTGCTTTTAAAAGTTCGATAGAAATATCTGTGGGCTATAGGTACATTCTTAAACCACAAGGTTTTTTGCCTATTAGTGAATATTCTAATGGGGAGATGAAATGGATTCAAGTTTCTCAGTGAAAAATGTCAGTGTCCTTGACATGAGTTTATATTTGCACTGCAGAAATGTTTCCTTTACTGCAAAACATATATCTTATATACATATATCAGTTATGTGTTCCAAAGGTAAAGAGAATAAAATAAATGTCTAGCATCTGAAATGGGCCAAACGATACATGAGGATGATCATTTAAAGGTATTATGCAGGTAGAAGCATGATTCAATGATCGCAGCAGGGGTGTTCGTGATGAAACGGGGAGAAATGAATGCTGTCAAAGCCTCTCGCACAAATCCATGCATCATAGGGCTCCATAACTATAAAGACACTCCACCTTTGACAATGGTAACCTCATTTTTCAGCAATAACATCACTAGGAACTGTATTTGGGTTCGTGGAACAAGAGAAGTTTTTGTTAGTACCTGGCACTTGCAGCAGAAGCAGCATTCTGTTCAACTTTCATCATCTACTGTCACACTGACAGTTTTTTGGTATGTGGTATTTTTTCTCCTGTATATCAGAATTATCTACCTGAGGTCATCTCAGGCCCTTATTTGCAGGTGATCATGAGTGACAGGCCTTTCTCAGTAGTGACCTTCCCAGTTGTGTAATGACCTGCCCAGAGAAACCTACCTGCTGCCTGCCTTACAGTGCAATCCTATGTATGTCTACTCTGAAGTAAAACCTATTAAATTTAGTGGGACTTAATCTCAAATAAGTGTGCATAGGATTGCAGTTTTAATGTCTTTCACAACAGGCAAGAACTCCCCCCGCCCCGCCAAACCAGAACTTTTAATTTATGTGGTGGTTGTAATGTTATTTTAGCTTGATGGAGTTTACATCTCTGCTTTTTATTTTAAACTGGTTTACTGCTATTATACATCCCTCTGTTTTTCAGTAATGCACTGTTGTGTTTTATTTGTTGCCCTTTATTGTATTTTTATTGTGATTCTGATTTTTAATTTTTCCCTACCTTGTAAGCCACCTAGAAAACCTTTGTTATTCAGCAACTAAATAATATTGATAAATAACCAGGTGCCCCTGCTGACACAGGGCTGCGACACATCATACGACTGAAATTCGATTTCATATAACCGACCATGTTATTAAAACATTTTTTTCCCTGATGGATAAGAGAGTATTTTCCTTCTACGCACAGGCATACAACATGCACTTCAGGAATTCATTCTTGTGGAGAAATGCAACAGCTACAATCCAGCACAAAATTACACACACTTAAGTCCATTGAAATGATATGTGTTGTATTGTGGCAAATGGTGGATCACAGATAAGCACATCTGATCTACTCTCTAGCTCCCTTCACACATTAACCTCCACAAACTCATGGATGTGTGGAGGGGGAAGCGAGGTCATGTCCACTCTCCCTGTTTTCAGTGTTACTGCTCCTGACCAGCTCTGCCCCTCTGACATATGCACATTCAGCAAAGATCTGAAAGGAAAACCCATTGCTCCATATGATCAAGAACCCTGCATTATCCTTCACGCTGAGGGTTAATGCCTGAATAGGGCTTCTTTAATATAGTCATATATGAACAGACAAAATAAATTGACTCAATAAAGCCTATTATCTAATAATTTTTTTTTAATTCTGAAAATGAACAATAATATAGCAGCAGTAATTGTAAAGACAGTCCCACATTGGGTTGCAGAAATAAACTTAAACCTACAGGTACTGCTAAAGCAAATGTTTCGTAAATCATATGAGAGCTCCCAGTTCTAATTTGATAAGTCTACGCAGTCCAGCATACCACTGAGCTTTTTGATTTACATTTCCGTTTGGCGGTTATTTGTTGGGATAACAGTTACAGCCAGGAGCCATTCCAGTTAAAAAAGCAGGGGTGGTGGCAAAATATTGCTGTTGGCTCTTTCAAGATCAGCTAGTTCCCACGTGACTTTTCACCTCCTAACCATGGGCATGCACAGGGGCCAGGAAAGGGTCTGGAAGGATTGTTCATATGCCAGATGAAATACTGTGTGAACTGGGCATTAGTTAGGAAGTAAATTGCTTCAGGCATTGCTTGACAATTTAAACTAATCCTACCGAGTAAGGCAATCTCAATGATGTTCAAAATGTTTTATATGAGCTTTTGAACTATATAAAACTCTTCTTGGGGGCACCTGTTCAAGGCACAAATAAATTAAAAAAGAATGATGATACATTTCACGCTGATGGTAACTCCAGAAAGTTGAGTGTTTGGGTTTATTGTTGTTGTTGTTAAGCAACAGAACATTTTAAACACTGACCATGTTAACTGGATTATAAACCATCTGGCCTTATTGGATAAATCAGGTTATGCAATTCTCCAGATGCAAGAGGGAAAGGAAAGGAAAGGAAAGGAAGAACCAAACTAAATTAGATGGTAAGGCACCTTGCCATCTCAAGTACATTCAAGCAATGTCAGAATCCTTGTTAAATCAGTGAGAAGTTAGACAAGTTCTGGGATTTCTTATAGTTTATATTTATATACATACATTGCATACACATACACACTAGGGATCGAAAGATCTGTCAAGTTTTCTAAGTTTCTCATTTTCCCAATCTTAAAATCCAGTTCTTCATGTTTCTGCAGCAATTTGTAATTTTAAAAAAAATTATCATGAACATTCTCCAGCGTTTTAGTACAAATTTATCCAAATAAACATATTTTTGTAGGCAGTTTTGACCAATGTACACATTTTTGCAAGCTATTTTTTGTCATATAATGCATTTTTGCATGTTGGTTTCACTCATATATTCATTTTTATGCACACTTTCCCATAACTTATGCGTTTTTGTAAGCATTGGTTGGTTAGCAAACTGCATTGCACAATTCAAATAAATGCCAGTTTCAAAGGATGGCTGGCTATGTTTCGGTTCTCATATTGTTTCATAAAGTGTGAATTTCATATATTCTTCTTTAAATGTGAACTGAATCAAATTTTTCACCCATTCCTAATACACACACACACACACACACACACACACACTGGACACAAAAATGAGTTAACCTTTCAGACAGGACATGTGGTATACATGTTCTCCTCTGGGGACTGTCACACTTGGAATGTACACGAGGGGGTTGTTTGAACATCTCCCATAACAATTTCTCCCTACAGGTATAAAACTTACAAGTCAGGGAGAAATCTTTCCATGTTCAGGGAGATTTTAGTGGGACTTTGAAATTATGGGTTGTATCCCTAAGAAAGCATCATGTCAGTGCAAGGATTTCTACTTGCGTAACAGGACTTTTTTGTCTCCCCCTCCATTCATCCCCTAAATCTGTTCTAGGGGTTCCCCCAGCCCTCCAGATCAGATTTGGGGAGGGCATAGGGTATGCATGGCAGAAGGAGAAGGGGGAAATCCCATTGCACAAGTGGGAATAATTGGCTGGCGAGACACTTACTGAGTGCTATTGGATACAACCCATTGATTGTCCTACATACAACATGCAGTGGGTACCGACAGATCCACAAACAGCTTACCACATGTCCCTTTGAACATTTGAATTGGATCAGGGTTTTTTTTGTGTGTGTGTGTGTAGTTTGAGGGTTTTTTTAAATCTTAGTGCCAAGTCTAAACCTGCCTAGGAGTCATGCCCAATTGAAAGCCCTGGCCTCCAATCCTAGATGCATGATACCTGGCTGAGGTGATTACAGGACTTTACAATCCGAAGACATACATCATACTCTCCAACATTTAATCAATGAAAACAGGGCGCTCTGTGTGTGTGTATGACACCTGTATTATTCCAACATCAAGCTTGATTGTCTGAGGCCCCCATTCTCATAAAAACTTGTTCAAGGCTCTTCTCCGCCTGCTACTGTTTTATTCATTAACTCCACTGTAGTCTCTCCTGGACTGGCTTTTGAAGGAAGTGTAAACAAACTGATCGTAACAGTCTTTCTTTCATTCACAAACATTGAGAACGCTTATTGGAATGTCTGATCTAAGGTGTGTGTTTGGAAGGACTCTGTGTGCTGCTGCAGATGTTGCCATTTGCCCACAACTCTGCCATATTTTTTTTTCTTCTGCTCCAGGTATATAATGGGGAGGGGCTGCCTGAGGTAGCGCTTCAGTGTGCTCTTTGGCATCGCACAAAGTGCAACGCTAAGTGCGTACTTGGTGTTACACTGGGAGTCTTCTTGGAGTCTGGAATCCATCACCCACCAAGAAAAATCCAGCTGTAAGTGCTGGAGAGAGAAGGCAAGCCCACAAGCTGTTGTGATTGAAAGCCTGCCCTTCTTTAGGGTGAATAATTGAAATTTGAATGGTTTTTGTTCCTCAGTTGAGAGATGAGGGAAATGTCATTGTCTACTGTGTTGGGAAAAGTGGTTTCTATACCACCAGGATGAGAGCCAGGTGGGCGTAGTTTCTGCTCCCTTGAGTGAGAGACAAGGGGGAGAGTTTGGTATGAATGTTGTACTTAGAATATGTGGTTGCATTATTTGGCTGTATGTAGATTTGAGTGGTTGTCATGGTGATGTTTATGGTATGTACATATGAGTATGCTGTTTTTAGGATGTGTGGTTGAATTATGTGAGTGCTTGTAGAGTGTGATTTAAGGTACGTGTGAGTGTGTTGGTTTAGGTAATGTTGATATGTTTAAATATGAATGTGCTGATTTTGTAAGGGTGTGTTTGAGTAAGCTAAACTATTTTTTTCCCCCAATGGTAGTAAGACAAATTTCTAATATAATCGGGGCAGGCTATTTTAATTGTTTTGCTTTTTATTATACTGTGATTATGAAATCTGATTTGTTTAATCTGCTATGTTTAAAAATAAGATTGTTTTAACATGTTTGTTTTTCCTTGATACATAGGGAATATTCTGTTTAGTCTATTATGTATACTGTGATTTTTTCTTGTATTTCATGTACTTAGTTGTATATACGTTTATATTATGTTGATACTAAAGAGGGTGTTTTGTTCAGTTAACTGATCTGGCTATGGTGACACAAGCCTTAGTTACATCCTGCTTAGACTACTGTAACGCGCTCTACGTGGGGCTGCCTTTGAAGACTGTTCGGAAACTTCAGCTGGTGCAACAAGCTGCAGCCAGAATGTTAACTGGGGCTGGTTACAGGGACCATACAACTCCCCTGCTGCAACAGCTCCACTGGCTGCCAGTCTGTTTCCGGACACAATTCAAAGTGCTGGTTATGACCTATAAAGCCCTATACGGCTTAGGTCCAGACCGTATCTCCCTATATGAACCTGCCCGGGCCCTGAGATCTTCAGGAGAGAGCCTTCTCACGATCCCAACACCTTCACAAGTGCGACTGGTGGGGACATGAGATAGGGCCTTTTCGGTGGCTGCCCCTAGACTCTGGAACTCCCTCCCTAGGGAGGCAAGAATGGCCTCCTCTGTGCAGTCTTTCCGCCGACAGCTAAAGACTTTTTTCTTCCGGCAGGCCTTTGGAACTGAAGGTTTTAAGGGTAGTGACTGAAGAGGATGCTGTATGTTATTGTTTTGCCTGTATGCTCCTAAACTGGGTTGCAGTATTTTAAGAGTAATTGGTTTTAACATCTTAATAGTTTAATCTTGTTTTAATGCTGATTTTATATGTTTATATGTTTTATATTTTTATAGGTTCTTAATGATGTGTACTTGTTTTTATCTGGAAGCCGCCTTGAGTTCCAGTTTGGAAAAAGGGCGGGGTATAAATAAAGATAATAATAATAATAATAATAATAATAATAATAATAATAATAATAATAATAATAATAATAATCTGTATTTTATTGATTGTTTTTGTAGCTTTTGTTTTAAGATGTTTTGACTTGTTGTACACCACTTAGAGTTTAATTTAAATATAAGCGGTATATAAATGGATGAAATAAATAATAATAAATAAAATAATAATCTCAAAATGTGATTACGTGAAGAACTCCCATGCAAGCCTGCCTAATAACTAAGATAAGCAATGGAAGCCATCTTGTGTACCTCACCAAGTACATTTGGCTGTGACAAGGGACAGGGCCTTCTCTGTGGCTGCACCTAGGCTTTGGAACACTCTCCCTAGGGAAGCTCTCTTTGCTCCCTGTCTGTTGGCCTTCTGCTGCAAAGTTTACCTTCCTTTTTTAAAAAGGCCATTCTTTTGGGCTACTCTGAAAGAAACTTGGAATTTCTAAAACTCCTCTGATTTTCTGTATTTTTATGCTGCTTTTATATATGTATTAGGCATCATGTTGTTGTCATTCTGTTTATTAATATTATCACTGCATTCTCAACCTCTCCCTTACATTTCTCAGAAGATATTTCTCTAAGAAAATGTCTGAGATTTAAATTTTCTCAAACTCCACTGCTAGAAAAAGGTCACTTGAAGTTTTCTTCACTATTATTTTATTGTGGCCACAATCCCACATATGCACACACAAAGCCCAGAATGACACTAGGTCTGGAGCACTGTGGAGATGTAAAATGCTGGCCAAGTTGTGGACACAGTTGCTGTTTGCTGCTAATTGCAGTTGCCAAATGCAGTGGCAGCAGCAAGAAAAAAAAATTAAAAGAAAATAAGCTATATGTGACCCCATCTCTGAGATACTCTTGGAGAATTGCTCCTCTCCTTGAGATATTTGGTGAAATGATCCTCCCAATTTCTCTGCCCAGAAATAGCATGGAAAATTGTGAAAGATAATTCTATATCTGTTCTACCAAAAAGTAAATTAGGGACAGTGATTTACTAGGAAAGAGTACCAGAAATTAACACTCTGTTGTTCCTTTCTTGCCCATCATCCCTAGTATCAGGTAGACTGCCTCTGTATGTAGATGTACCATTCCTACCTTTTATAGCTAACAAGAACATCAGAGGAGCTCTGTGTGATCAGACCAGCATCCTGTCTCCCACACAATGGCCAATCAGATGCCTCTGAGAAGCTCACAAGTAGGACATGATGGCACCAATAAATAGGACTGTTCCTGGTACATAAGGGTAGTTGAAGTATCCCAAGGCTGGGGATCCTGTGGCCCTCCAGATGTTGCTGGGCTATAGCTCTGATTAACCCTGACCATTGGTTGTGTTGGCTAGGGCTGATGGGAATTGGAGTTCAATGAATACCTGGAGGGCCACAGGTTTCCCATCCCTGAGGTACAAGGTACTAGCTGGTGAGGATTGTGCTGCATGCTTTTTCTGAACACCTGGGTCACTCAGGCATCCAGTATTCAAATATCATCATCTTCTGCTATTGTGATTTCAGTCACCTGAAACCATTTTTAACATACTTGTCTGATCTGATAACCTTGACTCTGCTTTTCTTTTAAGAGAAAAACAACAAAATGTGGCATGTTTTACACTTTAAAAGTCCACATGCTTTTTGTTTGCTTGCTTATTTCAAAATTTGCTTCTAAAAGTTGCTGGCCTTGATGAACACTCAAATCTCCATAGAAGCTTTGTAATTTATGGCATATGCAACTGGATTTAAAAAAAAAATCCTGTAAGGTTCAGGATCCTATGTCTGCCTTCCCCATGACTGCAGGATATAAATATACATAGAAAATTTAGATGGAATATGTTAATAAAAAGTCAGATTGTGACCCTTGTACTTAGTACATGAAAGCAGGAAAAGAACATCTAATATGTATGGAAATTTCTATATTAAACTGGAAAGTTTTATTTATTGATCTGCTGATAGGATCCTTATGATTAGTGCAAGAGTGAGCAAACAGAAATATAATACTGAGCACAAAACAGTTTTTAAAGGGGGTTCCAAGGATCAGGTATGTAAACTAAATGCCTTCAGGCTCTGCACCCCAGAGCACCTCAGCCTCACCACTGCCCCCTACTGGACCATTGGGGCCACTTCTCGTTGCATCTGCTTCCACTCTGACTCTGCAGCAGAGTAGGGCCAGTTTCCCCCTTCCTCTTTCAGAGTGAGGGGAGGAGAGAAGATCACACCAGGACCAGAGAGGGAGCAGAATGCTCCACCCACGTGCCCCATGCTGCAGTAGCTGAGGTAGCAAGATCCTGATAGTAACAATTAGCAGCCCTGGCAGGGTGAGGAAGAGCCTTTGGTATGATCCAGCAGGACTGTCCATATGTTCTTATCCTGTGACAACAGGTTTGTTGGCAGCTCTCTCATTTGCAACAAAAATAAGTGGTCAGTTGAGTTTCTAAAGGGCTGCTATACATGACTGGTGGACAATAACCAGCTCTTGTGGTCCTAAGGCATGAAGACCTGTCCAGATGCAATGCAATATCCCCAGTACACAATGCACTCAGGGGTCACATTTCAAGACAGAGGCTATGGTTAAATCCTATAAGAAGCCCCTCATCACTCTGTAATCGGTCCATGTGCCAAGAGAGTAGAATTGAGTTCTACATCTCCCTCTACAGGATATTAAAAAAAATGGTAGATATCCTGCTGATCAATGAAGATCTAATATTTTTCAGAAATTATAATGCAGTTATCCAATTGGTATTACAAATCATTATATTTCTTGGTCTGTTATATTTGGTGTTTGGGGGGAGAGGAGGGTTTTGGGCAAAAATAAAATAAAATTGAGCATCACTCTACAACCCGGGGAAAATTAATTTTTTAATTATTATTCTTTACAACCTACTTCACGAGATTATTTCCAACCTTTCCAAAGCTGAAGACTTGATTTCCATTGATACAAATCACCCAAGCTGCAATGCCTTTCAAAATGATTTTTTTTTCACTTGGCTTTGCCTGGAAGACACCTGAGTAGCAAGTAATAAAGGCTTCCCACACCTTCCTTTGCCTCTCTTTCTTCCTCACCGACACATGTGCCTCTTGTGTTTCCCGGGCAATTACAGTAACTCACACAGAAAACGCTTTTTCAATCAGGCTTTTATCTCTCAATTTTGAAACCCACAAAAGATCTGAAAGAGAAATGAAGGTGTTTTAGGCTTCCTTATGCAAATGTATCTCCTATTGTAGTGGATCCTCCTTCCCCATACTCTTGTGTTTATTGTGTT
This sequence comes from Rhineura floridana, assembly GCF_030035675.1. Taxonomy (NCBI): domain Eukaryota; kingdom Metazoa; phylum Chordata; class Lepidosauria; order Squamata; family Rhineuridae; genus Rhineura; species Rhineura floridana. Next base: position 87,080,892 of record NC_084481.1, on the reverse strand, counting down.
TATACAAGCACAAAGAAAATAATGATTTAAGGAAGGCTGAAATAAATTATCCCACCCCTTTTTGGCAGTGTCAAATGACCAACAGAGATTTAAGGAAACTTCAAGTGCCTTGGGCCAAGATAGATAAATGAGCCCTGCTTTTTGCCTATCATAATATGTCTGACTGCAAGTCTAATGGCAAAATGTATTTTCAGATGGATTGTGCTTGAAAAACTCCATTGTGGGTCTGCAAGGCTAGGTTTGCTTACACATGCGGCAGGGTGGGGTGGTTGAATCCGGAGGAGGGCTGCAACATTTCAGACTCCAGAGGGCTGCTGAATCTGTGGAGTGGGAAGGAAAGATGCCCTATCCAACAAGGAAAAAAGGTTGGTTAAATAAATACTCTCTTCCCCTGCTGATCCCTCTTGTGACTATCCTTTTGCATGCTGACTGACCTTCCTTCCTCCCTGTTCAATTTTCACTTCCTTATTTTTTTTAAAAAAAATTCCTGCATGTCATCTCCTCTTGGTCTATCACAATCTCTAATTCCTTCACTAGTTATTCTCACTGCCTGTCCATCACTGCCCACTCATCATTTTAAAGACCAAGGCATGAGCCTGCTATATTTCTCCTCATCTGCAGCAAAGATACTTTATTTATTTATTTATTTATATCCCGCCCTTCCTCCTGGCAGGAGTCCAGAGAACTTAAAATGGTATCCTATAACTGGAGATGCTGGCAATTTAATGTGATTTTCTATAAAGCACATGCTCTAAAGCTCAGTTATGGGCCCACAACTACAAGTGCATCGACTCCCTGCTTTAGTGTGTTCAACACAGTAATTCAGGCTAATTATGTATAGGTCTGTATAATCCAATTGGAAATGTTGACTGAAAATGGTAGGTCAGCACTGAGATTGAAGGCACCAGCAGGTATGGATGAAATGCTCCCATACATCACTAGGATTTAATCTCTTTTTACAATAATCTTTGTATGTGTGTGTGTGTGTGTGTATGTGTTTTATATAATAGACTGGAGTGTATCGATCACAATCAAAGCCCTTCAAATTACACAGGAATTAAATGAAACTATTGGCAACCAGACATGCATCAATATGGCTCTTCCCAAATTATTTCATTGGCTCATCCATCATCCTGCCAAAAAAATAATATTGATCTCATGAGGTTATTTACTGTTGTTTTATAGCAGGGTGGAATTTCCCTTCATGTTGCTGTGCTTGGATTTTTTTTGTTTGGGCAGCAGTTGAATGAAACTGAAACTGGGCAGTTCTTCAAAAACTGTAGGGTTGGGGGGGCTTTTGGCTCAAAGGAAACATTCAATCAGTGTGCATGGACTAAATTCTCTCGGTATATATATCAGTGCCTGATTCTCTTTTGCTTTACCACTTTCTCTCCTTGCACTGTTGTGATCTTTCTTTCCAATATTCACTTTTATTCAATATTGATCAATACTAAGAAACAGTGGAGTAAGAAAGACCCTCAATCTGTTAACTATCCTGTCACTTACACTGTTTCTGTTTGAGATCACAACAGTTCAATAAGCAAAAGTGGCAAAGCAAAAGAGAATCAGGCACTGATATATAGAGAGAGAATTTAGTCCACCCAGACTGATTGAACACTGGGGATGGTGTAAGAAAGACCCTTAGTCTGTAACTATCCTGTCACTTTGGGGTGATATTCTAGAGGGACACTAGTATCCCATAGAGGTGTCATTTCAGAAGTTAGGAGACATCAACTGACCTTTCTTGGTTATAGTTAAAATTAAGGGCACAGTGCTATAGTCCCTGGGACAGCTTCCCAAGGCCCATAGGATTTTATGGCTCTTCCTCTCTGTGAGATGCAGAGAGTACTCTCTAGTGTTCTCCCTGGCTCCTTCCTATTGCAGACCACCATGATTTCCCCCCATGTTTGCCTTGGATCTTTCTGGGGGAAACGTTGGCCTCTATTTTCTTTTTCAACAAGCCTTTTAAGTTGAGAGCTATCCCAGTCTGTGTCTGTGTCACAATTGCTTAATATATTTTTTAATAATGTTTTTAACCCTTTTAAAAAGTTTTTCAAATGTTTTTAACACTGTTTTGTCTTAATGTATTTTAAGATTTGATGATGTTTTAAAGTGTTTTTAGTGCCTTGTTTGCTGCCCTGGGCTCCTGCTGGGAGGAAGGGTGGGATACAAATTAAATAAATAAATAAATAAATAAATAAAATTGGTAACCAGCAGCAGTGAAGATTTAAGAGGACCACTGCCCTGTCCACAAAAAGTTGAAATGCCTCCCTTTGTGGTCTGCAGTACACAAGAAGAGCCCTACTAGATCATACCAATAGTCTGGCATCCCATTTTCTGTCCTGGCCCCCAACCAAGAACCAGACTCAGGAAACTGGATTTTTCTGCATGAAGCTTTATTCAAGAAATCAGTACAGTAGGGCCTTGCTCATACGGCAGGTTCCGTTCCGGACCGCTGCTGTAAAGCGAAATCCACCATAAAACAGAACTCACTGGCTAACATTGTCTAAAATGGCACCCGACACCCAAATAACACTGTAAAAGTGGAACAAGCGCCATAGGAGCAGGGCTTTTCTGCAATTGACAACTGCTGTATCGGTGGAATGCTGCAAAGCGGAGCGCTGCAAAGCGGGGCCCTACTGTACAGGAATGCAGCATCACACTCTAGGAATAAATCAAGATACAGGAACACCTTGGGTTTATCTTAGGATACCAACTAGGCATGGTGAAGAGTCATTGTCACAACAGAGGATCACAAGCATTGCTGGCCTTATATATCAGAGAGAGGAAGAGACTGCACACTATGGTTTAATTCTTGATCTTTCTAGCCTTTATTGGTAAGTGCAAGCTCTTTTGAGAGGCTGACAGCAGCTTCTTGAGCTGAAGCTGCCATCTGGCTTTTCTCCATGACCTTAGGGAGATAGGAGCTGGTAACTTTGGCTGGCCACTTTTGCTTCACTCCTCAGCTAGATCTGGGCTGGATGCCAAGGCATCTTTAGATGGCTCTGGCGGGAGGGAGGGCTTCTGGGCTGTTCTCAACAATTGTACAAGCAGGCTCAGAGGACTCTGAAAATCCTTCCCCTGTGCCATCTTGATTCCCTTCAGCAGAACTGATAGTCCCTTCTCCAAGTTCTGTATCCCACTCTTCTTCCCATTCCTGCCACAGGTTCTCCTTGGAGCCCATGGCATCTTCTATGGGTAATCCCAAAGCAATACCCCTTTCCTGCTGTTGCTACCTCTGACCCTGGAATCACATATAGCCATCAGGACTAGTAGCCCTTGACAGCTTTATCTTCCATGACTTTGTCCAATCCCCTTTTAAAGCTATCCAAGTCAGTGGCCATCATCATATCTTGTGGCAGTGAATTCCATAGTTTAACAATGTGTTGTGTGAAGAAGCATTTCCTTTTATCATTCCTGAATCTGCCATCATTTGGTTTGATTGGACAGCCCTAAATTATAATATTATATGGAGAAAAACCTTTCTCTATCCATTTTATCCAACAGCATGCATGATTTTAGAAACCTTTATCATTTCCACACTTAGAGAACAATCCAACTTGCTGGAGGCCAGCAGGAGTGAAGTGGCAGAGGTGGAGCTGGTGGAAGGGGCTGCTACATCCAGCTGCCACTCGGAGGCCTCTTGGAGGGGGCATTTTCAGTGGCGGCCCCCACTCTGTGGAACTCCCTCCCGTTCGATCTTCACCATGCCCCTTCCCTGGATATATTTCGCCGAGCCTTAAAAACTTGGCTCTTTGGACAGGCCTTTGGGATCTCCGGGATGGGCTAAAATTGTTTACATTGTCTATTGATTGCCCTACATTGTTTTATACTGCTGCTATTTAAAATGGTTATTGCTGACTGCATTGTATTTTATGCTGTATTTTATTGTATTTTATTGTATTTTAACGTGTACGTCGCCTAGAGTGGCTTCGGCCAGATAGGCGACACAAAAATTAAATTTATTATTATTATTATTATTATTATTATTGGAGGGGAAGATGCCGGCTGTGCCAGCAGGGTGCAGCAAAAGAAAACAAAATACATGTTTCCGTCTGTCACTCCTTTTCCTAGGGTACTGGCTGTCAGGACGGAGACCGCAGGAGGGAGCCAAATGGGACCAGAATATCACATAAGTTCTCCCTTCACCCTTTCCTCTGACACCCCCCCCCGGAATACCTCTTTTGAATGCCTTCTGCCAGCTTTCGCCAGCTACCCTTACATCAGACTGGGCTTTTCTGGCGGACCTCTGGCTGAGCCCCCAATCTGCCATGGCTTATTCGGGGATGAGGGGCTTATGCCAGCATAGCATGGCTGAGCTGTGATCCATCCGGCTCAGCTGGAGGTCTGCCGTATCCAACTCCCTTCAGCCCAGTGTAAACAGCAGTCGGATGGCACCCTTACTTTTTTTCTAAACTATAAAGACCCAAAGTTTGTAAACTTTCCTTGCAGGGGAATTGTCACTGAGATGGCACATTTATGTTCTTGCTAAGGGAGTCCTTGCTTTAATATGAAATCCATTTAACAGATATCTTTCTGTGTCTATAGTGGCCTTAATGATAATAAGGCTACAGGTCACAAAATTATAGGGCCACAGTCATGGCCCTATGCTAATAAGGGTGAGTCGGTTGGATAGCATCTGCAATTATAATGAGATATTATATAGAAGTGATATTGTTGTTATCTCTTATGTTCTATTTGCACCCAACACATAACTCATAATAAACCAGTCTTGCTATTGTGGAAATAAGGTATACAGCTGATAATAAATTATTGGAGGTTGTCTCATCAGCTCCCCTTTTGGGATGTTTTTTTTTTTTTTTAAAGCATTTCTTTCCTAAGAAAGAAAGAACAAAGAACTGATTGTTTTAAAGGTGGGTTCTCTTTATATACAACCCATTATCTGGATGCAAGGAAAGATTAATCATATCAAGAAAAATGTGGCACAAAGTCAAAATTTACCTCTAATTGCTTTGGTTCAGAACAATGTGTTCTTGCCAGAAAATAATAATAATAAATGCATCACATTTATAAAGCTGTTTATGCCATGAGTGAATTATTTAGAATAGGTTTCATTATAGCTATTAATATGCATAGCGCTTCCTCACAATGTAAAACCCATCAAGTTTGAAACGGAGAATCTCTGCTCATGTTGCTTTTTTAAAAAAAATGTGGCACAGCTTTTTTTAAAAAGCTGAAAAATATATACTCTCAATCAAATCTCAGTGCTTGTGTGCGTGTGTACTAAGTTTATATTCCCAATAAGCTATCATGACCGTGAAATTTAATTTGTATGCATACTACCCTTGTCACATCCCACTTGATGTGACACACTTCCATTTTTGCAGCACAAACACTTGATTCTCTTGCTTTGTTTGGGCTAATTGTATGCCTGATACAAGCAAAATGGAAGATGGGCATGTAAAACAGGAGCAGAGGCAACAAAGAAGCCTGAATGTGTCATATAGATATAGGTGGATGATGAGATCATAGGCAGAAAGTATCACTGGTCTTATGGCTAGTTAGCACCCACTTCTGGGTATTCCTTAGCCTGTGTAGAGCAATGGTAAGAACGATGGGCTCAGGACTGCAGTGGATTTCCACCAACAAAAAGTAAAGCACAGACACCGTTTATTGGGTTGAATCATGGGCCACTTTATTAAACAGAATACAATCAGCATAATGGACCGGCAGGGGGGTAAATAAAGTGCGGGAGCATCATGATGACCCAGGGAAAGCCTGCTTGCAGCTATAGGGCGACCAAACCTTGTCTGAGCCAGGGGCTGCCCTGTGCCAGACCCGAGCTCAGGCCACACCCCGAGGATGCGTAGGGGGTCCAACCCACGTCACCGCCCCCCGGGGCCCTGAAACCCCAAGCGGATGAGGCACGTTGGCCCCAAAGGCGGCCTGTATTCTGCCCCTGGGCCGTGTAGCCCTGAGCTGCAGGCCTCCGGACCGCCTATCACCCCCAAAGGTGCCTAAAGTTGTCACCTAGCTGCCCTTCCCTTTTAACCCTTTTCCTGCACTTCTTTGCCACAGAAGGGGGACAAGCCTCTGCTTAGTCCTCCTTCACCCCACACCGCATAAAAATTTCATGCAGGCCCACCTGCAGGTCCATTAAGAAGACATTGTTGCCCACGTCCGTCAGATGCACACCGTCTGGCCGAAATAACTCCACCCTGTCGTGTCTAATTTCTGGATGATGAATGACCGAACCCCCAGCATCCATAAGTGCCCTTTGAATTTGCCTGTTCACCTTCTTGCGGGCTGTTTCCATCCCCCGCGGGTCATCCGTGCACTTCCAGCTCCTGCACGGCAGGATGTCCGACCACACCGAGTGCACTCCCGGCCAGTGACGTGCAATGGCCCGGAGGTCACTACACGCTTGCTCAATCAGGGCCTTGCCCTTCAACAGGCCCAAGTCATTACCTCCCAGGTGGATGACCAGAAACTGGGGGACCGCCCACTCCACTGCCGGCTGGAACAATGCAGGAAGGAGCCCGCCCCAACTCATCCCACGGCGGCCGAGCCAGTGCACAGAGGCCCATTGACTTAGCCCCAGCTGTGTGCCAAAATGCGACTTTGCTGCTCTGTGGCCCGCCCAGAAAACCATGCTGTGGCCACAGAGTAGAATGCATGCCTGCTCCATTCCTTTCCAGCGGCCTGTCAAAATAACAGCAAATGTCAGGGGGCAGAGTAATAATTAAGAGCCGGCCTTCTGCGACTCCGCCAGTGGTCTAATATAAGTTTCATATGCATTTGAACCCCACCTGCCCATTGACTGCAGTCTATCCTTTGGGAAACCTAGATGGGCAGCGGTGGAGGGTGCACCTATCCTGAAGGAGTGTGTCCCAAACCTTCGAGGGTCAACGCCCAAGTTGCGCAGTGCGGCCTTGGCCACTGTCCAAAACTGGTACTTGGTGAGGGGGTGAGTATCCCTCTTTGTGAATAGATACCCCGGGTGCGGCCCCCAAACCGCTGTAAAGCGCCGCAGGGCTGCGACGGGGCAGATCTCCTTTTGCTGACAGGGGGCTAACACTATCAGGCATCCCTTTCCATGTTGATCAGTCTTGGAACGTCTAAGTCGGAGGAGGGCATGCTCCGCCTCCCAGCTTAGGTCCGCGACCATAAGGACCCGATAGGAGTCATCTGCCCTGGATCCTGCCACCACCTCCCCAATTCTAAAGGCCCCCCAAAAAAGGGTGAGGGCGGCTGCGTGAAATAGCCGCGCCTCAAACTGGGAAGAGCATAAATCCCTCCACTGCCCCAGCAAGCCAAACAGCAGTTCAGGAGATATGGGGAGGCGGGCATCCTGGGTGCTTGGGCACCCCCGGGACCAGCCTTCTAGCATGCGGCGGACCCTAAAGTCGCCCGTGTGGTCCTGGAAGCCCTGGGCCTTTGCCAGGAAAGAAAGCCCTGAGAGCTTACCTCTGATAGTCCTAACTGAGAGGCCCCTCTGCTTTTCCTCCATGCAGAACGCCATAAGATGCTCCACAGGTATGGGCCACTCCTGTGCATAGCCTCTGGACTCCCTGAAATGTGACAGCTCCCTACCTGCTCCCCGGTAGCTGGACATGGTGCTGGGTGCCACGGACAGGCTTATGGTCCTCTCCGCTTCATTCCTCCAATCTCCCATAGCGCTGGGGGAACCACCTCTGGTTGGGCCCTTGCCCACAGTGCCAGCTGGCGGAACCTCTCCATCTGGTTCCATGATAGAGCATCGGCAATATTGTTATCAATACCTGGCACGTGGCACGCCAGGAACAGGATATTATAATGGAAACATTGAAGCACGAATGCTCGCACCAGGCTCATGACATTGGAGTTCTTTGAAGACAAGGTGTTGATAACCTGTACTGTGGGGAGGTTGTCGCACCAAAAGTGGACTGTGGAGTTACATAAGTTCCCGGGCCAGAGGTGCACGGCCACCACAATGGGAAAGAACTCCAGGAACGTCAGGTCCCGGGTTAACCCAGACTGCGCCCAGTCCTGTGGCCAGCTACCCTGGCACCATGCGTCATTAAAAATAACCCCAAAACCACAGGAACCTGAGGCATCCGAGTGCACCTGCAGCTCGGCCTCCAGCAGGCGCTCCCTCCTCCATAGGGATATCCCATTGAATTCCCGTAAGAAGGTGGACCACACCGCCAGGTCGGCCCTCAGGGTGGCTGTGAGCCACGTGCAGTGTTGTGGGTGTGATAGACCAGCCATGGTGTCATATATGCGTCGCATAAATGCGCGCCCGGATGCAACCACCCTACATGCAAAGATCATGTGACCTGCCAGCTCCTGCAGGGTGGACAGCGTCACCTTCCTGGATTGGATGACCTCAGCGATTTTCCCGCTAAGTGCCACTAGCTTGTCCTGAGGGAGCCTACAGCACTGGGCTATGGTGTCAATCTCGATGCCCAGAAAAGTGAGAGCTGTGGATGGGCCCTCGGTTTTCTCCGCTGCGAGGGGGACCCCTAGTTCCTCCGCCAGCCCTGCGAAATGGGCCATAAAGGCCTTACAGGTGCCGGCATTGGCAGGGCCGGCAAACAGGAAGTCATCCAGATAGTGCACCACAGATTGCAGGCCTGCCCTACCCCTGACTGCCCACTCCAGGAAGGAACTGAAGAGCTCAAATACCGAACATGAAATTGAGCACCCCATAGGTAATGCCCTATCCATGTAGTATTTGCCAGCAAACATAAAGCCCAGCAGTTCAAAGTCCTGTGGGTGGACCGGGAGGAGACGGAAAGCTGACTTGATGTCACATTTCCCCATGAGGGCCCCAGTCCCGCAGCTCTTAACCATCTGCACCGCTGAGTCAAATGATGTGTAGCAGACAGAACATAGTTCTGGTGGGATGAGATCATTGACTGAGTAAATCCTGGAGCTTCGTAAGCTTAACTGGGCTGGGGCCCTTTACCTTGAGCTGTGCCAGGAGCCCCTGGCTTTCTAGAGCCAGCGGGGTCCCTTCTCCCACTCCTAAAGGGGCGGCCCCTGGGGCAGCCTGTGCAGGCGTGGGGCCCACCACATATTGCACACTCGTGCCGGAATCTGCAAGAGCTCCGACCGCAGTGGACCCAGGAGCTAAACTCCCAACAAAGTAGGCGGGGTTGAACCCCCTGCCCCGCTGGCCCGCGGGAAGGAGCTGCGGCTAACTGCCTAGCTAGGAGATGTCCACTGTCCGTTCTGTCCCTAGCTACAGGCTTGGGGTGGGACATAAACTGAAGCCACAGGTCCGGCTCCTTTCTGTCCCAGGGAAGGGAAGTATCGAAGGCAGCCCTCATGCAGAACGCCTGATCGAGTCATGCCACCCCTTGGAACTCAGAGTAACCCCGATATATAATGTCGAGGTATTTAACAAGTACTGAGCCCTTCTGCGGATGCTTCTGCATCACCACTCCCATGTAAGTTAGGAATGCTGGGAGCCAGTTAGGCCAAGTGTGCTCTATACATCGCCGCTTGGGTTTATCGGGCTCCGTCTCCTCCCCTTTGTCCTTGTCCCTCTTGGCTGGCTCCCTATAAAGTAGCAAGAACAGGTCCACATACTCCCCTTTCCATATTTTTTCCTTGCTGGCCGGTAGAAGGTGGAAGCCTAGAGGGACCGATGTCTCCCCAAAAGGTATAGCGTCATCCCCCACTGAGTCTAGTGGGTCATCACTCTGAGCTAGAGGGGCCACAGGTGAGAGGGCCCCCTCACTTGCCAGCGCACCCACAGGCGGCTGCCATACTTGCCCACAAGCCTCCCCCAACTGCTGCCGAGGCGTCCTATCTCCCACCCCCGTTGGACGCCCTGATTGCCCGTACCCCTCCATCATAGCTGGTGGAGAAAAGGGCCAGTATGGGAATCCCCATGGGGCCCAGTTCCACTGCGGCTGACCCAGTGGTTGGGCAGAGAGTGGGGACTCACCCAGTGCACCATCCGATGTGGTCCCTCTGGAAGTCTGGGAAGTGGGAGCTGTTCCTGCCACTGCACCGGTTGTCCTCATGTCAGCCCTGCTGGGCCCAGCCTCCAGCGCGTCCAGGCGGGCTAGGATGGCGGCAATAGCAGTGTTGTTAGCCCCATTCCTGGTGCACTGCATTTTTGCGCGGGATCGCTTAGCCGGTGGCTCATTTGCCCTAGCAGGCCCAGCTTGTGCCCGGGGGGCCTTGGGCTGCGAGCTGCTTTGGGGCATGCTAGGCTGACATAAGCCGCTCTGGGGCGCATCAGGCTGGCGTGTATCGGGTTGGTGTGGGCCACGCTCCAGGGCCTCCAGCCTAGCCAGGATGGCTGCCCATGGTGGCCCATTGTCCTCTAAAGCCGTGGGGGGCGGGGGGGCACTTTGGGTGGCATCCTGGGCTTACAGAGGGGAGATTTGGCCCACCAAACCTGGCTGGGCCAGTGGAACTATGGCCTGATGCACCTAGGCCAATGCAGGTATTGAGCACCCCAATGAAAAATGGCCGGTGATGGGGCAGGCAATATGCTGCGGCAAGGAAGGGGGCCACCTGTCCAGGCTAGCGCTAGCCGCTTTGAACCCGCGTCAATCGCTAGGCCAATGGGGGGGCAAACAAAGGAACCGCAGAGCCGCAGAGCGGCCTCCCTTCACCCTTCTGCGCAACGGACTGGCCGCCAGGGAGAAGAGCCCCCCCTTTACATCCTCCTCCCCGATCCGAGGAACCCTAGGCCGAAAGGCCACTTATCTGCCGCCGCTGCCGCCGCCACTGCTGCTGCTAGCATTGCTGTGTGTGCGAAATCCAAAGGAGCTCTTCCTTGCGGGCTCTTCCTCGTGGCTGCGACTCTTTCTGGAGCTGAAGCTGCTGCTGCTGCTGCTGCTGCAGCCAAAATTCAAAGGAGGGCAGGAAGCCAGCAGCCCGGACTTAAATACCCTAGGCTGCCCCACCCTCCTGGGTGCGTGCTGCGTCAGCACTTGATGCGCATGCACCCCCCAACATTGCGGCTCGGCATCAGCTGCGGCTGCAAAGCTCGCCCCTTTGGCCCGGTAAGTACCGGGCGTGGAGCAGGATTGGGGGGGGGATGGAGTTCATTTGTGAAAATGTTCAAAGAATCTCCCCTTGCTTACTTTTCCCATGGGCTATCCACACAGCTACTTCTTTCCCCAGTGATGATGAAAATCCGAGGAAAGTGATACTAATGCTTCCTGACCTTACTCTGTATAGGCAAATATTTTTTTGCAGGTTTCTCCACTCACCCGCCCCTAAAAGCCCACAACTGGAATGGAGAAGGGGAGGCATTCTGTGAAGGTGTTTGAAAAAAGAAAGAAAGACATGCGTCCCTCCTCTTTCAGCTCTGTCCCATCTGGATTTGGACTAAGGAGACTGGGTAATTTGGCAACAAGAATGATAGAGGAAGTAAAACAGCAAGCAGCAGCTTTCCCCAATGAGTTTTGGTACAGGATGGGCAAATCTGTCCCTTTCCGTTTTTTTCTCAGTTGCTCATTTTTCCCATCTGAAGCTCCATTCTCCACATTTCCACATCAGTTTGTAATTTCTTTTTTTTTAAAAAAAGTTCTCATGAAAATGCATTTTTTCAAAAAAGTTATGAATATTCATCAGCATTTTAGTATGAATATACAAACATTTTTGCAAATATATATTTCCCCCAATATAATATCTTTTGCATTATTTTCACTAATATATGCATTTTTATGCACACTTTGTCTTAGTATTTTTTTAGACATTATTTGGCTGGAGAACTGCATTTCAAAATTCAGAAAAGTGCAAATTTGAAGGTTTGTTGTGTTTTTATTTCCATATTGTTTCAGAAAGTGCAAATTAGCTAAGTTTGTTTTTAAATGCGAAGTAAATAAAATTTCTCCATCCCTATTTTTTAAAGATATTCTCTTTGTCACTGGATGTAGTTGTTATAATTACAATAAGGCTCTGATCTCCTGGGAGGGTAAGTGGGTTAACTAATGTCTAGAACAGACAATATTTCATTGACATAGCAGGTTTTCTATTTTTTGCATCTGACATTCAGATCAAAACCCCAGAATGCATATTTGGCTACAATGCATATTTGATTTACAATGGTCAAGGGATTCAACTCACAAATGTTTTGGCAGAACCAGGAATGAATATATATTCTGTTCAGATTATGGAATCTGAAACAGATTCTGCAATTCACTGCAGATACGTACTTCTGAAGTGACATCAGAAAGAAGAATGCATCTGATCATGTAGAAATGTCATACTGCTTACATTATATAACTTTATTTATATAGTTATAAGTATAGCCCATATATGCACATGCCAGGGATGATGGAACAAGCCTTGTAGACATGCTAGAGTTTTAGCACCACATTTTTGACTACTGGGTGTTAATAATCAACATATGCATGGTAAACACCTGTTATACAGTGTACATGAGTTCAGGAGTAGAATCATTTGTTTCCTGGCCATATTTATACTCTTGGGAAATGACAAAAGTGGTTGTATTCAACCTAGTGCTAATGAGAATGTTCCGTCAATGCAAGGATTTCTTCTTGTGTGATGGAACATTCTCCCTCAGTCTCTCCACCCCCTGCATACCCCTAAATTTGTCCTTGGGTTTCCCTCAACTCTTTGGAGCACACTTGGGGATGCCACAGGGCACATGCTGGGTGGGGTAGGAGAAGCAGAAATCCATGTGCTGCGTGCACTTATTTAGTTGCATACCACCCCAAGATTTCTCATCTAGGAAAAAAAGTTCATGATTTGCACATAGCTTGTCTTTGCAACCTTGCAAATCAGAATAACTAATCTTGTGTTTTGACTTACTGGAAGTGTCTTGTGTCAAAACTTGTAAATCAGAACAACTCCAAATGTATTAGGCACTAATAAACAGCAATGAACTACCCATCACTGAGCATTTACTGATAGCCAAATAGCTGTAGTCATGGAGCTGCTTGATGTTTGATGACAAGATCACAATAATAAATCTTGAGGCTTATCCTTCTTTGAGTTCATTAAGAACAATGTGGCTTGAGTATAACATGATTACTCTCAAACAAGGACTTCAGTTGAGCTTAAACATTGGTTATGAAGTTAAGGTAAATATAAGACAACCCTACTCCATCACAAAGAATTTACACTCATATAAAATCCAGTGCCTGTCAAAGTGATAAATGAGTTTTCTTGTTTTCTAGTCAGATTCCTATCAAACAGCAAGACTTTCTATCAAACACCCAGGCTAACACCATGAAAACTAAAGCTACGATTGTCTTCCTTTTTGCTTCTCTTTTCCAGTAGTTGAGGGGGGGAAGAGAAGAATGGGTATGCGATGCCTGTAAAATGAGATTCAATTTTGTTCTTTACTGAGACAGTCTTACAGCTATGACTCAGATCAGTCTAGCTGTATACATAATGCTCATGACCTTATTCACAAAAGGGGTGAGAGACTCCGTGCTTGCCTTCAGAGGGCAACTATTTCTGCTTGTCTTGCCCACCCAGCCTTAGGAGCCCTCATAAGGGAACTGCTGCAAGAAGAGCTGTGGGGGAGCTTTCTGGCCTGTTGGATCTAGAGTTGTTGTTTTTTTTAGGGGGGAAGGGGGTTGCATGACTGTCAAAGATGTTTATTATTTGCACATTTATAGTCCAATCACATGCATGCGTACTCAGAAGCAAGTCCCAAAGTATTCAATGGGGCCCACTGAAACAGTAAAGCATGCACAGGACTGCAACCTCAAGTGAAAAGGAAGTTCACTCACCTAACCCAAAATTCAGAATCATGCCACTTTAAGTTGTTTTGCAACTGTTTTATACTTGTTTTATGGTTATTGGGTTTTAAATGGATTTATTTCTTGTTGTGAGCTGCCTTGGTTTCCAACTGGCAACCCTACCTCATTGGGTTGGTGAAAAGACTACACACACACACACACACACACACACACACACACACACACTGGTGATTGAAATATGCATACATCCCCATAATAGTTTTTTGTCAAAACCAGTTGGTCATTGCAGAACTTTTTTAAAAAAATAACAGTATTAGTTTCCTACAAAATAGAAGTAGTGACACCTAGGTAAGCCCCATCTAATTACTTTAAAAATAGGATTGGAGGGAGAGAGAAAGATTTACAACACAAACACAATCCTTTGCTATGTTCATTCAAAAGTTCCATTGATTTACTGCACAATCATAACCATATCTACTCAAAAGTAAGTCCTATTGAATTGAGTTGGTTTACTCCTACTATGTGGGATTAGCATTGCAGCTTTATTCCCAGAAAAATGAGTATAGGATTACAGCTTCATATTGGGAAGGTTTTCAAAAAAGGCTATGAATTACACAAATAAACTGCCCTCTTCAACACCACAGGAAAATTTAAACTTGTTTGACTCCTCATAATTAGAAATGTGTAACACTTTATAATCATAAAATGCATGTACACTTCTTTTACATTTCTGTTCAAAAATTATTTGAAAGATAAAATATATAATTTGCCATTTTTGCAAGTAATTTTAAAAACCCTGCATGTACACTTTTAATATAATCATAACTGAAATAGTTTACAATAAACAATTGCCTATCAAGAGCTTGCTGTGATTTTTTTTTTTTTGTTCTACATCTGCACACACAGAGAAAAGGATTTTTGTCTCTGCTGAAAGCTATATACTTACTCAATTTATGAGATTTTCAGACAGGAAAATACAACAGTTTTTTGAACTTGCAATGGGTTCTAGCTATTGACTGGAGATCAACAAATCTCTTGTCAATCACAGCTTGACTTCATTTATTGACTACAAACCTGAAAGGAAGGGGTTAGAGCAGCGAACTAGAAGCTCATTTAACAGAAGTTGTAGGGGGAGTGGCAGCTGATGTTTTGGTGTATATCTCTTGAACCAGACCACCTAGAAACTTATTTTAAAATGAAAGCTGAGAGTCCGGAGATTGGAGTGACTCATCCAGAGGACTCCCAAAATCCAGCATCTCCGGGTGAAAACCAGAGATCTCGCAACCCTAGTTCAACAACATCTGGAGGGCCAAAGTTCCCCTCCTACCTCCCCTAAAGCCATCAACTTTGGGACTACTTTGGGTTTCCTTATAAGTGGAATAGACAAAGTTATGGAAGATAAGGCTATCAATGCCTACTAATCATGTTGGGTATATATTATTTCCAGCATCAGAGACAGTATGTCTGGGACTGGGAGTGCCAATTGCTGGGGATAATGAGTGGAAGAATGGCATTGCACTCACATCCAGCTTAGTGGCATATTATTATTATTATTATTATTATTATTATTATTATTATTATTATTATTATTATTATTATTATTATTAATAATAATAATAATAATAATAATAATAATAATAATAATAATAATAATAATAATAATAATAATATCCTTGGAAAGCCATGTCCTCCATGATGTTCTGGTTATACAACATAGGAATATCCAGGGTGAATATGTATCACAACCCAAGAGAGAAAGATCATTTATTTTGGGCTCTCCTAAATTGCTTCTCTCCCCACCCACCCCCTGTTACATCCATAAAAATGAGAGACTAGTGGATACATCGCTGCTCACTTTGCTCCCAATCCTGTCTAGCCCACCAGCCCAGCCAACCTCGCCTCATCAATCCCCCACCCCTCGGCACCCCTTCCCCTTAGATCTCACCTACCACTAAGTCTCTCCCACTCTGCTTGGACCTCTCCAATTGTCCCACCCCTACTCCCCATAGATGTCACAGCCCCCACTCCTCCCCCAGGTTCCCTTTGGCAAATCAGGCCACATGAAGAGCTGACCCACATTAGGTGGCAGCAGTGGAGAGCAAAAGGTCTGGTTTTCCTTTGCCCAGCTCAGGTGTTTTTCCTGTCCCTGCAGTCAGTCAGTCAGTCATTATAGGGAGCAGACTATTGAAGGAACTGGCTGAAGAACTCTCGGAACTACTATCTATTATATTTCCAAAATCTTGGAGGATGGACGAACTGTCAGATGACTGGAGGAGGGTTAATGTTGTCGCAATCTTCAAAAAGGACAGAAAGGAGGAACCTGGGAACTACAGACCAGTCAGCCTGACATCAATCCCTGGGAAAATTCTGGAGCAGGTTATAAAGTGGTCAATCTGTAAGCACCTTGAAAACAACGCAGTGATTACCAGAAGCCAACATGGATTTATCAAGAACAAATCCTGCCAGACTAATCTCATCTCATCTCATCTTTTATTTATCTATTTATTTATTTGATTTATATCCTGCCCTTCCAGCAGGAGCCCAGGGTGGCAAGGATTGGGTAATCTCCCTGGTAGACTGTGGGAATGCTGTGGACATAATATATCTTGACTTCAGCAAAGCGTTTGACAAAGTACACCATGATATTCTGATTAGCAAGCCAGCTGAATGTGGCCTGGATGGAACAACTATCAGGTGGATCCACAGTTGTCTACGGAATCGTACTCAAAGAGTGCTTATCAATGGTTCCTTCTGACACTGGTGGGAGGTAACTGTCAGGGTACTGCAGGGCTCGGTCCTGGGTCCAGCGCTCTTCAACATTTTTATTAATGACTTGGATGAGGAGGTTCAGGGAATGCTTATCAAATTTGCAGATGATATAGAATTGGAAGGAGTAGCTAATACCTTGGAAGACAGAAACAAAATTTTAAGATATCTTGATAGGCTGGAGCGTTGGGCTGAAGACAACAGAATGAAATTTAAGAGGGATAAGTGCCAAGTTCTACACTTAGGAAAAAGAAACCAAATGCACAGTTACAAGAGGGGGGATACTTGGCTCAGCAATACTACATGCGAGAATAATCTTGGAATTGTTGATCACAAGCGGAATATGAGCTAACAGTGTGATGTGGCTGCAAAAAAGGCAAATGCTATTTTAGGCTGCATTAACAGAAGTATAGTTTCCAAATTGTGTGAAGTATTGGCTCCCCTCTATTCAGCACTGGTTAAACCTCATCAGAAGTAGTAGTGGATCACCAGGCTAGCCAGGGAGGAAGAAGGTGGTCAGTAGTGGCACTGGGCAGCTTGCAGCTCTGGATCCTGTGGACAGGGGCCCCAGCACTGGCAGGCAGAGGAACCAGTGAAGCAGGGTGACTGCTGGGGGACAGCTACAGTTTATTCTGGCTTTCCCTCACCTGGACCGCTCATCACACATGCTGTAGTTCACAGTGCCACCAGTCTGTGACCAAGCAAACTGCAGCATGACAACACTCTTACTTTTTTATTATACGTACTAAGTGCTGCATCCCTGTTCACCTCACTTGTCACCCTGCCCATCCTCCACCAACCGCCCTCGGCATCTACCTCCTCCCTTTACCCCTAACCAAAGCTTCTGACCCATCCCTTTACTCCTGCCTCCATCTCCATTTCCCTCCTCCATCCAGGTTTTCCCACCCCTCTCTTTACTCCTGCCTACCTCCTTCTCCATTTCCCTCCTATGGTGGCTCAGCAGGACTCAGAAGTCTGTCATCATGCTGCAGTTTGCAGCACTACCGATTGGCTGTCATATAAACGGCAGGTGTGCGACAACAATCTTACAATTTTATGTATATAGATAGACAGAGCTGGTTGAGATGTGAAACATCACTTTGGTCCTAGCTGAGCTGCTGTCTAAAGGTAGACTTGGGAGCAAATAGGAATTTGTTTCTGCAAGCCACTTGGAGCACCCTCTGATGCCTTCTTCATCCTATTCATCAGCACTGCAGTGCCATTTTCTCCTAATAAACACATATTTTGCAAGCAGTTTCCCTTATCACTATGATTATGTGTTTTTGTATGTTATTTGAACTAACATATACATCTTGATGCACATTTCCCCCCTATTATAGGCATTTCTGTACATATTGCTTGAAGAATTGCATCACACAATTCAAAGAAGTGCCAATTTCAAAGGACAGCAAAATGCAAACATAATCCTGCTCCTCTCCATCCGGCATCAAAAGGGGTCCGGGCGGGAGCGCTTTTGCAGCAGGGACTGGAAGGAGGGCATGAAGCCACTTCTGGCTTCTTTTGGCACTAAGCACACCAATATAGGGGAGGGGCAGGGGCAGGCTATTTAAGGCCATGCCTCTGTTGACCTCCTCTTTTTTGCAGGAGTGTGATGGCGACATTTGATGGCTCGGTGGCAGCTGTCAGCGAGCGACAATTCTACATGCAGGTGGCAATGACCTCGGTCTTTTGGAGGGAAAAGCACTAGTTTTACAGGCTTTGGGGATTTAGAGTTGATCTGGTGAAGATGGCCTGGGGTTAGGAGGGGTGATAGGAATCCTAGGTCATTGGATAAGGCGGGCAGGAAGGTGAACAGAGAGCTCGAGATTGCATTGCAGAGAGTGGGAGATGGAATAATTCCTCATCATGAGATCAAGCGCTATAGGGAAGAGCGCTATAGGAATGATGGGGTGCACCTGTCCAATTTAGGGAATGACATCTTCTTAGAGGATCTGCATAGGGGATTGAGAGAGGCTATTGTGGCGAGGTGGGGGAAGAAGGACTAATCTGAGATGTCTTCCTTCTGTGGCTGGTGTGTGCAGGAAAGAAAAGAGGTGAGTACAAGCAGTGAGTACCCTGAGGCACTTTCCAGGTGAATAGTGATCCCAGAGACTTGTGCGCAGGGCTGTGGGACATGGTCACTGTTGAGATTAACCTGTGTCACTCACCTGGAGTTATGGGGCTGCAGGAGGGTGTGAATCAGGAAGACCACCCTCCAACCCTGAAGGGTGTGGCAGGGGGAAATTGCTGGAAGCATGGCCAGCTTGACTCCCTGCAGGGTAGGCTTGCCCAGGCATGACAGGCTTAGGAGCCTGGCAAGGCATTAATGGATTTCCCACACATGATTTAAATTCCCCTATGCAGTTTAGAGGTTAGCAGTTTATCAATTCTTGAGTTCGTATGTTCTTAAGTTGTAGTTAATGAAATGGCTGTAGTTTATCCCATACATGTGACTTGGCTATTTATTTCCTGTCTGCTGGAGCAATTGAATTTCCCCTCCACTTTTACTTGCTATGTATTTAGTCTACTTTATTTCACTGTAATGCTGAATTTATATTTGAATGGTTGATTTTGTTTTTGAATTTATTGTTTGATTTGAAACACCCCCCAATGTTATTCATTTTGATAATGTTAATGTTTATTATGAGCCACTTCGGGCACAGTTTACTGTGTAAAAGCAGCATATAACTAAACTAAACCTAAACTAAATGTAATATTGCAGCAGGAAATCAAGCTAAATTTAATCGCAGCATGAATAAGGCTCCATATACACACAGCCAAACACAACACTGTCACCCCACATCCAAATAACATATCATCATCATCCCACCCTTCCTCCCAGTAGGAACCTGATGTCCTAGTTGGGAGCCCACACTGAGATGTTGAGGAGGCTCTTTCCATTGTGATACCTAGCACCAAGTATATCATCATCACTTTTCTAATACTAAACTCAAGTGGTGAGTGCAGACAGAACTGAAACCAAAATGGGGTGAGTGAAAAGCAAGAGAGAATTATCAGTGTGCTTGAAGGAATGCTGAGGTTTGTATGATTGCACATAAAAAAAAACTAATGGGGCAAAAAAACAGCACAATGAGGACTGAGCAAGCTTAGTAGCTACAGAATGTTGAGTAGCAGCTGAAAAAGAAAATGAGAATATGTGTGTATATGTGTGTGTTTACACACCCACACACATATACTTGGGTTCTTACAGCTGCCCACCTTGAATCCTGAACAAGGACCACTCCTGAAAGGAGGTGAGAATTCTAATAGCAAACTTTGTTGTCTGATTGCCTAACAATTGGGAAGTAAAGCAGCATCACACAAAAACAGTTTAGTGGTTTTTCTACATACTTGGGAGACACCTTAGACTTGATAAAGTATAGAAGCTTGTAATTTTTTTTAAAAAAATAGATACACAGTGGCCTGATAAAGATGTGTGAGCTTCCAGGACTTATAGAATGTTGATAGCATTGAGCCTATATAGAAAGGAAATGTAAAGCAACTTATCCAGTTGTCTGGAGATGAGACTGTCAGATTCACAAATACAGACACTCCTGTTTTCATTACTATCTGTTGAAGGAGGAGGGGATGCTGCCGCCCAATCATAGCTACAAACTTGATTTATCCACCACTTAATTTGATTTATCATCCTTTGTTTATATACATCCAGTGCTTTCTTATTGCATTTCCTGCTTCTAATGAGGTCTCTTGCCTACAGATGTCACAAACATCCAAATTATAGGGGCATTCAAAAAGCAAGTGCTCCCATTTGAATGCTCATAAGCAGATTCAAGGCTGCCTCCCCTGCCCCAAAGGCTCAGTTACTTACCTTGGGAAGAGGAAACAAAACTTGGACACTCAGAAAAGCTTGACCCTTTTTGGCTGAGACTTTTGGCTGAGATTTGTGGACCTTCATGCATGCCTATTCTTATCATAATGTAAATACGTTGTCTGCTAAGGTGCCACAGAACTGTCTTTTTAAAACAAGCAGACACTGCTGCTCTTACAGTGCAATCTTAATCATGTCTACACAGAAGTAAGTCTTATTGAACTCAGTGGGGCTTACTTCCAGGCGAGTGGGGTTAGGAATGCAGCCTTAGCCTCAGCAGCTGGGCAGGATTTGGACTTTAATTTTTTTAAAAATGTTCCTCAAGCTAAATATCACTGCTCTGAAGAGGAAAGAAGGGGGAAATTGAATTACGCATTCTATTGACATTCGGGTTAGCAAGGCATAAAAATATGTGCGAAGCCTGTGCTATTAATATTAATAATAATAATACAAAAAAAACATTGCAAGCCTTTGTGTTAATCTTATATTATTCGCCTCCCAGCAGCATAATGAAGATCCTGCATATTTAATAAGGGAGCCAAAGGAAGCTAAATTGAATGAACAATAAAGGGGAGAAAGGAGGGGGAAAGCCTGATCCTTTGAAGAAGTTGGGATGCCTGGATCTCCTGGTAGTGCAAATGACATTTTTACGTTAGCTCAAATGCCACTGTCAATTGAAAGGATGAGAATGAAGAAGCCACATTCTATAGAATCAGAAGGACGTAAATCCTTCTTCCCCACCATGAAATTATACTAAAAAGGTCATCCTTCTACATACAGAAATGCTGTTGTAGTTGCACTAATGCACTTTCAATCTGGAATAAGCGACTGAATACCACCAGACAGGAAGACTTTATATTCTATCATTTAAGAAAAAGAAAAGAGTGTGATTTACTGGGCAACGCACAAAGCATGGCTTGCCATGCAAATGTAGTTTGTTAAAGAAAAGGGAAGATCTGCAGAGGACAGGAGGGAAAGCATGATGGTATTAAGACATCCCTGGCACTGTGTGAAGTTGTTATATGGGAGCAACTGGAAGATTCTTTGCCTCCTCCGTTCATGTTTTTCCATATAATTCCTTTGGATAAAGCCGATCTTATACAAAGAAGATGATACAAGCAATATGAGATAGAAAGTTTTGCTAAAGAAAATGAAATTCCTCCTCTTACTTCCTCAGTTCTGTTTCTCCCTCAAAATGAAATTAAGCCTGGTATGAGTACAGTGGGGATTACTGCACTGCTACTGGATGAATTTTGGATGTTATGGCAGAGACTCTGGGGAAGAAAAGGTAGAGTAGGACACACTGTTTTGTATTGTTGGGAAGAATGGAGATAAGCAAACAGTGACCTTTCCTTGTATCCTTCTTATATTACCAGACATGTCATTCTTCACGACTTGTTAGTTTTCACGTCTGAGACTTTTTGTCTTGCCTTGTTAACCTTCTATGTTATTAGCACATCTTGTTCTCCTTACAGAGCTTATTAAACTACCATCTTGATCCACAACAGCATTTCTGTACAGGTATTGTAACACTGTGCCCTCTGAGTCGAACATTTTCACCAACAAAATGAAAAGAAAAGAGATATAAACACAAAAAGGGAGAAAACCCAAAAGCGCATAAAATATTTTTTTTATGATTTATAGAAAACACGGGAAGGCATTTTTATTATTCATTTGAAAAAGAATATGTTTGGTGTTTTCTACACACTTGCATCTTGTTCCTTTTGTTTTTCCTTTTGTCCTGTGCCAGAACCAGGAGTCACATAAGGGACCTACATAGGACCTTCTTTGTCACTTCCTATGACCAAGAAGAATAGAATAAATTATACTTTAATTGCATAATTTCTTTATGGAATTCAACTTTTCTTGGCACTTAATTTGGTTACCCTTGTTTTTAAAACTGTGCATTATGCACAGCTGTATTAAGAAAGGTGATTGCCTTTATGAATCTCTAGGCAGAGATTATCAACAAGTACAGCTTCAGTTCAGGATGGAGAAGAAAATTGATTAACTTCACATTTAAATGCATATCTATCAAATTTGCACTTTCCAAAACAGTATGAGAACCAAAACCATCCTTTGAAATTCTCCCATTTCTGAATTTTGCAAGGCAGGTCTCCAGTCAACCAACTAATGTTGACAAAAATGCATACATTAGGAGAAATTGCTTGCAAAATGTGTACATTAGTCAAAACTATACACAAAGTGTTTATTAGGATAAATTCACATAAAATCGCCTGTGAATTTTCATGAGGATTTCTTTATTTAAAAAATATCACAAATTGCTCCATAAAGGGGGAGAACTGAATTTAAGATTAGAAAGATGAAAAACTGAGAGAAGCAAAATGGACAGATCCATCCCTGGTTTCAGTGCCTTGTCCAGGGTAAAAACTGAACCGGCGAGTGTCATGTAACCTAATAAGGTGCTGAAAAACAAGCAATGAGAAGGAGGGGAACAGGGAGGTGCTCACTTACTCTGCTCTTGCTGTCACATTGGACCCTCTCCAAGATATTTCAGAGATTGAGGGTACATCTGCAGTGAGGAAACTTGCTGAACATGCAGGATGATATTCAACTAAATCATACTCAGAGAGCACCTTGAATATGACTAACATTGGATATCACCTGCATAGACTGTCCTCATGAGCTACAGTGCTCAAGCTCATGGGGCCAGCCTATGCACATTCAAAAGAAGATGGCACCAAGTGCAGTACACTTAGAGATAGCCAAATGATGAGTGGCAAGTGTGTGGTCTTTATTCCAGTCCTCCAATGAAGACACCTCTTCATTTTTATTTATTAATTTGTATCCTGCCCTTCCTCCCAGCAGGAGCCCAGGGTGGCAAACAAAGCGCTAAAAACACTTTAAAACATCATAAAAACAGATCTTAAAATACATTAAAACCAGAGCTTGGAAAAGTTACTTTTTTGAACTACAACTCCCATCAGCCCCAGCCAGCATGGCCACTGGACTGGGCTGATGGGAGTTGTAGTTCAAAAAAAGTAACGTTTCCAAGCTCTGATTAAAACAAAACAGAGTTAAAAACATTTTTTTTAAAGAACTTTAAAAAAGGGTTAAAAAGCCCTGGTGATGGAGTGGAATAGGGAGGTCTCTAGGGCAGTAGACCAGGTGGCTCCAAAATGTCCTCTCCCCCTGAATAGAGCTCAGATAGCACCCTGGTATATACCACGGTTGCGGAGTTTGAGACAGGAGGTGAGACAACTAGAGCGCCGGTGGCGGAAATCTCGCTCTGAAGACGATCGGACACTGGTTAGAGCAGCAATAGCAGGCTACCAGGTGGCAACAAAGGCAACAAAGAAGGGTTTCTTTGCTGCCTCTATTGCGTCGGCAGAGTGTTGTCCCAGGAGGTTGTTCCAAGTGGTCCGAAGCCTGGTCGGTCCAGTTGCTCAGGAACCCATGGAGCATTCTAAAGCCTCT
This sequence comes from Rhineura floridana, assembly GCF_030035675.1. Classification (NCBI taxonomy): domain Eukaryota; kingdom Metazoa; phylum Chordata; class Lepidosauria; order Squamata; family Rhineuridae; genus Rhineura; species Rhineura floridana. The sequence continues at coordinate 87,057,213 of NC_084481.1, read as the reverse complement.
TGTGACATATTTGCTAAACACTTTGCTGATAAAATTGAGCACCTGAAGAGCATGATTCTGTACGCCGTGGATACAGGAAGCGAGCTAGAGTCGGCCAGTTGCATCCCGGTCCGGTGGGATCGTTTTCAGCCTCTTCTTTCTGAGGAAGTGGACAAGGTGCTCTCTACTGTGAAGCCAACCACTTGTCTGCTGGATCCTTGCCCCTCATGGCTCATTATGAGCTGCAAAGAGAGGCTGAGCGAAGGGATCAAGGCAGTGGTAAATGCATCCTTGGAGGAGGGTGCAATGCCATCAGCCCTCAAGGAGGCAGTAATAAAGCCCATCTTGAAAAAGCCCTCCTTGGATCCCCAAGAGTTAAATAACTTTCGCCCAGTCTCTAATTTACCATTCTTGGGCAAGGTGATTGAGTGAGTGGTGGCCAAACAGCTACAGACACACTTGGATGAAGCAGATTATCTAGACCCATTCCAATCGGGCTTCAGGACTGGACATGGAACTGAAACAGCCTTGGTCGCCCTGGTGGATGATATGAGGAGGGCGTTGGATAGAGGAGAATATACTTTCCTAGTCCTCCTGGATCTCTCAGTGGCTTTCGATACCGTTGACCACGGTATCCTTTTGGATCACCTGGAGGGATTAGGAATAGGGGGCACTGTTTTACGGTGGCTCCGTTCCTATCTCTCAGACAGACACCAACGGGTGGCATTGGGGGATGAGGTTTCAGACCCTTGGCCTCTCAATTGTGGAGTGCCACAGGGTTCTATCCTCTCCCCCATGCTATTCAACATCTATGTAAAGCCGCTGGGGGTCATCATCAGGAGATTTGGGCTGCAGTGTCACCAATATGCGGATGACACTCAGCTCTATCTCTCGTTTCTCACCAGAGTTAGCTGTGGATACCATGTCCAAGTGCCTGGACTCCGTAAATGAATGGATGGGAAGGAATAGGCTGAAACTGAACCCCAACAAGACTGAGGTGTTGCTTGTGGGGGACAAGAGAAGGTTGGGAGATATAGACCTGGTGTTTAATGGGGTAAAATTGCCCCTGAAAGACCAGGTCCGCAGACCTGGGGTCATTCTTGACTCCCAGCTGTCCATGGAGGCTCAGGTTTCGGCAGTGAGCCGGGCGGCTTGGTATCAACTTCATCTGATACGGAGGCTGCGACCCTACCTTCCTGTCCATCTGCTCCCACGGGTGATACATGCTCTGTATCTTAGTATATCTGTATCTGTAGCTTAGACTACTGTAATGCACTCTACGTGGGGTTACACTTGAATACGGTCCGGAAATTACAGCTGATACAGAATGCGGCAGCACGTTTGATTAAGAACAGCCGTGGCCGTGACTTCCGGGAAGGGTGACTTCGCTTGTGCCTGCTTTTGGGACGGGCTCCTGCCTCAAAAGAAGCTTATTCAGATATAAATCAGTCAGAACATTTTTTTTTTGACTGATGAAATTTCTCCCGGGCAGGGAGAAACGTAGAGATCAACCTCAAAAGCCTGTTTTTGTTGGGAGGACTGGATTTCATTAATTTATGAGATAAGGTCCAGCCAACAATGCCGGACGGACTTCCTAACAAGCTCTATCTGCTTAAGCGATACGTTTATCTTTTCTTTAAAGAGAGAACGGACTAACAGGCAAGCACCCTTCTTTCTATTATTTTTTTTACTTGGTTTAAATTGTTGCAGCAAAAGGAGATTTGTCAGATTGATCGGCTTTGGACAACTTCTGGGTGAGATATAGCTCTTCTCTGTTATTCACGAAATTAACAGCTTATCTCTGTTTCTGTCGCAAAAAGCTGTCCTGGAAGTGCATTCTAAAGATAATAAACAGAAGAGGGATTTCTATTCCTGATTTCTATTCCGAGGAATATTATATTGTCTGGGACTATTCTCTTTTTGGTCTATTTTATTTTGACGAATCTGCTTCTTCACGACGCCACTAACTGTTTTGATGCTGGGAACTAAATTTGTTTTGCATTCTTGAACATAGAGAGATAAGGCAGGTTGCTCTGTTTATACTGTGATGTCATCAAGCCTGGAATATTAACCCAATTGTTGCTGAAATAAGAAGTGGTTCTTCTTTATTTTTGTTTTACTTTGTTTTCGTGGTTTTAAAAATGGCAATCAAGAAAGTGGCTGAGAATCTGGAAGTAATTATGTTTCAGAAAATAATGGATGAGATTGAGATAACGAAACAAACCCTGCAACAGGGTAGTAAGGAGCTGAAAATTGAACTGAGCAAAATGACGCAGGAGCTTAAAGAAATAGGGGATCCTGTGAGAGAGGAGAATGAGATCAGAGATGAGAAAAGAAAAAATAAAGGGAAGATACAAGCCCTGGAGATTGGAACAAATGTGGAATTGGAAAAAGATCTGGAGTTTATGGATTTTAGAAATAAAATCTACTGTTTGGAATTTAACGTTATCTCTGAAGAAATTAATGAAGATATTAGAGATAAAGTTATCAATGGCTTGGATAATCTTCTGGACTGGAATGATGTGATGGAGCTTGATATAGAGAAAATCTATGGAATTAACTGCAGCCATGTGACAATGGAAAAACTCTTAAGAGATGAGCCAGTGCATTTTGTAAAAAAGAAGAACACAGATATGACTTTACAACAGTATTTCAGCAACTTATTCAGAATGGATGGCAAGAAAATATTTGGGATAGAGGAAATTCCCATCAGACTCTTATTATATGACTATGGCTACAACAGCAAGATTATTATGGAATACTGATAATGGAAGATTGGACACTGAAATTACTGGACTTCACAGGACTATTGAAGATGGAAGATGGAACTAATAGGGATAATGGAATAATGGCTATTGAAAGTATTGGACCTAACAGATTCTGATGAGATGGATTAATCGAAATGTTTATTTGGACTATGGTTATGACAATAAGATTATTATAATTATTAACGAGATGGATTAATTGACATGTTTATTTGGAGAAAAATTGATAGATATATTTCTTAAAGAATTGAAACCTCTCTTTGACTTTTTGTGGAAAGAATAAAGTAATGTTTATGAGATTTGATGATTAATTAAGATAACTACTGGAGGAAAGTGATTTTATAATATGATTTAAGAGACAGGATTGTTATATATTGTAGACCTATAACTGATTTGATATGTGACAAATGGGAAGTCAACATTTTATTTTTTTTGTTTAATCATTTTTGTTTTGTTTTGTTTTTTGTCTTTGAATGTTTTATGATTTTGTTTTCTATGTTTTATGAAAATTTGAATAAAAATTATTGTAAAAAAAAAAAAGAACAGCCGTGGCCGTGATCATATCACTCCGGTGTTAGTAGATCTACACTGGCTACCAGTTGTCTGCCGGGCCCAATTCAAGGTGTTGGTGTTGACCTTTAAAGCCCTATACGGTTTCAGCCCAGTTTATCTAAAGGAGCACCTCCAGCATCACCAATTATGCCGCCCGACAAGATCAGCCACACAAGACCTTCTCTCGGTCCCACCAGTTAAAACAGCTAGGCTGGTGCGGACCAGAGAGAGGGCATTTTCGATTGTGGCCCCCACCCTCTGGAATTCCTTTCCTTTCGATCTTCGTCATGCCCCCTCCCTGATAGGTTTCTGCCGGGCCTTGAAGACCTGGCTGTTCAGGCAGGCCTATGGGATTTCTGGGATGGGTTAGCTTTTACTTCTGTTTAGTTTAATTATTGAATGTGGTTTTTGGTTTTATATTGTATTTTATTGTGCCAGTGTACGTCGCCTAGAGTGACCGTTAATTCGGCCAGATAGGCGACTCATAAATAAAATTTTATTATTATTATTTATTATTATTAAAAAACATATTAAGCAATTCTAACACAGATGCAGACTGGGATAGGTCTCAACCTAAAAGGCTTGTTGAAAGAGGAAAGTCTTCAAAAGGTGCCGAAAAGATAACAGAGATGGCGCCTGCCTAACATTCAATTCAAATATTCATGAAGACAGAGACAACAGAGGGAGGAGCCAGGTGCAGCTCTGCCTTGGGAAATTCCCTGTTCATCTTTCCTTTCTTTCTTAGTTTAGAATTCTAGTGGAAACTCAAAGGCAAACTAGACAACTCATTTTCTGTGCAGTTTTTTTCTAAAATCAAATGAACTCAACCCATTTAATTTGCCTTGCGTCAGCATTCTACCCAATATCTGTTGATCTCCAACACTTTATTAATGTAAATCCATTACTTAGAAAGTGTTTTATTATTCCCATTGTCTATAACTCCCTTGATGTAGTCTTAGTTATCTGATCTGAGAAAAACAGAACAATAATACTGAAATTCAGCTACTTTTAAATGTTTTCAGTTGTCATCTTTCCAATCCTCACAGAAGCATTGCATATCATATAAAGATTCTGTATACCACATAGATATATATTTTATATGGTTTGCAGTATGTGGTAGAAATGAACAAATTAATGAATAAACAAACATCCAAACACAGTCAGTGAAGTAATGCAGCTAAGCTTATTAGGCACACTGGGTTTTCAGGATGTTTCACAGAAGCAATAAAACACATAAGCCTTCCAGCCAGATCCCTATACCTGGTTCATCCCTGCAAATGAACAAAAACAATTTACACTTCACAACAAAATTACATTTGGCATCCATCATGAGTGAGGAGGAAAACATCACAAGATCTATCCTGCATTCCCCTAAAGAAAGAAATCAGAGTTTCACTTTAGCATAATACAAAAATTCCCATTCCCCACCCCCCGAGGATCATGTTGGATTAGGACAATGGCCCACCTAGTCCAGCATCTGGCTGTCACAGTGCCCAATCATATGCCCATAGGTTTCCTCAAACAATAGGTCTGTTAAACTATTGCCTACTCATCTGTTTTCATGACTGACATATGTTCATTATCCAGTATAGTAACTTTCATGATGTGTGCCTTCTGTTTATTAGACAACAATAATTATTGCTCATTTAAGATAGTGCTGAGGCAAATTCTTTTTATTTTTGTATCAAAACATGCTTTTTAAAGAAGGAATCATCAAATGAGCTTTGGGAGGATGCACTTTAGTAGCAACCTTTTTGTTTGAGTGAGGGACGGAGGCCAGAAAACTGAAAAACAGCAGCAAACTGAAGTGATTCCAACCTAACTGATGAAAATCTGATTTTAGTGGTTTCATCTCAGATCTAGACAGACACATGTGTCACAGAAATTGAGCTTTTGTACTGAACTTCTTTTCCCTGGGAAAAGAAATAATCACTGCATCTCCTTTGCACTTCAGCTCTTTCACTGGAAAAGTATAATGTCCTGAAAAGTAACATAAACTTATAGCCATGACCAGCCTTAGACCTTTTCATGCCTGAAGTTAAAAGTCAAAATGAATCATAGAATAGTAGAGTTGGAAGGGGCCTATAAGGCCATCAATTCCACCCCCTGCTCAATGCAGGAATCAAATCAAAGCATTCCTGACAGATGGCTGTCCAGCTGCCTCTTGAATGCCTCCAGTGTCAGAGAGCCCACTGCCTCTCTAGGTAATTGGTTCCATTGTCGTATGGCTGTAACAGTTAGGAAGTTTTTTCTGATGTCCAGTCGAAATCTGGCTTCTTGCAACTTGAGCCCATTATTCCGTGTCCTGCACTCTGGGACGATCGAGGAGAGATCCCGGCCCTCCTCTGTGTGACAACCTTTCATGTACTTGAAGAGTGCTAGCATATCTCCCCTCAGTCTTCTCTTCTCCTAAACATACCCAGTTCTTTCAGTCTCTCCTCATAGGGCTTGGTTTCTAGTCCCCTGATCATCCTTGTTGCCCTCCTCTGAACCTGTTCCGGTTTGTCTGCATCCTTCTTGAAGTGCAGAGACCAGAATTGGATGCAGTATTCAAGATGAGGCCTAACCAGTGCTGAACAGAGAGGAACTAATACTTCACGCGATTTGGAAACTATACTTCTGTTAATGCAGCCTAAAGTGTTTGCCTTTTTTGCAGCCACATCACACTGTTGACTCATATTCAGCTTGTGATCAACAACAATTCCAAGATTCTTCTCACATGTTGTATGGGTTAGCCAAGTATCCCCCATCTTATAACTGTGCATTTGGTTTCTTTTTCCTAAGTGTAGAACTTTGCATTTATCCCTGTTGAATTTCATTCTGTTGTTTTCAGCCCAATGCTCCAGCCTATCAAAGTCTCAAAGAAATTTTCTTTCTGTCTTCCACGGTATTAGCTATGCCCCCCCAATTTTGTATCATCTGCAAATTTGATTAGCATGCTCTGTACCTCCTCATTCAAGTCGTTAATAAAAATGTTGAAGAGCACTGGGCCCAGGACTGAGCCCTGTGGTACACCACTCGTTACTTCTGCCCAGTTTGAGAAGGAACCATTGATAAGCACTCTTTGAGTATGATTCTGAAGCCAGTTGTGGATCCACCGGATAGTTGTTCCATCCAGCCCACATTTAGCTAGCTTGCTAATCAGAATATCATAGGGCACTTTGTCAAAAGCTTTGCTGAAGTCTAGATATATTATGTCCACAGCATTCCCACAGTCTACCAGGGAGGTTACCCTATCAAAAAATGAGATAAGATTAGTCTGGCAGGATCTGTTCTTCATAAATCCATGTTGGCTCCTAGTAATCACTGCATTGTTTTTAAGGTGCTTACAAATTGACTGCTTTATAATCTGCTCCAGAGTTTTTCCAGGGATTGATGTTATGCTGACTGATGTTAGTCCGATGTTAGGCTGACTGGTCTGTAGTTCCCTGGTTCCTCCTTTTTGCCCTTTTTGAAGATAAGGACAACATTATCTCTCCTCCAGTCCCTTGGCTTTAAGATTGGGAGTAATTTTTCCTCCCCCTTTATATGACCAGCTGAGATAGTGATTAGAGGCAGGAAAATGGCACCCTCCTGGAAACTTTTGCCTGAAGCAAGTGCTTCACAATGGCTTCATGATAACAATGACTCTACTTTGCTTTGAGGGTATACAGCTTATGCTATCAATCAGTTGGACCAATGGAAGGGTTTTGGTGTGAATCAATGTTCTCAGTGTACCATAAAGTTCAGGACACACAAACTACTATAAACATGATCCCAGTGTTGCTTTCTATTTCCCCACCCATTTCTTTGTATAAACAAGGTTGGGTGACTTTTTTTTCCTGTTTACAGTTGCATTCCTTTGGGAGCAATCTGTCAGAGGCTGAATACTGGTGGTAAGTGGGGCTGAAGAAGTGGTTGGAGTAGAGCTAAAGTTGGGTGGAGCCATCCCATCTTTTTACTTTTTCTGCCACCTCTTTTCCCACGTTCTTTTCCATCTTTGCCACCCATATGAAATTAGGCCTTGGGCCACAGGGTGCCCACCTCTGATACAAAGAGTTTTGCCTGGCACCAGAATACAGTCAAAGTTGGTGCCAGGTGAACTTCCCTCAGAAGCACATTCCATAGCAGACCCCTCTATCGTGTGATGCTTCCTTCTCTGGCTCTCCCTGTCAGGTTCCTACCTGCTCGTGGTTACTGCCTGTCTCTAGGCACCACCAGGGACTCCACCAGTCCGGACCGCTCTCTCTTATGATTTCTCTCCCCGCTCTAGCACAGATCTCAACAGATCCCCCTGCTAGGCAACCACCAGTAACGTCCCAATACTAGTATTCCCAGAGACTCTGAATACTGGTATTGTTATTCTCTTCACCGCTGCCACCATTTGTTACAGTTCCCCTTCAGCCTTGGTCATTACCTTACCCTCCCTTCTGGTCTGTGAAACCCCAGCCAAGGATCAGGCCTTTGGTAAACCAAATTAAGTATTTATTACAGATAACAAAACTAACAAGATTAACAGGATTTCTTCTTAAGGCACATAAGCATATGGTTTTACTCAATACTAATCCGAACTCCACCTCCCTCCTTCTTCACTCTCTCCTGACAAACAACTCTCTCAAACCCCACCAGGCAATCCACTCTTTCTCTTCTCCCCCCTATTCCACAATTTACCACCTCACATTCACCCAGATTTACCTGTCATCCTTTCATTTATACTGTCAGCCATTTTAAACATTCAGCCAATCATCAAGCATTCTATTGCCCATTCACTCCCCCTCCTCTTTCACTACTTACCATGTATACTCTAAACAACCAGCACTTACCATATATACACTAATATATAGGAACATCACACACATTCCATAGCAGACCCCTCTATCGTTCACCATGCTCCCCCCTCTCCGGCTTCCTAGCAGACTCAACCCATGACTACTGCTCTTCTGGCTCCCCTTTGCACTGAATGGTTTGTATCTTCAACCTCTGGATTTTCTCAACATTTATGCATAACTGGTTGAGGCAGATTGCTGCATTGTTAAAGATCCAGCTGGTGCAGAATGCGGCGGCACGCTTGATTACGCATAGCCGTCGCCGGGAACATATCACCCCGGTGTTGATAGATCTTCACTGGCTACCAGTGGTTTACCGGGCCCAATTCAAGGTGTTGGTATTGACCTTTAAAACCCTATACGGTTTCGGCCCGGTTTATCTAAAGGACCACTGTGATGTTCATGTATTAGTGTATATATGGTAAGTGTTGTTTGTATAGGAGATACATGGTAAGTGGAATGAAAGAGGAGGGGGGAGTGAATGGGCAGTAGAATGCTGGATGATTGGCTGAGTGTTTAGAATGGCTGAGGGTATAAATGGAAGGATGACAGTTAAATCTGGGTGGACGGTGGACGTGAGTGGGTTGTTTTGGTGGGTTTTTGAGAGGAGATTGGGTGGAGAGTTGGTGGATGTGAGGAGAGTGTGGAGTTCGGATTAATACTAAGACCAGTACCTCAGGAATAGATGAAACCATATGCTTAAGTACCTTTATAAAGTAATCTTGTTGTCTCTGTTATTTAATAAATATATTTGGTTTACCAAAGGCCTGATCCTTGGCTGGGGTTCCACAGACCAGAAGGGAGGGTAAGGTAAATACCAAGGCTGAAGGGTAACAAATGGTGGCAGCGGTGAAGAGAATAACACCACAAGTATTCAGAGCAAACCAGGATTATCTGCATTGATACAAAGGGATTGGGACAGCTTAAGCACGCAGTCACAGAGGTAACCTGATAGAGAGACTCAGGCAGAGTCTCTGGGAATACGGGTTATAGGACGTGACTGGTTGTGCTGCCTAGCAGGGGGATCTGGTGAGGTCTATGCAATAGCGGGGAGAAAAACCATAAAAAAGGACAGTCCAGACTGGTGGAGTCCCTGGTGGTGCCTAGTGACAGGCAGTAACCACGAGCAGGTAGAAACCTGACAGGGAGAGCCAGGGAAGGGCGTCACAACCACCTCCAGTATCACCAATTAAGCCGCCTCACAAGATCAGCCACGCAGGATCTCCTCTCGGTCCCAACGGCCAAAACAGCTCGGCTGGTGCGGACCAGAGAGAGGGCGTTCTCGGTAGTGGCTCCCACCCTCTGGAATTCTCTCCCCTACGATCTTCGACATGCCTCCTCCCTGATGAGTTTTCGCCGAGCTTTAAAGACCTGGCTATTCAGGCAGGCCTACAGGAACTTCGAGCTAGATTAGTTTGTAATGTATTAACTGATGTTTTTGATGTTAGTTTTAAATTGATGAATGTGGTTGTGTTTTATTGTATTGTGTATTGTATTTTATTGTATTGTGTATTGTATTTTGTTGCTGCTGTAAGTCGCCTAGAGTGTCCGTTAATTCGGACAGATAGGCGACTAACAAATAAAATTTTATTATTATTATTTTTATTATTATTATTATTATTTTTATTTTTATTATTATTATTATTATTATTATTATTATTATTATTATCCTTGAGCCAGTTCTCCATCCCTCTGGACAGGAAACTGTAAGGCACAAGAGCTGTGTATCTATATCTATATCTACATCTGTATCTATACTGAACAGAAGAGCATAATTACTATGGTGCTGAATTTCACTATGGAATAGAACCTGCTAGGAATGGAGGAAAATGTCAGTTCATCTGCATTTTTAAGCCAACCTATCTAATTCCTACTTTCAGATCTAATACAGGGATTAGAACATAATTGTCCAATGGATTTAATACTTCCTTGAATTTTGCTATACAATTCTTAGCTTACAAAAAAAAGTACCAAATTGTAATATAAATGCATAATATGAAATACATTTAGAATTGTGTACATTGATATAAAATATGTATTTAAATGCATATTTGTTGATAAAGTGTATATTTGAATACAGATTTTCATACAGATTCCAGGTTAATGCACTAATGTGACAGAACAGACTTGTAAATGAACACATGTAAAATTGCAACAGACTGAAAATAAGCTGATCCATCAATTTATCCCGAGTCTCTGCCCCTCTGAGTGTTTACAAATATACATATTTTGCTATTGTCAGAGTAGTATTAGGCCTTTGAATGTATAACAAAATAAGAATTGCCTAGATCTATCTAGTCCAACATTCTGCTTCCAATTATTTTCTTTAATCTAGCCATGTTTCTTCATTGTACAGCTAAATGATACTGATTTAGAAAACAGAAATCCAGTAGACCATTCACAAGGTCTTCTGTTCAAAGTATTTCCTGCAACGTGGCGTGCCGTGCTTATACCAATAATATATAATCATAAGAACCTAAGAAGACCCTTGCAGGATCAGACCAAAGGCCTATCTTGTCTAGGTTAGGGTTGCCAGGTTCAGGGCCTGAGGCTGATCCTGTATCGTGAGGAGAAGAGAAAGTGAGCCAAGTGCAGGTGTTCTTGCAACCCTGTGATGGGAAAAACCACAATGTGGAATTCTCCCTCCCCCCTCCACGACTTTTAAAGATACAAAAGACCTCTTGGTTGCCAGGCCCGGACTCCAAGAGGTCTTCTGTATCTTTAAAAGTTGTGCAGGGGGAAGGGAGAATTCTACCTTGTCGTTTTTCCTATTACAGTGTTGCAAGAACACCTGCACTTGGTTGACTTTCTCTTCTCCTAAAGATACAGGATCAGTCTCAGGCCCTGAGCCTGGCAACCCTATCTAGCATTCTGCTCTCACAGTGGTCAACCAGATGCTTATTGGAAGCCTGCAAGGAGTAAGATCATGATACAGTGCCAATTTTGCATGGAGATAGGTGGGTGGACTATTGATAGATATCCTGTTAGAGGTCCATTTGTTGAATGCTATTTTTCTAAACACAGGTTCCCAAACTATAGACCTATTCATCTTATTCCTGACAGAAAATTATATAGTTCTCCTTTGAAAAGGTCCTCCAAGCCTCATTCTTTCCTTTTGTTTGTGTTTTAAAGTCAGCACCTGCAGGAGAGGCCCTCTAACCTATCTGCTAATCCCTAGGAACCTAGCGGTAGAAGAAAATGCAAGTTATCTATGAAAGCATGTTCAATGAAATGTCAAGAAGCTCACTTGCTTCTCAGCAATTATTGACCTACTGGGTAAAGGGGAATGCTTCCCATGTGTGCCCGTTTTCACAGTGTGCTTTTGGCCTCCTCCTGGCAGATATAATAATATCCTGTCAATTAGCCTACATGCATTGAGAGATGTGTAAAAGCCTCCTGAGAAATTTTACTAATGTAACCAGAATTCTTTTCCTTTCCTTCAAAATTCCTCCAGATGTCTAAGGCTACAAAACTTTACACATTTATGTGTGTGTAAGTCTCACTGGACTCATTGGGACTTATGTTTGAGTAGACATGCATGGGATCACACTGTAACCCACATTCTCCAAAGTCATCTTGAATTTTGCTTTATGGAAGATTTGGTGGCAAATATGTTGGAACTAGGAAGACTCCATTACTGAGTAGAAATCTGGAATAGTCTACAGCTGACTCCAATTATTAGCAACTGATGACAAAATGGAATTCCTTTCTATTGCTTTCTCATAGTTAGAGGTAACCTATATACTAGTTATACATCAGGGTTTTTTTAATTGTTCTGTAAGTGCTTCCATCTTAAGATAATAGACTCTCCAGAATCCCTAGTTCTGGAGTCATCAACTGATGGACTCTTGGGTCAAATCCAGCTTAGTTTGCCAGACCAGGTCCTCTCACCCCAACATTCTTTTCTTCTTTCCAGAAGCAAACCCATTGAATGCAATAGGGAGGCAGGGAGAGAGAGAAAATATAAAGATAGCCAGACAGGCTAAACCACCAATGACCTCATATTTTCTTATATTGTTTCCAGGTTATTCAGAAGTGTCCCTCCTCTTTCCTCCGCCAGAAACAGATATTTCAGAGGATGAGAGTCATAAAAGAGGAGGAGGAGGAGGTGGTGAGGGAGAGAGATGCAGGCTCACTCAGGCTTGATGTATTATGATACCTAATGATCTGTGATGGATTTTGTATTGGTTTTATGAATTAAATTTTATTGCTGATTTTATGCTGTGGATTTTTCTTAATGTTGGTGATATGGACATTCGTTTTTACTACTACTACTAGGTATCTGTTGCAGCAATGTTAACATCAGCTCTCTAGAAGGCCACTGTGAAAAAGTGACTACTATGCCACATTACCAATGCCTTTGACCTGGGAGACCAGGGTTTGAATCCCCACACAGCCATGAAGCTCACTGGGTGACCTTAGGCCAGTCACTGCCTCTTAGCCTCAGAGGAAGGCAATGGTAAACCACCTCTAAATACCGCTTACCATGAAAACTCTATTCATAAGGTTGCCATAAGTCGGGATTGACTTGAAGGCAGTCTATTTCCATTTTCTCAAGAAACCCACCACCAAATTATTTAATTTATTTATTAATATTTATTTATTTGTTACAATTCTTACCTGCCCTTTACCATGAGGTCTCAGACTGCAGTTACAACAATAAAACCCCCTACCATGCTTAAAACAGAAAAATGTCAAATCTAGTTACTGATGGTTTTGCTGGTATTTTCCCCATCTTCTTGGTTTCTCCAGATTATCTGTAGCAGCCTTGGCCCATCATCTTTCATGCCTGTGGTCAGACTTCCCTTCTTTGAGGGGAGGGGTGAGACCAGGGCTTTAGAGCAGGAGGGCCAATTGCCAACAGGGCCAGCCCCAGAAGCACTAAAACTTCTAGAAGCATTTCTGCATTAACCGATGGAGCCAGTTCCCATCTGGGCAAAGGACATCTCATTGTCTTCCTCTAAGATATAGGTCTTTATCTCGGAAGCCCCAGTGCCACCAGAATCTCCTCTGTCCTGATGGAGAAGGCTGGGACTCTTTAAATGAAGAGATACATCTCATGAAGGAAGAGCTAGCTACTGAGACAAAGCTAAAACTCCTATATATGGCTCCATCTGAGACTAAATACAGCAGAAGCAACATCTGAGCACTGCTATCATGCAAGATTCAGCTTGAGCCCTGCATAGAACTGTCCATAGAACTTGCCTTACTTCTGCTGACTTCAGCACTTGTGCCCATCTTGAAACTGGTGACTCAGAGTCCAGTTTTTTCCTGGAGAAGTTATGTTGCTGCAACTCTATATGAACTTACCTAGGCGTAAGTGCCATTGAATTCAGTGGGATGTACTCCTGAGCAAAGATGCATGGAATTGGGCTGCTTGTGGACCCAAACAAAATAAAATTAGAAGTCAACACTGCATTTTAAAAATGAGGCCCTCTGTGCTATGTCCTTTTCTAAAAGGAGAGAATAAAGCCCTCTGTCATTCTTTTCTAGTCACTCATGATGAGCAAGTGTAAAAAGTTAAATTGACAATCACAAATAGCTACAGCAGGCCAGAGATTGTTTGTGAAGTATCTTTTGTTTACCCAGGTATCTGAGAGCTCAGTAGATCTCATTGAGTAATCCCTTCAAGTTCTCCACCTCCTTATATTATTGAAATATAGCAAACTATGGTACTTTGGATTTTTTGGCATTTGGTTCTCAGCAGGAGAGGCACAGCAGGCTGCTGGATTTTATTTATTCTTTTATGTTCCCCTCTAAGAAATGGCTTTTCTGGAAGTGATGATTTAGTGCTTGCAATTCCTGCTAAATTCTGTAGGAGCATCAGAGAACAAGAATTCAGCCAAAAACAAAACAAAGCAACACACAAACCAAGAATTCAGCAAAAATAAGTCATAGGTCCATCCATTCAGACAATTACACTTTACTCTCCCACAACCTCACTGCAGCCTTAGAATATTCATGACAGAATTTGGGAGTTTTCATTGATTTTTCTCTTTTTGCTCGTTTGATGCTGTGCTTTTGTAATCATGTTTATGAACCCAAAGAGGCAAAGACAAAGATAATTATTCACCTAAGGGGTTCACTTAACAAAGTTTCCAGAAGAATGGTTGGTGGCACCACTTAGGCTGAATGGTATTGCTGCTTAGCTTACACCAGTGCTTGATACTTTGGTGGTTTTGCTAAGAATACTCCTTCCACCTACCAAAATTTAAAATCACATGACCATGCATGTCAGTATTGGCTGTATAATGTACAGAGCCAGTGACATGTAGAGAAAGCTGACAGGGAATATGAAAGATCCAGCATTTTAAGTCTACAGATTTTACAGAGGCAGGTGGCATAGATGGCAAGAGATGAGGTACCAAAAAAACTCTCGAGGACTCAGATGGGCCACTCAATGTGCAGCTACTTTAATTTTCAGGCTAAAATTCACTGCACTGTGGGCAAATGGTCTGTTTGAACCATTTGTGATGAAAGCAGACTGACAATGAGGTGTACCTAGAGATGTGAAAGCCTGAAAAAAAACCCAGAAAAATCCAGGGGGGGGTTGTGTGTGTGCTTTCATTTTTTCCCCAAAAATGTAATTTGTTCCCCCCCCAAAAAAATGGAAAAATGGAAAACTTTCAGATTATGAATATGTTGTTTTAGAATGATGAATAAAATGTTTAAGACAAGATGTTCATATATTTACTCCCCAAAATTTATTTCTAAAAACTATGTAACTGGAAAACTTTTAAGACTATATAGAGTATCAGAACGTTACAACTCCTGTACACTGAGAACAAGCAAGTCATGAGTTATACACTGAGAGTACAACTCTCAAATGCAAGAACAAGACACATTTCTGCCTTTAGGAAGCAGTACCATTGACACAAGAAAAGGAAGAAAGAATCAGTGCCTTCTTTGCTTGTGAGCTTTCTCTTGTTGGCATAGTTGGTGGATTTGTTTCTGGCCTCTTGATTAGGCCTCAAAGGACTGGGAGAGGGAGAAAGGACAAGATAGGTACAACACTGCAAATCTTTCTAGTGTGGGTTGAGCAGCCAGCCTGCACTCACAACCTAGCTAGTCAGTCAATGTGTTTTTCATGTGCACAATACCATTTGGGTTTTTTTAAGTAAAACTGACCACAGACTAGTCATCTGAAAGGCCTTGAATGACTGAAGGAGAATTATGAGGAGCAAGGACAAACTAGGGAATCTCTGTTTTTTTGCATGTTGTATGTTGGCCATTTGGAAATCAGATAAGGAATTAGATAGATGGGGAAGGACCGGAACTCAGAGGTAGAGCAACTGCTTTGCATTCAGAAATCTCAGGTTCAGTCCTCAGCATCTCCAGAAGTGGCTGGGAATATATCCTGTCTGAAATCTTGGAGATCCACTAGCAGTTAGTGTAGGTAACACTGAGCAAGATGGTCTGACAGTAAAAGGCAGCTTCCTATGTTTCTGTGTTAGAATCAAAGGGCTGAACGACTCTGGCAGTCTTGTCTTGTTGTATCTGCTTCTTCTGGTTTCCTGCCTCTTGTAGGCTTGAAAAACCAAACTACACCAGGAACACTAAAAATAACTTAAGGGAAAAGAGTCTGACCTTCAGAAGGAGGTTGATTTCATTTCACATCTGAGTTTTTGGAACAAGGTTTGTGCATGTGGGTGTGTTGTTTTAACTGAACCTGCTCACCTGTTACTATTAATCCCTGGCACTCATGAATCTTAGTAAGTGAGGGTACAATACCACTTTCTTAGCAGGAAGGATTTATCTGCATATCCATACATGACAAGTTGCATTCGGCTCTCTGTCTTTTCCATCAATGCAGTAAATGCAACTGTACCAAGTACTTCCCGGCAGGCATGGAATATAAAAATCATATGTCCATTCACATCTCTTTTTGGGACTTGCTTAGTGAAATAAAGGAAAAGAGGCAAAAAGAAAGCAAAAGCACTCTCACCACTTCATAATACATTAAAGAGCCATGGAGAAACAGACATGATGGAGAAACCATACCTCCACAGGGCAATTCAAACACAGGTTTATTCATTCATATTTATTTTCCTATAAAAAAATTATTTCATACCAAATAGTTTGTGCATCTGAATATGTTCTTTAGTTGTGTGTGTACACATAAAACAAAAAAAAGATTTTCAAACACTGAAACCCATGTTTCCATAACCCAGGAAAGGATAACTGTCAATATTCCACAAAAATTTAGTCATGACTGGTAATCCTAACCTCCTTATCTGTGCTGTTGGAGAGGGGCTTGAATACAGTGGTGGTACCTGTCCACTGATCTCCGCTGGCTCCTGCCAGTGGGAGTCTCTCTTCCAGTGGAAGCCCCGCTATGGCTATGCGATTACTGGTGTTTTCCCCACTGGCAGTAGCTAGTGCAAAGCCCCAAAATTTTATTCTGGCCCATTTAAATAAAAGTCCATTTTGTTTCTGCAGTTTTTAATTCTTGTTGCCTTCATGTTTTTAACATTGTTTTCTTATTTATATTACATTTTAAGTTCCATTTTCGCACACTGTTCAGGTAATGTTTTAGAAAATGTAGAGTTGTTTATAAATTCTGAAATAAATAAATAGCATGGGGCATTATGGGTCAGGGGCAGAGCAGAGCCAACCATGAATCCACTCCATCCTCTTTAGTGGAGCCTGATTTGAGCTCCTCAGCTATGCCTCCCACCTGACTGGTGCTAATGGCAGCGCTTGCAATACAATGGTCATCTGCTCCCCTCCATTGCCCTGCCCCCCACCAAGCAAGCTTTTGGATTCTTTTGTCAATCCCATTCCATACCTCTCAGTGTGATTTAAGGAATGTATTCTCAAGCATTCAAGGTACTCAGAAGGTGGAAGTAGGATTATACCCTCTGGCCACGCCCCTTGCATGCCAATATACCTGCCAACAGCATCTCCCACTGACTGCACATTAATAATCAGGGTGAAGGGGCTCTGTGTGCAAACCAGGGTACCTGCTTGAAACTAACCTCAGCTGAACTCCTTCTGGCTACACAGGAGGAGGAGAGGAGAGGGAGTACGTAAGTTATTAAAGCTCATCAGTGTAACACTGAACTATGCAAACCAGCCCAGTGTGTAACACACCCTCTTGACAACAAAAGAAATGTTAAGCTCCATTGTAAAGAGACAGATAGATAGCAAAGTGTTTGGGACTGTCATTAGGCATTCAAAGTTATACCTAACTATGCAATATAAATTTCAAGATAAGCATGTGGGGAAGGTGTGGCCTGCATTTGATGAAAAACTGTTACAAAGTACTTCCTAATGGGACTATACTAATGGGAAAAGAGGGTAGCATGTATTATCTACTGACTAGTCTCCATATGGAATGGAAATTAAGTCGGGACCTTTCTAGGCAATTATTATGCTACTTAAGGAGGTAACCTTTAACATGAGACCTTAAAAATGTGTTGTTTGTTCAGAATTCACAGACAGAATTCTGATTTTGCATGCACACAAAAAAAGTCCTGTGCTTCAATACTTTTCAGTGCACTGGAGAAGCCCTGTACCACATAATAAATCTGTAACATCTTGAAAACACAACCCAGGCCTTGGAAAGCTCTCTGTTGTGTATTGCGTTCTTCCAAGAGATGCATTCATTAGAAAGAGGGGCAAAGCAAATGGGTGAGAAGAGAAAAGCAACTCTGCTCTGCATTACATCTCTCTCTCTCTCTTTATATCATGCCACATTTAGAATGGCAGCAACTGATTGCTGTGTCTTTCTAGGCAGGTGGTCTCCAGAGAAAGCAAAAAACGAAGAGTGGAGTTTTCGAAAAGAGCAACAAGATTGCAATCGG
Organism: Rhineura floridana; assembly: GCF_030035675.1. Taxonomy (NCBI): domain Eukaryota; kingdom Metazoa; phylum Chordata; class Lepidosauria; order Squamata; family Rhineuridae; genus Rhineura; species Rhineura floridana. Next base: position 87,039,306 of record NC_084481.1, on the reverse strand, counting down.
TAGCTTGCGCTCTTCCCCTTCCAGAGTGTCACTGTAAGCAAGAAAGAACAACAAAAGACAAAGAGAAAGAAATTGAGCTCAGAGCTGGAATGCTCATCTTATCTTTCAGATTCTGCTTGCAGTTATCTTTCCTGACACACCTGCTCTGTATACATGCCTCCTCTCACCCTGGCCTTCGCTTTCTGCCTGTCTTCATTATAGTGGTGAAATATCTTTCCTTCTCTGCCTACAGCCCAGGCTACAGTTGTCTGGGATGTTCTGGGGCTAAATTAGCCAAGTTGTTTGTATTACTGTCCTGGGGGTGCCCCAGCTACTCAAACTAATAAGGCATATTTCTTTTGCCAGCTCTTTGCACTCGAAGCATACTGGAGAACAATTTATTTGTCTAAATTGCAGTGATATATTGGAAAGGAGGATAATAACATAGAAGTAAAATTAATTCCTTTTGGAGTTTTCCTTTCGGCTGATTGGGCAAGTCTGGATAAATAGGTTTCTCATCTAACTCAGAGTTTGGTAATGTTTTTTCTTTCATTCGTTGAAGGCATTTCATAGCTCTGCTCAGTTTGGTTTAGATGCATTGTGATTTGCAAGTTTTGCTCTTAGCCAAAGGTGAACTGTTAAAAGGAAAGTAATTGGATAAATGGATACTGATGTTCTTATAGAATCATAATCAAAGTATTACCAACGTCTTTGAGAGTGATGTCTGTAATCCAGGCTTGCACCATTTGTGAATCACCAAACTGAATGGAGCCCATAAAGAGGTGCTGGGAACTGGATCTGACTGGCAGGCTGGATCCCACCCCTCTGAGCCATTTTCTCAGGTGGGTGGGTCTAACTGACATCACAAACTTGTAGTCCTGATTCTTCCTTGTTTCCCCCACAGCCCGGCTTTTCAAGCCACACCTGCAAAGGAAGATTTTTCCTTTGTAGCCCAGCTTCAAGTAAAGCCACATCAACAAAGGAAAAGGGAAGCTGAGCTGCAAAGGGAACAGCAATTTGAGCCATGTTCGCAAAGAAAGAAAGGACAAATCAGGAGCATGCTGTAGTAACTCAGCACCATTTGAATTGCATACCTTTTTCTCTTGCTTAAAACTTCATAGTTGGCAGACACAATTTAATTTTAATTTTAATTTGCACTTCTTGAATGAATACACAAAACAAACCATAGCTAGCCTTCCAAATGCAGACTTTTCTGAATTTTGCAATACAGTTCTCCGACTAAAAATATGTGTACCAAAAAGGGCATAATAGGGAAATTGCTTATATTAAAAATATGGACCCATTTCAATCTGGCTTCAGGGCCAGGACTGGAACTGAAACAGCCTTGGTTGCTCTGGTTGACAACGTTTGTTGGGAAAGAGGTAGGTGAAGTATGATCCCATTGGTTCTCCTTGATCTTTCCACGACTTTTGTTACTGTTGGCCATGGCATCCTTCTGGACTGGCTTCAAGGATTAGGTGTGGGGGCACTGTATTGCTGCTGAATCCTGAAAAGGCATCTACCTGTGTGAGTTTCTGCAAGACCTACTCCCTGCATTTCTGGCTGATTTCCACCTGGCCTGGAAGGGTGGGGCCCTGTCTCTCTCCAGCTACAAAAACAGCAACTGCTGAAGGGGCCAGAGACCATCTACCTGTGTGAGTTTCTGCAAGACCTGCTCCCTGCATTTCTGGCTAATTTCCACCTGGCCTGGAGGGGTGGGGTCCTGTTCCTCTCCAGCTACAAAAGCAGCAACTACTGAAGGGGCCAAAGACCATCTATCTGTGTGAGTTTCTGCAAGACCTGCTCCCTGCATTTCTGGCTAATTTCCACCTGGCCTGGAAGGGCGGGGCCCTGTCTCTCTCCAGCTACAAAAGCAGCAACTGCTGAAGGGGCCAGAGACCGTGTGTGTGTGTATGTGCGCGTGAACCTGCTGCTCGGGATGTCTATAGACTACTGGGGTTAGTTGTTTTTGGGGTCAAGATTTAATTTTGGAGATTCATTTTTGCTGTTATTTGGACTACAGCATATTTTTGTTAGACACTGTTGTGAAGTGTGTGGGGATTGCTTAATTGTATATTTATTGAGATGTTTTCATTAGTTTGTTGTTTATTATTATTGTTTGGCTACTTATATACTGTGTATATTTATATTTCTTTGTTGTATTATTTCTCTGTTGTACACCGCCCAGAGAGCTATGCTAGTCGGGCAGTATAGAAATTTAATAAAAAAAAAAAAAGGCAGAGGCATTATGTGTTCTGAGCACTCAGGTCCAGGGGGTGGGAGAGAGCCTTTTCTGAACAGGGTTGCACTTCCTTGGAAGGGACAGGATGATAGCCTGGATCCATCATTGCCACTGGAAGTTCAGGTGGCTTTGGTGGCTAGGATTACCCATTTCCAACTATGCCTAATTACAGCTTTTCTTGGACAGAGATTACTTGGCCATGGTACACCATGCTCGGGTAACTTTCAGGCTTCCACACTGGGCTCCTTCAGGAGGGAGGGTGAGATATAACTTGAATGAATACGAGTAAATAAACATTTTTGAAACACACGAGGCTGCCCTTGAAGACAATTTGGAAAGTTCAGCTGGTCAAATATGCAGCAGCCAGGTTACTGGTTGGGATCCCACTTAAAGCTCATATAATTCTTGTTTTGAAACAGCTGTCCTGGTTGCCAGTTTGTTTCTTGGCCCAGGTCAAGGTGTTCTAAGCCCTACATGCCTTAGGCCCAAATATCTGAAAGACTGTCTCAATCCCACAGACCCTCTTTGATTTAATATTGGCAGAGGGGATTCTATTGGTAGTTCTGTGCTTGGGAATGGTGGCCTAGGAGAGAGCATTCCCTGGGGCAGCCCCTAAATTGTGGAACTCCCTCCCCATAGAGTCACATCTAGCATCTTCATTGCATAGCTTCTGCTATATGTGGAAGATGCCCCTCTTTACCCTGACCTTTGACAGTTAAGATATTCTCCTTTGTGGGATACATCTCTTTTGCTGAATCAATACTGTTTTGTTTTTGTTTGAAATTGTTTTACTTGTTTTTTATATATAATTTAATGATTATATTGTTGCAACCCACCCTGGGAAGGAATCTAATAAATAAGTAAATAAATGAATACGGTAGATCACATTAAAATTATTCCAGAAGTATTCCTCCTCCCTCCCTAGGTACAACACTATTCACATGTTTACAGTAATCTGATTCTTCAGGTCCATGTCAGCAATAAATATTAATTTATTCTTATTGAGTATGGCACTGGCTCTTATCCATTTATTTCTGGTTTTCTCTCCTTGTCTACTGCATCCTGTGTCTGCTGATGATGGGGTATTTGGGAGGAACTGTGTGATCTCTAGAGTGCATGGGCACTGTTTGGCTTCTAACCCCCTCCCCCCTTCATCTCCTTTGAGATTTGAGTGATTGCTCTCTCGTGGATAGCAATCACATAAGCCTATTTTGCATTTTGTTTTTTCTCAGAATTCATACTCTTGGGACTGAGTTTGTACAACTGCCAAACTGTAATGTCAAGAATCACCCACATAAACATCTCTCTCTGAACCAATGGGATTAGACAAAGACTACAACTAGGATGTCCAGTTCCTGTCCACATGCATTTTTTTGAAGGATAATGAATTACAGCCAACCTCACTGTCTTTACATAGGTAGTTCAGCTCATGAAGAATTAGAACACAGGGACAGACCATAGGTGAAAGAGGACTGTAGCTTTAGGCAAAGGCAAACTTTTGAGTCTGGTATTCCTGAGGCTCTCTCTCTCAAAAAAGTGAGACAATTCAACAGATTCACTTTCATTCATACTTAAGAACAGTAAGGGCCATAATTTCCAACAAGAATTGTTCCAGAAATATGAATGGTTAGAGTATTCTAAGATCCACACTAGTTTTTAACTTATTGGTTATAGCATAAACTATTTTTTCTGTTTTTAACCTTTTGGTATCCCCTTGTTTGTTGCATCCTTAACATCATTTTTTCTTATGAAACAAACAAACAAAAAATGCCAGTTATTTGATTCCTGTTCATACTAAATTTCCTGTTAACTTGACCTATACGTAGCCCATTTTGTAAGTTAAGACACTCACTGTATGGAGGAGGAATGAGGGGGAAGGTCACTGCCTTCCCCTTGCCTGGCCCTCACACCCTCTTCATCAATGGGTAAGGAAGTGGGATTGACTTGTGCTATGCACCTCCCTGCAAAAATTCCCCACATAGAAATGTGGCTGCCCCATCAAACAAAGAAGGGTGGCTACAGGGCTGGAGCCATCCCAGATTGATGCTATTTCAGACTTCAAAGGTCTCATCAAAGGGTTTCTCTTAAGATATGCCCCCTAAGTAATATTTTCTTGCATTTCTCAATTTCTAGCTAGTGGAATACTTTTGAGTTAGCATGACAACCAAATAATTGTACCTGTGCTTGTGTCCCGCACCATGGTCGTGAAAAGAAGTTATTCTTTTAATCTCCATTTAATCAATGGATTTGTGGGAGAGAAGGAATGAGCTACACTGTTTGAAATGTCAAAAGCATTAATGCAGACTCATCTGAGACCGAATGCCAATTTAAATTTTTACAGACGCAGACGGTGTGATAAACACTGAGTGGAGAAACAGACAGCAAATCATTTGTTCCTGTTGAAAATAATTTTTAAAATATGAGAAGCCACTTTGTTTGCATGTGTATATCATTATGCCTGAACACTGGCCATGCAGGTTGGAACTGATGGGAGTGGGAATCCAACAATATCATGAGGGCCACAGGATGCTGGCCAATAGATGTAGGGCAACCATTGTATAGGAGAATTGGGTTCAAGTTCCACCTATGCCATAGACATGGTATCTTGGTCAAGCTGCTTTCTTCAAGCTTCAGTTCTCTATCCATAAAAACAAGAACAATTTTGACCAAAGATAGAGAGTTATGATAAGGACTGTACACAATAAAAAAAATTTAAGCCTCCCTGGCTTGCACAAGAAATCATTACTTTTCTTCACTTTCTCCATTGCTGCTTCCTCCCTATGTCAACTTGAAACTGATCCAATGCAGCACTCCGCACTATTCATCTGCACAGTAGGATCCTTTCCCTCTGCCTCCACAATGCTTTGCTTACATTTGAGGCAACATTTGCCTGATCAAGCAGGAGCTGCCTCACAGCTCTGCAAGCAATTCTCCCCAAGATGATTGCAGAGCAGTGCAAAGCAAAAGCACCTCCATCCCCAGATCAAGTGTTCGCTTATCTCACAAGGGAGAGAGCTTAAAAATTAAATGGCTAGTGAGAAAGAGACCTGGCCGAAACAACAGCCACCGACCTCATCACTTGTTCTTCTTATCCTCATTGCTCAGAAAGACCCCCACCCCACTCAATTAAAAAATAACAAATACATTTCAGGCTGTGGCAGATATCATTTAGGCAACACTTTATTTTAGCATTGCCCTCATAAAGTTTCTTTCAGGGTGTTTAAATTGTCATTCTCTGTATATTAAATCCCCTTCCCTCAATAAAGTGAAATACAACTTTGTCCGTTCCTTTTACAGCAAATTTGTTTATCTCTATGAGAAATGGGGGACTATTTTGCCAAGATCATTAATTTTATGACGCTTGTGTTCCCAAAGAAGTGCAGTAATCTATTTGGGTTGTTGTATTAATGCCTAGCTATGCCCAAGCTATAAAGTTAAACTTTAAGTGTGTTTACTATTCTTCTCCAAATATAATTCATGGTTCAAAACAGTTCAGTATGCCAGGTGTTCATATATTCTCCTGTGGTTGCATTTGATAGATATTTTTTTCCATAGTGAATTTGCATACACCTCTAGATATTTGACACTTTGCTTATTGTTCTATATAAGTTATACTGAATTCAATAATAAAAAAGTCAGGTGTGGCTTTTTCAATGCATGATAAGGCAACACTCTCTAGGCCTTTGGGACAATGGGGCTCTGTTTGAAAAAGATTTTTTGCAGGCCCTTGATAAATATGGGCTAGCAAAGGGTAAGCCAGTATGGTACCCTACAGATGTTGCTGGATTACAACTCCCATCATCTCTGACCATTGGCAATGTTGGCTGGGGCTGATGACATTTGGAGACCAGCAGTATCCTGGGATAGCATAAGTTGTAAAGGTCCACAACTGCTTGGAAATTTGAATTCTGGAGGATAATTCAGATAACTAGGGAACCTGTATGATGTAGAGGCTGAAGTAATACATTTTTGGAAACATACCTGTAGGTACACAAACCTGCTGCTAACCAGGTAGCCTTGAATAAGTCGCACTCTCTCTCAGCCTAACCTACCTCACAAGGTTGCAAGGTTGACACCAGATAATTCCCTTGAGTTCCCCTAGGAAAGGATAGGATAGGAATGAGATACTGACTTCCAAAATGGAAGCACCTGTTTTGCCACTGCTTAATTCAGTCAGGTACTTGCTGAAAACACTTAGCTCAGGTTTTGTCTTGAGTGCTTAAGTTTGAGATGGCATGATAAAAAGCAACCCAGGCTAACATTACCACACAAATGACTGAATCAGGCAATGTCAGTGCAGTGGGAACTATTTTTGAAACGATATTGAAAAGTCACCATTAAAGATCTGTAGTTTTCATCAGTGCCTATAGCAGTGCTCGTACATCTAGATTTAGAGCAGGAGTAGCCAACATGGTGCCCTCCAGGTGATGTTTGACTCCCAACCCATCACCCCTTGTCAATAGTCAGAGATGATGGCAACTGTAGTATACCAACATCTGAAGAGAATCACACTGGCTGGCCCTGATGAAGGAGTTTCTTTGGGCAGAGGGAAAAAGGAAACCAGTGAAAGTCAGACACCAGTTTTTAATGTTACAAAGTTCTTATAATGACCAGCTAGAATTGAAACAATTCAGAAACCAAATGGAACTGGTCTCCTGGTTAGGGTTGCCAGGTTCCTGGCCTGAGACTGATCCTGTATCTTTAGGAGAAGAGGAAGTCAGCCAAGTGCAGGTGTTCTTGCAACCCTGTAATGGGAAAAACCACAAGGCGGAATTCTCCCTTCCCCCTGCAGAACTTTTAAAGATACAGAAGACCTCCTGAAGGCCTGGCCTGGCAACCAAGAGGTCTTCTGTATCTTTAAAAGTTGTGCAGGGGAAAGGGAGAATTCCACCTTGTGGTTTTTCTCATTACAGTGTTATAAGAACACCTGCACTTGGCTGACTTTCTCTTCTCCTAAAGATACAGGATCAACCTGAGGCCATGAACCTGGCAACCCTACTCCTGGTAGAGCCAGTGGAGTGGAGTGGGCCTGTTTCCTATCTCTCCTTTTGCTGTAGCCTGATGGAATAGCTGCTGCTAGGTGTCAGTTCAAGGAGAGAGAAGCTATATGGACCTCATCTCTCAGCCAAGTCACTGGGCTAGCCCTGCTTCCCATCTCTCCCTTTGCTGTAGCCTGATGGTAACAGTTGAGGAAGAAGTGAAAAAAGAGAGAGAAGTGAAAGGGTGTGTTAGAAGACAGGAGAGAGTCCCTTCTTCAGTGCTAGGGAATCTATTGGCCTTTTACATGTTCATATTATTGGGAACAGTATCACTGTGTCTTCATGATGCCTGAAGGCACAACTATGTTTTGTGTACAGGCAGCAGGGTATGTAAACTCTGTATACTGAGGATCTTCCCTAAAATAAACACTGGGAGAGCCCCAGTTTAGCTAAAGCCTCTCTATGGAGAAGTTGGCATATATTTTAATCCAGCCTGCTCACCCCTTAGCTGGGTTTCAGGCTCAGGAGGCCAATGAATAACCAACAAGTAGCTCACCACAAATAGCTTGTGACCTGTTTATGAGACCTCTTTAGAGGTTAATAAGGTATCCAGCTGAGGACTGATTCCTCAGGCCCTGATAGGGCCATTGAACTCTTCCTCCAGTTTCCCCAAACATTAATCTTACCTATGAAACTTGTTCACTTCTCATATGAACGTTGGACTAGGGGAAGGTTTTTTAAAATTAGTATTAGTATTTTTATTTTATATAACCTGTTAATGTAATGATTAATTAATTTGCAGTGTAATATAAGCAAAACAAGACAGGTCTCGATCCAAAGGACCTTATAATCTAATTTTGACACTGGAGGGAAGGAGAAAACAAGGATAACAATATAGTACGTCATGCAAGCAGACAGCATTACATGTACACATATCTTGTGCTTCATTTCATTTGGGATAAGCAGGGCCTGCTCCACCATGAGGTAAAGAGAAGCAACAGCCTGAGGCAACAGATGCTAGGGTGCAACAGTGGCACTGCTCTGGCTGTTCCTCTTAAGTAAGGATGGGTGAGAAATAAGATTCAGTTTGTCTTTAAAGGCAAACCTATCTGAAACAATACATGAACCAAAGCACAGCCATCTTTCAAAATTCACACTTCTCCAAATTTTGCAAAGGAATTCTCTAGCCAAGTAATGTGTACAAAAAATTATTCACAAAAGTAAAGAGCGTAGAAACATCTACACACATCTAGTGAAAATAACACATGAAAATGCATTGCCAGGGTGAATTGCTTTTCAAAAATGTGTAGATTAGGCAAAATTATACAAAATTAGACATACAAAGATGAGTATCTTAAGAGAAATTCACATTAAAATGCTGATGAATCTTGATTAGGGCTTTTTGTAAAAAATATCAGAAACTTATGTGGAAATGTGGAGAACTGAACTTAAGTTTGGAATAAGGAGAAACAGAGAAACTGAAATGGATGGATTCTTCCATCCTTAGTGTTAGGTTTCTCTGGCCATTCCCCTTTACTGGAGGACAGAGTTGTGTGTACTGTACTACACAGCCTGTCCTGGCCAGTCTAAACAAGCCTACTGCCTCAGCTGTAGTTGATGTGTTCCACTGTCAATCCCAGTCAGTTTCTGTGCATGGAATGTGCAGAAGGAGCCATCTTGCCCTTTACCTCAGCCACCAAAGTGTCTTTACAACACTTTGTATGAAACCTACTGGAGGTTTTTTCCATAGCTGAGGAGGGATTTGAAGGAAGAGAAGATGGCACCACACTAGAAGGAATTCCTGTTATAAAGTCAGCAAGGAGAACGAATTGGGTTGTTTAAAATGGAAGGCTTCGACGAAACTTTTGTAACAGAGTAATAGCCGTAGATGGGGATATAAGAGCAGAAAAAAAGGTAGGGCAAGTTATGGACAAGGAGTTTATGTTTATGTAAGATGTAGAAGGTACTGAAGGTTGGGGAAATAGGTTAAGGGCCATATAATCCAAGCCCTCTTCAGAAGTGATCCTTCATTTGCATTCTATACACCTGGAAGGGGAATAGGACCACACCCCTGGCCCTGGCTGTGGCCTCAACAGCAAAGCATTGAGTAGGATATATATGAGGAATTCCTGTGCTTGCATATGCATAGGCACTCCATGTGATCTGGAGCCCTATTGGGCAACTATATGTATGGAGGGACCCCCTTTCACATGACCTGCTTGAGGGGAGAGAAACTCGGTTTGCCATCAGGGGAGGCTGTTTCCACCTGCCTTGCCCCACCCTCCAGCTTTCAAGAGGGAGCTGGCTTCAGGAGAAGGACTATGAGGGCAGAGAGACTCAGTTTGCCATCAGGGGAGGCTGTTTCCATCTGCCTTGTCCCACCCTCCAGCCTTCAAAAGGGAGCTGGCTTCAGGAGAAGGACTATGAAGGGGGAGAGACTATCAGGGGAGGTTGTTTCCACCTGCCTTGCCCTATCTTCCAGCCCTGGAGGCCTTCAAACACAGCTTCTTTCGGAGGACTTTGTTGTTGTTACAACAACAACAACAAATACGGAGATATCGAGATCAGGCCAGCAGGCATTATTTTGTTTTCCATAAATATAGAATAAACATGGATGATAACTGTGATGCCCCTGTATTTTTATAACTGTAAATATGGTAAGTGTGGTATTAAAGTATACATGGTAAGTGGATTGAGTGAGAGGGGGGAGTACATGAGCTAGAATGCTGGAGAATGCTGGATGATGATTGGCTGAGTGTTTGAGTGGCTGAAGGTATAAATGAGAGGATGATGGTTGTGGGTCGGTTGTTGTGGGTTGGAGTTGGTTGTGGGTTGGATTATATTTGTCTGGTATTAAGGCAGATTATATATGACTGGAAATATAAAGAATGACACTATATGAAACCATACGCTTGTTAAATATACCATAACTAATCTTGTTATTTCCTGGTGTTTATAAATAAAAATTTTATTGGTTTACCAAAAGCCTGATGCTTGGCTGGGGTTTACACAGGCCAGAAGGGAGGGCAGGGTAATTACCAAGGTGCAGAAACAGTATCAAATGGTGACAGCAGTGAAGAGATAGTGTATCATCAAGTATCCAGAGCAACCCAGGACTGTATACTTTATTGGCACAAAGATACAGGGGGGTTGTAGCCTGCAAGTACACCCAGACACAAAGTAACAATAAGCTAGAAGGAGACTAAGGCAAAGTCTCAAAGCAATATTGTGAAATAGGGAGTGGCTGGTGGTGCTGCCTAGCAGTGGGATCTTGCGAGATCTGTGCTAGAGCCGGTGAGAGAACAAATAAAAACCAGGATCCTGACTGGACGGATGTGACAGGAGGTGGCAGCAGGTGGGATCCTCACAATAATTCCAAAAAGGGCACAGGTGATATACATATACTCTCCTAGATCAGCCCACCCCCACCCCCACCCCCACAACTAGCTAGCCCCTTTTCAAATGCTCAGTTTGCCATCTCGAAGCAGCTTAATAGAACAAACTAGTTATATTCATATCAAAATTATACTTTAACATCCTGGCACAAATATAATCCTGCTCTCCCCATCCAGTAGTCATTAATTTGTGAATGCATACCTGTCAGCAAACGTGTTATCTTGTTTTTCTCCTTTTCTCTCAACTAACTGTACATGTTATTATCTTTCAGAATTGGGTTCTCTCTCTCTCTCTCTCTCTTTCAAGGAGCCAAGTAAGGTGGCCTTAGGACCACAATACCTGATGGAACGCCTCTCCCAACATGAACTCACCCGTATGCTACACTCCCACCCGTACACTACACTCAACATCTAAGGCCCTCCTCTGGGTGCCTACTCCATGGGAAGCTCGTAGGATGGCAACAAGGGAGAGGTCCTTCTCGGTGGTGGCCCCCAAATTATGGAATGATCTCCCAGACAAGGTGTGCCTGGTGCCAACACTGTTATCTTTTTGGCACCAGCTCAGTACTGTCCTCTTCTCCCAGGAATTTTAGCATGTGTTTTTAAATGGTTTTTTTTAATTGTTTTTTTAAATGGTTTTTATGTTTTAAAATTTGTATATTTGTTTTTAATTGCTGTAAACTGCCCAGAGAGCTTCAGCTATGGAGTGGTGGTATATATAGTCTTATATAATCAAGACTAAAGAGTATGTTAAGAATGAAGAATAAGCCCAAGGATACAGGAATATGCCAGAGCTCGAGGAGAATTTGTTCTATAAAGGGTTAACTAGGACAGCAAGACCACTTCAGGAGGCTCCAATAGCCACCCTGGGCGGGTGGGGTTAGTCCATGGCTATGAACACACTAGTCCCCAGAGCAAATTGTTTCTATTAGCCACACCTGAAGGGGGAATGGGTTGATCTGCTGATCAGATGCAAAATCTCTTTGAAGCTGATTAACAAACACACACACTCAAGCTGCTCCCATCAGGTTTGTAGTGAAAAGGAATGAGGTTTGACTAGCATCGTGTGCCCGCATTTTCAGAAGAAAGAGGTAAAGATGCACTGGAACCAGTAGAACAGTGAGTGTGTTTCTACATCAAGACTTCAGGTTATGAAACTGCCTACAGCAGATGCTGCAACATGCAGTTCAGTTGTTCACCACAAGGGGCAGCCATGCACAAACCCAAAGGCCCCTAGTTTGAGCCACTGCAGCTAAAGCAAAAAAAGATTTTTACATTTTTAAATTCTCTATTTTTACCACAAAATTAAACAAAAATGAATAAATAGCCATTTTATAGGAAATTTATGATTGCCAAGAAATAAAAAGGAAGAATGCTGTCTGATCTGTGAAGAAAAAGAAAAGCAATGACAAAATCTTGAGTGGAGGAAGATTACATACTTAATGTCTTCGTATGCTATTTATTTATATTTGTATCCTGCCTTTTCTCCAAAGAGCTCAGATCAGTATGCACGTTTGGAATAGGGTTGCCAGGCTCAGGGCCTTAGACTGATCCTGTATCTTTAGGAGAAGAGAAAGTCAGCCAAGTGCAGGTGTTCTTGCAACACTCTAATGAGAAAAACCACAAGGTGGAATTCTCCTTTCCCCCTGCACAACTTTTAAAGATACAGAAGACCTCTTGGTTGCCAGGCCCAGCTTCCAACGGGTCTTCTGTATCTTTAAAAGTTGTGCAGGGGGAAAGGAGAATTCCACCTTGTGGTTTTTCCCGTTACAGTGTTGCAAGAACACCTGCACTTGGCTGACTTTCTCTTCTCTTAAAGATACAGGATCAGTGTCAGGCCAGGAACCTGGCAACCCTAGTTTGGGAGCTATAGATTATGTCATACCAGCTACACATCTGAATGTATTTGTCTCTGCAAGACAAATTTTCAAACATCAAAATGATCAAACCTACAGTCAGAAACATAGCAGGTTTGGAACAAACCAAAGTCAGAGCCATAACAATGTTTTCACAGATGAAAGCTACTACCTTGAATGCTTTCTGCATACCAGATGGAATTAACCTTGTTCTTGCATAGTTCCCTTGAAAGGTTAATTGTCAATATTGGCTTGAGTATGTACTCATGCTCTTCTAAGCACCTAAACTCAACTACTGGTATAAAAGTGGTGGGTGATAAAAAGGACTGTTTTTCATTTTCTTTGGAAAGGTCAAGTCCATATAATTATTATTCATGACTGAGTAAATAGTATTTATTACACACAACCAGAAAGACTAGAAATAAGACTTTGCTGGTCTTTAAAGTCCTGGTTCAAAACTCAGTGGCCCTGATCCAGACAAAAGTTAGTCTGGGATTAAATCCTATTGAAATGGGACTTCAATCATTGGAAACTAATTTGTTCCATGGATTTCACTGTTAACTTTGCTGTATTGGTCCACAAGAAAATAGATAAAAATATAGATCATATTGAATTCTCTAATTCCCAATTCTGCACAAAATGGGTCATGTGTAATTATTAAGAGTTCTGCTCTAGCCTGGCACCATCCATTGGCTAGAGAAGGTACAGGGAGCTTGCTGAATCCTTGTGAGAAAAACATCAACACTTGGCTCCAACTGCTCATTGCCCTTCAATTGCAGAACCAAAAGGAAACACATTATAGCCCTGCTCAGGTGATCTGTTTACTAAAGTGATTGTCATAATGTGAGGGAGAGTGGGGATGTACTATCAAGTCCTACCCCCTCTTTCCCCTTATTTTCAGACCTCTATGAGTTCAACATAAGAAGAGCCCTTCTGGATAAGACCAAAGGCCCATCTAATTGAGCATCCTATTCTGATAGGACAAAACAGATGCCTATGGGAAGCCAGCAGGCAGGACTGTAGCATACCACAACAGAAGGTGAAAGTTGTGAAAAAGGGAGCTTCCTCTCTCCATCAAGACTCCCTGGGCAATTTAGAAACCTGCATAATCAAGATTCTAATTGTGGGGGGCTCCATGAGCAGCAGAAGCTCTCAGCTTCAGAATTTCACTCTTCAACTCATGGCGAGCTGAAAATAGAAGGAAACGAGTTGCATCAGAGGGGACAGGGCTTGGCAACATCTGCTTCCTTTGAACCATGACAATTGTGTGAGCATGCAGACAGAATGCCTGAAGCACCATAGAGCAGCCATAGGATTTAGGGGTCTTTGGTTGTCTCTGTATGAGTTCATATTATTACAACCTGTTTTGTAAGCCATATTGAATGTAATTTGATTGAAAGATGGGGCATAAATCTTCAAAATAAATAAATGGAAATGTACATACAGTAGGGCCAGGCTTCTCGGTGCCCCACTTTTCAGCATTCCGCTAATATGGCACCAGTGGGGCAATAAGTTGGAGGGGGGGCTGGAGCTCTCCGCACTCCAGCTGATCGCGCCAGAGGAGGGGAAGATCAGCTGTAGCACACTACAGCCGATCTTCTCCTCCTCGGGGGCGGTCAGACTCACACACTCCAGCTGATCGCACCGGAGGATGGGAAGATCTGATCTTCTCCTCCTCTGGTGCGATCAGCGGGTTAGGTTCCAGACCCCCGCGGTACAGCTGATCCACTTTCCAGCGGTTTTCGCTTTCCGGCGGGGATCTGGAAACTAACCTGCCATATGAGTGGGGCCCTACTGTACACACCAAAAGACCCAAACCATGTAGGTATCTAACAGCTCAATTCTAGACATGTCTATTCAAAAGTAGGTCCCATTGAATTCCATGGGGTTTATTCCTAGGAAAATAGATATGTGATTGCAGCCTAAATACTGATTTGCACATTAGTCTTGGAGGTGTGGATCAGGTCAGTTCATGTCTAAATTTACACTGGTCAGATTCCTCAGACATTCATATTAAAAATAAAGGGGCAGGGGTTGTAGAAGCAGTATGAACAGCAGCAGCAAACAGAAGAAGTTCCAGCTGAGGAAAAGTCCCAAAGTTTTGTCACTGTTAGGAAAAAACTCACAATCTGTCACTATCATCATCATCATCATAGTCAACCTGCCTTGTAGACATTTTGGCATTGAGACATTGTCAATGCATTTTATATATGTAGTGCTTTATCAGAAGAGCTTACAAGAGATTCTGTACTCATTTATCTCTGATCCTTGAATAAATATTCATGTAAACAGTAGTAAGACTTCTATCTCTTGTGGGAGCTCACACATTTTTTTTTAAAAAAATCTCTCCATGCTTACTCCATGCATAGAAGGAGAGTGAGGCCATGCCCAGTGGCTTCACCCCTCCCCCAATATCACTGTGTCCACTGCCTCTGCCTCCTGATGTTTGCACACTTAGCAAAGGCTATGTGCTAGAATTCTACCTAATTCAGATTTGCTACTGAATTTTCCATTAATTTGGTTATTCTCTATCACTGCTGATTCAATTTTTACATAGCAATTTTCTGTGGCTATTTTTGAAAATGGATTTTTAAACAGATATTTCTTTTCATTTGTTGATATCTCCTTTCAAAATATTGATTTTTTCCTTTAAAATTATTGATTTTTCCTTAAAATATCAATATTAAGATCAATATATTTTGTGATGGAAAAATGGATCAGTAAAAGCAGCAGGTAGCAGACAAAGCAACCTGGCAACCCTAGTTTGAATTGTACTGCATTGCAAGTAGAGCAGATAAGAAAGTTGGAGACTCCAGTCAGCATTATTTCTGCATGTGGCAGGTGAAGAAGCAAGAGAGCTTACTGAGTCAAGCTGTCAACTACAACCTCAACAGGTACGCCTTTCCAACACATGAGGGGAGATAGTGACAGTGGTGGCAGTTCTCGGCCTGCCCCCCATGCTCGTCTTCGTTGCCTGTTGCCTGGCGCCACTGAGGAGCTCCTCTGCTTTGGTGGATCTGCGAGCAGGACTCCCCTGGAGACATGAAGGCACCGTCGGCCACTCTATGCCACTTGACGCTGCTGCTTGAGATCAGGCCGCTGGGAAGAGCTAGGGTGGCGGCTGATGGAGACTGGTGGAGATTAAAGAGGCTTTCTGTTGTTAGAAAGAATGAGACTGCATATAACATCATGGTTAGGGTGCTCTAGTAGCTAAGTTGAAACTGCTTTAATTTTTCTTCTACTCTTGCAGTATTGATTGGATGTGTAATGTGGCCTTCTATAATATGTTATATTTATAGTGTGGAAATAGTTTTAGTATTGTTGTAATATTTGCTATTTGTTATTTTTTCTATTATGGTTGTATTATTTTGTTTGAAATTGTTTTGTAATTGTTTGCTTTTGTTGCAAGCTATTTCAATTATTGTGTTCTTGCTTCCTTTTTCTAAGTCGCTTTGAGTTCTATTGTTGAAAAAAAGCGACTAATAAATGCTAGTAAAAAAAAAAAAAAGAATGAACTTGAATCAACACCAGACTGTTAGGTCAATGGAATCCTTGTGAACCAGCACCAGCCAACGGATCCCATCCCTAATGTGCATAGGGAAGTACATGCATAGACTCTCCTTTAGACCTTCTGCTGAATGTATGATGGTCAAGGGAACTGTAATGGGCATAATGATGTTGGAGGTGGGGCCTTTGAGCATGCCCGCCTCCATGAGTCCATTGAACCTTGTCTACCATTCTGCCTTATGGAGAATGTTTTGTTATTGCTTGCCCTCTAAATAGGTTGGTGGCAAAGTAGAGGTTTCTGGAGAGATATGCTGAGTGGATATTTCTGTAAAGGAATTTTCTGCTGTCTTAGTGCAGTCAATGGACGAGGATCTATTTTCAGGGAACCAGGCAGGCTAAAAGAGCCTTTTTAATAGTGCTCTGAAGATCATTCTGGAGAGACTTATAACCTCCATAAAGCTGAAGAAGGACAGCCACTGTTGCTTTAAACCCCCTTTAGGAATTGATCATTTTTATTCACTATCCCCACCCCAGATGGGTATAGTAAATCCCTTTCCCTCAGCAAGATTCTCAGATAAACCTTTCCTCTGTAGTTAAGAGAGATACATATATGGATAATAGATAGGTAAACAGACAAATAAACAAAACACTATAATTGTGCCTCATATTTAAAGGCACTGGGCCATTTTACTGTGTGTGCTGCTATTAGGGCTGGTTCTAACAAAGTGTATCACTACATGCAGTATGGCCAAACATATGCACAATTCACTAATAGGCAAAAAACCTTGCGGTTTAAGAACTTACCTATAGCCCACAGATATTTTTATCAAACTTTAAAAAGCAGGGAAATTGGGCAGCTATAGTGAATGCACCAGGGGAGCAGGAGACCTGACCTCCTCTCTGAGATGTTGTACTGCCCTACAAATTGGTCAAAATGCAAACACCATTTGGGTTGGTCTTTCACAGTTAAATCCACTTGCTGTGTAGCTTGGAAGAATTTGGTAACATATGCCTCTAAGCATATGGTGAGTGGTGGCAACACCTGCAATCACTCAAATAATAGAAAAGACATGTGCTGTGCTGATCTTCTTTTAGCACGGAGGAAACAATATTATTAAGACAGTTGATATAGTTCAGATGGTCTCTTTAAATATGTCTGATTTACTTTGCAATTTTAGTGAAGTTTCCTATAGGAAATCATTTTCTTTTGTGTCTATTTCTGTGAATATGTGAAGTACAGCAACACTTTGCAAAATTTACACTAAAAAAGTCCAAAAATAATTGTGGAATAATGGCACTGACTATTCTGTGGAATAGTCTCCAGTGGACATCAGGAGTGTCTCAGTTTTCGCAAGATAAAACAGTGGGAGGTGAAACATATTCTAGCAAAATTCTAGGTGTGCTCTATGTTTTTAATTGACCGTGCCCACCTTGCCTTAAATGAAGTGGTTTAAACATAGCAAGCTGAAAGCATGCATCCTCTTTTTTCCAACAGCTAGAGTCATTGCTGAAGTAGCAACATACAGGCATACCCTGCTTTAACGTATGCAATGGGACCAGAGAGTATACTTCAAGTGAAAATAACCTTTAAGTGAAGCAATTGTCTTCACTTGTACTGCACACAATCACCACTAGATGGCAGTGGCGCCATGCCAATAAAGTATACGTTATTGCGAAGCGCGCGAATGTTAAGCGGGGTATGGGGACGAATGGAGCATGTACATTATACCGAGGCAACGTTAAGCGGGGCAATGTTAAGTGGGGTATGCCTGTATTGTAATCAGTCTGATTTTACATCAAGCTACAGTTTCAGGTTCAACTGTTAATGCACACAAATAGAAATAGAACATAACCTCCAATTTGAAACACAAAAGTCTGTCTTCACCATCATATGACACTGACCAATAAAAAGGCTTTGAAATTAATAAAAATAAATTTGACACAGTTTTCTAGGATGAATAACGAGGGAAGTAAAATTTTATAAATTAGATTCTCTGTAGAAACAATAGTAACACAGGAAAGAAGCAAAGTAAGAAGAACATGAACAAACATACAAAAATATAATTCTCCATCTTTGGAGATGGCAGGTGTTGCCACCACTCACCATATGCTCAGAGGCACATGTTACCAAATTCTTCCAAGCTACAGAGCAAGTGGATTGGACTCTGAAAGACGAACCCAAATTGTGTTTGCATTTTGACAACTTTGTAGGGCAGTCCAATATCTCAGAGAAGAGGTCAGGTCTCCTGCTCCCCTAGTACATTCACTATAGCTGCCCAATTTCTCTGCTTTTTAAAGTTTGATAGAAATATCTGTGGGCTATAGGTACGTTATTAAACTGCAAGGTTTTTTGCCTATTAGTGATTTTGGGAGAATGGATTGATCATTTACATGCTTATTGAGTTTAGTGAGATTTACTCCCCTGCAATCATGCTTAGGATAGGTGAAACTGATCATAGGGGATGGGAAGGGGAGAAGGGGGGGAAGGGAGGAGGGGGAGGGGAGGAGGACAAGTTTGATCATTTGCATGTTTATTGAGTTCAGTGGGATTTACTCCCATGCAATCATGCTTAGGATAGGTAAGACTGACCGGGGGGGAGGGAGGGAGGGCTGGAGTGGGCAGGGGAGGAGGAAGAAGGGAAAGGAGAGTGGAGGAGGGAGGTAGAGGAGAGAGAAAGGCAGGTCTGATCATTTGCATGCTTATTGAGTTCAATGGGATTTATTTCTGGTTAGGATAGGTAAAACTGACCATGAGGGAGGAGGAGGGGAGGGGGAAGGGGAAGGAGCAGATTGTAGGGGGGCAAAGGAAGGGGGAGGGGAGGGCAGGTTTGAACATTAGCATGCTTATAGAGTTCAATTATATTTACTCCCGTGCAATCATGCTTAAGATAGGTAAAATTGACCATGGGGAGGAGGAAGGGGAGGGGAAGGAGAAGAAAGGGGAAGAAGGTGATTGGAAAGGGATAGGGATGGAGAGGGAGGGAAAAGGAAAGGAGAGGGAAGGGAGAAGAGGGAGGGGATAGCAGGGAGGAGAACAGAGTGTGGGTTTGATCATTTGCATACTTTTTGAATTCAATGGGATTTATTTCTGTGCAATCATGTTTGAAAATGGAAATGGACTGCCTTCAAGTCGATCCTGACTTATGGCAACCCTTTGAATATGGTTTTCATGGTAAATGGTATTCAGAGGCGGTTTTACCATTGCCTTCCTCTGAGGCTGAGAGGCAGTGACTGGCCCAAGGTCACCCAGTGAGCTTCATGGCTGTGTGGGGATTCTTACCCTGGTCTCCCAGGTTGTAGTACAACACTTATGTGGGGAAGGGGCAGGGTGGGTAGAAGCAGTGGGAAGGGAGGAGATTGGGTGGCTGGGCACAGGGCAGAGGGAAAGCCCCTTTCCTTTCCAAAAGGAAAACATTGTGAACTGTATAATTGCTTTTCAGGGTTTCCCCCACCTTTTTATTCTACAGCAGGCACTTGTAGCCTCCCACCCAAATGTAAACCAAAGCTGTCCCTGGCCACATCCACACCAGGCCTTTATTTCACTTTGAGGAGTCATGGCTTCTCTCCAAGAATTCTGGGAAGTGAAGGGTGCTGAGAGTTGCTAGGAGATGCCCTGTTCCCCTCACAGACCTTCAATTAGAGTGGCTGACTGTTAAACCAGTCTGGCCACTGGAGCTCTGTCAGGGGAATAGGAGTCTCCTCTCAGCACCCTTCACAAACTACACTTCCCAGGATTCTTTGGGGGAAGCCATGACTGTCTCAAGTGAAATCAAAGTCTGGTGTGGGTGTGGCACCCTGATTAGGCAAGCCAAGCAGCTGTGAGTCTGGCTTTTAGAACCCTGACAGTTGGTTCTTACTGAGCATGCCCAACACTATTATTGAGGTCAAGCCAAAATTTCTTAAATTAATTAAAAATCAGCCAGGCATTTTTTTTTAACTTTTCAACTGCAGAAGATGATGGTCAGAATATGGGGCAAGGTCAGTAATAGGATTCCAGGTACTCTGTGAACATGGCTGATTTTTTATGAATTTCAACAAATTTTGAGAACTCTGACAGAAAAAAGTCCAGAGGGGTTCTGGATTTTTTCTCTCTTTTTACACTTTGAAGTCTTGATTCTCTCTGACTATTTTGTGTATCACCATGAAAATTCACAGGGTGATTAAGCAAGCGTTTCTGAGTTCAGGACGATAAGTTTTGTAAGGTTTTATTTTGAAATGAGCTTATGGGAAGCATCAGAACGGCATGGGGGTATTTTCAATTTAACATTGCGGAATGTGAAAAATCCATGCTGGCTATAGTATACAGCCACTCTTGTGGCTGTATAATATTGACTCAAGACAGAATGGATTTGCAGGTTGCATGGGTCTCACATTAAACAATGCTTGGTTTCTTTTTGTATTGATTAGGGGTGTGCTTCGGCTCTGTATGCACCTCAAATTATGAGGCAACTTGAGGTGATTGGGAGAAGATTCGATCACGCTGTTAACAAGGCTTCTCAAGGCAGATCAGGGACTTGCTGAGCTGCCAAGTGACTCCATAATTTCAACTCTCTGAAAAAAGATGCACATTTTTAAATTTTCCCACCTGAGAAGCAAAACTAAGCTGACTGGGGGAATACCCAGAGCTCAAGAGGGGAGGGGGCAATCTTTCATTTTGACTGACAGGTCTAGCTATTAATCACAGTGAATTATTTCCGCATGGCACCCTAATCAGGGCGATTTGGGGCAAGGATTAAAAATTGAATTTATTTTTTACATTAATCTATGCCTTCCCCTTTGGAAGTCAATTGAGAAACTTCCATTATACAGTATCCCCCAAAATATGGTAGGAGGTAGAAGCCCACCCCTGCTAATGACCTTTGGGGGGTAACAGGTCACATGTTTTCCACCCCAGCCTTTCCTCGAGATTTTCCCATCACTCTGTTGATCTATGCAGATCAATGGAGAAATCTCTCTCCCAGGAGAAAAAGATGTATCCCCAAAAATCCATGGGAGAGAGGAGAATTCCATCCCCACAAATGACCCTTGAGGTATCAGGATAATTGCCAGGTGTATTATATTTTGTCTGCCCCATGCATTTTCTGAACCCATGCTCTTTCTTCCACCACCTCCATGTCCCCTAATATTTCTGCTGTACCCAAGCAAAAATGATAATGTATGCCCTTGCAGAATAACCACTACAGCTTTCGCTCAGAAATTTGGCAGGCTTCATCCCCTAAGATGGCATGGCCATGTCTGCAAACTGTGTGTAATTCTGGCAGGAAAAAAAGGTTATAGATTTCTCCTTTGCTTTTGTTTTTATTAAATCAAACTACAGATGTCCTGCACAACCCCATCCCCCCGGATGTATCTGTCTACAATTTGGCAGGCATAATTCACTTGGAGGGACTCTCACAGCCCTAAATTTTTATCCATTTTGGCCAAAAGGAGAAAAAATATAGCCACTTTTAGATTCTCCATGAAAGTGAACGGAAAACACAGAGCTTCATTTTATACAGATCATTTTGAAACTTGGAGGATAGAACGAATTGGAGAGTGCACAGAGAGACTCAGAAACAGATTGGGTTTTTTTCCCCAAGTATAGATACAGATACAAGGTGAATCTTGGATCCAATAGACACCCCTTGCATTGATGTACTGCTTTGTAGAACCTCAGTCTTTTAACTAGTGCATTTGAAATCCCACACTATAAATTCTTAATGCTGTATGAGCATGATCCAACTAAAGTTTCCTATTGATTTCAGACAGATAGTCAACTGCATGCTCAGTTTTTCCATTAGGACTTAAAATGTTTCACTTGACTTGATTGTGCACTATGTGTGTTCTTATACATTATATAATGTGTTGCTAATTCAAAGAGAGTATAGCCGACATGGTTCCTTTGGATGTTATGGACTACAACTCCCATCGTTCCTGGCCACTGGCCAAGCCAAATGGGGCTGATGGGAGTGTCTGGACAATTTCTGGCTACCCCTGTCTTAGAGTGTAAATATACCTTAACTTGTTTGTAGCTTCTTTTTAGACCCAACATGCTGTATCCAGTTTTTACGTGGCTCAAAACTGATATACCTATTGGTCTGTCAGATCTGAAGCACTCTGAGTAAATGGTGATTGATCGGCACCACATGAAACACACCAGAGTTTTGGAGACATCTAGGGTTGTATGCAGTGGTGGCCTTGGGGTAATGCTCATGCATGGCAGGACACTGAATTTTTGCCAGTCCTCTCTACCCTGTCCTGCCCCTTGTGTCCCCTGAAAAGTTGCTCCTGATGGTTAAGGGAACACTCTGAAACAGTATGGGATATGCCAGACAATCAGTTGTGCAAAATGCCCCAAATGTATAAAATGACCTATGAAAACAGCTGCAGGCTATGCTGATACGCTACAAGAAGAGGACCCGGAATTAACCTACCAAGTGTTTCATAGCATGCAGTCTCCTAATAATCCTTGCAGGTGTAGGGTACTCACCTCTTTTTGCTTTCTTGATGGCTAATGAGTTGGTAGGGGCAGCTCATTGATATTAAAGCTTTGTGGTGCTCCTGCAATTCAAGAAGAACCTGACCTAATGTGCTGTGTACCTCCAATGGGACTATCAATCTCGCAATTTCCCCAACATTAAAGCCATGTCTTTTGCAGACTACAACCTGACAGACAACTATGCTTGTTATTGCAGGAATGGAAGTGAAACAGCAGCTGTTTGGGAAAATGACAGATTTTCTCATCTTTAACCAAGCAAACAGTGTGTGGAGGAACTTTCTATAGTTCTGTTGTCATGGACAGATCACTACCTGGTTGGGTTTAGACTTACTGGGACTCAGAACCTCTGCAGGGGTGGGGGACCGATTAGGATAGTCCGCCCCAGGAGGCTGATGGATCCGGATGGTTTTCTGATGGCTCTTGGGGATTTTCCTGTCACCGTGGCAGGTGATTCTGTCGAAGCCCTGGTTGACCTCTGGAATGGGGAAATGACCAGGGTGGTGGACACGATTGCTCCTGAGCGTCCCCTCTTACCGAGTGGAGCCAAACCAGCTCCCTGGTTTACCAGGGAGCTGGCGGCAATGAAACAAATAACACGGGGACATTGGCGGAAGACTCGGTGCGAGTCTGACCGAACACGGGCTAGAGCCTATCTGAAGGCCTACTCCATGGCAGTGCGGGCTAAGAAGAGCCGTCCAGCAGAGCTGTTTCGAGTGGTCAGGGGTCTTTTAAACTCTGGCCCCCAGGAGGGTAATATAGACCACTCAACAGCCCGCTGTCAAGAATTTCCACGGCACTTTGCAGATAAAGTCGCTCAGATTCGCTCTGACTTGGACGCTAAAATTGATACAGTCTCAGGGGATGTAACTTTGGCCCCTCCTTGTCCAATAATAATGGATTCCTTTCAATTTGTACAGCCCGAGGATGTGGACAAGATCCTTGGAGAGGTGAGAGCCACCACATGTCTGCTGGATCCTTGCCCTTCCTAGCTTATCAAAAGTGCCAGAGGGGGACTGGCCGAGTGGGTGAGGGGAGTAGTTAATGCCTCTTTACAACAAGGCAGAATTCCATCGCGCCTAAAAGAGGCAGTTGTACGACCTTTGTTGAAAAAGTCCTCCCTGGATCCCTCTATAATGGGAAATTATCGGCCAGTCTCCAACATTCCGTTTCTGGGCAAGGTAATAGAGCGTGTGGTGGCCACCCAGCTCCAGAGATTCTTGGATGAAACAGATTATCTGGATCCATTTCAGTCTGGTTTCAGGCCTGGTTACGGGACAGAGACAGCTTTGGTCGCCTTGGTGGATGACCTTCGCAGAGAGCTGGACAGGGGGAGTATGTCCCTGTTAGTTCTACTGGACCTCTCAGCGACTTTCAATACCATCGACCATGGTATCCTTCTGGACCGCCTTGCTGGGATGGGACTTGGGGGCACCATGTTACGATGGCTCCATTCCTTTCTGGAGGGACGAACTCAGAAGGTGGTGCTGGGGGACTCCTGTTTGACTCCTTGGCCGTTGACCTATGGGGTCCCTCAGGGTTCAGTTTTGTCCCCCATGTTATTCAACATCTATATGAAACCGCTGGGAGAGGTTGTCCAGGGGTTTGGGGTTCGGTGCCATCAGTATGCAGATGACATTCAACTCTATTTCTCCTTTCCACCTAAAGCCAAGGAAGCTGTCCTGGTCCTGAACCAGTGCCTGGCATCAGTGATGGACTGGATGAGGGCGAACAAATTGAAACTAAATCCAGACAAGACAGAGGTGCTCCTGGTCAGTCAAAGGGCAGATCAGGGAATAGGGATTCAACCTGTGCTGGATGGGGTTACACTCCCCCTGAAGACACAGGTTCGCAGTTTGGGTGTGCTCCTGGACTCAGCTCTGAACTTGGAGGCCCAGGTCTCGGCCGTTGTCCATTTAAGACTGGTGCGCCAGCTGCTGTCATGGCCCCGTCAGAGGACTCCTCAGATGAGGACGACTCGGGAGTAACAGCAGCAGACCCAGGAGCAGCAGACTCAGAAGGAGACATGGAGGAACCTCCTGAGAATCCAGCTCCTTCTCCCCCTCAGCTGCAGAGCACCCCAGATACAGCAGAGTCCCTGCAGCCAGACACAGACAGTGAATAGGATACTCCCCCCTCACCTGCAGAACATAGACAGCAGAAGGTCAGGCAGAAGAGAGGCAGGCCTGTCTCCTTAAGGCCCAAACGCTGAGGACTCACACCTGCTGTCAACCTTGCTCTTTATAAGGCACACCTTGGCTGCAGCTTGTTGCTGACTGCAACGTCAGGCGTGGCTTGTGTGTTCCTAGTTTCCTGGCACCCTCTTTCGGACTGACCCCTTGGCACTTGATCCCGGACCTCTACTGACCTCGCTTCTGGACTCCTGACTCGGCAAGTACGCTTCGGACAAGCCTGGCCCTTATCAGATTCCCTCCTCCTAAGACCTGGCAGATTTATAGCCAGACTGCCGGCTAAGGACTTTGCTTCCCTGCCAACCACCCAGGAATTTCCAGCCCCCACCGGCACTGCTGACGCAGTGTAGAGCTGACAGCTGCGCCCGTTCCTGGAAATGCCTGATTTGACTATGGTGATGCATGCCTTAGTTACATCCCGTTTAGACTACTGTAACGCGCTCTACGTGGGGCTGCCTTTGAAAACTGTTCGGAAACTTAAACTGATACAAAGAGCTGCAGCCAGAGTGTTAACAGGGACTGGTTACAGGGACCATACAACTCCCTTGTTACAACAGCTCCACAGGCTGCCAGTTTGTTTCCGGTCACAATTCAAAGTGCTGGTTTTGACCTTTAAAGCCCTATACAGCCCAGGTCCAGGCTATTTGTCAGACCGTATCTCTCTGTATGAGCCTGCCCAGGCCCTGAGATCTTCAGGAGAGGCCCTTCTCTCAGTTCCAACACCCTCGCAAGTGCAATTGGTCGGGACGCGAGATAGGGCCTTCTCAGTGGCTGCTCCTAGGTTCTGGAACTCCCTTCCTAAGGAGGCACGAATGGCCCCCTCCTTGCCATCCTTCCGTCGGCAAGTAAAGACTTTTTTATTCAGACAGGCTTTTGGGATAGAAGGTGTTTAGGATTGGGCTTTACAAGGCTTGTTTTATTGTTTTATATTATTATTTATATTATTTTAAATTGTTTTTAGATTTTTAAGTGCCTTTTAAGGTTTTAAAGTTGTGCATTGTTTAATTGTATTTTAATTGTATGTTTTTCTATGTTTTTAACTACATGTAGTTTTATTTGTAAGCCGCCCTCAGTTCCAGTTTGGAGAAAGGGCGGGGTAAAATAAAGTTTCATTCATTCATTCATTCAAACAGCAAGAAATCTCACCAAAGATCTGTTACTGGACTCAGGGTCACTCTTAACTGCCCTGTCTGCAAACATGAAATCAACCATGGTGAAAGGCTCCTATTTAGAATGAACATTTATTTATTTATTTATTTATTTATTTTTTATTCGATTTATATACTGCCCACAGCCTGAAGCCTCTCAGGGCGGTGCACAACATAGGATAAAATACAATAAAATCACAAAAACAGAAGAGCATAAATATTAAACAATAAACAGCCTAATATACGTTAAAAGCATAAAAGATAGATTAAAATGCCTGGGAGAATAAAAAGGTTTTCACCTGGTGCCGAAAAGATAGAAGTGTAGGTGCCAGGCGGACCTCATCGGGGAGACTGTTCCATAATTCGGGGGCAGCCACTGAAAAGGCCCTAGATCTTGTTACGACCCTCCGAGCCTCTCTGTGAGTCGGAACTCGGAGGAGGGCCTTAGATGTTGAACGTAGTGAACGGGTAGGTTCATATCGGGAGAGGCGTTCCGCTAGGTATTGTGGTCCCGTGCCGTGTAAGGCTTTATAAGTCAAAACTAGCACTTTGAATTTAGCCCGGAAATGGATAGGTAGCCAGTGCAAACGAGCCAGAGCAGGTGTTATATGTGCCTAGTCCTCGTCAGCAGTCTAGCAGCTGCGTTTTGCACTAGCTGTAGTTTCCGAACTGTCTTCAAAGGCAGCCCCACATAGAGTGCATTGCAGTAATCCAATCTAGAGGTTACCAGAGCATGCACAACTGAGGCGAGGTCATCGCTTTCCAGATAGGGACGTAGCTGGGCTACCAACCGAAGGTGGTAGAACGCATTCCATGCCACCGAGGCCACCTGCGCCTTGAGAGACAGGAATGGATCGAAAAGAACCCCCAAGCTACGAACCTGTTCCTTCAGGGGGAGTGTAACCCCATCTAGAACAGGTTGAACATCCACCATCTGGTCAGAGAAGGCACTCATCAACAGTGTCTCAGTCTTGTCAGGATTGAGCCTCAGTTTATTAGCTCTCATCCAGTCCATTATCGTGGCCAGGCAGTGGTTCAGCACATTAACAGCCTCACATGAAGAAGATGAAAAGGAGAAATAGAGTTGCGTGTCATCAGCATACTGGTGACAACGCACTCCAAAGCTCCTGATGACCGCACCCAGTGGCTTCATGTAGATGTTAAAAAGCATAGGGGACAAGACCGATCCCTGCGGGACTCCACAATGGAGAGTCCAGGGTATCGATCCATACTCCCCAAGCCCTACCCTCTGGAGACGATCCACCAAGTAGGAGCGGAACCACTGCCAAGCAGTACCTCCAACTCCCAACTCCGTGAGCCTCTCCAGAAGGATACCATGGTCGATGGTATCAAAAGCAGCTGAGAGATCAAGGAGAATCAACAGAGTAACACTCCCTCTGTCCCTCTCCCAACATAGGTCATCATACAGGGCGACCAAGGCTGTTTCAGTGCCAAAACCGGGCCTAAAACCGGATTGAAACGGATCTAGATAATTGGTTTCATCCAAGAGCACCTGGAGCTGGCTAGCGACCACCCGTTCTAAGACCTTGCCCAGGAATGGAACATTCGCTACCGGTCTATAGTTGTTCAAATTATCTGGGTCCAGGGAAGGTTTCTTCAGGAGTGGTCTCACTACTGCCTCTTTTAAGCAACTAGGGACCACTCCGTCTCTCAAGGAGGCATTTATCACTTCCCTGGCCCAGCCGGCTGTTCCAACCCTGCCCGCTTTCACTAGCCAAGAGGGGCAAGGATCCAGTACGGAGGTGGTTGCACGCACCAGTCCAAGCACCTTGTCAACGTCCTCAAGCTGTACCAACTGAAACTCATCCAATAAATGAGGACAAGACCGTGCTCCGGATACCTCATTAGGTACAACTGCCATAATATTGGAGTCTAAGTCCTGGCGGATGCAAGAGATTTTATCTTGGAAGTGCCCAGCGAACTCATTACAGCGGGATTCTGAAGGTTCTATAATATCCTGAGGGCTAGAATGTAAAAGCCCTCGGACAATTTTAAAGAGCTCTGCTGGGTGGTTGAGAGATGATTTAATAGTATCAGCAAAGTATTGCTTTTTTGCTGCCCTCACTGCTTCTGTATACAACTTAGTGGAGGCACTTACCAAGGCATAGTTGCATCCGTCAGGAGTACGCCTCCATCTGCACTCAAGCCTTCTCCTCTCTTGCTTCATCGCTCTCAGCTCCAGGGTATACCACGGGGCTGCATGAGCTCTGCATGGGATAGGGCGCGCAGGAGTGATTGTGTCCACGGCCCGGGTCATTTCCGTATTCCACAGTTTGACCAGGGCTTCGACAGGAGCGCCAGTCTTATCAGCCGGAAAATCCCCCAGAGCCCTTTGGAAACCCAAAGGATCCATTAGTCTCCGAGGTCGGACCAGCTTAATAGGTCCTCCACCCTTGCGGAGGGAAAGGGTGGCTGTAAGCCTAAACTTCAGCAAGCGGTGATCTGTCCATGACAATGGGGTCGATAAAAAACTCCCCACCTCCAGATCACCATCTCCATGTCCAGTGGCAAAGATCAAATCAAGAGTGTGCCCCGACACATGCGTTGGGCCAGTGGCAAATTGAGACAGCCCCATGGTTGCCATGGAGGCCATGAAGTCCTGAGCCGCCCCAGATAAAGCAGCCATCCATTTGTCCTGCTGCTGTATCAAATAGTCCCATGAGATAGGACTTTGTATAGTGAACAGTGATGTAGCTCTTGAATAAAAAAGAGAGAGGACTTTCAGGTGCATCAGGTGATGTCTCTGCTTTATTAGAAATGAATCTCTTATTTCAGCATTTTTGATAACATGGTACACAGATGCTGAGCAGAGCAGGAAAAAATGCTGGCTCTTATGAAACAGCTGGAATACACTTCCATCAGTTTCAGAAGGTATTAGGCAATTATAGTCTTGTAGGATTTGTTTGGTTTATGAACCACAAACTATCTCCCCAAAAGGCTTTTTGTTCTTAAGCAGGCTCACAAACAGGGATGTCCATGGGGACAATTGGGGAGGGACTCAATGTTTATACAGGGTCAGACCCAGGGAAGGTGCAGTGGGGGCGAGGACAAATTCCGGATGGTGTATACACAATTCTGCTACAAACTCTTTTCTCAAATGTCCATGGCAAAGTTATCCATGCACAAAAATGAGTTTTCCATGCATTGTAATGGTACAATTTATAATTTAGAGGTATTCGCTTAGTATTAAGAAGTTGGTAATTGAAGAACTTGCCCTAAGGTCACATGATCCAGGAGAAATTGCTGCACAAGTTTGTCCTAGATGCTCTGAAGAATAAAGTTGTTTCAAGCCATTCCTCTAGTCTATATGTGTGGACCCAGAATTATTACAGGTGCTCTGGCAATGTAGGTATATAGCTGTTCCATGGCTTCTGAGACTAAAATGCTTCTATTTATCCTGAAATATCTATGACACTAGGAGAAAGTGCCTTGAACTCTATGTCCACGTTCTTCCTTACTTTTGGACACTTCTATATTTTTCATGAGTCTGTATCTACATGAGAACTTATCAGAAGCCTTTTCAGGTCATACCATTTGTTTGTTTTCCTTAAGAGAACACTGAGAGTGACATTCGTCTTCTTCCCATTTGTATTAGGCTTTCAAGAAGTGCACTTCATTTTTGTTCTGTTTTGCTATGCAAGCATCAGAGTGAGCAATGGAAAAATAATAATACATCTGTCATTTGGGAAGCAAGAAGCCCATGGTTTTTCACACTGAAGTGTTTGCTTTTTTTGCTGTCTGCTTTTAAGACTGAAATGCATTCTCAACCTGTATATAATACAATGAATACTCAAATGGTCATTTTATTAAGAGACATATTTCAGAAGCATTCCAAAGCTCCTTTTTCAAGGCCATTGTTCATAAGGCAGGTTGGTTTCCTTTTGTCAGCGAAAAAAAAATGGTTTAAGAAATTCCTGCTTGCTTTTGTGCTTTCTCATCTGGCATTCAGAGCTTGATTTTATTTTTAATTAGCAGCAGCTAATTTAAAAAAAGTAACATTCCTGGACTGTTGTGAAAGTGATAATGGTCCAGGGATAAGGACAAATAAAAGGTAAGTTCATTAAGGTTGAAGAAAGTTAATGAGTGAGAATTAAACAAGTCACAACAACTGTGTAGGAGTTTCCATCCCTTTCCACTAGAGCAAAGATAATCAACCCACGACAAATCATTCCTATCCCCAAATCTCAAATGCCCCCCCCCACTGTAGATATTTCAGCCTCAGAACCTTTTAGACAACCTTTTCTGTGATTTTTCCAGTTCTGGGAAACATCCTTTCCTGTGGAATGATGGCTGCAAATCACTGAAGATGTAGTAGAGTGAGATGCTGTCAATCAGCCCCTCCAAAGACCTCAGGCAGAACTAACTAAGGAGTGACCATTGTTTACCTGCTCTTTCTCCCTTTTCTCCCCATTGCTCTCTGGCATGTACAGGCAGTTTTCTGTTGTCATCTTGGGTATTTCTGAACCCCCTTTAAAAAACAACTATATTTCTGCAAATGTTAAGGTTTCCTTGGTTTTCCTTATACCTCCCTTTTGTACATGGATGGCTACATAAGTATTGATAATTAAGAGCTAGAATTGGGAAATAGATTGAATCATCATCATCATCATTGAGAGCCAGTGTGGTGTAGTGGTTAGAGTGTTGGACTAGAACCTGGGAGACCAGGATTCGAATCCCCACACAGCCATGAAGCTCACTGGGTGACCTTGGGCCAGTCACTGCCTCTCAGCCTCA
The DNA here is from genome assembly GCF_030035675.1 of Rhineura floridana. NCBI lineage: Eukaryota > Metazoa > Chordata > Lepidosauria > Squamata > Rhineuridae > Rhineura > Rhineura floridana. The sequence goes on along the minus strand of NC_084481.1, from coordinate 87,008,778 downwards.
GAGGAAGGCAATGGTAAACCACCTCTGAATACAGCTTACCATGAAAACCCTATTCATAGGGTCACCATAAGTTGGGATTGACTTGAAGGCAGTCCATTTCCATTTTCATCATCATCATCTGTTGTAGTTTGGACATAGACAGACCTTAAGTCAAAGTGATTTATTGTACTGTTAATCAAACTGCATTTATTTACATGCAGTTGATCCAAGCCGTATTTCCTAGGTTTACGATGGCTCTTAGAGGTTCAGTGTGCACATTATATTTTGCGCCATTCATCCACTTAACTTTGCTATAAGATAGCAGTGCTTGAGATCTCACTTCTGCAGTGTTCTGAAAAAAAGCAATTTCAGCTTGTAGGGCTGTGAAACCATCTGCAAAAGTGAATGGATAGGGTTTGTTATGCACACCCCTTATCTTCATGGCTGGTTTCCTGCTCACTAGACAAAAGCCCTGGTGAGGCACCAAGTCACCTGCTTTTTCCCAAGACATTTTCCAGGTTTCAAATTGTGCAGTATGGGTAAGCAGACTAAGGGGCTATTGTCCTGCACACACCTCTTTGTGAATTGCTTTGAGCCATGCTCAGATGCTGGACTACGGCTACTTAGAACTAAACAGGCTTGATATGACAATCAATGGATAAAATTGAATGGGATGAGTGCATAAGCTCATACAATGTGGAACACTTCCGTTTGCAAAGAACACCTGAAAGAACTACTACAGGAGCTTACCTGAAGGTAAACCATCTTTGACCTGCTTTGTACACTTGGGTTTTTGCTATTCTATAGAAGCCACAATAAACAATACCTTTTTGCACAGCACTTTCTCCTGGGCAAGCCTATCAAAAGGCACCCACAGAGCTCTTAGTAGCACTGTGGGACTTGACGCTGTGTCTTCCCACTCCTTCAATTCTGAGGATGTCCAGATTTACCACAGGAGAGCAGAGGCAGTAAGTGAGTCTGCATTCATGGCTCCAATGTGCATCTTACTGACCGCTGCTGAGAAGGAAAGGCAGTGGAGTGATCACATTTAAGGCTTAAAGCATTAAAAAGTCATTTTCATTATCACTTAATGCACTGGGAGAAAGAAAGTCCTCCATTTTAAAGGCTTTAAAGTGAGCTGTGCTAAATTGGATTTGCCTCTGGGAAGCCGCAGGAGATGTACCGGAACCACAACAGTGTTCTTGGATCTGTTTGCTCCTTTTGCAACACCATATTTTGGGGGAAATCCATTAATGTTTCCTAGTATATTATCATCCTAGCTGAGGTACTCAAACTATTTTTGACCCCTCTGTCTCTCTCGCTGATGTTTACCACATTCTCTTTTTGTGCTATATGAGTATGTTGTGTTCTTTAATTGGTTGAAAAAAACATTGAAATCATGAGAATTTATTTGTTTCTACACCTACTTACTTAGGCAGCATGTTTTACTGCAGGGACTCCAACTCCCATCAACCCCAGCCAGCGTGCCCAATGGTCAGGAATGATCTAGTCCAACCACATTTGGAGGGCCATAGGTTCCTCCTCATCTTACTGAGTTCATGAAAACTTACTTTGGAGTAAACATCCACAGGATCAGGGTTCCTGTCATATTCTATTATTTACAATGGAGCTGAGGTCTATTGCTTCCTCTTCTCTCTTGCCCACTATAATGTTCAGACTCTATTCTTTACAGGTCCCCCCTGTCTCTACTTGTCCTAATTCTGATTCTGATTCATCTACACCTTTGCTTCCCGTCTTGTCTTATTAGCAATCATTCTCCTCCTAGTCCCCAGCTTTCCCTGCCTTCCCCCACCCTCCTGTCTCCTCTCTTGTCACCGAGCCAATCTCTTCCTCCTTTCTTTTGGGAACACCCGAGTTTGGACAATAAGTCCACTGCAGGGATGGGCCAGACCACGGGGCTGATTGTGTGAGCCACTTCCTCCAGTTTCTCAACAATCAGGGTGGATGTTTCATCCTGTCAGCAGGCTCTCCACAACAGTTGCCTGATCTCTGCCTTCTTTCTGACAATATTTCAGTCTGTTTTCCACCCAAATCTGCAACTGCTTGCTTCATATTCTTACTGCCCCTATCTACTTGCTGCAGGCCCAAAGCTCTTATGTAAGCTACCTTGATTTCCTATTATCAGCAACAAAGGCATCTCATGCTGAGCAGGAAGAAGTCATTATTCACATGTATGTGTGTGCCTGAGCGCTTACTATCCTCCCGGGTGAAATTAGAAAGAGAAAAACTTTTAAAGAAAGAGTTCTGGGAAGGAACCAGAGAATCAATCACTTCTCTGTCTCTGGAGCCAGGTGGAAATGTTAAGCAAAAGTAATTAAGTCAAACAAAACAAGTTAATAATGTAAATATATAAGGAACCTTTATTGTTGTGTTTGCTGAGATTCTACGTAAAAAGTGCTGAAAGGAAGATGTTACATAATAAAAGCACAAAGAGGAAAATTAGAAGAAGCACTTGTAATTTTTCCTGCTGGGTCTTTCTCATGAAGTCCTGTATCAATTTCCGTTTAGCAGCCAGCCAGTTTAAGGCAGTTTACAAATAATATTAACTGACCCTGAATCTAACATCTTCCTTTGATTACATGTAGACAAAGTGGATGGCAACCAGTATTGGTCTCCTCTCCATTTTTATACAAAAGTGTTGGAATTATTTTGCTTTTCTGTAGGAGAAAGTTGATATAGAAATAAGAAGCAAAGGAAGTACAAGATGTCAGTGTTGCTGATTAGGTACAGTGAGCATGGTCCTATCAAATTCAACATATATGTAAGTGGACAATTGCCAAGGAAGTCCAACACAGTCACATTTGACTTCAAAAGAGGAAACTTCTCAAAAATGAGGAGATTAGTAAAAAAGAAGTTGAAAGGAAAAGCCAAGAGGGTCATATCTCTCCAAAAAGTACGGGGGTTATGCAAAATCACAATAGTAGAAACTCTTCTAGAATGTATACTGCAAATCAGTAAAGGTACCACCAAAGCCAAGAGGATGGTTAATAAGCACAGTCAAGAAGGCTTCTTTCAGAAAACGGAAGTCTTATCCAAACCGAGAGAAAAAAAGGAGCACAATTTTTTTATGGGTAGGTTAATCCAGTAACTATTGTATATTTGAACTTTCAAAAAGCATTTGATATAGTCCCTCATCAAAGGTTCCTGAATAAACTTAGCACTCATTGGATAAAAGGACAGGTCCTGTTATGGATCAGCCATTGATTAAAGACCAGGATGCAGGCAGTATGAATAAATGGACAGTCCTCACAATGGAGGGATGTATGAAGTGGGTCCTCCAAGGTTCAGTATTTGGACCTATAATATGTTTGGGTTCAACATATAGAGCCAGCAGTTAACAAGGTAGTTTTATTAAGTAGTAGTTACAACACTGTGTTTTCTCCTCAAGCTCCTCCAGTCAGCCAGGCTCCCTCTTTATAGCTTTGTTAGGGCTTCTGGGATCAAGACAAACCAGTAACTTGCCATTAGGTTTCTCTACAATAACTAGAGAGCTCACCCATTCTGTGGGTTCCTCAATCTTCTCAATGACCTGTAAAGCCTCCATCCTTGATAGCTCCCCTCTGAGTTTGTCACGAAGTGCAAAAGGCACTTTTCTGCATGGATGGATCACTGGAAAAATTGATTTATTTATTTGGATTGTATGTTCACATGGTAAACAACCAAGTCCTTCAAATATATCATGACAACTCAAAATCAATGTTTCATATTCCTGTTCCCCATTGGCTGCATGGCCAGTACCTGTTTAATCAGATGAAGCTTCTCACATGCTGCCAAACCCAGAATTGGAGTCACCTGTTTAGGAACTATAATAAATGCCAGGATGTACACATGGTCTTTGCATCTGATGCGGGCAATACAGTGTCCCTTTACCAGTGTCTTCACTTGAGCTTAACGGACACCATTGTTCCTTGTACTTCCACGGGCAGATTCCAGTCCTTCCCCTTCTCTCTATCTGATTCCACTACATCCATAAAGAACTGCTCCTCCTGCATCTGCCCAACAGCATGCACTTGGGATTTCAGTACTTGTGACCTGCAATATTTTGCAAAATGGTTGTGCTTGCTTTTTAACTTGTTCATAAATGACCTGGAGTTATGGGTGAGCCAAGATTACTGATGACACCACATTATTCAGGGTTGCAAAAAAAGGGGGAGAGGGGGAAGAGCTCCAAAAAGTTATCTCCAAACTAGGTGAATGGGCATTAAAATGGCAAATGCAGTTCAACATAAGCAAGTGTAACATGATGAACATTGGGACAAAAAATCCTAACTTCACTTGTATGCTAGTAGGATCTGAACTGGTGACTGACCAAGACAGAGAACTTAGGGTTGTGGAAGGCTATAGCTAGGGTGTACCCATAGGTCAGTGGTAGAGCATGTGCTTTACATGTGAACAGTCTCAGGTTTAGTCTCCAGAATCTCCAGGTGGGGTTGGGAACCCTGAAGAACTGCAGCCAGTCAGTGTTGGCAATACTGGGCTGGATTGACCAATGATCTGATTCGATATAAGGCTCCTTCCTATGTATTCATATGTGTAAGATAGCTTGATGCAAATTTTGACTCAGTGTGTGGCAGCTGTGAAAGGTAAATTCCATGTTAGATATCACTAGGAAAGAAATTAAAATGAAAACTGCCAATATCAATGCCATTATTATGTGAATCCAGGAACCTAGCAATACTGTGTCCCCCTCTAGGATGCACACCTTAACGTGGTGAGGGGGTTTGAGAGTGTTGAAGATGCTAAGAGCAATGCCGTCAGGAGTCAAGACCAAGAGGCTAGACTCCTAGCAGGGGCACCCAAGGCGGAATGGTCAAAGCTGAAACACCAGACTAAGATGCATCCAAACTCAGAGGAAGGCAATGGTAAACCACCTCTGAATATCTCTTACCACGAAAACCCTATGAACAGAGTATCCAAAATGCAACACAAGATAATACTGAAAGATGAGACCTCCAGGTCAGAAGGCACTCACCACCCTCCTGGGGAAGAACAAAGGACAAGTATGAGTATCGCTGTGACTAATGACGCAGCTGGGTCAAAGCCAAAAGGAAGCCCAGTGGCTGATATGCACAGATGCAAAACAAGAGTCTGGAGCTGTATGATGCACACAATAGGAACATGGAATACGAGAAGCATGAACCAGGGAAAGTTAGAAATTGTCAAGCAAGAAATGGAACGCATCAACATTACAATACTAGTTGTCAGCAAACTAAAATGGACAGGAATGGGACATTTTCAATCAGGCAACTACAAAATATTTTATGCAGGAAATGAGAAATTAAGAAAAAATGGGGTTGCTTTAATAGTGAGAAGTGATGTAGCAAGAGCAATTAGGAGCTACAATGCAAGGTCTGAGCGAGTGATATCAATGCGATTAAACGGGAAACCTATCAATATAACCATCATGCCAGTCTATGCTCCGACGGCAAACGCAGAAGAAGAGGAATTGGACAGATTTTACGCAGAAGTACAGGAAGAAATTGATCACACACCAAAACAAGATGTACTGATAATCATGGGGGATTGGAATGCAAAAGTAGGGAACAGAGAAGAATTAGGAATTGTGGGGAAATGGGGCCTAGGAGACAGAAATGAAGCAGGATAAAGAGTTATTGAATTCTGTGAACCCAATAATTTGTTTCTTGCAAACACATTTTTTGAACAACCAAAAAGACGACTGTACACGTGGACATCACCATATGGTCAATATAGGAATCAAATTGATTATATAATTGGTAGCAGAAGATGGAGAAGTTCCATACTTTCTGCGAAAACAAGACCAGGAGCAGAATGCGGTACAGATCATGGTCATATCAAAAATCAGAGTAAAGCTAAAGAAGAACAACAAAGCCAAAATATAATTTAAATGGCCACCATCTTGGGTGGTTTTAAAATGAGGATTAGACAAATTCATGGAGGATAAGGCTGTCAATGGCTATAGTAATGATGGCTGTGTACTAATTCCAGTATTGGTAGTTTGCCTGTGAATACAGTTTCTGGGGAGCGATATGTCTCTGAATAACACAGAAAAATAGGAAGCTGCCTTCTACTGAGTCAGACCATTGGTCCATTCTGCTCAACTCAATGCTGTCTACAGAGTCTGGCAGTGGCTGTCCAGGGTTTCAGGCAGGGTTCTTTCTCTGCCCTACCTGGAGATGCCAGGGATAGAACCTGGGACTTTCTGCATGCAAGGCAGAGGCTGTACCACCAAGCTATGAAACTTTGTGGAAATCATAAGTGTGGGGAGTGCAGGTGTATTTCTGTCCTGCTTGTGGACTTCACAAAAGACTTTAGTTGGCCACTGTGAGACCAGGAGACTGGATTAGATAGGCCTTTCATGTGATCCAGCAGAGCTCTTCTTATGTTCTTTTCTTAACATATTCCATTGGGTTTATTGGACAAAATAAAGGAATACTTTCATTATTTTGGAAGTGATGCCAATATTAGGGTCACCTAAACCATCAAGCACTTCAGCTAAATAGAAAAACTTGTTAGCATCTCCAACTCTTTCTGGGTAGAGTCTTTAGAACTTATGAAAAACTCCAGAGTTGTTCAGATTGGTGGACAAACTGATTGCTCACATCCAAGCATGCAAAACATGGTGTGGAGGGGACAGGGTCATCAGATATAATCAGTTATGTTTCTACATCTAACACTAGTACATTCTGATCCACTCACTATCACAGCCATCTCCATTTTGCCAAGAATGTCTTCCTAAAAGGTTACCCAATTCTTCCTATGAGCCCATAAAATATTGTAGTCTTGTCTGGTCCTCTATGGCCAAATGATAGCTAGAGCAAGTGTTAGAGACACAGGAGATGTTCAGGGAGATTTTAGTTTTCCCCAATAATACAGTTATTAACTATTTGCAAATCAGCAAATCAGATCAAAACAATTGCAGATGAGAACCCTAAATTAGGAAGCCTGTGAGAAACAAGGCAGTTTGTTATTCTGAGACTCCCTGATAAATAAATAAGATAGCAGCAGCAACTAGGTTTAGATTTAGATCCCTTGGGAGAACAATATTAATAGCAAGAGAGACTTGTTCTGGAGTAAACGCCCTAATTGGCATGGCAACCTGCATCACTTTTATTATTTGGTTGAGAAAAACATAAGCAGCTAATTAATACTTTTGGGATTTGATGGGATATGGATGGGGCATAAAGAAGTAGTAGGCTTCTCCATATAGTGGAAAATGACAACAGTTCAATGTGGGGTATTTCTATTTGATCTGAAATATTTGACACACAAAGCACAGTTTGGCTTTTAACAGAACCAAAATAAACAAATGTAGTTTTCTCTTTTACTCATATCTAAATGACTCAGACTGTTCAGCAGCAAAAGTGAGAGTCACCAAACCAGGATTTCGGGCAGGGATGTGGAACATCTGGCCTTCAGATGTTGTTGGGCTACAGCTCTCGTAAGCCACAGCCAGCATGGCCAATGGTCAAGGATTATAGGAGTTGTAGTCCAACAACTTCTGAATTGTCACAGGTTCTCCATTCCTGATTCAGAGAGCTGAAGAATCATGAATAGTCTGTATGCAGAGGAACTGAAACATCACAGGGTCCACCATTTGGACTTTGTTGCTGACAAGTATTTCTTGCTGGCAAGACTGGGCGTAAGGCTAAGGCTTAGGGGATCTTCATGATTGGAGCAGGAAAATAACCAGAGATGGTTCTACCATTAGGTAGAATGAGGCAACCACTTCAGATGCCCGATGTTGAGTGATGTGAAAAGTGGCAGTGACATGTTCAAAGACAGAGCTGTGTGTACCAAATAATCACAAATCGCTTGCTCTGAGCCCTCTAAGCTACCCTGCTATCTCAGGTGTGCTGGTGAACACTATCCTACTAGTGTTAAAATAAGATTCAGCTGGCAGTCTGGGCAGTTTCTGTATATGGAATGGTGGGTGCCATCACGCTGTTTTCCTCAGGCAACAAAATATTTTGGGCCAACCTTGAAAACAATCCATTTAGCATAGAAATGGTTCATTCATGCCTGTCTGTGGAGAGGTGGTAGTCTGCAGAACCTATAGAAAATTGGCATTCTAGCATTTAGAGCCACCACTACATGGAACATTTTAAAATGCAGACATTTAGGAGCATAGGAAGCTGCCTTGTACCAAGTCAGACCATTGGTCCATCTGTCAGTATTATCTATACTGATTAGCAGCAGCTCTTTATGGTTTCAGACAGGGGTCTTTCCCATTACTAACTGGATATGCTGGGGACTGAGCCTGGGAGGTTTTGCATGCAAAGCAGATGGTCTACCACTGAGCTAGAATTTCAGTTCCAAGGTTGCTTATGTTTTTTAAAGAATGTGTTAGAGCCTCCAGTGCACCCCACTGTAGATCCTATCTTGAAAAGAACATTTCTATTGCCATGGCATCAGTCAAAGCAATGTGTGAGCTTGCTATCATATGCAACTTGTTCATTGTACAGAGTGTATTTGTCCAAGGCTACCCTAATGAGCTTCATGGTTGAGCAAGAATGTATCTCTACTTTCCATTGTGCCAGAGACTGTTTCGAGACATTTTGGCTCCAGAGGCAGAAAATTCAGTTGACGCACACCCCGTGGCAGTAGACATACAATCATGAATTACATACTTGAAAATTCTTTGCCCTTTAATGGCACCCTCAGATCTGCCTCCTGAGGCAACCACTTGACTCTGCTTAATGGTAGACTTGGCTCTGCATTGAACTCTCACTGAGTACTGTATAACAAAAAATCTTGCTCCTGTTACATTATTTCACCTTTTTCTTCATTAAACAGAACTTCACTAAAATCCCGAAGAATAAACTGAAATATCTGTATGTAGTTCTGCCCATGTAGCTAAACAAATCTGAGCCTAATTAATAATGGAAGGAAATTAGTAAGGAATCCCCATGCAGAAGCTTGTGAGGGAGTATCTTTGCCTGGCAAACCTCCTAGAGTGACCGCCACTTTCTTAGTGCAGAGCCAGACAACCACACTTGTTTCAAAAGCATTTAAATATCAACATACTTCCTCCTCCCTCCCTTTGTCATATCAGACCAGGTGAGGCCAGTGGTAACCATGGGTAGAGAAGCCTCTCTAGACCAGGCCCCTGTGGGGTTACACATTAAAGAGCAAATGTGGACTAGTATGGAACAGTTCAATAAAACAGAGCTGCCATGTTGTTGTGTTTTAAAGGAACAACTTCCTATTTATTGGACTTTGAACAGGTGTGGGAAACATTTGGCCTTCCGGATATTGCTGAACTACAAATCCTATCATCCCTAGCCATTGGCCAATCTTGCTGGGGCTGATGGGAGTTGTAGTTCAACAACATCGGGCAGGCCAAAGGTTCCCCATACTTGGCTTAGAGGATTTGGGCCTCCAGAATGTGTGGCTGCAGCTAGCAGAGAATTTGGTTGTTACGTATTTGCTGTTCCCCCTATTCTTATACATTCTCAGCTCTCCAAGTACAGTTTAGTTGTGTGGTGTATGTATAGATGTGTACCAAAACCTGTCCTCCAATTTCTTGAAAGTTTTCATATTCTGCAAATGGAGATTCCATTTTTCTGCCTCATTCTCAGGGCGCTTTAGACTTTATTTAGAATTTCTGTGGGTATGGGGTTTTGAGATTACTCTATTGTTGCAAGATGTCTGAGGGTGGCATGTATATCAGGGCTGTGGAGTCGGAGTTGTGGAGTCAGAGTCGGAGTTGGAGTCGGGAGCAATTTTGGGTGGAGTTGGAGTCGGAGTTGGTAGAAATGTCGGCTTCAAAATAAATTTTGATTGACAATTTTTTAAAAATATAAATTCAAAATGTCAAAGAAGCTTCCCATGAAGTCAGCTGTATTTGAGCATTTCACCATAACTCAAGATGGAAAACATTTTGTGTGTCATTGTATGACACAGGACCCAGATGAAGACAAATGCTGTGATGCCAAGATCAGTGTATATTCAGGCAGTGATAAAAATGCTCCTACGAGAGCTTCCAATTTAAAAAGACATTTACAGCGCTTTCCAGGGCTGTGGAGTCAGAAGTGTTAACAATAACGCCTCAATATTTGAATATTGATAGGCTAAGGCTCGCTCCCAGATCACAAGGTTCCAATAAACCTGAGACGACGAAACAAGTAGAGTAAACTATGCCAAAGTTTATTAGTACACTTGCAAGTGGAGAAGCAGCCAAACTGATTCTGCCTTAGCTGGACACAGCCAGCCTTTTCACTTACAGGAAGGTTACGTATAGAAAGTATAGCAATAAGCACATGCCCATTTCCCCGAAATCAGCCCATTTACAGGAAATTGTATACGTGCGGTTTCATTTACTTCTGGTGGTGGACCCCTTTAGTTTCTATTTCCCTTATATGGTGTTGTTTTTCTTCTTTAGCTTAGGGCGTTGGTGAGGGTACATGCGCCATCTTTTACCTAGATACACTACAATCCTTACTTAAGCAAGTTAAACATTGATCTTTTCTACATGAGCTTTGTAACACATCTCCCTGATGCTACAGGATTCCAGGGGCTACTTCAAGGAATTTCTCCCAGGGCGATGTGGGCGTCTATTTCTTTTAATATCCTAACAAACAACTTATAACAAAATTAAAATCATTTTCCACAGAAGCAACTTTGGGTGGAGTCGGAGTCGGACAGTAGAAAAATAGAGGAGTCAGAGTCAGAGTCGAAGTTTTGGCGTACCGACTCCACAGCCCTGATGTATATGTGTTACTTCCATTAAATATTTCTCTGGCTCTCCGCAGCCTGTGTGGCTGCCTGTGCTTCCCGAACTAAAAAAGCACCATGAAAGGAATTTCCTCATAATGTCTTCCCCTGGTGCTTTGATTGCCTTTTATTGCCTTGTGAGCACCCAGGAGGGTTGTGGAGTGACCTTCACCAAAAAAATTCTCTTTCCCCTTTGATGGTTTTTGAAAACAATTAATTTTCTTATTAATTGATGGAGTATATACAAGCTTTAGTGAGCCTGAAAGGGTTAATCTCCCTCTCTTTCTTTCAAGGCCTTAGTCCAGACCTTGGAGCTGAAGAGGCCTAGCTTATTACTTAAAGTTGAGGCAGTGTGCTCTTCAGAAGTTAAGTGTTTATTATGTTTGCAAATAATAAAGAAAGCTTTTTGTTGAAGTTACCAGGGGCTGGAGAGCAGAGCTGAAGGGTGAACTGCAAACTGTACAGGTAAGTTTATCTGCCTTACCAAGTATGTACATTACAGCCGAGCTAGGGTTGCCAACTGTAGCCGAGGAAATGCCTGGAATTTTTTTTGGAAAACTCAGATTGAATTTCTACATGTTGCTTTACCTGTCTATATTCATGGGCCCAATTTCACCTTTTTAATTTGCCTTTACTTTTTAAACCCATACTTGGAAAACCAGACCTCTAGAGGCCTGAGAGCAGACATCCCTTTTATTTATTCTGTTCATTTATTTTATATTATTGGTGGCAGGGGGAGGGGTTGTGTGTTTTTCTGTCGTGTATTCTGTTTTCTTTCTGCATGGCATTTTGTTGTCATTCTGTACTAAATATGAAAAACCTTTAAAATAAAGAGTAATTATAAAAACAAAAAAAAACCCAGTAAACCCCAGGGAGAGTCTCTAAAGACAACCACTGGCGGAGGCCATTTCTGCCACCCTCTTAAGTTTGGTCTATGCTCCCTCTCTGCAGCTGTATGACTAGCATGGCACCTTTATACTAAAATATTTGAAATGTATTATGATGTTTTTACCTTAAAGCTGGGTTGGTTTATCCTCAGCTTTCTGCTTTTTACATTTAAATATGAGCTGGCCTCTTGCTATTTTTAGCAGATCTGGGTTCTTTTTTAACAAGTAGAGACACTCTGCACAAGTCACGTTAATGTTTAGTTTCACTGTAGTTTGGTCTTCAGAATGCTATCACTCATCCTGTTTCTGCGCTAGGTCCACAGTTGTGTTATTAAACTGAAACTCTCTCACAGTAAACATTAGACATTCCATTAGGAATGAAAAGTGTGAAAGAGACCATTTTCTTCATTTGGCTGCGATTATCCTCAGGCATTTGTCTGAAAAGTTCCATCCATCTCTGATCTATTTTCTGTTCATTGGAGGCAGTCTCTTTCCTTATTTGTTGTAAAACACCGTGGTCATCATATAGCTTGTCAATGTCAATCTAAATGTGGAGTGCTGTAGCAAGAGTTTGTAAATCTGCCCATTTCTCATCACTGTAAAGTGAGAGCACTGATTTATTGATTTATTTTATTGATTTATTGTATTTATATACCAACCCATAGTTGAAGCTCTCTGGGTGGTTTACAATAACTAAAAACATTAAAAACAAATATACAAATTTAAAAACACATCTTCTAAAAACTATTTAAAACAATTTAAAACACATGCTAAAATGCCTGGGAGAAGAGAAAAGTCTTGACCTGGTGCCAAAATGAGAACAGTGTGGGTGCCAGGCACACCTCGTCAGGGAGATCATTCCATAATTTGGGGGCCACCACTGAGAAGGCCCTCTCCGTTGTTGCCAGCCTCCAAGCATCCCTCGGAGTAGGCACCTGGAGGAGGGGCCTTGGATGTGCAGCGTAGTGTACGGGTGAGTTTGTATCAGGAGAGGCGTTCCATCAGGTATTGTGGCACCAAGCTATGTAAGGCTTTATAGATTAAAACCAGCACCTTGAATCGAGCTCGGAAACATACAGGCAGCCAATGCAAGCGGGCCAGAATCAGTTTTATATTTTTGGACTGGCTGGTCCCTGTTACCAATCTAGCCATTCATTTTTAAAAAGTGATGTTTCAACATCATATCATTTCTCAAGGTATTCAGTGTACCGTGTCAATGTCTTGTAGGCGTCCTCTCTGAATTTTCTGTTGTCAGCTGGAGAAACATTGTCCAAAATGACTTTAGCTGATCTTCCATAGAATTTGTCCTCTCTTCTTCTCTTCAGTTTTGAATGGAGGCCTTCCGTGACACCGTGGAGTTCTGTGGAGCTGATATTGTTACATTCCAGTTTCTTCACAGCATTTTGAAAGATTACCATCAGATTGTGCAAAAAGTAAAGATAACAAAGATGGAGATATTTGTGTTGTTCATCACAAGGCTGCCCACACAATCTTCACACATTCTTCCCCCCCCCTCAGAAAAAATGTATACCCTCATCACAGGCCAACAATGTAGTAAATTTTCAATAGAGGGTAGAAGTGAAAGCCACCTTGTTGGTATGTGCCAAAGTACATCTTTGTATTCCATTTCTATGAACTTGAAAAAGAACAAGAGTGACTCTGTCTTCTTGGCCGAGAAGCTAAACTCACTGTATACTTTCAGGACAAGTGTTTCTACATCGAAACTCAAAGCTTTCATCCCATGTTTGAAGCAATTGTGGATTATATGACATTTGCATTCCACTTGTATCAGGTAGTTATTAAACTGTATGGATTTCTGATACACTGGTTTGCGTTTTCCAAAATTTACAGAGGCATTGTCAGACTCATAATAAGACATACAGTTAATGCTGAGACCATTTTTCTGTAGACTATTGGAGATCCATGTCACAATTGTCTCACTTATCTCATAATTGCCATTGTAAAAATGGAGCAACCCATTATGAATTCTCTGTCACAGAAAAGTAACATACAGCTAATGGGAAGAATTTCCTGTGTCCCTTGTTCCAACAGAAAAAAACTGAGCTTTATCCAAGTTCATAAGCAAAAGTTCTAGCTAGTGACTTTGGTGCGAAAGTATTTTCTGCTGTGCTGGATGCTTTTGTCTGTCTACAAGATTTTTGTTTTTTTGTAATTTCAGAATCAGGCAATATTGTCGGAAGCATTTTATTTGTACAGTCTTGGCTTGTGTAACTTAAATGGTGGAAAATACTGTTGTGAACCTGCCCTACTTCAGCTATTGTGACCTGATTTTCTTGGGATGAGTCTCTTTTGGTAAAAAATTATGAGATTTGTGGCATTCTTTTCTGTTGCTTCTGTAATTCTTTGTGTTTTATGTTTTCAGCATGGTTTCTCACTGCTTTTCTTCCCTCATACTTCATTGGAAACCCTTGATAGCATAGAATGCATTCTGCTGTAACTGCATTCACATTTTGAAGCCAATGTTTGAATACATCTTCCTTGCCCTACTCACCATTAAAACTACACAAACCACCTTTTTTTTACTGTACCGCTGCACAGTGCACCACTTACCCCACTACCAAGGTTGTCTTCATTTGAATGTTTTTGTTCAAATTTAAGAAAGAAAAATTGTATGACCAACCAGTATGCTGAAGAGTGTCCCTCTCCTGGCTCAGTCAGCAGGTAGCTGCAACATGCTTTGCTATGGAGATATACGGGGAACTGTTCTTAAATACTCAGCTCCTCTTCTCTGTCACTCCTGGCTGTCTCTGCACCTCTACCACTCTCCTAACTCCATTTTGCAAATTTACCCAGGACTTTAACGATTTCCATGGTTTCTCCCCTCTCTTTACTGACTATTTACTACTATCCCCCTTTGCATCTCCTGCATCTTCTTGCTTAGGCCTCTTGAGATGACAGGTCTGTGTGAGACCACAGTGGTGGCTTGTCACATCTCCAGTATTGACCTCAAGAGGTTCTTGGAGATTGAGGTCAATTCCTGGACTCTAAGCAAGACCTGGAGAGTTGGCAATTCTCCTGGAGATAGAGCTCAATTCCTGGTCATTTCAGGCCAAACCTGGAGGGTTGACAACCCTAACCTGAGCAGTGGTGTAGTGGTAAAAGTTTGACATTCAGGACCTCATTATGGACCTAATTCCCCAGAGCTATACCAACAGGAAGAGTACACAAATTCAGGAAGCTCCCTTGAACTCCGTGGTGGTTACTTCTGACCGCATGGGTTCAACTTGTAAAACAAAAGAAATGCAACCTTCAGATTTTAATTAGAAATACAAACAACCTTACAAAGAAATGTTACCAATCTAAGCTGCTAGCTGAAGCAGGAATCTCATCAAAGAAAAGGAAAGAAATATCGAGCCTCCACATGATTGTTGTCCCCAATCTCTTATTTCTGCTATGCTAATCTGTTACAATAAAATCCAAAATACTCACTATCACCTCATTCATCAGGGCAAGAAAGTCTGTCAATTACTCTGACCCTCCTGTTCTCAAAGAAGTCCTGGAACTGAGCTCCCCCGTTTTCTGCCTGCACTACACCACCACAGTTGAAACCTTAGAATATTTTTATATGAAGCCTACATTTATCAGCAAGCTTTAGCAATAATCAGATGCATTCTGTGGGCATGGAGATTGTATATTTCTATCAAATGGCATGAATTGGACTGAGTGGAAACAGTACCATCTTAGTTTCCTTCCCTTGCCAAGATAGGGATGGACTTTTGAGAGGAGATTTCAGCTGGTGCCCATTGGGACTGGTAGGTTGGAAGACAGGAAGCCCAAACAGTAGATGGAGCCAGAGCCATTGACAGGCAGAACCAATT
Organism: Rhineura floridana; assembly: GCF_030035675.1. Taxonomy (NCBI): domain Eukaryota; kingdom Metazoa; phylum Chordata; class Lepidosauria; order Squamata; family Rhineuridae; genus Rhineura; species Rhineura floridana. Next base: position 86,993,357 of record NC_084481.1, on the reverse strand, counting down.
AATTTTAGTTTTCTCCCCATCCTCCTCCCTGCTGAGTTTAATAAGGGCAATGTGAGATTGAGGAGGAGGAAGGTGACAGCCAGAGCCATCTCCTGGATTGGCTGCAAGTAAGAAGAACAGGTGGGGGCTGACCAAGGGCAGACTGAGGCTGGTGGGACAGTGTCCCCTGCACTCTAATGGAGCAGTCTGCACTGGATTTCTGAATGTCCAAAATGCCTTCTGTTGCAGGCCAAAGACACTACCCAGAAACATTACAGAAACATAGGCTGCCAATTGGTTTGCTGATATTTTTAAACAAGCATTTAGAAGACCCAGATGCAAAAATCTCTTAATAGGTTGCACATGGCTGCTTCCCCTTGTCATTCTAAGAGGTCACTAAACATATTCCATTCAAGGAAGCTCTATTAAAATGCCACAGACTTGTGCTGCTTACATGCTGAGTCTATCTCCATACCATTTACTCTTTTCCAAGTTTCCTACTGAGAAATCAATAGCCCCCAAAGAGGAGATGTTTTATTTTTGTATCCTAAGAGAGCTGTAACTTAAACAGAGGCTAAAGTGCAATTAATAGGATGCTTTCTGCAACTTATTTTTCTCTACTCCAGTGTCTGTTGAAGGCTTGTGAGTGAAACTTTTCTGTTCTTCCAACACTGATATGAGCCTTTTCTGGGAAGTACAGGAAAATCATGTCCTTAATTCGTTTCTCATATCTCCTTGTTTGCAAATGATTTAAACAGCAGTTGCACAGATTTAGGATTTGATATCATGCAGCGGGGGGAGTATTCTGTAAGATCAGTTGGGTAATGGAGGAATGTTCCTGAAACTTGCTTTACTTATCATTGGCGATCACTCATGGCTGAGTAAGATTGTCTTCCAAGATAAGATCTTTAACAGTGGGTCCGTAAGTGACTGTGGAGGCCAATTCTGGATCCACACAGCCTCCCACAGTGAGCACATACGTTTCCAAATGGAAGATGGTCGCGATGAGGATTTGCTTGACGTGCCTTTCGCTTAGCTCATTTGTCCCGTTCACCCTGTATTTGTGCTTTTTCAAAGTCCACAGCACCTTTCATAATAGCCGACCTCCATTTGGGACGTTCATGGGCCCAGTTGTCGATGTTCATGTTACAGTAGGACCCCGCTTATACGGCGGGTTCCGTTCTGGATCCCCGCCATAAAGCGGAAAATGCTGTAAAGCGGAACCCCATTGACTTTAATGGGCCGCGTCGCACAAAAATGATGCGAAAACGGCGCAAAACGTTGCAAAAGAGAAAAAATAACGTTTAAATTAAAAATGAAAGCCGCCGCATCAGCAGAACGCCTTAAAGCGGAACGCCGTAAAGCAGGGCCCTACTGTACATATTTTTAGATTCACTTTAAGAACATCTTTAAACCTCTTTTACTGTCCACCAATGTTCTGTTTTCCATCCTTAAGTTGGGAGTAAAGTAGCTGCTTTGGAAGATGGTGATTAGGCATTTGAACAACATGGCCTGTCCAGCGAAGTTGATGTTGAAGGATCATTGTTTCAACACTGGTAGTCTTTGCTTCTTCCAAAACGCTAATATTAGTCCGTCTGTCTTCCCAAGTAATTTGCAGAATTTTCTGGAGGCAGCGTTGGTGGAATCTTTCAAGAAGTTGGGAGTGGCATTTATAAATGGTCCATGTTTCTGGAAGATAAAGATTTTAATCATACGGGGAGGTTTTAGCTTCAGGAGTTACCCTCCAACTCATGGGTGGTGAAAGGTGGAAGAGCTAGTATACTTAGGCCCACTTTTCTTCATTGTGTGAGGAATTAGAAATCCTAAATCAATTGTGTCTGAGGTGATATGCAAGTTCTATTTGTTCTATGGGACCTGTGATTCACACATGTAAATTACAGATGGAAGTTACTTGATAGGATGATGACTGTGCAAGTGAGACACCTTGACCATTTGGTTTGTTGTTTTATATCTACAAATCATCATGAAAATTTTATGCCTGAGCATCACTAGGAGACTGCATGAATGGAATTGCATCCTTATCTCCAAGTATGGAATACGCAACTCTGCATGCTTGCTGTTGACCTACAAAGTATCAGAGGGCGACATTTGTTTAGTTTTAGTTTAGTTTATTAAATGTATTCATCGTTTCCTGCACCAAATGGAGTCCCAAAGCAAGTTACGCCCTGGGCTCCTACTATGAGAAAGGGCAGGATATAAATCTAATAAATAAATAAATAATAAATAAAATTATTACATAAAGTACAATACAAAAAAAGTACAATCTATTCCAAGATATTCATAGAAATGAAACAAATATACTTAAAGGGTTTCCCCCATGACATTGAGTAAAAGCAAAAAAAAAAGTGCTCCCACTTGATACACCGAAAGACAGTCACCGAACCGATAGTGGTGTCCAAATGCCTGGGACAATAAATACATCTTTGCCTTGCACTGAAAAATGACAGTATTGATGCCGGGCGAGCCTCCCTGCGCAGGGCATTTAATATGGGGGGGGGAGACATCTCTAGAAATGGGACACACAATGAAGCTCCTCTTTTTTGCATGATAAAATCAAGAGAAAGTAAGATGCTTTACCTTCCCCACACTAAGAATGAGGTCCATTGGTTGGTGCCAGTTCAAAAGCATTCCCTTAATCTAGTAATGATTCGAGTTCCTTCATTGTCCTCTGACTGCTGCTTTTATTGATCCATTTTTCTCGCTCACAAAAATATTGATATTAATATCAATATTTTAAAGAAAATATCAATTTCAAAAAAATATCAAATAGTTTGAAAGAAAACATTGATAAATGGATGGAAATAGTGATAAAATTACCATTCTTATTTCAATATTTTGGAGGCTTTTTAAAAAAAAAAACTATTTTCAATAATAGCTGAAGAAAATTGCTACATAAAAATCCAATCCATGACAGAGAATAAGCAAATAAATGGAAAATTTGGTACCAAATCTGAATTTGGTGGAATTTGAGCACATCCTTATCCCACACCCTCAGCTTAGGGGGAATACAAAGCCCAAATCTGCAACACTGCGATGGGGGGTGGCGAATGGCCCATAGCTCTCCCTCTACCCAAAACAGCTCTGTTGGCCTCCACCCATGGAGTGATGCTAACAGAGCTCCCCCTTCTGCTTGCCCAAAGTGTGGATGGACAGAAGTACCACTGTCAGACTTCCTGCTAGCAGCAGACTATGGAAAGCCCTGAAGTGGGGCATCCCATTGTAAGGAGGGGTGGATCCTGATCCAGTCCTTTTGCCATCACTTGATGGCACTAGGCACCATCACTATTCCAGCTCCAGGCAGGAGTATCCTTTTGCCTGCTCCTCCCTTCCCCAAGCTGGTATGAGTGATAAGGCTGTGGATGGAACGGTGCCTCTGCATCATGCTCCTCAGCTGCCTGGATGGGATTTGGATTGCTTTGACACCCTGTACAACTGGTTCCAGCTGTTTTTCCATACTCATCCAAGAATAATGTCTCAGAACCCCAACTAGGGAAAACGTAGCCAAAGAGAAAATTTTGAAAAGCAGAATTGGGCATTGGTAAGGCAGAACTGGGCATTCCTCACCATCCTACCCACTATGTCCTGCATCTCATTGCTTTATATATTGAAAGCAAAGACTGGGCTGGGAATACCATGAACATGCTGTTCTGCCTTATAGTATATTGCTGTAATACAGTGCTCCCACATAGGGATTGGGCCTGTAGCTCTAAAGGGCAATTCCAGCCTCTTGACTGCCACATGATTGTTTGCTGTGATTGCTTACTGAGTAGAATTAACTATAACAAGTGTTTTTGTTTGTTTGCTTGCACTCAGATAGATCTGCCAAAAGCATTCAGATATAATGAGTGCTGTTATTAGGATTACTCTGACACGGGACTGTAAATACAATCCAATGAATGGGGGATAATTGGGAAATGTCATAAAGGAGGTAGGGATGAGACGTGTTCTTCTCCAGCAACATTTATTGATGCTCACTAGCTCCAGCATCTTAAGGATACAGATACTTTCATGTCTCTATAATAATAAATAATGGGTAGCAAAGTCAACTGAAGCCAAGAGTCATAGTCTTGCTACAAGAAAAGGATATCGTTTTTAATAAATGAAAAAATAAGGTTGCTGTTAATAGTCAAGGCTTGTGGGCATCTGTTTACATTTGCAAATGTTCTGTAGATGATTGACTGAAACTTTATCACTGCCCAGTGTTATTAGTGAAAGTTTATTACTGCCTGGCAGTTCAAAGATCACCCTTGCCATGTTCCTGAGCTCTGATAATAAACATCCTATGTTTAAATCCCTCCCCACAGAAAGCCAGTGTTAAAATGAATCCCATGTGTTTATGACATGGCCGTCTGGCAAGACAGGGTTGCTTGTGAACTGTGGCAGGTTGTACAAAAACTTATACAGATTTCCAGGATAAGGAAGAATTCTGTATGATTCATAGTCTGCATGTTGTATTAGTCCTCATGAAGATATTTATTTTTGCTGTTCCTGCAACATAGCACAGTATCTCCAGTGCCATGTTTATTCAGTGTCATATTGGAAATGCTTCCAAGTCTTAGGATCCAGTTTGTAGTAACTGATCAGTTAGTGCAGTTTACAGCTCTTATCGATGTGTACAGGAATGTGTAGAGGAATGAGCAGTAATCAACGCATGAGATATTCCTTTCTGATTTTGTTTTTATACGGTAGCCATTCCTATGTTGCGGGAATGTAAGCAGCTATGTCATTTTGAAAGGCATGGTATAGGAAATTCAGAATTACATAGGTTCTCATAACATACTAGTTTTCCGATCCAATCGGACCAAGTGTTCTGGTAACCACTACACTGCAATGGTAAAGCCATTGCAGTATAGTTGTGATCCTATGTTGTCCCAGCAGCCAAACAAAGTAATAGTTGTAGAAACAGACACTAGTACAAAAATGCAATTGCCATTTGTAGAAAGGCCATAACAACTCTGATGCCATCTACAATTACTATGATGTGTACGGGCAATAAGGATGCAGGAGAAATTCGATTCAGCTGAATCTATTAAACTAACACTTTCCAGAACAATATCTATATATCTATATCTAATATATATAAAGATTTCTTTAAAGCTTTTTTTAAAAAAGTTTTTAAAGTTGCTTTGTTTTAATGTATTTTAAGGTCTGTTTTTATGATGTTTTAAAGTGTTTTTAGTGCTTTTGTTTGCCGCCCTGGGCTCCTGCTGGAAGGAAGGGCGGGATATAAATCAAATAATAAATAAATAAAATAAACATAAGAACTGAAACTCAGCCATCCTTCAGAATTCACACTTATCTGAATTTTGCAATGCAGTTCTTCAACCAAACAATTGTTTATAAAAATGTATGCATTAGGGGAAAGTGTGCAAATGAAAACAAAAACATATTAGTGGAAATAACATACAAAATGAATTGTATTAGGAGAAATCGCTTGCAAAAATGTGTACATTTGTCAAAACTGCATATAAAATGTGTTTATTAAATGCTGAAGAATTTTCATTTTTTAAAAAATTGCAAATTGCTGCAGAAATGTGAAGATCTGGATTTAAGATTGGAAAAATGAGAAATGGAGAGAACTGAAACTGACAGATGCATTCATCCCTTTCCTGGGAATATTTAGGCCCATTGACATACCCCCTGGTTTCAGAGCTGAGTGCATTCAGTTGGGGTTTGGGAGGCGAGGAAGAAGTTCCTTCTCCCACCTATCAAATGCAGCCAACTCTGAGGCTGGGGAGGTGTGTCAACAGGTCCAACCTCCCTTTCCCAGGGTGATTTAGTCCCGTTGTTGCATCCCCAGCTTCAAAACTGGCTGCATCCCATTGTTCCTCTCCACCCCCCAATGGGATACAGCCAGTTCCAGGGCCTGCCCTATGACATCACTAGGACCTGCCCCTGAAATCTCAGTGTTTGGGACACTTCTGACCTGGCAACCCTGCTGCAGTGGAACTTGCTTCTGGTGGCCTTACTGAATTCTCAAGTGCTTTTGCTGAACTTGCTTTGTACATTTATCAGGTTTCCTCTTGTGCATGTTAACTGCATCCACACAAATAATGGCATGCCTTGTTCATCCCTGGACAATTGGTCTTGATGGGGAACTGGCTGTATGGCACTCCGCATTTTCTGATTGTTGTTTACAGATTTGTATTATAATGAAAATATGTGCCTAGAAATTTTTTAAAAAATCGTAGGCTGGGGAAAGGTTGTAGCTCTGTGGAAGATAATCTGTTTTGCATGCACAAGGTCCCAGGTGCAATCTCCAGCATCTCTGGGTAAGGCTGGGAGAAAGAACCCTGTCTGAAATCCAGGAGAACACCTGCCAGTCAGTGTAGACTTTACTGAGCTTGATGAACCAATGGTCTGACTCAATATAAGGCAGCTTCTGATGCTCCTATGCAATAGTGAATGTTCATCACGTAAAAGAGTGTGGTAAGTGAAACCAAGTGGAAATGTCAGAGAGCGAGCGAGAGCGAGCGAGAGAGCAATTATTGCTCTGTGCTCCAGGAGGTGCTTTGCCATCACACCCCAAACATATCTCCAGACTTGACTTTTATGAAGTCGACACATATGCCCTCATGCACTTCAGAGGCAGGTGCTGCACCTCTTCATTAATTACTGAAGTCAGGAAGGCTATGCAGTGATCAAATGTCTTGTGACAGTACTTTTAGCAATGTTTGAAATCAATAAATCTGAGTTGCGTGGCAGCATCACATTATATTACCAACTAGAATGTTGCTTCTGTTGCAAGGATTGCCTACAAGAACAGAATGAAACCACTTTTCAGGATTGAAAAAATGAAAAAAATGGATATGGGCTGCCTTCACGACTTATTGCTATCCTATGGGCCTGCTCAGCTTGCCACAGCTGCACAAGCCAGCCCCTTCCTTGTCCGCAAGTGCCAGCTGGGGGGCAACTGGGCTCCTTGGGACTATGCAGTTTGCCCACACAGGTGTCAGGGCACGTAACTCCTGAGCCACTCACTGTGGGGGTGATCTTTAGCTGGCCCTTGACACCCGGGACACACGAGTGGAGATTTGAACTCACAGACTGTGGACTCCCAGCCAGGCTCTCCTCCCCCCTCACATACCACATTTTATATATTAAAAAAAATCATGGCATGAGGCGTTGGTCTTCCACACAAAATCATACAAAAGGCTCTCTTTATTAAATATACATTATTTACAGTTTAAGACTGTCTTCTATACAACAATAACCATAGAAAACAAAACAAAAAAGCTAAGGCTATTTTTAAAAATTCCCATACAGTGTATTAAGACATGATACATGGTCTACAAAATTGTGTTGGACTGAGGCAACATCCTAGGGGAATTCTACCTTGAAAAGCAGACTGTGGAAGAAAAGTTAGTGGCATTTTGGTTTCATATATTTTACTGTAACTGAAATACTATTTTGCATGTTAATCTTATTTTTAACATACTTTTTAGTGTGGCTTTGGACATTCAGAGGATATGTGAAGCATGGTTTCTTCATGTTCCTTGTGCATTACCATGCTATGCAAGAGACAACCTTCATATCTCATCCTGTCATGGCATGTGCAAATTTCCAAGAAGATGACAGCTTGCATATCTTGCAACCTGGGAGATGAAGTTCTCTGTTGGATATTATCTGTTGGATAATATGTAGAAGACCATGGAACAGGCAGCACAAGAAGCTTGTGCTTCCTGTTTTGCTGGCTTCACTGAATGCCCAAAGTGACTCTTCTTTTGCAATTGTCTCAGCAGTTTTTTGTTCCTTCCCTGAAATAACATACATAGAAACCCCAAAACCAAATTTTTAAAGTTTGGGAATATATTCATAATTCAACATCATCTTTACAATAAAGTTATATATAGTCTAGACAAAGAAGACACCCCCAATGTTTCCAGTACAGCAGATACTAACAAAATGTAATGATATGGAAGATTTTCAACCACCATTCTGTGTTAGATAGAAGTGTCAACAGTTTATTGGGTGTAAGGACTAGCATGTGTGCTATTCTAAAGTTGTAGAATGTTTAGCTATGATAGAGATAACTGAGCCAGAAAATAATACTGGTGTCCTTCCTTACTGGGAGTAGTCCAGGCATGTGAGGGCCAGATACAGATTAAAAACAAAACTTAAACTGAGCCAAACAGCTGACTTGCAATATCCATTTGCTTTGTTTCTGTTGTAGCAGATTCTGTAAAATATGAATTCATTCCTGGTCTTATTAAAGTGAGTGTGTAACAGGAATGGGGAATCTATGGCCCTTCAGATATTGTTGAAGTCTAACTCCCAGCAGCCACAGCCAGCATGGTCAAGAATGATGTGAGTTGTAGTCTAACAACATCTGGAGGGCCATATGTTTTCCATCCATGGCCTATAAACAGGTGGGACTGAGAAAATACATCCCTATATTAATTCATAGATGTAACTCCAGGATTACAAAAACTTCACTAGATCTCAAATTGCACAACTGGCTTGAACTGAGAGCTTATTTCAGTGGCACAATTGATGGCATAAAGTTTCATGAACTGAGGAAATCTGACCACGATATACAAAGACTAAGCACATGCCACTATACTTTCCACATAGTGTGGTAACTGAAATGCTTTTTTCACAGTAATTTTTGCAAGATTTTCAGGCGTTGTCTATTGCGTAATTCAAATGGAGCTACAGAATAGTATGACTACTGCTTCCCCCTATAGCTGGATCCCATGTGTCTCTGGTAATGGCTGGATTCCTTGATCTTTTAGTTGCATTGGATTCCTTTAGGAAGTAAGGAGGGATGTAAATTAAATTAAAATAAATGACTTTAAATAAATGACTGCAAGTCTTATCCATGCTTACCAGGAAAGTTACCCATTGAACTCAGCAGGACTTTTAGCGATTGTGTTACATATCATGTGGAGTTGCTAGGATCACATGGGTGTATCTCCATTAGCACTAGGAAACTATCCATGGCAGAATATCTTTGGTCACAAGATACTGGGATCAAACAAGTGGTGATTGGCATCACCATCAATATTCTCTGCTGCCAGGTTTCTGGTCACTCTTAGATACAAAATGCTAGACTAGATGGACTTTTATATCTTTTCTCTCACTATGAAAAATAATCCTAAGACTCTCATGTGGTTATCAGGATAACCATATCTCTGCAGTTTGAGGGATTGGATCCTGGAAATTAGTATTAGCTTCAAATCCTCAGGCCACTGATGTGAGACTTTAGGACAAAGACTGTTGAGTTGTGTAGCATGAGCAGATATGTCGAAACATTTCTGTCAATAAAGATGGACGCATTTGGATTCATGGATATTTCTCTGTCTCTGTCTCTCTCTCACACACTCACACTCACACTCACACCAGCTATAGGGAGTGGCAACACCATTCGTAAGACAGTAAAAAACCCATTGCCACAACAGCACCACCATTTGTACTTTGCACTGAGTACCGAAGATGATCGGGAAAACATTAGAGAATTCTGAATTTAAGTTCAATATCTTAACCCATTCAAGGTTAAGAGAACACCACACTCATATGGCCAGCATCATGACAACATCAAATATTTTGAAATGGAGCTCACAGCCTTAGCGTAATACGTGGCACAAAGGCCAAGGCTCTGTCCACGTTGTATTTATTTAAAAATTCCTCCGTCACTCAGTGTATTCTCAAAGGAGCCTAACAGTGATTGATAGGAACTTTATAACTAGAATGCCAAGCTTGCTTGTAGTTTTATTTACTGGCTTGCAAGGAGCTGCGAGGGAGAGAACTGCCTTATGTGTGAGCCGCCGGGAATACAAGTTGGCACATCTTCCTTGACAATAAAGGATCCCAGCTGAGAGTGGCTCCACCCACCTAGGCTGGTTATTGGCTCTCCTCATCAGGAAAGGCTGTAAAGGCTTCCTGTTCATATGGAAATTTCTATGGGTGATAGACTTTCCTGTGTCTGCCCTCCCACTTCCAACCTCTGACTTATATGATACTGCTCCTGAATCCCACTTGACTGTTGCCATTGGCACAAGCCTGACTTTGCACTGCTGAAGACATTCTGTGCCTTTTGGTAAGGGCCTTCATGTTCAGATTAATATCAGATAGAATTAATGTCCTCCTCCTCTTCTTAATAGTGCTTATGCATCTTTAACCTTAACACACTGGACAAATATCCAGGTACAACATCTTGTTTTGTTTTTGTTTGTTTTTTCATGACAAAAGGGAATTTAATCTGGTTGGGTTTAGATTTTGACACTTCTTGACAGCATGTTTACTGTACTCAATAATGGTTTGAGGTCTGGGTAAGATTTCTATGTTTGGAAAGAAAGACCTGTATAAAGAACCAGTCCCCAAGGAACTTCAAGACACAACTGTGAAATGAACAAGAAATTGCTTCCTTTGTTATATCACTGCTTTTGGGCAAAATTCACAATTAATATATTTAGCAAAGCTCTTGTAATCTCAATGGCTAATTTGTCAGGGAAAGACAATGCTGCAATGATACTAATAGGAAGTATTGATACTTCCTGTTACTAGGATACTAATTTCATTTGAGCACATGATCCTAAAGACATTTGCCTTTAGATACTGTGTATCACCCCATCTTTGTTAGGGATATGCATCTATTAACTAAAGTTGTATTGGTAAATTGCCTTCTTTAAATAATAGTAATGCACACAGTACATTCCTATGGATGTTTACTCAGAAGAAAGCCCCACTCCATTTAATGGAACATACTTCCAGTTAAGCATGCAAAGCATATTGGTTTGATACCTATGTGGCACACATTTTCATTCCACTTTCTCTTTCTACATGAAAAAGTAGCATTGGGCATGACAACATGTGGTGTGAGAGACTAAAATGCATACTCAAGCTTTAAACCCTGCAGAGTCAGAACAATTCAAAAGACCAGATGACTAAGGCCCTATCTGCATTATACATTTAAAGTAGTATCATACCAGTTTTCAGAGTGACTTAACAATCGATCAATCTTCCCAGGGAATTCTGGAAATTATAGCTTTCTAACAGGGGTCACCTAACCACTCTCAGCACCCTGTACACACTACTGCTCCCAGGAGTTGGTGGAAGCCAGGACTGTTTAAACTGGTATGATGCTGCTTTTTCTATATAGTGCAGTTGGGGCCTAATTTACAAATTATAGCAGTTTTCCAATCAGTGTGCTCCTTTTTGTTTTCTCTCACTGCTTGGGGCAAAATTCACAAAGAATATATTTAGCAAAATGCAGTAGTAATCTGGTCCCACTATGCTTCCTTCATAATGATCAAGAAAAAAAGGAAATAATTTAACCCATTTGTCCCTGTTAGAGGTGCATAACAAAATATGCAGTTTTACTGAGATGATAAATCTTGGAATTAAGCCTTGTAGCTACAAAACTAATGGGCTTTTAAAAAGAAAATAAGAACAAAAGGATTGGGCCAGATCACAATAATTCCCATGAAATGTTTTTAGGTACTGGGTCAAGCAGCCCAAAGTCTCAAATTTAGTTACTTCGCTGGGAGCATAATAGAAGCCCTGCTGGATCAGGCCAAAGCCCTATCTGGTCCAGCATCCTGTTTTCCAAAGTGATCAACCAGATGCCCAAAAGCAGGACAGATAGGCAAGATCATTTTCCTGCTGTGTTGTTCCCTGGTGATCTTGTAGTTAGATCCTGTGGGCAACTTATAGGCTCATGATTACAAGCCAAGTATACCCTTATCTTCACTGAATTTGTCTAATCTTCCTTTAAAACATACGTTGATAGGCCACTACTACATTTTATGATGGCCAATTCCACAGTTTAACTATGTGCTGTGAAGAAGTAACTCCCTTTTGAATTGTTCAGCATTCAGCCTCATAGGATGAGCTAAGTTTCTTTATGATCAATCACTGAGATCCTCTGATGGGGCACTTCTGATGGTTCCTCATGCCCCACAGTGGCTTTCACTAGGACTGAGCCTTTTGTGTGGCAGTCCCTGCCCTGTGAAAATCCCTACCAGTAGATTCGTCAGGAACCATCCCTGCCTTTGTTGATGCCTTCTGAAAACTGTATTGGTTAGACAGGCCTTTGCAATATGAATTTCTCTTATTAACCAACCAGTATTTACTGATGTTTTCTTAATTTGCCTCCCTGGGCTCCTGCTGGGAGGAAGGGTGGGGTATAAATCAAATAAAAAAATAAAAAAATGTTTTTAATTATGCCTTTATGGATGCTTTTACTGATTTTTTTTTATAACTGTGTAGCTGTATACCACCATTATATACTTTATGAAAATGCAGATTATAAATACTTAAATAGCATTATTAAGAGAGGGAAGAAAACTTCTGTCCACTTTTCTCCACACTGTGCATACATTTAGACACCTCTATTACATTTTCCCTTTGTTGCCTTGCCTTCTAAACTAAGAGGCCCCAAGCACATACCATTTCTTTCATAGTGGAGTCGCTCCAGATTTCTGATCATTTTGGTTGTTTTTTGCTGCACCGTTTAAAGCTCTGTAACATCCTTTTTGAGTTAGGGTGACCAGCACTGTACATAGTATTTCAAGCATGGCCATGCAATACATTTCTATAAAGGCATTATGATATTGGGAGTTCTATTTTTGATCCCTTTGCCTAATGATCCCTCCACAAGCTGCAGCATAGGGAAGATTTACACATTCAAGTACAGTAATAGATGTCTAGTTATTACCTGGTAATTGGCAGCTTAGTGTGCAAATTGATTCCATTGAACAGTACTGTATTTGAGGTGACATCAATTGATTAACTTCTGTATTTGGTTCTAAATCTGTCCTGACTCCCATCTGCAACCCATCACTTGATGTCTTCAGCAATCAATGTGCCTTTATGAACCAGCCCCTGGTTAAGATGAATAGATGTATTTCAATGAACATTTGTAAGGAACAATTTAATTGACCTGTGCTGATGTTTTTAACCGTTCATTGGATGGGTAAGTGTGTGTGGGGTGAAATAACACATACGACTCACAAAAGATCATAGGGAAGGAAATGTCTCTGAAACTTTTGGAATAGGATTGCTGCTTACCTTACTTAACCTTATGAGGCAGCCAAACACTATTTCCCCCCTTGTTTTTTTAATGTTAAAAAAATTAAGCCCCAAAGCTCTCCCCACAACTTCTTGCTGTCTGCACATTCTAGAATGACTTGGGAGTGACACCACATCAGGTTGCATCAGGTGATTCCCAAGACATGCAGTGGTGTGACAGATGCTTGATGCACCTCCTGATTTCCCCCCATCATTTCTGCAGGCAGCAAAGGAGGAGAGCAACCAGTGCATGGATGTTGGACTGTGTTTGTTTTGATGGGCCTGGGGTAAGTGCACTTAGAATTTTTAGGCAGCAGCAATTTGCAAGTTTAAAAAGCCCTCTATCTAGTGAAGCAAAGGATTCTTCTGGAAAGATTTGTTTGCTCTAAGAACATAATAAGAGCCCTGTTGGATCAGGCCAGTGGCCCATCTAGTCCAGCATCCTGTTCTCTCCATGGCCAACCAGATGCCTATGGGAAGCCCAAAAGCAGGACATGAGTGCAGCAATCCTCTTTCCACTTGTGACTCCAGTAACTGACATTCAGTGGCGTACTGCCTCTGGCAGTGGAGGTAGAACTCCAGATGAACAACTTTATCCAGAAAACATTTGAACATTCATACTTAGATACCTGGGCCATAGCCCCTTTACGGTGGAGAGATACATTATCAGTAGTCAAGGATGAAAGCTGTAGTTCAGCGCCATTTGGAGGGCCACAGGTTCTCCATCCCTGCCATACAGTTAACCTTACTAAAATCAATTAGGTTTAATATGCACAGGATCCTTATTCCTGGTGTAAATGCTGATTTGCTGTGCAGGTGGATGAGGGCTGAAGTCTCTTGCATGCCAAACATGAAAAGATATAAAGTGGAAAACTTGCAGGCATAGGATGGAAGCAGATTCCAAGCTGTCTCTAGTAAGGTTAGATTATGTCCTCTTTCTAGTGATACCAGTGCACAAACTCTTGTTTATGAGGGTCATATCTCATGTTAACCTTCCAAATTGCATTGTATTATTTGTGTTAGCTTACAAACTAGCAAACAGGAGATATAATGTCCTTTAATGAAATGGGCAACTCAATCTATAACCCAGCTAAGTGAAACTGGGGGTACTAAGATTTATACTGATTTAATTCTATTGATTTCAATAGGACCAATTAAACTTAAAGTGCTTCTGCTTAACTGAGCTGTGTATTGGGCTGTAAGTGGCTTTCCTATACAAGAAAACCTCCAATTAACAGCACAAAATGCAGCATTGTATAGTGAGCTAATTAAGATAGGAAAGTAAAGTGGCAAATCCAGTCAAATTTAACTGTGTTACCCCATCTGTGAGCATAAAATCTCTCTCCCTTTGTAGCCAGGATAAGAATTCAGCCCTGTTTGTACATGCAGATTTTGGATAGAAACACACTCACTGTTCTGTCAGTTCCAGTGTGTCTCCACCTCTCTCTGCTGAAAACAGGGGCACACAATGCTACTCAAACCCTGCCCTTTTTTTACTGTAAAACCTGGTGGGAGCAGCTTGAGTATTTTGGTTTTTAAATAAAATTCAGCTTCAAAGAGATTTTGCAACTGATCGGCAGATCAACCCGTTTCTCCTTCAGGTATGGCTAATTGAAATGCTTTAATCCAGCAATTTGGGTGTTTACAGCCCTTGTAAAGGAAAGTCAGGCAAAAAGACAGATAACAACTCTAAATGCTGATTTATCTCTGTCACCAGGAAACCACTCTGTCTTGGAGCTGGCTGTGAGGGCCTGCACATGGTGTCAGGCCAAGGAGACAGTAAACTAGGGCTGCTGGTGGTGTACCATCCACCCTGCTGCGTAGCAGCTTCTCTGACTGAGCTGGTGATTCTGTCTTGGCTGTGGTATTGGAGGAGCCTGGAACGATAGTCCTGGGTGGTTTCAGTGTCCATGCTGATGCTGCCTCTAGTGTTCTGGCTTGGGACTTCATAGCCTCCATGATGACCATGGGGCTGTCTCAAGTTGTCACCGGCCCAACACATAGGGCAGGGCACAGCACACCCTCAACTTGGTTTTTGCTCCAGATGGAGGAAGGGGTAGTCTGGAGATAGGGGGGTGAACGTCACCCCATTGTCATGGTCAGACCATTTCCTGATGAAGATTAGATTTATGGCTCCAATCCTCCCCTGCAGGAGTGATGGACAGATTAAGATGGTCTGCCCCCAGAGCCTAATGGAATCCATAGGATTCCTGAATGCCCTGGGGGAGTTCCCAGTAGATAGAGCAGGTGACCCAGTTGAAGCCCTTGTCACACTGTGGAACAGTGAGGCACGTCGGGCTCTTGATACGGATGCCCCTGAGCACCCTCTCTGGCATTGTGGAGCCTGGTTCGCACCTTGGTACACCAGTGAGCTAAGGGCAATGAAACAGGCTGAACAATGGCTAGAGCTAAAATGGCAAAAGATGTGCTGTGAGGCTGATCGGACATGAGGTTAAGAAGGCCCACTTCTCTGCCTCCATTGCATCCTCAAGTAGCTGTTCAGTGGAACTTTTCCATATTGTCAGGGGTCTGTTGACATCAACTCCAGGAAATGGAGTTTTAGACCCTTCGGAGGCCCACAGTGAATGGTGTGCAAGGCACATTGAGGGTAAAGTTGCTCACCTCCATAGCAGTCTTGATGCCTCATCCACATCTACTGTAGTTCCCAGTGAGGTGTCCAGTGCAACGTCTGCTGCACTGTCTTGGGAACACTTTCAGTTGATGTGGCGTGATGACATGAACAAGGTGTTTGCAATGATGCGGCGAACAACATATCCTCTTGAACCTTGCCTTTCTTGGCTTATTAAAGCTTGCCAAAGGGATTTGACAGAGTGGATCCAGGGTGTGGTCAACACATCGTTGCATGAGGGAGTGGTTCCAGCCTCCGTGAAAGAGGCAGTGATCATACAGCTACTGAAAAAGCCCATCCTGGACCCATTGGTTTGCGACAACTACTGCCCGGTTGCAAATACCCCCTTCTTAGGGAAGGTGATTGAGAGGGTTGTGGTGCAGCAATTGCAAGTACTCTTGGATGAAACAGTTTATCTTGACCCATTCCAGTCTGGGTTCAGGCCAGGGATGGAATTGGGCTTGGTTGCCCTGATGGATGATTTTTATTGGGAAAAGGACTGGGGAAGTGAGACCCTGTTATTCTTACTTAATCCCTCGGCTGCTTTTGATACCATTGAGCATGGTATCCTTCTGGGCTGACATGGTGAGATGGGTATTGGAGGCAATGTTTTACAGTGATTCCAATCCTATCTTCTGGGTCGTTTTCAGAGAATAGCATTACGTGTTTGGCTTTCGGCCCCTGGCAGTTGTGCTGTGGGGTGCCGCAGGGTACCATCTTGTCCCCCATGCTATTTGACATCTATATGAAACCCTTGGGAGTGGTCATCAGGAGATTTGGGGTGGGGTGTCATCAGTATGCTGACGATACCCAGCTCTATTTCTCCATAACATCTGAATTGGGAGAGGCCGTGCAAGCCCTGGACCAGTGCCTGGACTTGGTGATGGGCTGGATGAGGGCCAGTAAACTGAGCCTGAATCCTAGCAAGATGGAGACACTGTGAGTTGGTAATTCCAGAGTTTCAATAATTGGTCAGTTGCCTGCTTTGGATGGAGTCATACTCCCTCTGAAAGAGCAGGTCCGTAGTCTTGGGGTGCTCCTGGATCCATCTTTGTTGCTAGAGGCCCAGGTGACCTCAGTGGCTAGGAGCTTCGGCTGGTAAGACAGCTGTGGCCGTTTCTGGACTGGGATAGCCTGACCACTGTTGCTCATGCACTGGTAACCTCCAGGCTGGATTACTGTAATGTGCTCTATGTGGGGCTATCCTTGAGGTTGGTTCGTAAGGTGCAGCTGGTGCAAACTGTGGCTGCAAGACTGCTCACTGGGGCAGGGTATCGCCAACATGTCACCCTGCTGCTGAAAAAATTGCACTCGCTACCTATTAGCTACCAGGCTAAGTTCAAAATTCTAGTTTGGGTGTACAAAGCCCGATACAGCTTGGGACCAGGATACCTGAAAGACTGTCTTATCCCTTATATACCAAGTCGATTAATGTGCTCTGCAGGTGAGGGCTTCCTGCAGATACCATCTTATCAGGAGGTCTGTTCTGCACAACATAGGAAATGGACCTTCAGCTTAGTGGTACCTACATTTGGAATTCCCTCCCCTTAAATATTAGACAGATACCATCTCTGTTATCTTTTCAGTGCCTACTGAAGACCTCCCTTTTCCAACAAGCCTTTTCAGTAGAGACCTTATAACAGTCTGTGTCTGTGTTGGAATTTCTTTTTAAGATGTTTTTAAAGCTTTTTTAAAAAGATGTTTTTAAAGATGTTTTGTTTTAATGAGTTTTTAATGGTTGTTTTGTTTAATATATTTTAAAGTCTGATTTTATGATGGGTTAAAGTGTTTTTAGTGCTTTTGTTTGCTGCCCTGGGCTCTTACTGGGAGAAAAGGTGGGATATAAATCTAATAAATAAATAAATAAATAAATAAATAAATAAATAAATTTAATTGTTTGCATGTTTACTTGGAAGTAAGGCACAGTGTGTTTAATGGGGCTCACTTCCTGAGTTTAAGATTTGGTCCTAAGTTGTTAATTTGTTCTGTGTTCTGGAATTCCTGATAATTTTCAACAGGCAAAGCAATTTTCCCTCCCTTTGTGCCTGGCTGGGGGTTGGGATTGAAGTGGATACATGTGTCCCTCCATTAGCCCTGCCAGCCTCTGTTGGCCTCCCATTAGATGCTGCCTGGGGAGCGACACCAGAATCACTCTGCTGGTGCCAAGATCCCCCTTCCATTCACTAAATGTGCAGATGGCCGGAAGTGCCATCAGAGGAATCACTATTGGTGGAAGTCAGTGGAAAGCCCTGAAACTCCTCTCCTCCCAGGCATTTTAGCATGTGTTTTAAATTGTGTTTTAAACTGTTTTTAAAATATGTGTTTATAAATTTGTATATTTGTTTTTAATGTTTTTAGTTATTGTAAACCGCCCAGAGAGCTTTGGCTATGGGGCGGTAAAATAAATAAATAAATAAATGGAGCTTTAGGGTGTTGGGGAGGGGGCAGGACTGAGGTAGCCTGGGGTCCACTGGAACCCAAGCCGGTCCCACTGCTGCACCTCCACCATCATGCATGACAGGAATGCAGATATAGTAATGATCCCATCACTCTGTCAAGCCCAGCTAGGCTTGAGGGGGGAATTTGGATTACTCCCTAAATCTAGCATAAATGGGACAGGAAAATAAGATGTTTTCATCCATTCACCAAACAACCTCCACAGTTATCAATTAGAAACCTAAGATTCTGTGAACGAAGTTGGTTAAACGAATTAGGATACAAGTATTAATTTCTGAATCTAGCAATGGAAAGCTGCATACTGGAAATAGCCTTCCATCCATGTATCTGAATGTAGAAGGCTCTGTTTATATGGATGCATGGGGATGTATGGTCTAACCAACTATTAGGCAAGACTATCTGTTCATAAAACTAGGGGACCAGTGGGAGCTTTTTCTGAAAGCTAATGAAAAGGTAGGGGCAATTTTCATTGGTATCATGGTTGGGGAGGGAAGGAGTTAAAATTAATATCCTGGCATGCTGTGGTCCCATTGAAAATTGGGGCCATGCCTATTATTGGGATCCTTTTTGGAGGAAGAACAGGATATAAATTTAATAATAACAACAATGCTTTCTAATGCATTCTCCTGCCATGCTTTCTAATGACATTTCATCTCCACTTTCTTTGTTTAAAGTTTGCAACATGTTTATATTACCAACTGATAAACCCTAATATTTTTACAAGAATCACATCCCTCCTGCCCTATAGTAGAAAGCAGCCCAGTTTTTTTCCCCAATTCCCTGAATAATGATTCAGTTCTGCTTTATTGCCCGGGCCCTCTCTTTTTATCCCATTAGTGTATCTGCTTGGGGCTAAATTTGCTACAGTTTAGGCTGACTTTTTATATCAAGAGGAAGGAAAGAATATGTAGCAGAGCAAAGTCGTGATTTATAACAGCTGTGTTGAGTAAGGGGGAAAATATGGCACAATGATTTACAAGGGGGGAGCTATTAAAATAAAAATGTGGATTCCATTGCCTCTCCCTTCCCCTTTTCAGAATGCAATTAAACATGTCACGAATGAATGGCTCCCTGTTACTGAAATCATATAAAATAAGATGACTCGGCCAAAGAATAATGAGGAAAAGCTGTGGAGTCCTTAGACAGAGAAAGGACTCATTAATTCCTGGATCTGTTTGGGCCTCTCACTCTTCCCCCTCCCCAATTATTCAGAATACAATACGTAGAAGTTTTATTTGGGAGTGGGAGGAAGCTGTTGGTTGAAAATCTCCTTAGTAAGAGGGCTACTTAAAAGATGCAGCAGTATCTCTGCTGAGTATCATCAAGAACCACTCCTGTCATGTTAAAGAAACTTCTAATAATCAAAGATCAGAGAAACAAAGGATAAAGGTTGCTGATTGTAAGGGACTAATCAGTAGGTGCAACTGAATGTGCTAAATAAAGTTGTATGGTTGCTGCACATATAATTCAACTGGATTAGGGCTGGAAACTGGCCCAAACTGCCTTCAGTTTTCTTTCCAAGACATACCTATGAGTTTAATGCATCTACTGTAAATTCCACTTCTCATTGTAAGAAAGCACTGGTAATATATACTTCTAAACCCTATTGGATTATTGCCATCTGCAGTAGATCATTGGAAGATACATTCATCCCCTGACTTAGGATGTAATAAGTGTCCCAAGTCAGTGGGTGATGTGCTTCACTTCTGTGTGGGACAACCCTTGCTGCTTATACCATAGGTGAAATTATGGGGAACTGAGGCACATCATGTAGGAGAACTGCTGATCTGAAAAATCCAATTATCTAAAGAATGACAGCAAAATGTTCAGGGAAATGTACACAGCAGCAATACTTTATAACTATGAGGAGATATTGATAGCTTAAAGGCTCAAGATTAGTCCTTCATTCAGAGATGGGGCACCCAGCAAGGAAACAGTGATGAGAAAAGGGCAAGGTTAAACTTCTGAAGACAAAAAGAGAGAGAGGGAGAAATGTTCAATTATGTTGCTGAGGAAGAGGTGGAAACTAGTTACAGTGCTGAAGCTGTCCAAAATCAGATGACAACATAGATGCTCTCTATTCTGGAGCATCACATTCCAGCTGAGAATTGGACAAGCGACTTTCTTTTCCATCCTATACAGAGCGATTCCGTCACACGTGGACTGATTCACTTGACTCCCATGAGAGTTGGTCCAAGGATCAAAACCACCTTTAGACATGGACTATAACACAGGATATTGCAGGTCTCCCTGGGCTATTGATTTTGTTCCCCCAAATAAAACCCGATCCTTCCCAAAACCTTCAGGTGGAATACAAAATGTGTGTTTGTGGCCTTATATCTAAGGTCCTTTACTTGGAGTCTCATTAGTGATGCAGCTGATGGTATACCATCAGATGGCCATGTCCTCTTTGCCACTTGAGCGGTGGTAGTGCTCCATATTACTTTTACCCTGTGTAAGGGAAAGCCATTTGTTTCCATCCTATTACTGGGTCTATGTTATTATTTTACAGAAGTCAGTGGAGGCAAGAGTAAATTGGGAGGAATGTTTCCACCACAGCAGCTTGCTGCCCGAGATTTTCCTAGGGAAGAGGGGAACAGTCTTAATGTGCCAACCTGAATTTCTAGATTAATTAGAAGAAAATAATGCAGCATCAGTTTCCTGCATCTTATTTTCTGCATCATGCCCAACCTTTCAGTTAATTTAATCCAAATCTGGCTTTCAGTTATTACATACAAAGTAATGCCTGATTCCACTAATTTTAATGCTTGTCACTAGATTATGTTTAAATGCCCATTTTAAGCAGCATTGTTAACCTTTTTGTTCAAGTTAGGGTTTATGGGGTGTCCTAACAACTAGCAGGCTCCTAAAACCCTTGAAAACTCAAAAGTCCTAGTTTCCATGCTTTGCCTGGCATTTTATTTCCATAAAAGGTACTGATTTTAGCTACCCTATGTGATGGAGGTTGCAATTAAATCATGTGTTTGTATTAATGTTGGGCCAAAATTGATAGGCTTTGTAATTGTAATAATTTTCAGGGGGCAGGGTGGCCTGCCATGATAGAAACAAGGCTTTAGAGGGTTGCATATTCTTTTACAGGTGAAGGAGAGGAGCTGCAATAAGGAACAGCCTGGCAGCTGTGCACCAGAGTCGGCTGAGGTCTGAGCCGCATTGGGCCTATTTGGAGGGACTTGGGCATCAGTCGGGATGAGACAGCCATGGATTGCTATGGGTTGCGTTGGATGACCCAGAGCAATCCATGGCTATCAGGGGACGAGGCATCAGGCAAGCAGAGCCAGGCAGGGTGGGAAAATCCACAAAAAGGCCAAGACCTACCTCATATCCAGGAGAAAGAAGGCTCAGCTTTCTGCCTGCTTGACATCTTCCTCCCCTGCATTAATCCCTCTGCTGAGGGGGTGATTCTGCAGGGTGCAGGTGATGCTCCACAAGCTGCTTTCCTAAAAGAAAGCTGCTTGCTCAGCATCACCCGTGCAGAATCACCCCCTCTGCTGAACAGTTGTTCGATTCTGCAGTGTGAGGGGGATGCTCCGTAAGCAGCTTTCCTTTAGGAAAGCCTTTGCAGAGCATCATCAACAGCTGTTCAGCAGAGGGGTGAATTCTTGAGGGTGCTGCGATGTCCTCCCCCCAATCAATGACTCTGCTTGAAGCATTAATCCTGGGTGAGGGAAGGCATGACACCACCTTGCCAAATTAACATCTCCCTTAGGAGTGGTGGAAGGAGACTTTGTGTCTTCTTCCCCCACCCCCTCTCCTAGCTTTGTGTTTAATTACGGGTTTAAAACCGTACTTAAACATTAGCCACAGCCCCAAACTTACTCAGCATCAGATCCAGAGTGGAGTGGTGGTGGCCCCAGGTCAACCCAGGGCAGGTCGGCCTGATGCCTCCAGATCACTACCACAGGGTGGATATGGGTCTGTGCACAACCCTAATGTATAGCCATGCTGACTAGTAACCACTGATAACCTTGTCTTCCATGATTTTAATCCACTTTTAAATCTGTCCAAGTAGGAGGCCATTCTATCTCTTGCGGTAGTGAATTTATAGTTTAAATGTGCACAGTATAAAGTAGTACTTCCTCTTGTATACCCTGAATGGTGATTTAGCTTCATTAGTTGATTGCAAGTTCTAGTATTATAAGAGAGGAAAACAAATTATTGCCAGGTGGGGGGTGAAGATGGTCACCTCCACTGAGGCAATTTTACAGCTTATTTCTGTAAAAGAAAGACTGGAACCCTCTGCCATCTTGCCTCTATCATGATAACCTCCCCCCCCCATTACAATTTTACCTAATGCCCAAAGATTGGAAAAGTCTGCGGAGGCCATTTTCACTCCTCCCTTGAAAGTGACAAAAATCACTTGGCATACAACTTGGCCCAGGAATTGCTGCTGCACTATTGAGTTTTTTAATCAAGATTGCTACATTAAAAAGGAGAATCCTGAACTCAAAAGTTACAATAAAAGAGCAACAAGGTTGAAAAGGGAGTTAAAGGACATGGAGGGGGGAAATCATTCCAGATCCTCAGCTTGCAAACTCAAGACAGCACCACCAACATGGAACAGGGTTATTATGCCAATTTGCAAAATAAATGAGGATTTGTCCCCTTTTTAAACACACAATTAAAAATACGAGATAATTTGGTCTTAGTCTTTCCCACTACCTTGTTGCAATAGCTGTAATGCTACATAGTTAGCTTGTACACTTTACCTCTAGTATACATCACTCAGGTCCGACATGAAATGGTAAATTAAATGGGTCCAGAAAACAACATTTCAGAAATCCAGGAAACAGTCAACCATGCATGTTATGTGGAACTTAGGTAGAACATATAGTTGCTTGAGCTGTTAGGTGTTAACTGTGGTGCATTTCATGAAGAGACTGAGGCACTGCAATTGCTGCCATTAAAGTGGGTTCTTTCCAAAAGGATGGGGGAAATTAAAAAAAAAAGGATGAAGAAAAAACCCATAATCATAATCAAAGAAATGCCAAAGTATAACAATGAGCTGGAGAGTCTGTCAGATGAAGTATTCTCGTTTGCACTCGCTCACTGTGTTCTGCAAGTCAACATCAGTCTTAAAAGAACTGTCAAGGTGCTCTGGATATTCCTTTTCCTTTGTTTGGCTGCTCCGATGTGTTTGTTTGTGCTGGTAGAGAAATCTGCTCATAATGGCCACAATGCAAAAGATGATGAAGATCACAACTGCTATAACACCTGAGGAAGAAGAGAAAGAAACAGAATCATAAATGGAAAAGCAGGAGTGGCTGGTGCCTATTGGGACTGGTAGGGCAGAAGACAGGGAGGCCAACAGTAGGTGGAGCTAGAGCCAATGAAAGGGGAACCAGAGTTGATGACATGTGGAGCCAACTAATTCTAGGTTTGTCCCCATCCTTTTCCCTGTTGGGTTCTACAAGGACAAAAGCAAAACTGAGACTAAGGAGGAGAAAGGTGACAGCCGGGGCTAGCCCTGGACTGGCTGTAAAGCAGGCAGGCAAGTGGGGGTTAGCTGAGGTTGGTGGTGTAGTGCCCCGTTCACCCTAATGGACCAGCCTCCCCTGAGGAAAAGCAAACACAGCAACACAGATTTCAGTTAGTAGCAATACACACATAATGAGAAAGCATGATTCAATAGAAAAGACAATAATGCTGGGGGGGAAAAAGGGAGTAGAAAAAGAGGAAGACCAAACAAGAGATGGATTGATTCCATAAAGGAAGCCACAGCCCTGAACTTACAAGATCCAAACAGGGTGTTTTATAACAGATGCTATTGGAGGCCGCTGATTCATAGGGTCGCCATAAGTCAAAATGGACTTGAAGGCACATAACAATAACAGCAATACACATGTTAAGAACCTCATGGATGTTTGCAAAATCCAGATTTTGCTTATAGCCGCACAATTTTGCAGCACTTGAAATCCACCGTGCCTGTTCTCATTAACTAGCCAGTTCTCATTGCACCCCACCTGATCTTGCATCATAGTAGCACATAATGCCATCACAACACACATCACTGGGTAAGGTTTCATTGCTGTTTCTCCAGATAATCTCCCCCACCAAAAGGAAGAGGGCTACAGAGATCCTATAATTTACTATGCTTCCATTATGACACAAATCATTAATGCATTTGGGCTCTGAGAGTAGCAAGTGGAAGCTGCCAAGTGGTTTGAGCTCCCAACCACTACAAGGATTTTGTTTGGATTTAAGACTTTCATGCTTCCATGTTTTTCTAGCTGTAAGTGGGCGCTTAATCCTTGGATTGCGACTGTCAAAGTTAGTGGATATGGTGATAATTTAAATACTCCTTTGTGTGTCTTGTAATTCATGTTTCTTAATTATGAAGACCATTGGGTCATAAATTTGATAATTTTTAAGCGTGTTGAGATAGGGTTGAATTGAGACAAGGTAAATGGTTTCTCAAGAAACTCATGAGACTATTTAAACTCAGTTTAAATGGCTAGGGTTGTATAATTATCTCCTTGGGTTTACCCTGTAGTGAACAATAAAGAACTGAAACAGTATTCTACAACTGTGGGCAGATTATAGATTGATATAATTGCATTGCTATTGCCCTACTTTTAGTATCAATCCCTTTCCTAATCATTTTAAACACTAATCTTGCCTTTTTCATTGACACAGCACATTGAAGTTGTCACTGAGCCATCTCAAGCTCCTTTTCCTGGAAACCTCTGGCCCACCCCATTAGTATTGGGAATATTTGGCCCTCCAGATGTTGCTGAACTACAGCTCCCACAATCTCTGGCCATTGTAGTTCAGCAACATCTGGACAGCTAAAGGTTCTCCACCCCGGTACATCAGAACCAATTCTGAGCTTTTCCTATTTCCAATACTAGGCTTCTGCATCAATAGTTTTAGTTGGGCAGTACCAACCTCAGTGATCACTAGCAGCTTTAGACATAGTTGCAAGCAAATTGACGGGGAATGAAATTGAATTGACCTGTTATCAAGTATTTTTCAAGAGTAGTCAGTTACATCCCTACATTTGGGCTTTGGATCACCTGACATAAGCACCATGCCAGGTGGTCAAAAACCCTTATCTGGGAATGCATCGTCCACATGCCTGAAGAGGGCTTATATCTAATGGCTAGTAATGTGCAGGTAACACAAAATGATTATGTCAGAATGTATAGTATCCCTGGAAGATGTTTTGGAAATTTTTCAAACTTACATAATGACAGGTTGAAGTGAAGTGTTTCGTCATCCTCCTTAAAGTGACTATATATTGGAAGTCAAAGCCTGTCCAATTTTTATGTTTTTCAATAACCCACTAGGCTGCTGATGAAGATTTTGTCAAAAATTGTTTGGCTG
Organism: Rhineura floridana; assembly: GCF_030035675.1. Lineage (NCBI taxonomy): Eukaryota > Metazoa > Chordata > Lepidosauria > Squamata > Rhineuridae > Rhineura > Rhineura floridana. Next base: position 86,967,916 of record NC_084481.1, on the reverse strand, counting down.
ATGCTGGTACATGGAATATTATTAGTATAGGCCTATTAAGGATTTATTAGTAGAGAGTTTACTACAATGATATTAACTACAATAAACAACTTTGTCTTTTCTTTACACATATTTTATCATCTTTTTTGGGTTTTTTTATTAGAAGAATGACCATAACATACAAGCTGCGTCTGCCACCACCAAGCCATGAAAAAAAAAAAGTTTCTTGCTCAGCATTTTTTAAAAAATAGGGTACCTCCAATGACAGCTGAATCGCTCCTGACAGCATTGGTGAGTGGCTCTCTCTCATCTGCCTTTCCAAATGGATCTGAAATTCATCAAGGTTACAAAAATCAATTTGTATATGTAGTGTGTTTTTGCAAGCATCTTACTCTTGCAAGCCAACTGCCAGAGACATCTACTTGGTAATACAGAGCTGACTGCACACAAATAGCTGACTGGGTCCTCACCTGTGAGTTGTTGTTTTTGTCGAGGGAGCACTATCTGTGGTGCCACTCTCAAGGGTCAAGATATTATACAGCCACAAGAGTGGCTGTATGTATATTATAGCCAGTGTGGATTTTTCACATTCCGCATTGTTAAATTGAAAATACCCCCATGCCATTCTGATGCTTCCCATAAGCTCATTTCAAACCAAAACCTTACAAAATGTATAGTCCTGAACTCAGAAATGATTGCTTAACAACCCTGTAAGTTTTCATGGTGATACACAAAACAGTCAGAGAGAATCGAGAGTTCAAAGTCTAGAAAGAGAGAAAACCCAGACGCCTTTTGGACTTTTTTTCTGTCAGAGTTCTCATAATCTGTTGAAATTCATTAAAAATCAGCCATGTTCACAGAGTACCTGTAATCCTGTTACTGACCTTGCCCCATACTCTGACCTTCATCTTCTGCAGTTTAAAAGTTAAAAAAGGAATGTCTGGCTGATTTTTAATTAATTTAAGAAATTTTGGCTTGAACTCAATGATAATGTCGGGCATGCTCAGTAAGAACCAACTGTCAGTGTTCTAAAAGCCAGCCTCACAGCTGCTAGGCTTGCCTAATCAGGGGGCCACACCTACACCAGACTTTGATTTCATGTGAGACAGTCATGGAATCCTGGGAAGTGTAGTTTGTGAAGGGTGCTGAGAGGAGACTCCTATTCCCCTGACAGAGCACCAGTGGCAAGAGTGGTTTAACAGTCAGCCACTCTGACTGAAGCTCTGTGGGGTGAACAGGGCTCTCCTACCAACTCTCAGCACCCTTCACTAACTACACTTCCCAGGATTCTTTGGAAGAAGCGATGGCTGCCTAAAGTGAAATAACAGTCTGGTGTGGATGTGGCTAGGGAAAGCTTTGGTTTAAATTTGGGTGGGAGGCTACAAGTGCCTGCTGTAGAATAAAAAGGTGGGGAAAATCCTGAAAAGCAATGATACTGATCACAATGTTTTCTTTTTGGAAAGGAAAGGGGCTTCCCCTCTGCCCAGTGCCCACCCATCCAATCTCCTCCTTCCTCCCCTCCCCTCCCCTCCTTCTCCTCCCCCTGGTCAGTTACGTATCTGAAGCATGATTGCATGGGAGTAAATACCACTGAACTCAATAAGCATGCATATGATCAAACCTGCCCTCCCCTCCCTTTGCCCCTCCCCTCCAATCCTCTCCTTCCCCTCCGCTTCCTGCTCCCCTCTCTGCTCCCTTTCTCCTTCCCTCTACTCTCCCCTCCCCCTCCTCCACCCCCACAGTCACTTTTACCTATCCTAACCATGATTGCATAGGAGTAAATCCCATTGAACTCAATAAGCATGCAAATGATCAGACCTGCCTTTCCTCTCCTTCCCCTCTCCTCCTCCCTTCTTCCTCCCCTCCCCTCTTACTTTTTCCTCCTCTCCTGACCATTCCAGGCTTCCCTCCCCATGGTCAGTTTTACCTATCCTAAGAATGACTACAGGGGACTAAATCCTACTGAACTCAATAAACAAGCAAATGATCACACCTGCCCTCCTCCTCCCCCTCCTGCCTGCTCCCCTCTCCCTCCTCCCCTCCTCCTCCCCTGTGGTCAGTTTCACCTATCCTAAGCATGACTGCAGCGGAGTAAATCCAATTGAACTCAATAAGCATGCAAATGATCAATTCTCCCAAGATACACAGGAAGTGGATTGGACTGTGAAAGACCAATCCAAATTATGTTTGCATTTTTACAAATTTTTAGGGCAGTACAATATCTCAGAGAAGAGGTCAGGTCTCCTGCTCCCCTGGTGCATTCACTATAGCTGCCCAATTTCCCTGATTTTTAAAGTTGGATAAAAATATCTGTTGGCTATAGGTATGTTCTTAAACCGCAAGGGTTTTTGCCTATTAGTGAATAAATACATAATCACAAAATTAAAAAAAGGTAAAGATTTAAGAGCTAACAATAATTGAATGTCTAGGCGATATTACTACATTCAGAAATATTGCTACCTGTTCAGTAATTATTTTATTAGATCCCCCAAGGAAAATATTCAGAAAGGTCTCTAAGGATCGACTGGGAAACTGCCTCATAAGGGGGTAAATTATATGTTCTCTGACCCCTTTATATTGTGCAATGCCTTGTTGTTGTGCCTGTTTTGAAGCTTAAAAAAAGAACAACAATATTTAAAACCAAAAATGCTTCACTGTGTGTGTGCAGAAGGATGCATGTATGGGGAACTCCAGCTTGTTTGACCAGGGCATATGCCCCCCATAGGCAGAAATAGTTAATAGAGTTCATTTCAAACTGACACATGAAAATATATTGGCAGGGTATTTCCCCATTGAATCTCCTCTGCACTCCTTGTTTGGCTTGCAGTGAACCAGATGACGGAAAAATGTAACAGTGTGTATTTTCCATTGCGGTATACTTTTTGCGACTCAGTTATAAAAGAATTCTGCAGAGATGAGAAATGAACTAACTCCTCTGTGCACATATCTTTGAAGTTCAAGCCTTGTGGTTCTAAACTCTGACTAACTGTCCCACATTGCTAGACCAAATCCCATGGAAATACTGGACTTAATAGTATTGAACTATATTTATCAAAATATGCCAAAATGCTAGTGGGTTGTATCCAATGGTGGCTTTCTACTGCCAGAAAATTCTTTTTGCACAGTGGGGAAGCTGCTGTTGTGCTGATTCCCCCTTACCTGTCGCAGCTCTCCATGTGATGCCCCAGCATGTGCCAGGGGGGTTCTTCAGTCCACTGGACTTTTGGGAGTGCAGGGAAATGAAGTGGATAGGGAGAATCTGTGAAAATCAGGTCACTTGCTTTGTGCGAGCATAACTACTTTCTACTAGTGCAATGTCAGAATTGTGTCGAGCCCCAGCTCTCCCTGGAAGGGCAGGGAGGGGGAAGGCATGAGTTGCAGACGCCTCAACTGCCAGAAGGCGTGGAAGATCCAGCTGTTGTTGTGTCTGTTCCAGACATTAAGGAAAGGAGTGTGTTAGATGCGCCGCCAATTCCCACGGGTGACCCAGCCCCCCTTGGGGACAGCGCTCAGCCTTCAACCATCCCAACGGATCAGTTAGGGGAGGATTCCGAAAGAGCAGTTACTCCTCCTTCACCAAGCCGTGAATTAGCAGTAACCCCCCCTTCGTCCCGCAGTAACTTAGAGACGCCTGACGCTTCTCAGCCCTCTACTTCCTGGATGGTTGATAAGGACCCTGTTTCATCTGATGAGCCCATGGAGGCTCACCCCCACCTCACCTCACTCTCGGCGGCAGGAAAAGCATACCAGGCAGAGGGCGGGTGTGCGAAGGAGTGAGAGATTGCGCTCAAAAACTTTCCCTGTGTAAGTCTGCTGAGTATTGAGGGGGGTGTTGAGTCAATTTTCTTCTTACGTTGCAGAGCATGTCAAGAGTGTAGTTAGGGATTCCTAGTGAGTTAATGTAGGGTTTTCTATGAAGTGCACTGCTTTTGATGTATCCATTACTCTAATAAAACGAGATTTACTTGCACCAGCGTCTTAGTCTCCTGGTATCGACTCTGGACGGGACAAATTGTGTGCAACTCAATACTCTTCTTTCTTGGTATTGCTACACATATGTTCTTGTTCTTTAGAGGGCTCTTTAATTTCAGGTTCTCCAACATGGATCAACCTGTACAGAGTTGTTTTCAACAAGGTAGAGTTAGTTTTGCTTCTGTCAGAATTAGGGTTGCCAGGTTCATGGCCTGAGACTGATCCTGTGTCTTTAGGAGAAGAGAAAGTCAGCCAACTGCAGGTGTTCTTGCAACTCTGTAATGGGAAAAACCACAAGGTGGAATTCTCCCTTCCCCCTGCACAACTTTTAAAGATACAGAAGACCTCTTGGTTGCCAGGCCCATTCATGCAAGGACTCTTGCATATGCATAAGAGTTTCCCTACACTCTCTTTTCCCTGTCTCTCTCTCATGCCCTTCCAAATCTGCTCCAGATGGTTGGGGGAATATCCAAAATGGATTTGGGAGTGCATGGAGGGAGGAGAGGGAGGGGAAGTTCCACTGCTGCACGAATGGAGGTTGTGCCAATGGGACAACTTTGTTGGATCGTAGAACCCATTATTTTCAGATGCTTTAAATATTTCTTCCTTTGGTTTTTTAATGCAGTTATTTATATGTACTTAAATGTATGACAGTTTCATTTTTTTTAAAAGAAAAGGAACTCACACTTGTTCCCAGAAGAGCGTGTGTGCTTCCAGAATTCAGGTTGACAAGCTTTAAAATTTCTTACAATTATGATTCACTCAACTAAAAAATCAGATTAGGGAAGCAGATAGAGGTGTTTGCTGCGGAGCAGCAGATAGCAAGGAACAAAAGAAGCTTCCCCAGTAGGGCCCTGGACAATTCTGAAGTCAAGAAAAGTAACACATTCATATAAGACTTTAGCAGAATGCTCCCTTTGCAAAGCTATTACCTCTTGAGATGATAGTGCAAAGACAAATGGTACCAAAGGTACCAAAAGGAACTGGATTCTATATTTCTAGGAAGTAGTTTCCTTTAACAATGGGGTGGCTAGCTAAGTGGGGTATGTTACTGACATAGGTTGTATCCAACTAAGTCATACTCAAGAGTAAACCCATAAAAGCCATGATCAACTTGCCTATAGATTTTAATGGGTCCGCCTCTGAGTATGTCATAGTCAGATTCAACTCTTTCTAAAGAACATAAGAACATAAGAAGAGCCTGCTGGATCAGGCCAGTGGCCCATCTAGTCCAGCATCCTGTTCTCACAGTGGCCAACCAGGTGCCTGGGGGAAGCCCACAAGCAGGACCCGAGTTCAAGAACACTCTCCCCTCCTGAGGCTTCTGGCAACTGGTTTTCAGAAGCATGCTGCCTCTGACTAGGGTGGCACAGCACAGCCATCACGGCTAGTAGCCATTGATAGCCCTGTCCTCCATGAATTTGTCTAATCTTCTTTTAAAGCCGTCCAAGCTGGCGGCCATTACTGCATCTTGTGGGAGCAAATTCCATAGTTTAACTATGCGCTGAGTAAAGAAGTACTTCCTTTTGTCTGTCCTGAATCTTCCAACATTCAGCTTCTTTGAATATCCACGAGTTCTAGTATTATGAGAGAGGGAGAAGAACTTTTCTCTATCCACTTTCTCAAGGCCATGCATAATTTTATACACTTCTATCATGTCTCCTCTTACCCGCCTTTTCTCTAAACTAAAAAGCCCCAAATGCTGCAACCTTTCCTCGTAAGGGAGTCGCTCCATCCCCTTGATCATTCTGGTTGCCCTCTTCTGAACCTTTTCCAACTCTATAATATCCTTTTTGAGATGAGGCGACCAGAACTGTACACAGTATTCCAAATGCGGCCGCACCATAGATTTATACAACGGCATTATGATATCGGCTGTTTTATTTTCAATACCTTTCCTAATTATCGCTAGCATGGAATTTGCCTTTTTCACAGCTGCCGCACACTGGGTCGACATTTTCATCGTGCTGTCCACTACAACCCCGAGGTCTCTCTCCTGGTCGGTCACCGCCAGTTCAGACCCCATGAGCGTATATGTGAAATTAAGATTTTTTGCTCCAATATGCATAATTTTACACTTGTTTATATTGAATTGCATTTGCCATTTTTCCACCCATTCACTCAGTTTGGAGAGATCTTTTTGGAGCTCTTCACAATCCCTTTTTGTTTTAACAACCCTGAACAATTTAGTGTCGTCAGCAAACTTGGCCACTTCACTGCTCACTCCTAATTCTAGGTCATTAATGAACAAGTTGAAGAGTACAGGTCCCAATACCGATCCTTGAGGGACTCCACTTTCTACAGCCCTCCATTGGGAGAACTGTCCGTTTATTCCTACTCTCTGCTTTCTGCTTCTTAACCAATTCCTTATCCACAAGAGGACCTCTCCTCTTATTCCATGACTGCTAAGCTTCCTCAGAAGTCTTTGGTGAGGTACCTTGTCAAACGCTTTTTGAAAGTCTAAGTACATTATGTCCACTGGATCACCTCTATCTATATGCTTGTTGACACTCTCAAAGAATTCTAATAGGTTACTGAGACAGGACTTTCCCTTGCAGAAGCCATGCTGGCTCTGCTTCAGCAAGGCTTGTTCTTCTATGTGCTTAGTTAATCTAGCTTTAATCATACTTTCTACCAGTTTTCCAGGGACAGAAGTTAAGCTAACTGGCCTGTAATTTCCGGGATCCCTCTGGATCCCTTCTTGAATATTGGCGTTACATTTGCCACTTTCCAGTCCTCAGGCACGGAGGAGGACCCGAGGGACAAGTTACATATTTTAGTTAGCAGATCAGCAATTTCACCTTTGAGTTCTTTGAGAACTCTCGGGTAGATGCCATCCGGGCCCGGTGATTTGTCAGTTTTTATATTGTCCATTAAGCCTAGAACTTCCTCTCTCGTTACATTTATATCCCACCCTTCCTCTCAAAGAAGCCCAAGGCAGCAAAACAATACATTACAATGTCTAAAAATGGTGTTAAAAAAAAGGGGGGGGGAATTGGATTGAGGGAAGGGCTGTTAAGGAAGTATTAAAAACTATATTCATTTTCCACATGGATCAATGCTCGTTTTTTCCTCCACCATCACACCTTCCTCTATACAAGGCAACGGACAGATCCTTCTCTCTCCCAGGGAGAAGAATCTGTATCTCCAGAAATCTGTGATGTGCTTAGAAGCCTATCACCACCAGTGACTCTTGTGACATCAGGCTCTTTGTTGGGAAAGTAACATTGACCCCATTCTTGTCTTTCCTGGGGATTCATGCTCTTTTTCCATCCTCTGCCTCTACACATCAATGGAGAAATCTCTTTCTTTCCTAGGGAGAAGAGGCTGTGGATAGTATTCAGTGCTAGTCCTACTCAGAGTAGACCCACTGAAGTTAATATATCTCACTAACTTAGGTTCATTAATTTCAGTGGGTCTACTCTGAGTAGGATGTAGTTGAATATTATTTATTTATTATTTAATTTATATCCCACCCTTCCTCCCAGCAGGAGCCCAGAGAGGCAAACAAAAGCACTAAAAACACTTTAAAACATCATAAAAATAGACTTTAAAACACATTAAAACAACACATCTTTAAAAACATTTTTAGAAAAGCTTTGAAGACATCTTAAAAAAGAAAAAAGAAAAAAAGGTTAAAACTTTAAAAAAAAAAAAAAGTTTTACAAACATATTAAACAGCAATTCCAACACAGACGCAGACTGGGATAAGGTCTCAACTTAAAAGGCTTGTGGGGAATATAACCCAGTATCCCTAAAAATCTGTAGTGGTGGGGAGAAGCCCACCCATACCCATGACCCTTGAGGTAATGCTTTATGCTGGTGTGTATGTGACATTTCTCCTACCCCAGTCTTTCCTAGGGATCTACGCTCTTTTATCACCTTGCCCTTTATGAAACTATCCCAAAACAATAAAGTCTGCCCTTGTGAAAGAACCACAGCTGCTGTCATTCTGAAATCTGAAAAGTTTAATCCCATCAGAAGGGGTGACCATTAGGGTTCCCAGACTCAAGGCTGAATTTTCTCTTCTCTTAAAGATACAGAATCATTCTCAGGCCCTGAGCCTGGCAACCCTAGTGACCATGCCTGCAAGTTGCATCCATGCCTGGCAGAAAATAAGAAACATTTTCTTTTAAAAAAATTACACAGAAGCCCCCATTGTACTGAATGGGGTGAAAACAGACTTGTTTTTAACAGATCTGTATTGGTTCCAAATAATGAGTCAAAACGGAAAGATACAGAGTGGTTCTGAAACAGGTAAAGCTGCATCCCAAAGCTACAGATGCAAGCTGAATATTGTGGAGGGTGCACTATCTATCTATCTATCTATCTATCTATCTATCTATCTATCTATCTATCTATCTATCTATCTATCTATCTATCTATCTATCTATCTATCTATCTATCTATCTATCTATCTGCCTGCCTGCCTGCCTGCCTGCCTGCCTGCCTGCCTGCCTGCCTGTCTAAGCCATCCTATTAGAAAAAAGACAAAAGTAATTTGCCACGTCAGCTGATGTTTTCTGACTACATCATTTCATCATTTCTTGATCTTCTAGGGTGTGAGCAAGTGAGAGCAGGCTTGAGTGATGCATGTAAGAGAGAGACAGAGAATTAATGCATTTTATTTACACATGCCTAAAAAAAATCAGTTAAGGATCCTGCCAGTGTCTGTGGACATTTAAAAGGGCTCATAAAGTGGAACTCATTCACCATAGGAAAAGTGATCATAATTTGTTTTGTAGGATGTTAATAACCACTTATTTACTTTTGAATGTCTTAGGCGCAAGGTAAAATGAAACAGATTTTAAAAAATCAGAGTCTGGACATGCCACAATTTCTATACAAATCTAGTATGTGTGGAACCAGATAACAAATGATTGCTAGATGGGTGATATATATAATTCACTTTCTGTTCAGCTGAGGCAGGTTTTATTGGATGTTATTTAGCATATTCTGTCAATATGTGTTAGTTCATTTGGAAAATTCTTTTACACACCAACTATTATATGAATGTTTTGCAAGATGTTTCTGGAGGACAATGACCTGCTGGGAGCAGCCATTTTTGTGCTTGCATCTATGGCGATACTAATGCTACCTTCACAATGTGTTTTCCTTCCAACATACAAAACACTTAAGATTCCCGAGGGGCTATTTAATGACTGCAGGCAAGAAATGAACTGCTGGGATCATCATCAGCAAGTAATATGACTCTCTTTAAAACCAGAGAGGATAAGAGACAAACACAGAACAAAATACACACTCACACAAAATGTTGACCTTGAGTCAACGTGGCCAGCATTTCTCCTCAACCCCCACCCAGTACAGTATAAAGACAGTATAAAGGACCACATTAATTCACATGATAGTCTGCAACAAATATCAACAAACCTAATAAAGGGTGGACATGCAATCTGAAGGAGGCCATGGGAAAAATCTTCCGGCCCCCTGATTGGGCAATGCCACCCTGGCTTGAGGAAGCTGAATCAACTAGAGCAAATCTATGCCTTTCATTGCCTGCTCGCTCTTGGTGAGCAAAGGGGCATTGGGTTGCTTGCTTGTGCTGGTCAGTGTTTAGGGCTCCAAGCCTCCACCTCCCAAAGAGGCAGCCTTCCTACTTTCCCATTGCTGGCCAGCAATAAGAGGTAGGTTAAGTGACAGCCTCCTCACCCTCCAGGGGCCACTAACTAAATTTCACAGCCCATCAGCCAAATCCAGTTGCACCACCCACCAGGTTCTCAGTATGGAGTAGCAAAAAAAAGGCACTCTTCAATCAATCTGGGTACCATAAAAAATAAGTTTATAATTTTCAGGACACCATTATTTCTCTATGACCTGACAATATCAGTGTAGAGCATTTGGCTTTTTTGATAGCTGTACCTAGGCTTTGCATGTCCCTCTCTAAGGAAATTCACTTAGCCCCTTCTCTGCTAGTCTTTCATTGGCAAGCAAGGCTTTTGACCTGCTTTGTTGTTGTCTTATTGATGAGTGTTTTTCAGTTTTAATCATTGTTCTGATATTGAATTGACTTGGCATTTTGTTAGTCACCTTGAACGTCTAATTTGGAAATACAGGGTGTGCGTGTAATCTGATAGAAATAAATAAATCAGCTGCTGCCCATTCACTTCCACATCTGTTTCTCATGGCAATCATTGCACTCTGTTCTAGGTCCTTTCAAGCATGAGTGCTTCTTCCCCTATTTCATGCTCCTTGACTTCTCAGCATTGTAAGTTAGCAATCATTTATTACTCTCATAATTTATTTTTAATGCTCATATTTAAACCCCTGCTCTGAATGTTAGCAACATGAGGGGTGATATTACCGAGTGCTGTAGAAGTAACCAAACACAGCACACATGAATATATTTATCTGAAATGAGGTCCAGTAGCAAAATGGAACTGCTCATTGTTTTTTCCTGGGGACTGCAAATGTACCAATTGTGAGGAGAAAGATGTCATTTGTGTAAAAGCTGATGGCATCACAAAAACACTGAGGCTGCATATGCAGGCAGTAGTGGTATCATTTTCTCCCTATCCCCTGTGGGTGCAATTTCTCATAGGCGGGACAAACTCCAAGTGATGAATTTTTTCTTCTTCTGAGCTTCTCTCCCGTCTCAGCTGTGGAAAAATGGTTCAGCAAAAGCAGCTGGACAAAGAGACTTGGTATTCAGTGAAAGGTTGTTGTTCAGTCTAGCAGTTGTTCACAAAACCTACAGGAAACTTTTGTGTGTGTGTGCATTTTCCAAATCTCTGCCAGTCACTACAATAACATGAAGTTACCCTGCATGGATCCATTGGTAAGATGTGAACACTTTGAACAAGTATAAATCTAGTTGCATGCCCCAATTTTATTGAGTTGGGTGATTTTGTGGGTTTGCTGGTGTTCACTAAGGAAGAACACCACCCCTTTCTTTTGTATGTTACACAGCTCAATTTTCTATTTAAAAGCAGAACAATCAGTCATGTTGTTAAACAAACCCTCAGTACAATTTGTTAAACATACCTGATGAAGAGTATATTGTGGTTGCTGTATTCACATCAACTTCAACCAAAGATCTACAGTTTGATTCAGACAAGGAACCCAGGACTGTCACAGGTGCTATACTGGGATGTCGTAAGGCGGCTTTCAGTGGAGCTATGTGGTTGTACTGGACAGATGACATGCATCCTATGAACCCAAAGGCATTCACCTTGGAAACTTCTATATCTAGTCCCTGACTCTCTGTAAAATGCAAAGAAAATTGAGATTTAGCTTGTCTTTCTGTATATAAATTAAATATAAATTAAAAAGTGTTTCAGATTAGTTTGTGCATTAACCACTCATTTGCAAGCTTCTGACAAAAGCAATTCAATAGAATGTTAAATCCAACCATCTATACATGGCATGCATTTCCCATAGCATTTGTATTTGTGTGTTTGGGGGAGAGGGAATATACAATGTTAACATCCAGTGTGGCTAGCTCCTGGGAAAAATGAACAATGACTGTCTCATGTGGTCCTGTAAACAGCTGGATTTGAATTTTTGGCATCCTCTCATCCTCACATTTCCATCTGTAGAATGGGAATAATAAATAGCCTGCTTCACAGAGGAGCTGTGAATGCAAACATAAGCCTGAAAAGCACTTTGCAGACATAAGATTAAAAGGATACCATTCCAGAATCTGACTTTGTCACCCAGTTTGCCACATATAATTCACTTTTCTTTGCCTATGATTCCTAGTCCTGTCCCATATTACACACACAAATATGCACAGAGAGAATACCCCTCAAGATATCAAATACAAATTAAAATGTTCACTCTGATTACAACAAAGGGAAATAGCATACTTAAAACATGTCCACATATTGCAAGGTCTTTATGGGGCTGAACACCTGATGTGAAGAATACTCACTAATAGGCAAAAATCCTTGCTGTTTAAGAACACACCTATAGCCAATAGAAATTTCTATCAAACTTTAAAAAGCAGGAAAATTGGGCAGCTATAGTGAATGCACCAGAGGAGCAGGAGACCTGACCTCCTCTCTGAGATAATGTACTCCCCTACACATTTGTAAAAATGCAAACACAATTTGGGTTGGTCTTTCACAGTCCAATCCCCAAAACATTGTGAACAGTATCATTGTTTTTCAGAGTTAAGATTGTGTTAAAGTGTTAAGGTTGACCCACATTCAGGAATGCTGTCAAGAGCCTTCACTATCTAGCCTTCACATTCTTCCCAAGCCTTTGGTAGAAAGTTTGGGCAGTGTCTGGAATCAGACCAATAGCTCTTTCAATAGCTTCTTTTTGGAAAAGCTCTGTGCGTAGCAGAATGAAGCTCCAGTGCTAACAGTAGGCTCAGTATGTCCGCCTAATACAAATTAATAATATAATAACAAGATTTCATACTGTCCTTTCCAGCTCACAACTGCAATTCACTGCCTGGCTCAGTCACAAATTAGATAGAAGAGAAAAGCATAGTAATTAGCAATGAATTTCTGCACTGGATCACACAAGCCAGGCAGAAAATCACCCTCAGGCCGAGCACAGCAGCTAAATATAAAATTGGATCCTTGGGGCTCTGTGGGAAGTGAGTTTGTAATTAGAAGACACTGGTCATATTCTCAGCTCAACTGTAGGGAACAAAAATTAAAATAATTTTGAGTTTGTTCCTCATTCTTTAAAGATGTGGCCAGACTAGGGATGGGTGAATCTGTCAATTTTGGTTTCTCTCAGTTTCTCATATTTCCAGTCTTAAATTTGGTCCTCCACATGTCCATATCAGTTTGCCATATTATTTTAAGTCCTTATGAAAATGTACCATTGGTATCACCTGAAGGGTGATTTTGTCAGGTACACAAATGTCTCCTAATAAACACATTTTTGCAAGCAATTTCCCCTAATATAATGCATTTTTGTATGTTACTTTCACCAATATACACATTTTTATGCACATTTTACCCTAGTAAATGCATTACTTGGCTGCAAAAATTGGAGGTGTGTGGATTTTGAAGGATAGCTGTGTTTTAGTTTGCATATTGTTCCAGGAAGTGTGAATTAAGTAAGCTTGCCTTTAAATGCTAATTGAACGGGAGGTGGAGTGTTGAATCTAGATGTAGTACACAGATAGGAGGAGCTCCTCAACTTTATTTAATATTCTAGTCTTTAACAGAGGACTTGGGACCCTGATTTGAATGCTAATCACTGCCCTAAATAAGGCATGCAGTCAGGTGTAAGGAGAGGTAAACAACCTTGCCTTACAGTTCTATTTAAACTAAAAGATAAAGATGCAGCCCAGTGTTCTTCAGCCTTTGCAAGGTGGCACCCATATTGCAGAAGGCCTTGAAAAGAACACAAATGGAGGAAACACTCATTAAAAGAAGAAATGGGTCAGCAATTTAAATCTTTCAAAGAGGAACTCATAGAAGGTTAGGCTGATCTACTAGAACAGAAGATTCTGTGGGGGCATACATCAATGGTGTGGATGGTACAGTGGTAGAAGCCCTCGACCTAATGGTCTCACACGGAAAAACATTCAACAAACTAAGAGGAGAAGATTTAAATATTAAAGCTAAAATGGACAAAATCAAAATTGGAATAGAATAATATTTGTGTCTCTGGAAGTCTGGAAGATGCAGAAAAAAGGCAGTTGAAAGAATTTCTTGCACAATGGCTCCCCTCCCTGATACCAGATTTCCTGCTCATTCCTGGTTATTTTGAATGAGTGTATTTAGTAGTGACCCAAGATGACAGATGCCATGGGGCCTAGAGACATTGTGGTTTGCTTTGCACACTTCATTAAAAAGGAAGAGCTGCTTAGATGACTACACACCTTGAAAGATATAAAATTCAATAATTAGACAGTGATGATTCTGCAAGACTTGGCCCTGAGATGCTCAGATGAGGCAGAGAGTTGTGCCCTTTCACTCTTAAATTGCAAGAAGCTGGAATCGCATTATTATTGGAGTTTCCCATTCCATCTGTTGGTGCTTCATAATGGAACAGCTCTCTGAGCATCATTGGTAAACAAGATGGCTGATTTAGTTAAATCACTTTAATTTGAGCTGCTGATGAGGAAGACAACAGGGATAATGAATGGGAGATTGTCAAGGGGAGAAGATACCCAAAGGAGAGACCTCTTCAACCCCTCTTCCAACCAAATTGGTTCATTCATTGCCAGAAGGCACTGATGCTTGGGGGAGGGGCTTTCCTCCTTATCTCCATATGATTTGGGCTTTAGGTTACCAGTCCTGTGATCCACCATTTGTTTATTATGACTTTTTTCTGACCTTTAGATCTATAACTGGTGGAACTGTTGTCCTTTTCCCATTGCAAGTTCTGGAGCTCCAAGACTGACATCTCATCCAGATATAACATTTTGTTGTTTCCTATTTCTTCTCCCTCCCATCTGTTAGAGTTGGTGTTCTACGTAAAAGTTACTTTCTTCTATTAGGTGGGACGTTTTTCTGTAGAAGTCCTGGGGCTGTGTGTGTGTGTGTTTCTTTTGGGATATGGCTCGCACAACAATTTATTGATCCACGTCTGTTCCCTCCTGTTTCAATCTTGTATATAAATAATGCCCAATAGGTTGAAAATCACTATTCTGAACGTGAAAGGCTTTGGAAACCCCATTAAGAGAGCAGGTTGTGCAAGAACACTGTCCCTCAGTTCTTATGTTCCAAGAAACCCATAAAGCCTTGCAGAATGACTGCATTTTGCCTGCAAAGAAGGAATCCAATAAAGCTCATGGAGTAGAAATTTTGTTACATGCTGATTTATATATTTGGCATGATAAAATTCAAAGGGATTCCAAGGGTAATTTTTTTGTTCTTGTTGGGCATACTAGGCAGTATTATTGTGGGCAGGGACTTTAACTAGAATATGCAAGGTATAAATCCTAGAACTCTTGATAAGGCTGAACAAAAGCATCTTGCCAGACAGGCAGTTTCACAAAAGTATGCTATACCCTAAGGGTTTTCAACTTTTTCAGAGCTATGTTTTGAAAGAGATATGGGCAGAGCTGCATCCGATGGACCATAGCTTTATCTTTTACTCCTCCCCACATACAGTAATTATATATTGGTATTGGAGGATTTATTACACAAAACAGGGCTGATCAAAGTGACAGATCACACTCCTGTTTCTAGGATGTAGAGATTCAATCCCTCTCTACTGACCATGCAATCCAGACAAAATCTCTGCACAGGCCTTAAACATTATTTTGTAGAAAATGGGATGATACAATAAATACAACTTTGAGATGGGAGGCTATGAAGGGTCTGGGGGGTGTGAATCAAAGAACTGAGTGTTTTGAAAAAATAAGCACAAATGATACTTTTGGAACAGGGAAATTAGGTTGCTGACAAATTTTGGGAGATGGTGTCTGCTAAAATAAGGCAACAACTGGATAAAAACATGCAGAACAGAACTTGTTATACATCAATAAGACTATGATGGACATGCTATACACGACACTAGACAAAAAGTCTACAAATTTGATGGGAGGCGATCCAAATTACTAACTAATAGACTGAAGAAGCAGAGAGTTAAGGGACAAGCTATTGCAGATGACAAAGATGTAAGGCATCTTGATCTGATGACAATTGTGGATAAATTTGCCTCTTGTTTTGAAAATGTATAGAAGAACTCGCCTAAGAGCTCCAGGGATGTATAACAGGCAGCTGCCAAAATTACCCCACTCTCTGTTAAAACAAAAGTGTTGTTGGAGGAGCCTGTCTCATTAGAGGAGATACAGGTGGCAATAAAGAAACTCAAACACAAGTCCTTGGGCCCAAACACATTCATGGGAGAATTCTACAAACATTTCAGGGATATCCTTCCATATCTGCAGTCTGTCTTCAAGGGTATTCTGGAGGGTGCCCAACTCCCAAAGACTTGGGCATGTGCCAGAATCATAGTGCATTAAAACCACACAAGGACCCGTTGAATAGACTTATGCAGGCCCATCTCCTTAATTAATAATTATTATAAACTCTTCACCTCAGTGTTATCAAACAGGCTGAAAGCTCTTATAGGTAAAATCATTCATCTGGACCAATTTGGGTATATACCTCACCACTATATTGCAGACCATGTTTGCAGATTGCTTGGTTGATAAATTATAATAAACTCAACAGTTTTTAGCTTTGGAGGCACTAGATCTTTTAAAGGCCTTTGACTGTATTAATCGGCAGTTTTTGTTAAATTCTCTATCTCATTAGCAGTTCAGCCATAAATGCCGAGCTCTCAGCAATTTGATTTCCTTCTTAGTTAAGGGACAAATTCAGCAGTTGGTATAAATTGATAAGGTGTTGTTGCACCTCATGAAACCTTAGAAAATTCCCTTTGTTAAGAAAGAACTACAGGCAAATCTGGCAAACAACACTACTCTTAAAGCAGGACTCTAGGTATGGGCACAGGGGAAAGACCTGTTGTTACCTGGCATTTGCCCACGGATTCCAGTTCACTGTCATCCTGATTTCGGTTTTAGAGATAAACAATCTGATGTGAAGAAAGCTGGTTTGTATACTCTTTTGGATTTCTTTCCAGGCTCCCAACTGCTCCCAAGAGATCTCTGGAAAATTCAACTCAGGCTCTCTGATTTCTTGGCTAGCCCGGTATCAAATTGGTAACTTTTGGGGGGGAACCACATTTTAAATTATAGGCCACACATGATCTTGCTCCTTTTGAAGGTCTGCTTAGGTCACTAGAAGTGAGGGCCATGGGTTTGGTTTCCAAAATGTATAACTTGTTCATTATATGGGAACAGCAGATGGGTTGAGGAGACTGGAATCAGATGAAAAGGACTGGGTTTCTATGTGGGACAAATTCCCTTATAGGTCTGACTCAGCTTTATTTATTTCTTAAATTTATATCCCACTCTTCCTTCCAGAAAGAGCACCACCTGACATATGAACAGGCATTAAAAATGTAGCAGAAATAGCACCTCATGCCTGTCTGTCTGTCTCATCATAGTTTCACCTTCTCTCCTTTTTGTTGGTGAGGGGGTAAAGTTAGGGGATTGTTTCCATGTGGTGCTGTACTAAGGTTGCAGCATTCTGGGATACAATGTTTCAGGAAATGCATAAAATCACAGGCCACACTATTGTGAGATCTCTGGAGCTGGTGCACTTGAATTTGCTTCAGGGGCAGAACCAGGACTTACACTTTAAGCTGCTGATTGGCTTCATGCTGATGGTGCTAGATTAATCATTGGCAGATTTTGGAGGGACCTTGCAGGAGCTTCCTTAACAAGTTAGTTAATAAGATCTGGCAACTTGCACTAGTAGAAAAGCTGACTAATAAGCTGAAGTTAGTGCAAGGAAAGAAACACAAAAACTCATTTGTGGCTGACTGATTCTGTTTTATTATGTACATATACAAAAAGGACAATCTTGGCCTTCTAGTGGCATTTAAGACCTGTCTGGTAGCTTGATTGTTGGCTATCCAATTTCCTCCATTTGTTTTGCTCAATCTGCTTCTAATAGAATATACTGTTTTTTTCTTTGTGTGGGCAATGTCTCTTCTTATTCTTTTGTAAGCTATGTGTATGTGTGTGGGGGCATTATTTGTAAAGATTTTCAATAAATATATTTTTTAAAAATGCTACCTGAACCAAGTTTTTCTCCCATGACCAGCAAATTTCTATGGAAACTGGTTCTAGTTATGTGTTATTGAGAAAGTGGTACATTCTACACCACAACCTATGATCTGTCTACTGTTTCAGTGCTTCCCCTTTTTTCATGTGAAATCTTATGCCTCCAAATCTAATTAGGTTTTATGATCTTGGGTTCCATAGGGTTGCCAGGTCCATGGCCTGAGACTGATCCTGTATCTTTAGGAGAAGAGAAGGTCAGCCAAGTGCAGGTGTTCTTGCAACTCTGTAATGGGAAACACCACAAGGTGGAATTATCCCTCCCCCCTCCACAACTTTTAAAGATACAGAAGACCTCTTGGAGGCCGGACCTGGCAACCAAGAGGTCTTCTGTATCTTTAAAAGTTGCGCAGGAGGAAGGAAGAAGTCCACCTTGTGGTGTTTCCCATTACAGAGTTGCAAGAACACCTGCACTTGGCTGACTTTCTCTTCTCCTAAAGATACAGGATCAGTCTCAGGCCAAGAACCTGGCAACCCTAGTTTCCATGTTAGAGAGTACACAAAACCCACACGCTCCTTGTGTAGGAGGCAAACTTCCAAGACAGAATATATAGCTGAGATCAAATCTCATCACAGAGACCATTTCTGACAAATATCCATGGAGGATAAAGCTGTCAATGGCTGCTAGTCATGATGGCTATGTTCTACCTCCAGTGTCAGAGACAGTATGCCTCTGAATTCCAGTTGCTGAGACTCACAAGAGAGGAGAGTGCTATTGTACTCAGACCCTGCTTGTGGGCTTCCCATAGACATCTGGTTGCCCACTGTGAGAACAGAATGCTAGACTAGACAGGTCTTTGGTCTGATCCAGCATGGCACTTCTTATGTTCTTAACCAGCACATCTTCAATGCTTAGAACCATAGGACTGCAGTGAAAAAAATGTACCAGCCCGGTCAAAAATTGTTCTGCCACCTGGCCCAATATACAGGGCCATATATATCTGCTCCCATTATTGAAGAAAGTGTAGCACACTTCCCTGAGTGGTAGAAGGTTCCAGGTCGGCTTCATAGGATCCCATTTCTATATAAGACTAGAGGGTGGGGAATGTTCAATGCAAACCTTGATCTAAAGTGTAGATATGTGTAGAATAGCTGGCAGTTAGCTTAATAGGCCACTGATGAAGATCAAGCTACACCAAACTTACTGAAATTAGCACTCCTTTGTACAGAAAAGTGTTATGCCCTGAGTAAAGAATTTGGCCTTCATCATGTATCACCAATGCTTTACAAAAATTCTTGACAAGTTTCTGCTGAGTATATTTCACAAATGGGAAAGCTCATTTTTGCCTACACATTTTTGAACATCCTGGAAATGATGTTTTAAAGTCTAAAACAGACAATACTATAAAGCAAGAACTTGACAATTGTTCAACCTCAAAAGCTATCTATGCAGCCCTTGCAAAGCAATGTGTCACAACATGACCACTCCCATTTTGTTTTCGTTTTTAAATCACCGTGTGGAATATTGTAATAAGAAAAGACTTGATTGGTGCAACATAATGGGGAGCTGTAGATGCCAAACAAAGGGATACAAGATTCTTTTGATAGCAGACAGCTGCAGTCAATTGAGAGAACAACCTTTCAGTCTAAAAATAAAGCTACAAGAGAGAATCTCAAGGGAGAAGAGGGCGGAGACTTTGCAACCTTCTATTTCGACAACGCTCCCTAAAGGGATCCTATAGATACTCTCTGGAGAGTAACATAAGACACAGCAATTAAGTAATATTACCGTGCAAAGTCTATTTCTGAAAATAGTAGCAGCCTCCAGAGGTGGATATAGAATGTTTTTCTCTCAACATGAAGTGCATTTTCCTCACTCAGCTCATGCCAAGATCCATGTAGAATTGGGCTATAGAGAAGGAACTTTTCCAAGAAACTAGCTATAGTCCGGCTTGTCATGTCTTACCGTGTGTGGTAAGCCAGGAACAAACCTTGGCTTTTGCCTGTCTTTTGTTTGGAGAAAAGCGAACCATGAGCCCAGGTTCGGATGACAAGCCATACCATGGCTTGTTTCCCAGCAGCACAGCACAAGAGGAATGCTGAAGGAATGCCATGGGAATTTTTGAGCAGCATGCACCAGCACACTCCTAAGTCATGGTCTATTTTAATGATGGTTTAGTGTGATACACAAACCAGGCCAGAAACTGGAACACAGAAAACAAAGGGTGCCATTGTGTCACATGAATAATTCTTTGTCTCTGGGTAGGACAGGGGTGTGTGCAACGGTAGAGAATCAATTAAAAATAATTTGCATTATTACCCTCCTTGCCTTGATATTGATTTTGATGAGTGATGGACGTAATAGTTCTTCAAAATTAAAGAGCAAAGTGTTCAAGGGAAAGTTATTTCTTTTCCTTTGCAGGCTGGGAAAGAAATGGACTGTAATAAAAATTTTAAAATCCTTTATGTAGTTTGTTTTGGAATGAAGGGATTAATCTGTAAACCTTTGCCTGTTGGGGAACAAACTGGAAAATGGTAAATTCTTTGAAGAAGGTATGTATTGCACATAGGCAATGTCTGCAGCTGGGGTTAAGACCATCTAATTTCCTTAAGGTTTGTTGATTGGGTTGATTGGGAGGCAAAGGAGTCATGTAATCAGAGGTTATATGAGAGGAACAGATGAAAGACAGATCAAGGTGGTATCAGAATGATTAAGGACAACACTATATGAAGAATGAAGAGCAGCATCTCTAATGTAAGATTCCTTAGAAAAAATGTTACAGTGAGGAACCATTTAGTTTTGAGGGAAAGCTGGATTGTAATTAAGCCTACATTTATTTTGTTGAACTTTTATTCCATTTGGGGATGTCTCGTGTGCTTGTAACCATTCTCATGTAAAACCATTTTCCTACCTTTTAGTAAACTTTTAATCTTTGTGGCCTCCATTGACCACAAAGTGGCCAAGTTGCATTGCACATGACCTTGAAGTGTGCTTGAGGAAACCCAAGGGAATTTTAGACTGTAGGAATGCAGCCTAATGGCAGTGAGAGCCTAATGGGAAGGGTGGGGCAAACAGATGGGGGCATTCTGTTTGGACAAGATCTCCCCTGCCCTCATGGTGCAACAAGCAGGGACGATGAGGGGCTGTGACATAGTAGTTAATAGATAATTATGAGTGAGCAAATTGAGCCTTGGATGAGTTTGACATGATGATAAACAAGGGCAAATGTCACTAACTCAGTGCATTCTACACTTGGTAGGCTCAGCTTCAGCAGCCTCAGTGCTATAATCATCTGCCTTACTCCACTGCTTTTCTGCAGAATGGAGGAAAGCTGCATAGAAGGGCAAGTGGGAATATAAGAACAGGTGGATTAGGCCCATTGGTGGACATAACAAGTGCTTCCCTGAAGGGGAATTCTTAAAAAGACAGAAGCCTGTCCAGCTGAGTCACAAAAGGCTATAATCAGAAGTATATCTGCCCCCACTTTCAACAACTCAGACAACCAAATAAATGGAAGCACACAGATTAGTCTTTCACACAGTTGTGAATGAGGAAAAACCAGCAAGAATGTTAAAGCGCAATCCTTGAATCCACTGTTCAGAGAGCCCCTGTGAACATGTGAGTGAGAAAACAAGAGGCTAGAATGCTTTGAGCACTAACAAACATTTAACAGCTCATCCTTTCAAAGATATACTTGAGGTCATACATGGAAGGGGAAAAGGGATCTTTAGAGACAACGGTACTACTTTTGAATTTGTAAGGTCAAGGATAACTAAGACTAACAAATCTGATACTTCCACTGGGCTACAGGCAATACCCGTTCTGCCTTATATATAGTGTTGCCTAGTTTCTATGTTAATAAAAGATGATAAAAGTTTTTGTCTGTATGTATTGATGATACAGTGTTTAGGGCAGAAATCTTATGACTAGAGGTTACAGTACTAAAATCTAGAATCAAGAGATATTAAGCAAAATCAGTTCAATGTTCCACTTCCACTCTGGGTTAACCACAGCTTGCCATGTCATACAAACCCAGAACTGTGGTTGGTTTGAAGAAGCCAGCTTCAGAAACCATGGTTTGCACTTGGCTTGTTCTAATCTAATTGTAGTCAGTGTTAACCACAGTTTGTTGGTCCAGATGACTGAACAAACTACAGTAAGTCCAAAGCAGAAATGAATGTTTTGGAACTCTGCTTCTCCATAGGGGGAAGGGGTGCAGGGGATACACAAACCCACAAAGACGCTAGCCTTCTTTACACCTTGCTAAACCACAGTTTAACTTGACATTCAAATGCAGCCATAGACTTGCCCCAATTCTTGTTTCCCTTCTCCATGTCCCATCAATCAACCTTGTGTCCTCCCACAACTGTTAATGCACACCATTCTCTGTAACAGAAATGAAAGCACATAGGGAAAGGAATGTGTCAACTTGTCACTACCATCACCACATTCTGAGAGTTAGTGTTGTATGCAACTTGAAGATGAGTGGGATGAAAGACCTGTGGGGGGGGGAGAGCATGAATGCATGGATGTTGTGGGAGGGTGAAATGTGTGAGACTGTAGAATGTGTCTACTGCTTAAGTGTCACAGAAGGTTAAGGCAAATGCTTTAATATCCAGTTTGCATGTTGTATACTGTTACTGAGGAGCTCAGCTTTGCTGTCATTTTAAGTACATCCCTAGAATCTTGACTTTGAAATCTTTAGGTTGCCTGGGAAAGTATGCAAAGCAAAAGCTTGGGCATACAGGAGAAAAATTGCAGTGTAGGTGTGCTGATCTATGGCTCTAAGAATCTGTGGAAGGGATTCTCACCAGTTATGAATAAGAGTGTGAGACCTCTGAAACATGAAAATGCTTTCTTCTCTGCCTGATCTCTAATCTAATCAAGCAGTCCAAGGCACATCCCAGTTGGACTTAACTTGGAGCCCTGATGGAGGATGCTCCATGCCTGAAGCAGTGCAAACCACCAGCAAACACATTATAGGTACCTGAAAAATCCATTCACATCCATTAAGGCCAGAAATGTGTGCACATAACCCTTCTTGCATACTATCCCCCTTTGCACACACCAGCCATGGTGGGAAAACCTAGATCCCATTGGTATTCTACATATACCTTGCCCTTTTGTTGAGAGAAACTGCTCCCTTGGTTGACCAAACCTATAAAGAGCTGCCAACTTCTAAATAAGTGTTTAATTCTATCTAGGGATGGAGGAAGAATGTTTTAAATGGATTTATATACAGAATTTGCCAGTTCCACCCTAATCAAGCTTTACCTACAGCAGACCACCTCTTGCATTGACAATCTTCTTACACTTGAACTGCTTTAAAAAAGCATGTAACATATATAAAAGAGTCAAGCCCCATAGGGTACTATACTTCTGTGGCATAATTGTATAAGTATTAATTCATACGTATTTGTATCCAGTTGTCCTGCCCAGAGTCCGAGAGATGAGACTGGAATTAATACTTGTTTTATTAGAGTAACAGTTACATCGAAAGCAGTGTGCTTCATAGACCTCTCTATGCTGACTCACTACTAACCCTAACTAGACTACCTAAGCATGCTCTACAGCGTGTGGAGTAAGTTGACTCAGCACCCCAATCAGGGGGGCGCCGCCTTAAATAGGAAAGGTCTTCACCCGTAATCTCTGACTCCTTCAAAGTTCCACCTTCTGACTAACCCGCTTCTCACGGCATCTCACGCAGGGCGAGGGGGGGTGAGCTTCCACCTGCTCATCTGACAGGACAGGCTCACTAGGTGACAGCTCGACTTCAGGGGGCGGGGAACCCGCTGGTGGGGAAGCGTTTGAAGTGCCAGGAAGGGAGTCTGGGGGGTTGGAGTTGGCATGTGCGCGAGGTTGTTCCCCAATGGCTCTGTTGGGGTGCTTGTAGGTGGAGCGAGCTCTGCGTTGATGGGAGGACTGTCCGTGGGAAGTGGGGGGCTGTTGACTTCACCCCCTCCCTCAGTGCTCTCAAAAACCTCATCCACGTCTGGCTCCTCTCCCTGATCTATCTGGGGAAGCTGGGGTTTGACTGACTCCTCTCCCTGTTCCTCCGGGGGGAGTTGGGACTCAACACCAGTTATATGCTGTATGTATTTATATGTTTATGTGATTGTTACTTTAGGAAACCTGGAATGTATATGCATATAATATTATATGCATAATTATAATATAATAATGCTTCTTCTGTGAAGATTTTTTTTTTTAGCAGAACCACTTAAAAAACTTGCTTCTTGTCAAGATCAAGGAACATGCCAGGAGTTAGACAAAAATTCATGCAGATAATCTTGATTTAGAGATTTTCAGAAAATTCCATGCCTAATCCTAGCCGGCTTGACCTTGGCCTGCACAAACCTGGGCTTGGGTCCATCTCAGTTGTTCCTACCCTGGTTAGCTTGGTTACCCTTTGTACCTTCTCAGTGGTCCTTGCCAGTGTACTTTGTTATTTTTCTACTTCATTAGTTAGGACTCAGGGAGAAGCTAAAGCGTGCCGATCTCTATTCATTGCAAAATTAGTTACACAAGTATAAAAGACAATGGGTTGTATCCAACAATATTATACTTAAAGTAGACCTATTGAAATTCATGGATCTAAGTTAGTCATGATGACTGTTAATTTTAATGGGTCTACTCTGAGTAGAACTAACACTGGGACAACCCAGTGTTTAAGTAGGTAGCTGCATATTCTAACATGCACCCCCAAAATCAGGAAGAATGTTTTGGAACTGCATGTACCATGTGCATGGGAATATTTGAATATATAACACCCCACATGAGGTCTGAACTGGTATAGTCCAGCAACAGATACACCACATGTGGCTGCTGGTCATGTGCTTCGGTGCTTAGACTATGGGAGGAGTTTTAAACTTTCTGAGCTGGGAGGGTTTTAGAATGCAAAATGCTCCATGAAATTGGGCAAATTTTACAGCTCCTTTTGATTTATTTACCAAAGTTATTCAGCCAAAGTTTGAAAAGCCAATAATACAGGTTAGTATGTAATAAAGAAAAGAGTAAAATGTTAATAAGTAATATAAGGAATAAGAAAGAATCAGGATGTGATGCTAAGTCCTACTTGGGATCACATGTACACTTCAGACCTTTGTCCATGTAATGAGACACTAGAGATGTGAGATCACAATGAAGCACAGTTGCTAAATGTGATTATAGCAATTCAGAAATCAACACGTGGTTTTTTGAATCCAGCTCTGTAATTTTAAAATCTGTTATTTCATCAAAACTGTTAATTTTTGAGTTTTTAGGTCGTGTTTAAACAGCTACCAGAAAAATATCTGTCAAGAGGGTGTTTTATTATTTTATCCTAGGTAGGATGGACAGATGTTCCCATTTTATTTTGTGTCTTTTGCAGTTTGGCAGTGGCTTGTGTTTCATTCCACCCATTTTCTGTTGTTCTTCATATGAATTCCTGTAATTAATTTCAGAATAGGCTCATGTGCAGTTCCCTTCTATTTATTCAGTTAACTTTTCCCTTGCAGGTAAGGTAAGCTATGTGCATGACTGACTGTGCACATTAAAAACACCTCCTTTTATTGAATGGAAAGTATAGCAGTTTAAATTTAAGCTCTTTCACCATCCTAAAAATTCCCAGATGAGAAATGCAAATGAAGGAAAAACAGATTGCCTGGAAGCAATGTAATTAATTTGAGGAAAAGGCCAGACCAGTTTCATTGCTTCACCCCAATCCAGATAAGTAAAGCCACATTGTGAATGTGCATCCAAGAGTGGCTATAGATTTTAAAACATTGAACAATGCCTGCCTGTTAACTTCAGTTTAATGGAGCCTCCAGCAAATCTATCAAGTGCTTTAACTAAAAGGAATGGTGGTGCAGTGTGCACATACTGTATTTGCATGATTCAAGGGGGGGGGACTGCTTGGATTTTTTTTTCATTCTTTTACAAGTTTACAGACATGAATATCACACAGAATGGCCTCATGTGCTTTACTAGAGCAAAATAGCCTGTTTTCTATAGCTACAGAATACAGGCAAAAAAACCCCCTTGCGGTTTAAGAATATACCTATAGCCAACAGATATTTCTATCAAACTTTAAAAAGCAGGGAAATTGGGCAGCTATAGTGAATGCACCAGGGGAGCAGGAGACCTGACCTCCTCTCTGAGATTTTGTACTGCCCTACAAATTTGTCAAAATACAAACACAATTTGGGTTAGTCTTTCACAGTCCAATCCACTTCCTCCAGGGAAGGAGGAAGGGCAGAAGGGAGGAGGTGGAGAGGAGCAGGTGGGAGGGGAGGGCAAGTTTTATCATTTGCATGCTTATTGAATTCAATGGGATTTATTCCCATGCCATCATGCTTAGTATATAAGAGGTCAGGTCCCTGTCCTAAGGAGCTTATAGTCTACAATTCAAGACATACATTTGACTAAAGAAAGAAGAGGAAGGACTGAGGCAGAGCAGTAAGGAAACAAATAAAGAAAAGTGCAAGTGATAGTTTTGCAAGGGACTGAAAATTCCATTTTGTCAGTGGATCTTCATTTGGTTTGATTTAATGTATCATTTCACTTTTCACCACTTCTCAGAGTGGTAAGAAGCTACATGAAAAGGCATTATAGGGTCAGGTTTCTTGGAAGGAGGGAGATTTTTGGTACTTTTGATAAATTTTGTCTACAAACCAAAATACAAATTGAATAGGGAAAACAGGAAGACAGACAGACAGTAGTACTTGCCTTTAAAGCAGGGGTAACTAATCTGGCCTCCCTGCCACTTCACCCCTCCCCCTTCTGGTAAGCAACTGTGAGCCACCAGGAAGCTAGCATAGCAGCTCTATTCCACCCAATGATGCTTCTTCTAAGAAGGCCTCCAGATGTTGGTAGACTCCCAATTCCCATCAGTCCCAGCCAGCATGGTCAATGGTCAGGGATGATGGGAGTTGAAGACCAACAACATAGGGAAGGCACCATGGTTGGCAACCCCTCCTTTTAAACAACATGAAACCACACCCGGGGAGGGGAATTCAACCATGCAGCTCTGCACCACTACCCCATAGTTGCTTCTTGCTCTGCATTTCTTTGGTCTGGCCAAAAAAGATAAATAAAAAAAACTACTTTCAGCTCCCATCCAACCAGAGGAAATTTCACACAAATTCTAGAGGCTTGATATACTACCAGCCACCAAACGACAATAATCAAGAACTGTCTGCTTTCAAGCCACAGAAAAGCCAAGGGAGGTGGTAGCGTCCAAGGAAAATGCTTGCAGTTCTATTACGACAGGCTTGTCCAAAATTTCCCTCACAATCTTTTTAAAAAATATCCTCCCTGAAAGAAATGAGGCCTGATTTTCTGTGAGTTACTTGTGGGAAGGAGAGAGAAATTTATCTAAAAGTTTTGGGAGGTGGTTGCTGTTTTACCAGGGGCAGCTGATGGCTCCATGTCAGTGGGACAGTGGAATCTGCTCCAGATTTTAGTCCAAAGTTGCAAGGAGCTGTCCAAGATGCTTCAGCCTTTACTTGGCACCTTGGACAACTCCTTGAAAAATTGGACTAATACTGGGAGCATATTTCACTGCTCCACTGACATGCAGTCACCAGCCACCACTGTGTTTTATCTTATTGGGTCTTGCCAGTAGTTCTGCTGGCTGCAAGCGGCGGAGACAGCCTGGCACCACTTCCCACCAGTTACATTTTTTAGAATACCTTGAGGACAATGCCATGAGATATGGCATTGTTCCCAAGTCCTGAGGCACTGCAAGAAATGCAGCTGGTGGGAAGCTACCGAGAGAGTCTTGCACCACTATGAAGGGGACTGATGGGGAGCTTTTTTGAAGGTAAGAGAGTAAGGGGGGGAAAGTGGAAAAACCCTTAGCCATGGTAAATTATAAGTAAGGTAAATTCCTGAAAATCTCACTTGAATGACTGAATTTTTTGTTGGGGTGTGTGTGTGGAATTGTTCTAGTATCATACACATAGATATTGGACACTATCAAAATTAAAACAAATAAACATACTAAAAATCCACTCCCACACACTGAAAAAATATTTTTTATTAAAATTTAGATGTTGAATATATTTATTCATTTTAATTAAATTTATATTCCACCCTTCCTCTACAGAAGATGCCCAGGATGATTAACAACATACAATCAATAAAGCAATATCCAAATAATTAAAATGACAACCATAAAACTCCAGTGCCTAACAGTACCTATCTTCTTCTAAAGGCCTGGACTAATAAAAATGCCTTCAAATGAATAATCATTCTAGCAATAATTGCTTCCAGAGACCCGTAAAACACACCATGGAAAGTTTAATATGGGTCAAGCTCTGAAAGATTTGTGATCTTGAGGCAGAGAATTCCTGTGATATGAAATGTCCAGTAAAATTGTCGGGAAACACACTATTTCACCATAATGCAGATTGAGAAAACTGGCTAACTAAAGCGTGAAAGCATAAAATTGAATATAATCAAATACAAAAATATTTTGAATGGAGCCCTTCTGATGGGATAATGATATTTACCTGCAAAACTGTAGTCATTTTAAACATGAGTTTTTGCAAGCATTATTTGTCTGTTTTAATATTAGCAATAATCACAACTTCCCTAGTGGATCTGTCAGCCCAAAAAGATTGGCAAACTATGGATTTAATTCTTACACGTCTTTAATGGTCACACAAGACACGCAGAGATGGATTCAGGACATTACAAAACCTTGCACAATGCAGATGCTTTGCAGGTTCACAAAAGCAAGGATGTGCCACAGCTTTAGACCAGTCCACTTTCATGGCAGTTCCATGAACTAATTCAACTATTTATAATGAATGCTAAAAACAAAGAGATGGGGGGGGGAGAGAATGTCACTGTATTCATTGCACGCTGCAATGAATTTGCTAGGCACTTCCAGGACAAAATCTCTTGCATCCGCCAGGACTTGGACTCCAATGTTATAGCAGTTGAATTGAATGAGGTGTCCAGTGCACAGTCTTGTCCTGATTCTTTGGATGAGTTTCAGTTGGTACAGCTCGAGGACGTCGACAAGGTGCTTGGACTGGTGCGTGCGACCACTTCTAGGCTGGACCCTTGCCCTTCTTGGCTAATAAAAGCTAGCAGGACTGGAACAGCCGGCTGGGCCAGGGCAGTGATTAACGCTTCACTGCGAGAGGGAGTGGTCCCTGGTCGCCTGAAAGAGGCGACAGTAAGACCACTTCTGAACAAACCATCTTTAGACCCAGAAAATTTTAACAACTATAGGCCAGTAGCTAATGTTCCATTCCTGGGCAAGGTCCTGGAACGAGTGGTTGCAAACCAGCTCCAGACACTCTTGGATGAAACCAATTTTCTGGATCCATTTTAGTCCGGCTTTAGACCCGGTTTTGGCACGGAGACAGCCTTGGTCGCCCTGTATGATGACCTTTGTCGGGAGACAGACAGGGGGAGTGTGACTCTGCTGATTCTCCTTGATCTCTCAGCGGCTTTTGATACCATCAACCATGGTATCCTTTTGGGCCGACTCGCTGATTTGGGAGTGGGCGGTACTGCGTGGCAGTGGTTCCACTCCTACTTGGTGGGCCGTCTCCAGAGGGTAGCGCTTGGGGAGCATTACTCGGCACCCTGGGACCTCCAGTATGGGGCTCTGCAGGGCTGTCCCCCATGCTTTTTAATATCTGTATGAAACCACTGGGTGCGGTCATCAGGAGCTTTGGAGTGCGTTGCCATCAGTATGCTGATGACACACAGCTCTATTTCTCCTTTTCATCTTCTACAGGTGAGTCTGTCGACGTGCTGAACCGATGCCTAGCTGCGACAATGGACTGGATGAGAGCTAACAAACTGAGGCTTAATCCAGACAAGACTGAGATGCTACTGGTGGGTGGTTCTCCTGACCGGTTGGTGGATGTTCGACCTGTTCTGGATGGGGTTGCACTCCCCCTGAAGGAGCAGGTTCGTAGTTTGGGAGTCCTTCTGGAATCATCCCTGTCACTTGAGGCTCAGATAGCCTCGGTGGCAAAGGGTGCTTTTTACCAACTCCGGCTGGTGGCCCAACTACGCCCCTATCTGGACAGGGAGAACCTCGCTTCAGTAGTTCATGCGCTGGTAACTTCAAAACTAGATTACTGCAATGCACTCTACGTGGGGCTGCCTTTGAAGATGGTTCGGAAACTGCAGCTTGTGCAGAATGCAGCGGCCAGACTGTTAACGGGGACCAGACGGTCCGACCATATAACACCTGTTCTGGCCTGCTTGCATTGGCTACCTATATGTTTCCGGGCCTGGTTCAAAGTGCTGGTTCTAACCTACAAAGCCCTACACGGCCCAGGACCACAATACCTGTTGGAACGCCTCCCCCGATATGAACCTGCCCGTACACTCTGCTTATCAACGAAGACCCTCCTCCATGTGCCTACCCATAGGGAAGCTCGGAGAGCAGCAACACGAAAAAGGGCTTTTTCAGTGGTGGCCCCCGAACTGTAGAACAACCTCCCTGAGGAAATGCGCCTGGCGCCAACATTACTATCTTTTCGGCGCCAGGTTAAAACTTTTCTCTTCACCCAGGCATTTTAATTAGTTAGTATATTTATTTATTTAGTTAGTTAGTTAAATTTTTATACCGCCCATAGCCTAGGCTCTCAGGGCGGTATACAACAGAGAAAGCATTTCATATACAATTTAAAATCTAGTCATCATAATCAACAATATAGATATACATCAATAAAAAAGTTAAAAACATAATTAAACCCATAAAGAAATGCAAGTTAACAGATAATTACAAAAAAGTGTGGCATACAAACTGAGTTTTTATTTTTTAAAATACCAATACTAAAAATACTAAAAATACTAAAATGCCTGGGAAAAGAGGAAGGTTTTCACCTGGCGCCGAAAAGATAGTAATGTGGGCGCCAGGCGTACCTCGTTAGGAAGGGTGTTCCATAGTTCGGGGGCCATTACCGAGAAGGCCCTCTTTCTTGTAGTCGCCTTCTGGGCGTCTTTCTGAGTAGGCACCCGGAGGAGGGCCTTCAATGCTGAGCGCAGTGTACGGGTAGGTTCATATCGGGAGAGACGTTTCATCAGGTATTGCGGGCCTGTGCCATGTAAGGCTTTATAGGTTAAAACCAACACCTTGAATCGGGCCCAGAAACATATAGGCAGCCAGTGCAGGCAGGCCAGAATCGGTGTTAAATATACATATATGTTGGAACTGTTTTAATCTTAACATTTTAAATTTTAATGTTTTATATTGTTATATGTATATTGTATTTCTGATGTTGTTCTTGTTCTTGTAAACCGCCCAGAGAGCTTTGGCTATGGGGCGGTCTATAAGTTTAATGAAATAAATAAATAAATAAATAAATAAATATTCGCTGTCATTCTAGAACATATTTCAAATCCTTCCTGAGTCTTTCCTCAAAGGAACAAAACACCTCTCCCTGAGAGACAAACTTGATGTTAAATGCAGATACCTGTAATTATTATTTTTTAAGCAAAATGTTTGTGAGGATGAGATTTTAAGTATACAAAGTGTATGGTGGGTTTTGTTGGGGGGTGGGGTGGCTGGGAAGTGAATAACCCTTTCCATAACACCCATTTTCATCTCAAAACCCCTTCCAACTGTTTCCCTACACCACCATGAGAAACCCCAAAAGCAGTTAAGAGAAGGCAATTCTGACCAGTCTGGTCCTTATCCATGTGCATGATCTAGCCAACATAAACTCATGTCTCCACAAGGATGGAAACATCTGTCAATTTTGGTTCTCTCAGTTTCCCTTTTTTCTGATCTTAAAATCCAGTTCTCCACATTTCTGCAGAAATTTGCAATTTGTTTAAAAAAAATCCTCATGAAAATTCTCCAGCATTTTAGTGCAAATTTCTCATAATAAACACATTCAATATGCAGTTTTGACTAATGTACACATTTTTGCAAGCTATTTCTAGTCATATAATGCATTTTGCATGTTATTTTCACTTATATATTCACATATTTTTATGCACACTTTCCCCTGATATATGCACTTTTGTAAACACTGGTTGGTTGGCATACTGCATTGCACGATTCAGATAAATGCAAATTTCGAAGGATGGCTTTATTTCGGTTCAGTGTGAATTTTATAGATTCTGCTTGAAATGGAAACTGAATCAAATTTCTCATCACCCCTAGTCTCAACACGTTTGGCTCCAGACCTGCAAATGATTGTGCCTTTTTTGTCTTTAAAGTGCACAAGCTCTAGTAGTTATTGTGTTATTCTTATTATACTATTCTCTAAAGCTGATATAAAACAACAATGCTAAGTCCTTTGTTTGCTTCATCTAACCTAGTCCCCAGTTTGGATTACAGTGAGCTGTTTTTTCCCCTAGAGACACAACTCTGCTGCCCTATATATGCTTCCCAACTCTACTGTCCAGTACATATCAACCCCCATGCTTTCCTAGCCTTTTCCAAAGGAACCTCCAGGCTGATCCATACAAACATTTCACAAATGTTTACTGCACAGAAAAGTTCTACCTCCTCCGAGTAAATGTCAAGCATGTTTCATCTGACACCACAGACACAAATTTTATGGGGGTTAAGTTATCAGCCCGCCACCATTCATCAGAAATTGTATTGGGGTAAAAATACACCCTGAAAAGCTGTTTGTGTTATTTTTTACCCCCTGGGTCTGGATAAAGGTTTTAAAGTACATTCCCAAAAGAATCCTGGGAGCTATGCTTTGTTAAGGTTGCTGAGAATTTGTAGCTTTGTGAGGGCGAAACCACAGTACGCTATCATCCCTCACCACCAAACATGTCCTTATTATGTTGCATTTTCCCCTGCCACAGCAAAATCTCTGAATCTGTGTTAGTTTTATTAATATTTGACTCAGGAAAAAACAGTGTGTCATCACTCAGCAAAGAGTCTCCTATTTAGCTCTCATTGCTAGACCTTTTTGAGGTGTAAGCAACATCTCTGCTAAACACAGCTCAGCTACTATAGTCAGGCTGAAAATAAAGGCATACCCACAAGTTACCCAAAACAACACACTCTTCATGCATAGTGTAGTAACTGACAAATCAGAAAGCCATTTGGAATGCCTACCTGTGACTTTCCCCAAGGTCAGAGATTTGATAGCCCTGAAGTCAGCATCTGAGGAAAAGTTGTGTTTGACTTTGAGAACCTGGTCAATCTGAAAGGGAGGAGATCAATAAAAGCGATTCCATTATTACTGCATGCAGAGAGACCCCTGATGAATCTATAGCATAAGCCTTGTGGCCGGAAAACAAATAATACCTGTCCCTGCTCAGCATCAGTTTCCATACACAGCAAAATAAATGCACCTTAATTCTACAGGAAAAGCTAAAAGGTACAGAAAAGTGTCTTTACAGCAGGGTTTTCATGAAAGCTTCCCTGCAGGAATCTCTGTATAATACCTGACCAGTGCTTTGTCTCCTACAAAGCTCACAGCAATTAATCTCTGATTGCAACAAGCACAACAAAAAGAAGCAAAGAGATGAATTTGAGGTCAATGTTTCTCATCCAGAGTTATACCTGGGAAAGGTATAAAGTCTGATGTAAGATTGGCATGTGACACAAAGCAGGAACATAAATTATGCCTTGTCCGTAAGTGAAGAAACAAGCTGGCCTATCCAATGTGTTGCGCTAGCTTTGTTTACCTACAGGAAAATTTTGTTTGATCCTCCTTCTTACAGCGAGCCAGTCTAATTTCCAGGCCTTGTATACAGACTGGAACACAATTAACTATCATATTGCACAGTTCTTTTGTGAAAGAGTTTTGGTTTTTAAAAAAAGGGAGAAACACATACAAAATATGCTTTTTGTGAGAAAAATGTGCTCAAAATCTATGAAATGAGTACAAAATGCATATTTTAGGGAAATGTATGCACCATTTTAATGATTTTTTTAAAATGTAGAAGCTAGGACGGAACTGACGTAAGATTAAATGCACATGAAACTAATACAGAACAGAATTGTCTGATCCCTACATACTGATCTCACATTGGAAATGTATATGGAACCTGACTCAAAATCTATGTTTCTGCATTTCAACTTTAACTCAAAGAATTTCTAGAGTGCTATAAAGATAACAAAGTTGGATCAATCCAATTTGGGGTTCCTCTGAGGCAAACCTTTCTCAGTTTTTGAGAGTAACAGGGCTTAAAGAGTGGCTCAGGAGCTCATGGGACTTCTCTGCAAACTAGTACCTGACATTTTTATAATTCATTTGTGACTGCCTAGCTTTGAGAAGCTGCTGCTTTGCTGTCTCATGACTGAATTTAGTCTGGACTCTTAAGCTGCTTGATGGTGCTTTATGGTTTTTAATTCAGTTATTTTACAGAAGGATTTTTCTACATGGTAAGAGTACTGGATGCTTCACAGAAAAACAACCCATAAATACAGGAAAATAAACAAACAATACATTATACATGTGCATTCAGGATGCAGATCTTCACTACAGTTCATCAGTCTTTTATTTGTATCCAAGCAAGGAATCATCATTATAGCAACAACTCACAATTAGTTTTGCCAATTACAAATTCCCAACTTTGAAATGGGACACTAAAGCACAGACATTTTATTTTTGGAAAATGTATTCAAAATTATTAGCACAAACCTGAACAGAACTCACATCTGTTGAAGTGTGTTCTATTCCCTGGGCCAGGATTCTTCACATACAAGATGAACCTTCTTATGGAGGTAAGAATAGTTCCTAGGGGAGGTAAGCTCTTTCTTGATATCCCTACTCAGCCCATAAGTTCTGTATGCTATAAATGAGCCATGAAGCTCATTGTGTCTGCCTTTCCTGTATTCTGGTACAGCTACTTGTATTGGTTAATGGTATTGGGGATCAATGATAAAAAGACATAAATCATTCATTAATTTATTATTGGATTTCTTTGTTTGATCTTCCTTTGGGTCCCTCTTGTACCTGTAATCAAGTCATACAGCAATGTAGTCTTGTTGAAACCTTTTCCCACTGATCTGCCAGATTTGAAACCTGGACAAGGGCGAGCTTAGTAGTCCCTTTGGCTTTGATCTGCCTTAGTTATACTTCAAACCATGAGTCCCAAGTAGGGATGGAATGATCTGTCAATTTTGGTTCCCTCAGTTTCTCATTTTTCTGATCTTAAATTCAGTTCTATTTCTGGAAGGAAGGGTGGGATAGAAATTTAATAAATAACAGTAATAATTTCTGCAGCAATTTGCATTTTTTTTTAAAAAAAAAATACACATGAAAAGTCGTCAGCATTTTAGTGCAAATTTATTTTAGGGACAGGATTTGCCCATACCTGTGAGCATTTTACTCTGCTGGAATGATTGACAGAAGTCCTCTTACTGCATCCCTCTCTCCCTTGCTATTGCTGTGCATGTAGTGCATAGGTGTGTTCCCAGACCCCATCCTCTATGTCACATCACTGTCACCACTCCTGTAGTCCTCCACACATTGGGGCTGAACTTCTGCAATGAACTTCTGGTGTTGAGCTACTCATGGAGGCTTCTAGCATGATTCAAAGTCCTCGAAGATTAGGAGCCTAAATCGTGCAGGGACCCTATACAATGCAGGAAAGACTCCTCGCTCCTAGCAGTTCTAGCATACCATAATATGGAGTAGTTCCAACCCAAGTTTAATTTAGAATCCAGACTCTCTGTATACACAAGCTAGACTTCATCAGGAAGCCATGAAAGATCCTGGTAGGCCACAGTTTAATTGATAATAAAGTTTTTTACAATAAACACATCCTGCTTACAATGCTTCTCTGTATTTTCCTGGATTCCTGAATAATCTTATAGCCTCTGTCACTGTTTATACCCTATTTGCTTTACATTTAGTGCAAGCTATTGAAACCGGAACCACATTATATTCATAGACTCTCTCAGGGCATGGTTCACAGACCTGTGGTTAGCATGGTCATATATCCTACTTTAGAGAGGACAGCCCTCCATTTGAAGGGTTATTCAGTCAAACTCTGGTTCAAAAATAAAGAATCCGAAGAAGGGAGAACAGGAAGCGTCTTGATGTAGCCCATCAACTGTGAGCACCTGGTCAGCAGACTGAGCCAGACACATAGCTCACCTGGTCACATTCTTCCCAACTATGGTGAGATGCATTTCTATTAAAATTATATTTAATTATTTCTGAATTTTAATTATTTCTGCATCCATGCATAGAAATTAGCATATGCAAATTAAATGCAAATATATGTCTTCTTCTTTGGTGATGCATTTCTCCATTCTTGGCAATGCAAAAGTCACCATGCTGCATATGCTGCCACAACTTTGCTGAAGCTAATGTCTGAGTTTACTCAGCGTCTGGATGGGAATCCACCTAGAATCCTATGTGCATTGTCTTGGATTTCACAAAAGAAAGCTGGGATATAAATGGATGAAATAAACCAAGAAATAAAATGGTCATGCAAAATAGTGTGACAGAATGATGAGAGTTAAAGTTGGGAATTTACTTTTTAAAAAGATAGACAGACTGACATCAAATATTCATCCTCCTTTGTCCACTGAGGACAGTGAAATTGCAGGAAGGTGTGGGCAGTAGAAGGTGGTGGGCATATCTGGATACCTGAATAGTCAGCTCTCTTCCATCTCTGTTTATCTTCACATGGTGCAGCTCTCGGTTAGCAAAGTTTCCAGAATCAATAGTGAATATAAGGGATCTGTCCTTACTCAGTCTGTATCGGACTTGCAAGCTTCCTTAAAAATGAAAAAAAGAAAGAGAAGTGTTTTGATCTTAAAAAGCACCCATAACCCAAACCATTTAACAAATTGCTATGAAGAAGCTGAGAACAAACACAGACAATAGAAAATCCATATGGATAAAAAGGACATCAGGCAAGAAGAATTAAAGTACTTTGCACATCAGTCAAAGAGCTGTAGGTTTTGAAGGCCTCTGACTGAACTACCAAATATTTCCTTAACACAATAAAACCATAGAGTTGGAAGGTCCCAAACAAAACCATCCAACCAAGGACCCTCATAGATCCATCTGTGCAATCCAAGCACCTGCATGATAGTGTGCTACCAGAGTCGGCTCCAAGTTATTAGTGCCCCCCTTTGGTACCTTCCCTTGTTCTTTGTTGGTCTAGACCCTGCATCAAAGTTTAGACCAAGGTGTTAATTTGCATTGCTCCATTGATTATGCTGTATTTCTGCTAATTGTGTTTATATCCTTCATGCTATCAAAATTCAACCACTGAAACCCTGAACACACTTACTATGGAACAAGCACCCCACACTGAACATTGTAGGACTTTATTCTTAGTAAACATACAAAGGATTTTATGGCCCAGAGATGAGGATATAAGAGCTTACAAGTTGTATTTTAGATATGTTTCCAAGCACTGCTTTATGCAAATGTTTGCGTGGTACTTATAGTTTTTCATAATTTCTGTAACACTAGAACTCAGGATTCCCCAGTGAAATCAAAAGGAAACAATAGATCCAGAAGTGAAAGAACTTCTTTCACAAATCACATGATGTAATGTTGGCCACTGGCTTAAACACGTTTTAAAAGTTGATTAGACAAAGCAGGGTTTGAGACCAAAACCCTTTTCTGTTGTTAGCCTCCCCAATGGCGGCTTATTCAGAGGTAGACTGTCTCTGAACCCAGAGGTTACATATAGCAATCGTAGCTAAATATCCATTGGCAGACACCTCATCTTCTCCAGATTTGGAGGCAAATTACCTCTGAATATGCTGAAGTAGAGGCAAACAACAGAAAATGGTTATAGCCCTCAAAGTCTGTTTATGGGTCCCTATTGCATCTGGTTGACATTGTGCAGGATGCTGGATTAGATGGACCTTGGTTTCATCAAGTCCAGTTTCTGTTATATTCAAACAGACTCCCTTCCCCTCTCATTAAGGAAAAGATTATTTCTGGTTTGTGGAGTCCATTTTTTTTTACTGACCTATGAAGACACTTCACCACTTCAAGAACCCAAACAAACCCCACTTTCCTAAAGCAGCAAGTTTTACTTTGCATACTATATATCTGAGAGAAAACTAAAGCATTTTACCCCACCCTTCACCCCCCCAAAAAAGGCTTTCAAGGTGACTTATAAAGGTCAGTGATAAGACAAAATCAATAATAAAAACCATAAAAAGTTTAAAATCAAGCATCTCTTTGCCTCACAGATCTCATCTTTGTCACTTTGTACAGAAGCCAAACACAAACCTTAACATACAGACAAGATAATAGGTAGGCAGACAAAGGGAAAATACACACACATACTTCATTTTGAGGCAGCAATTTAAAATTCTGTAAACAGGCATGCATATGGAGAAGAGGAGAGTAAAGCATTGTTAGAGTATTGCTGCTGGTTGGGTTGTATGAAAGAGAGCTTGAACACAGAGAGGGAAGGGAGGATGGAGAGGCAAAAAAGGAGCAGTGTACATATATAAAAAAAGGATGAGACAGAGGCAATGATTATGGAAGAAAGCAGTGGAGACTGGTGGTCCGATGTCAGTGGGGCAGTGAACTTGCTCTGGGTTTTAGTCCAAACTTTCAAGGAGCTGTCCAAGATGCTTCCAGTACCTTGGACAGCTCCTTTAAAGTTCACACTAAAACCCAGAGCAGATTCACTGCCCCACTGACATCAGAGCCAACAGTTTCCACTGAAAGAAAGGAGAAAAGGCAAATGGATGGAAGAAAATGAGCTGAGGGAAGAGGGGAAGGAAAGACAGGAAGGTGTGGGAGAGAAAAAAGAAGCAGACAGTAACCAGAGGATGGATAGCTGAGCCAGAGGTGAAGGATAAAGAGAACAGCAGGAGAAGCTCATTATGCTCTTTTACACACATAGGATGACCACCCCCAGCATCCCCAGAAGAGGCAGCTGGTCACTGCCTGCAAGTGGTTTATTGTTGTTGTTGTTGTTTACCTAGGGGCAAAGCAAGCAGACTTAAAAAAATTGGCACAAAATGAACGGGGAACTCATCAGGAGGCACTTTACATCACCATGGGTAGGATATATCTTTGACTGGCATAAATAATTAGAGAAAAATACACCCACTTCTGAGTTGGTAGAGATGAAGGCTCTACACTCATGCTGGCCTCCTCCTCCTCTTTGTCTCTCTTGTCCTACTGGGAAGTAAGGCGGGAACCATCCACAACTTTCTGCTCTGGCTGCTAAGAGCAAGCACTGCCTGAGAGGATTTCCAGGAAGCAGGAATGGTACGACCACCAGTAGGGAAAAGAGTGAAAGAGGGAAGACATAGAGCTAGAAAATTTTAATGGGTTTGGGAGGCAAGCTCTGCTTTGCACTGTGGCTCTTCATGTCTGCTATCAGGCTTTGCACGTTGCATGTTGGGTAATTTGGTGGTGGGTGGCCACCAAAAGCACAATTAATATGCTGCCTACTCAATGTCTCCATTCCGGGAGCCTGGCAGAAAGGAGGGCAGCCAGCCAGGTGAGTGAGGGTCAGGGTCAGGTTGGTAAGGGCCCCCTCTGAGCCCGAGTCCTCAGACAGCCCACTGCCACCAGCTCTATGTGCTACAAACTAAGAACAAGAATATGCAAGGTTGCCAAGTGATAAAAAAAACTGTAGGACAATGAGTAAGTTTAGTAAATGTCACAAAGGAGGCTTAACATTGTTCATTATGATATTAGGAAGAGGGATGTTTGTGGGCGCCAATGCAGTGACATTGGTGAAGTGAATGCTATTAAGAAATGTACCATGTGACATATCTTTACAAATTATTTGCTACAGATAACAACGGAACCATCGTTTGTTCAGGACAGAGTGAAGGAAAAGGGTCACTGAACACTTTTATATTAACTGTCTGCAATCACCAACTGAAGCAATTACTTTGATTCTCCCCCCTTTCTTAAAAAAAAATCCACATCAAAGCACAGGTATCCATTGCTGCCATTACATGTTTCCTCCTTGTGCAATGGGACTTCTCCTTCCTCCCCCTGCCCAAGTCCTGCACATATTCTCAAGATTTGCCTTAGAGGACTGGGGGACCCACCAGAGCACATTTGGGGGCGGTGCAGGTTGGAAGAGAGTAAGGGGAAGTCCTGTTGTCTGAGGAAAAGTCCACTCACACAGCATTGGCTATAACCCAAAGAAAGTTGATGGGGATAACAGAATTGTAAGTTCAAAAGGACTGTAAAAGGTTCCAGCTGATGGACTACCTTTCTACATATAGCATTTTTTTTAACATGAAGGAACACTTAGGCATGCAGCCTTCCACTTGCAGAATGAACCACTACCATGTTGCTTTGCTAACACATAGACTAGCCCTAAAACAGGCCACATAGAATAGGGAAATGGTTATTTGCAGAACTGCTAAGATTAAGTAGTGATATCATGGTAAATTATGCCTTGATCTGTGAGTTTGGCTTGAGTGAAGGCATCCCATTGTTAATTTATTTATTGGATTTATATGGCACCTTTTCTCCAAGGAACTCAAGGTGGTGCACAAACATGGTTCTTCCTCTCCTCATAAAACCCCACAACCCTGTGAGATAGATTAGGCTGAGAGGCAGTGGCTGTCAGTGGCAGTGGCTAAGGTCACCCAGGGAGTTCATGGCTGAGTGAGGATTCGAACCCTGGTCTCTCAGGTCCTAGTCCAACACTCTAACCACTACACCACAATGGCTCTTTGTTCATGCAAATAAATTCATCCCAGACCCTTGCCATGGCAATTTGGTCAGTGGGCAAGATCCAACATCGCACCAGCAGACAGGACTTACTCTTTCTCTCCTTCCCGATGCAGCACCCCAAATCTGCTCTGGAAAGTCCTCCAAGGAGGAGAAAAAGGTAAGCCTCATATGTGCAAGCAGAGGTCTACTGTGCAAGTAGGACACTACACTTGGATATCACCCAATTTAATTTGTTCTTGTTGATGCAAATGTTTGAGAAAAGACACTAACACAGCTTTAGGCATTAACTTATATTTAAGACTACCAACCCAACTCAACCTATCTGTGGCCTGTAAGGGTCAGAGAGGCCAGGATCTAGCCCGCCCCTGCCCTAAAGAAGTAGTGAGATTTACTTCTGAGTAAACATGTATAGATTTGTGTTATTAAACTACAAATTAAACCAAATAAATCCTACAGCTCCTGAAATACTGGGGCCTTCAAAATGGCAATAAACCAACTTGCCTTCGCAAAATTTATACCTGGGTTCATTATGTTGCATGGAATTATGATCCCATTTAAACCATCATGATCAATATGATCCTTTTAGCTATCTTAGAACAATATAGTATGTGCTTAAAAAAACTTGCAGAATTTAATTGTTTCATTTAAATACGTGACAAAAAGAGAAATGCATACACAAGGACTCTTTTGTGTATTCTTGGTTTTAGATTTTCTAGTTGATTGGAGTTCTATGCAACATTATGCCTCCAATAAGAGTATGGGCACAATCTATTTTATTTTAATTTCTGTATAATTTCTGTCTCATAATTGTAATTAAAGCAATCACCAAATTATGGTTCTGGGAGCTTTATTACAGTCATGGGTTGCTTTGTCATCCTGTCTTTGGCTTTGTATATGAGCATATGATGCAAGATACAGAGTATTGCTTAAGCTATGTCTTGCTGCCAAGTTATTAGCCAGCCAATTTTACAGAATCAGTACCAGCTTATTTTGTAGCTCTTCTAATTAAACATGAAATCAAGAAGTGTTTTTCAAGATCATCAAAGCAGGGTTCAGCAACTGGCAGCCTATTGGCTGATTCTGGCCTACAAAGCTGTTTTTATCTGACTGCATGTCTCTTCTACAAAGTTTTACCAAAGATGAGGCAAATAGTTTGCCTACATTTTCATTCAGAAGAGGAAAAATGCTTTTAAAGACATTGATAATCTCCACTGTTTAGTGTTCTCTCTCTCCTTGGGTTTTGTATTTAAACTAGGAGTGGGGAACCTCCAGCTTGTACGCCTTTTTTTTAAAAAAAAACTACATTAAATTGCAGTGGATCCAGACATATTAAGCTCTAAAACATTATAACCAAATTCTTTCCTTTGGAATTGTAGCCAGCAAGTGGGATGATGTATAGCCAAATTGGGAAGCAATGAATCCCTAGATCTGTGGGAAGAGGCCAGAAAAGCACACCACATTTCAGTGATGGCTTATTCATTTATTGTAATATTTTTACCTTGCTTTTCCATTTAAAATGCTCAAGGTGGATGATAACAAATGCATTAAAGTAACAATGAAATCCAATTAATAGCAAATACAAAAAGATAAATCGTTATGGGGAGCTGAGAAAACACCAATAGATCAGGTCTCCCTAACAAACTAATGCTGTGAGCACACTAGTCACCTACAGCAAAGCATTTCCATTGGCCATACCTGGAGGGGGAACTGCCTTCAGTTACGAAATCGCTTTGAAGTGAATAAAAAAACCTGCACTCAGATGGGTCCCACCAGGTTTTACAGTAAAAAGGGGCAGGATTTGCCAAGTGTTGTGTGCTCCTGTTTTCAGAAAAGAGAGATGGAGACACACTGGAAATGGCAGAACAGCGAGTGTGTCTCTACCCTGACTCGGAAAAACATGTGCAGGAAATCTGTTGGTCTCTCTGTTTTGGTTATGTGGGCACTGGGACTGGAAGAGCACGGGATGTTGAAAGGTGGCACATACCTCATTTTTAAGAGTGACAAAATAGCTAGCAGCAGGGGTGTGAAGTGGGGGAACAATGCTTGATATAGCATCTCAGCACTACAGTGCACAATAGTCACTGTGGCCTGATGATGACGTGGACAAGGTGCTTGTGATGATACAGCCAGCAACGTGCCCTCTCAACCCTTGCCATTCTTGGCTTATTAAAGCTTGCCGAGGGGGTTTGACCAAGTGAATCCAGGGTGTGGTCAACACCTCATTGTGGGAGGGAGTGGGTCCAGCTGCCCTGAAAGAGGCGGTGATCTGACCACTTCTGAAAAAGCCCACCCTGGACCCATTGGTTTGTGACAACTACTGACTGTTCGCAAATACTCCCTTCTTAGGGAAGGTGATTGAGATGGTTGTGGTGCAGCAATTGCAAGTACTCTTTGATGAAACAGGTTATCTTGACCCAATCCAATCTGGGTTCAAGCCTGGTTATGGGACTGAATCGGCCTTGGTTGCCCTGATGGATGACCTTTAT
Organism: Rhineura floridana; assembly: GCF_030035675.1. Taxonomy (NCBI): domain Eukaryota; kingdom Metazoa; phylum Chordata; class Lepidosauria; order Squamata; family Rhineuridae; genus Rhineura; species Rhineura floridana. Next base: position 86,925,334 of record NC_084481.1, on the reverse strand, counting down.
CAGGCGACGGACAGGGGAAGTGCAACCCTGTTATTCTTATATGATCTCTAGGCCGCTTTTAATACCATTGACCATGGTATCCTTCTGGGCTGACTTGGTAATACGGGTATTGGAGACACTGTTTTACAGTGGTTCTGATCCTAATTCCAGGGTCATTTTCAGATAATAGCATTGGGTGATTTTGTTTTGCCCCCTGGCAATTGTGTTGCAGGGTGCCACAGGGTACCATCTTGTCCCCCATGCTGTTTAACATCTATGTGAAGCCCTTGGGAGCAGACATCAGGAGATTTGGGATGAGATTCCAGCAGTATGCTGGCAATATTCTCTGTAATATCTGAATCAGGAGAGGCCATGCAAGCCCTGGACCACTGCCTAGATTCGGTGGTGGGCTGGATGAGGGCCAATAAACTGACTCTGAATTCTAGCAAGATGGAAACGCTGTGGGTTGGTGGTACCTGAGTTTGGATAATTGGTCAGTTGCCTGCTTTGGATGGGGTCGTACTCCCTCTGAAAGAGCAGGTCCGGGGTGTTCCTCAATTCATCTTTGTTGCTAGAGGCCCAGGTGACTTCAGTGGCTAGGAGTGCCTTTTACCAGCTTTGGCTAGTAAGACAGCTGCGGCTGTTTCTGGACCGGGATAGCTTGACCACTGTTGTCCATGCACTCGTAACTTCCAGGCTGGATTACTGTAATGCACTCTATGTGGAGCTACCCTTGAGGTTGGTCTGGAAGCTGCAGCTAGTGTAAAATACGGTGGCGAGACTGCTCACTGGAGCAGGGTATCACCAATATGTCACCTCTGGAAAAATTGCACTGGCTACCCATTAGCTACTGGGCCAAGTTCAAGGTTCTAGTTTTAGTTTACAAAGCCCTATAAAGCTTAGGACCAGGACACCTGAAAGACCGTCTTATCCCTTATATACCCAGTTGATCACTGCGCTCTACAGGTGAGGGCGTCCTGCAGATACTATCTTATCAGGAGGTCAGTTCCTCACAACAAAGGAAACAGACCTTTAGTGTAGTGGCACCTACCCTGTGGAATTCCCTCCCCTTAAATATTAGACAGGTGCCATCTCTATTATCTTTTCAGCACCTACTGAAGACCTTCCTCTTTCAACAAGCCTTTTAAGTTGAGACCTTATCCCAGTCTGCGTCTGTGTTGGAATTGTTTTTTAATATGTTTTTAAACCTTTTCTTTCTTTTTAAAAAAGATGTTTTTAAAGCTTTCAAAAAAATGTTTTTAAATGTTTTATGTTAATATATTATAAAGTCTGTTTCTATTATGTGTTAACGTGTTTTTAGTGCTTTTGTTTGCTGCCCTGGGCTCCTACTGGGAGGGAGGGCAGGATATAACTTAAATAATAAATAAAAATAAACAGTCAGATACTGCAGTAGCATTATAAAAGAGTGACCACACTTTCTCATCACATCATCACACATGTGTGAGTGACCACTAAAACATAATTAGTGAAGGTGTTGCTCGAAGGAGGAAAGATAACATTAATGAGGTAATTAATAACATTGTATGCTCCATATGTGCTATTAAAAATCTGCACAGAAAGTCTTTTGCATTGATTTATTATGGATAGGAGTTTGAAGAGCACAAACACTGCTATGTTAACTCGAGATCATGTCCTGATTTACACGTACAATTCTAATCAGTGCAGTTCAGCATGTATTACGTACCTGGGTGACCACCAAATCCTAGTACTGTAGTGTAGTTCCTTTATAGCTTGGCTATTTAAAAGAGACTTGCCTCTTTCTCTACAAACAGCTGGCTGAAAAACCTGTTCCTTAATTAGCCACCCATTCCCTGGAGTCTCATGACCTGTAAATTTACTCTGCAGAGAATGTAGCGACTACTGTTATGGAATAATGGGGCCAATCTTCTAGGGCTTTTTGTTTTTGTGAAATGGGAGACAAAATCTACTCAAAGCAAATTAGGGTGAGAGTTTGCAGTTTTGTGTGTGTATTGGGTGTCTTTTTAAAGATAGATTCAGGAACAGAGTCAGAAATCACATTACAATATATGGATGGGAGAACTGTACTTCCAAATACTGACTTGGGCACATGTATTTCACCCACATTCATAATGAGCTTTGAGCAGGCAGGGGTCAAATTTGTCATGCCCTCTGGACTGTATTATGCTAATCAGCCTTGAATGCTGCGATGGGTTTAGACACAGAAGTTCACCTAAAAAGATGGCCTCAGAGAAGTCACTATCTGTCAGCTAATGTTCTCAGACTTTACTTACAAACCACTCCCCAAATGTCTTAGCTCGAATTTTAACCCTTTGGCTTTCTTCTACCATACTCTAATTGTGTTCTTCCCCTTTTCTCTCTCTCTTGCTTTCTAAGGGCTCACATTCAAGATGTAGACTGGATAACTTCTTTAGTTCAGATTCATAGCCAAAGTGCTTAAAGAATTGCAAAAAGTATTCAGGGAAAGCTCATTTGAAATAATGAAAGCATGTATGCTAACCCATGCTTAGTAGGTATGACTATATGAAAGAAGAGGAAGAGTGATTATTATCCTAGCATAATTTGGAGCACAAGGATATGATTTTTGTTGTGTATGGTGCTATAGAAGTAACCCGTTGATTAAAACTTCAGTTTTAGTGGGAGGCTTCCTTGTAATATTGGATTTGCATGACAAATCTGGCCCCAAACATGCTGCAGAAACGTTAAAGTTTTAATAGCCTCTGAAGATACATAACCAGGATCAATTAACATGGATTAGTTACCCTAATATGCCTTAATTACCTGCATTAAGCACACACTCAGGATCACTACAAAACTATCAATGTGGGCTCTCCTCCTTCACTCACACTTTAAATGTAATACATACTTTGTGCCTCACAAACACCAGTGTACCCCCAGATATATTGTGCTTTCAACTAGGGATGGGCAAGAATTTCAATTCAGTTTGCATTTCAAGCTGAAATCTATCAGATTCGCACTTTCCGAAACTATGAGAACCGAAACACAGCCATCGTTCAAAATTCACTTATTTGAATTTTGTGATGCAGTTTGCCAGTGAAGCAATGGTTACAAAAATGCATATATTAGGGGAAATGTGCATAAAAATGAATATATGAGTGAAAATAATATATGATGAGAAATAGCTTGCAAAAATGTTTACCTTAGTCAAAACTGCCTACAAAAATGTGTTTATTATGAAAAATTAGCACTAAAATGCTACAGAATTTTCATGAGGATTCTTGTTTTAAAAAAATCCCACAAATTGCTGCAGAAATGTACAGAATTGAATTTAAGACTGGAAAAATGAGAAACGGAGAGAACCAAAACTGACAAATCTTTTCATTCCTCCTTTCAACAGATCTCTTTGCAGCACTGGCCAAAAGCAGACCTTCGGAAAAACTGGTAACAAATGACCTGCCGTATCTGATCTACCGTTTGGAATGCATAGGGAGAAGGGGGCAGGGAGGAAGCCCTGTTCGGCCTGTCCTCTGCTGCCTGTAGAGAGGCCTCTTTGCTGGAGCTCACGCTTAACAGATGGCATAATGTGGATAGTGCTGGGCTGCCAGGATTTAGTGCACAGATTAGTGACAAACCACTAGAATTGCCTTTTTCCTTACTCTTCCTCTAATCCAACCAGAGCCTCAGCTGCTGAGCTTGGTTCTCTTGAGCATCTGTTGGCCCTTCATCAACCTACCCTAAATGAGAAAAAAGTCTCCAGGAATTCAGATAATGAAGAAGGCACATTTCAGCTCCATCCATATCACCTGTACAGCAGCCAATAGAAATATCTGCCAAGCAGCATCCTTGACTAAGGGTTGGCTTGCTTCGCATCCAACTTGCATATTCAGACTGCTAGCTACTAAAATTAGAGATCCTCTGAAAGGTTTGAGGCACATTACTCTTAGCTCTGGATTTTACATATTTTTCACAAATTCACACTTTAATTCTTAGCTGTTTTTAACATTAGCAGCAGCAGCTGAACATTATAATAAATACCATGTTCCCACTCACAATACGAAAATAAACATAGTTAATTTGTTGCCAGTTTCCTGCACACGAAGGGCTGCTGCAGGCATAATGCCATCAGGAGCACTCTGTAGGACCCATACAGTTCCTTTTCCCCACCCAAGGTGTCTAGGTGCAAAAGAGGGCACAGTTCTCCTGCACATTCTAATGGATGTGTGCAGTAGATAGAATTTCAACCAGTGTAGATTGTTGTGCAACTATTAAAGGTGTGGGAGCCCTGTGCTCTTTTTCATCTGGCCGGTCTATTCCCACCATTTCCCTTCTAGAGCACAGTTTCCCCTTGTTCACCCTAATAATGATTATGGCCACAGTTCTGTAATCTCTTACCTAGTAATAATTAACTCAGTGGGGACAATTCTGAGTAGGATTGCACTGCATTCATTATATCCACAGCAGCATAATGGTGATGAAGGGTTATCCTTAACCAAGAGTTGAAATCAGAAGCTGAAGCTAATGTCAAACACTGATTAAGTGGTTCACCTGGTTAGGGTTAGTAGAAATAAACATAACAGCAGATGTAAATGAATTTTAATCACTGTTAAGGAGGGTGAGGCAGCTCATTCTCATGCCCCAGTCACTGCAATGCTCAAAGGGATCCATTCAGACCACTAGTTGTTGTGCACAGTTAGTCATTTCATTGGCGATCACTCGTGGCCGAGTAAGATTATCTTCCAAGAGAAAGTCTTTAACAGTGAGTCCGTAAGTGACTGTGGAGGCCAATTCTGGATCCACACAGCCAGTGGCATCACTAGGGTTGGTGTCACCTGGTGCGGTAACTTATGGTGTCACCCCCATGGACCTCCTCCCGTATCAGACCATACAGAATCCTTAGTAATGTTTTTTGTACTAATGTTACTCATAAATCGTAATTCCCATATATCACTGAATGTAATAGCAATAGTAGTGACATAAACAACTAGCAAAATTAAAATTACACCTTTAAATTACAATATCATGCGCACAGCTCAAATTCTTGCTCTTATTACTAATGGGAGTTAATTATCTTGCATATGCCCATAGTAAATTTTCAGATACTTTCAGACCCTCAGCAATTTTCAAGTGGTCTATGTAGAAGAAAGGTTTGGGAACCCCTGGAATAAGATACCTGCTTATGTCCCTATGCTGCTCTCCAGCCTCCCACAGTGAGGACATAGGTTTCCAGATGGAAGATGGTCACGATGAGGATTTGTTAGACGTGCCTTCCGCTTAGCTCGTTTGTCCCGTTCGCCCTGTACTCATGCTTCTTCAAAGTCCACACCACCTTTGATAATAGACGACCTCCATTTGGGATGTTCATGGGCCAAGACTTCCCAGTTGTCGATGTTCATGTTACATTTTTTTAGATTCACTTTAAGAACATCTTTAAACCTCTTTTGCTGTCCACCAATGTTCTGTTTTCCATCCTTAAGTTGGGAGTACTGTAGCTGCTTTGGAAGACGGTGACTAGGCATTCAAACAACATGACTGGTCCAGCAAAGTTGATGTTGAAGGATCATTGTTTCAACACTGGTAGTCTTTGCTTCTTCCAAAACGCTAATATTAGTCTGTCTGTCTTCCCAAATAATTTGCAGAATTTTCCGGAGGCAGCATTGGTGGAATCTTTCAAGAAGTTGGGAGCAGCGTTTATACATGGTCCATGTTTCACAGGCATACAGTAAGGTCAGTAGTACAATGGCTTTGTAAATAAGCATTTTGGTCTCCCTGCGAATATCCCGATCCTTGAACACTCTACGCTTCATTCGGGAGAATGCGGCACTCGCAGAGCTCAGACGATGTTGAATATCAGCATCAATGTCAGCTTTTACAGAGAGATGGCTGCCAAGATAGGGGAAGTGATCAACATTCTCCAACATCACACCATTAAGCTGGATTGATGGTGCTACAGAGGGACTAGTTCGCACTTGTTGATGAAGCACTTTGGTTTTTTTAATATTAACTGAGAGCCCAAGCTTTTCATATGCTTCTGCAAAGACATTTAGGATAGTTTGAAGATCTTTCTCTGAATGTGCAGAGACTATTTTATCATCGGCATATTGAAGTTCTACGACAGAGGTTGACAATACCTTACTTTTTGCTTTCAGCCTACTGAGATTAAAAAGCTTTCCATCTGTTCAATATATGATTTCCACACAGTTGGAAGTTTCCCCTCAATAAGGTGTAGAATCATAGCAATGAAAATAGCAAATAAGGACGGAGCAATGACGCATCCCTATTTTACACCTGATCTGACTCTGAATGGATCACTCTGAAAGCCATTGTCCAAAATTGTTGCAGTCATGTTGTCATGAAGGAGTTGCAAAATATTCACAAATTTATCAGGGCATCCAGTTTCCAGAAGGATGGTCCAGAGGGCAATTGGATTCACAGTGTCAAAGGCCTTAGTCAGATGAATAAACGCCATATATAAAGGTTGATTCTGCTCCCAGCATTTTTCTTGAAGCTGTCATGCAGTGAAGATCATGTCCACTGTCCCCCTGGAAGGGCAGAAACCATTTTGAGATTCGGGGAGGATATCCTCTGAGATTGGCAGGAGGCGATTTGCAAGGATCTTTGCAAGGATTTTACCTGCGGTAGCAAGAACAGAGATACCTCGATAGTTCCCTCAATCTGTTCTATCAACCTTCTTAAAAAGGGTGATCATTATGGCATCCCTAAAATCTTCCGGGTTCTCCTCCCTCATCCAGATTTTTTCGATGAGCTTATGAAGTTGTTGTGTAAGTTCAGGCCTACCTTCTTTAAAGACTTCAGCAGGAATCCCATCAGGTCCACTAGCTTTGTTCATTTGATTGATGGCTTTACTGACTTCATCCAAATTAGGGGATAACGCAAGCTCGTCTCTACTTTGTTGTTGTGGAATTTGTGAGAAGACCACATCAGCCATGATAGAGTTACAATTAAGGAGGTCATGGTAATGCTTTTTCCAGTGCAGTGCAATAGACTCTTTATCCTTAAGAAGTTTGCTACCATCCATTGAACGTAAGGGATTTGTCCATAGATGGCCTTTATGGCATTAAAAAAGCCCCATGCATCATGGGCATATGCAAAGTGCTGGATTTCTTGAGCTTTCTTTATCCCCCAGGCGTTCTTAAGTTCTATAGTTCTTCTTTGGACCTCAGCCTTTGCACTGGCATAGATTTTTTTCTTAGCAGCACAGTTAATGTCTTTCTGTCATATCTGGAAGGCTTTCCTTTTCTTGTTGATGATATGTTCATTCTATCATTCTCATCAAACCAATCCTGATGTTTCTTAGTTTGGTATCCAATAGTTTGTTCACATGCTGCAATAATGGATGACCAGTTTAATCCAGTATTCCTCGACATTTTCAGGGAGTTCCATCGGTAGATGTTTTTGAGAGTTGTTTGAAAGCAGGCTCACTTAACAGGATCTTGAAGGGCATGGATGTTCATTTTGCGCCTTGATTTTCTTCCTTGGAGCCTACTTTGAGGAACAATGTTAATGGCCATAGTGGATCGAATTAATCAGTGATCTGTCCAGCAGTCGTCAGCACTCATCATGGCCCTAGTGAGGAGTACATCATGACGATCTCTGGCATGGACAATTACGTAATCCAGGAGATGCCAGTGTTTTGACCGAAGGTGCTTCCATGATGTTTTAAATTTATTTTTCTGACGAAAGAGTGTGTTCATAATAACAAGATTATGCTCTACACATTTAGTCAGAAGTAGAATGCCATTCAGGTTGCTATTGCTAACTCCTTCTTTCCCAATGGTTTCTGGCCATAAATCGAAATCACGCCCAACTCTTGCATTGAAATCACCCAAGAGGATAATTTTATCCTCCTTAGGTATCTCTGATAAGATGGTGTCCAGCTGGGTATAAATTTTTTCCTTGATGTCTTCATCAACATCTAATGTTGGTGCATAAGCACTTACAATAGTTGCCTGCTGGTTTTTGGCAAGTTTTAACCGGAGAGTTGAGAGCCGTTCGTTAAGGCCAATAGGAACTTCTGACAAGAGCTTCAAAAGATTATTTTTAATAGCAAAGCCTACTCTATGTATTCTTCGTTCTTGTTCAGGCAGTCCTTTCCAGAAGGTGTAACCTCCTTTTTCTTCCTTCAACTTTCCCTCTCCTGCTCTTCAAGTTTCTTGGAGTGCTGCTATGTCAATATTAAAACGTCTCAACTCCATCGCGATGATGGCAGTCCTGCGTTCAGGATGTTCATTATCTGTATTGTCCAGCAATGTCCGTATATTCCATGTTCCAAAATTCAATTGCCTTTTGCGACTGCTAAGTGCTGACCCCACTGGATGCAGTAATCCAGTCAGGGAGAGAGATGAGGCAGACTATGTTTAGGGCACCTTTTCTAGCCCCCTCCCCATACTGGGTGAACAGAGTGGATCCTGAATAGGACTGCTCAGTCGTGCATATAGCTGCTGAACTACTCAACTGCCTCAGTCCTTGAGCCAGGATGGCTGAGTCTGTATCCACCATCCATGCGCCAGTCCGTGACTTGGGGCTTCCGGATTTCACAATCCTGCCCCCGTTGCCATTCACCGATCACCATGGGACTTTTGGTTTATTGGTTTGCTTGGAAGACGCATGTACATGAATTTGTGTTATGTGGGGAGATCGGTGCACAATGATCAACACACAATCTTGACAGAAAAAGGCTTTGATCCAATGGCATGGATACCATGATGACTGGAAGTCTTTTATCTGCTGCAGCCTTCATCCGCCTTCACAGCCGTTGTAATGTACACATTGTTATCCTCCGCCTGTTCTGCTGTTGAGGACTTTCTTAGATCGTTCTTTGTCTGGTTCCTCTCCCTTGACCTTACCGCCATGGGTGACCCTGCTGGGAATACATGACTCCCAACGGCATCGCTCACAGGGTTCACTGGAACACGCAAACCCACTCACCACTACAAGGTGACAATCCAGCAAGGGGATGGCACAGCTAGTATCACATGACTAGAAGTGGGTCATGGCTAATGTTCAGTAATACTCACCGTGATCACTGTATACCTTCTAGTTTTGGATACCATCAGGTGTATTGGTGTAGCTGGTAAGTAGTGTGTGTGTGTGTGTGTGTGTGTGCATGTGCGTGCACTCTACAGTGTCCTTGGAGAACAAATAAGGGCATGCATTTCTATTCAAAGATGGATGGGAATGTGGGAATGCACCTTTAAATTTTCTATATTTTAATTGTTTTAAAAAATAGGTAGCTATGCACCCGGAGCTTCCAGAAAGAGGTGAAACACATTTGAACAAATAAATAAATGATTGCAGATCTAATTAGCATGACAAGCTTGAAGGTTATGCAGTGCACACCTTTTTACATAAACATCTCCAATGTGTCCATGGAGTATACATATAGACACTTATGTGTCTTCTGGCCAATGTTTTATTTTAACACACACACACCTTTCAAATAAATAAAATTGATCTTCCTCTTAGGCAGTTTAACTACTTTTAGTTTTAGAATATTTAAATGTCTCTAATGCTTGCTTAAGTTTAAGTTCAATGCTGGGGGTGGGAGTGGCAAGGAGCAGGAATTCACATTTTGGTTGAGTTTGCCTGGACTACACATCAAAGTTGGAGGTTCAAGTTTGGATTGGAAACATTGGGGCTCTCCAGATGACAGCTGTAGGAGATAATGCATGAAATTTAGTCTGACAGAGGGGCTGTAATTTGCAGGACTCTGTTGGGTTATCTCTTTTACAAAAACAGGCCAACCTCAGCCACTTTCTCCCATTTATTTCTTTTCTCTGGACCTTGTTTGATCATTCTCTCCACTGCTTATTCACACACTCCACATCACTTAAAACAAAACTACCACATCTACACCAAGGCTATTCCTTATTATCCCTCCAACAATTTTGTACTGTGAAGATGGGCTACTGCTGAATGGATATAGATGACACAGTAAAGCCCTAACAGATAGGGTTCATGGGAAAAGGCCCTTATAAAGCTCAGAAATGCCTTGAACTGACAACAAACAAAAGCTCCCATACTTTTTATTGTACTTCTGCTTTCCCACTCCAGCAAAAAAACAAGTCAACGAAGACAAAACATGTAGTTTCCATGGCACATTGCAATCTTCTGCAAATATCCCAGAGGAACTAGTAATACCTTGCATTATCACCTTTACCACTACTCACTCTCTCTCTCTCTCTCTCTCTCTCTCTCTCTCTCTCTCTCTCTCTCTCTCTCTGTGTGTGTGTGTGTGTGTGTGTGTGTGTGTATAACTATTCTGCATAGCCCACTTTGGGTCTAAACAGAAAGCATAAACTGGCAGCATAAGAGAAAGCAGCACATCAGAAGGCTGTCTTTAAATAACCTCAGTTTCAATGAGACTAAGGGGGGAAATGGTGTAAAGATGGAACAGATAAAGCCATGAGGAAATGACAGACATTTTGGGGAAGAAATGTTGACAATGCAACTTACACTATGATACTTCCACTAAAAGTGACTTTGAAATAGTTTTTTTTAAAAAAGACAAGCTGAACTGAATATTTGCAGCATAGGCTGAATACATTCAGATAACCCAATTACTGATAAAAAGCCTTGCCTGACTTTTTGCAAGCTTCAAACAAAATTCTCATGAACATTTATATGACAAAATTACCAAAAAGAACCCAAAAGGCAGCTTGTGTACTGTCTTCTGTTCAAACAAACCAGTCCAACTTCAAATTAGTTTGTGTATTTTGTACAAAAGCTATAAAGTGATGAAACTGACATGCTTGCTCTACAGTAGGTCCCCAGAAAGGAAATTTGACTAGGGGATTGAAACTCTATCTCATATTTGAAATGAAGGGGCTGACTCCCTGTTAAGGTGAAGAGAAAGCTTGTCAGTTTCAGCACTGCTTTTTAAAGCTAGGATGCAACCTACACTGACTTTTCAAGGATCAGCACCTGGATATGTAATCCACTGTGCAACTGGGGAGGAGAAAATAGTTTTTGGGGTGATTGTGGGGTGACACATACAGATATTCTGAAGCTGTTCAGAAATTCTGTAGATATTCAATGGACTTCATGGAATGCCCATGGATATCTAACACCATGGAGCGAACCAGTGGAAAACTCCATAGAAATAAAGAGACAAGGTCCACATGAATTAAGAAAGTGAGGCAAAATTAATTCAAAAGAACTCTGAAAGATAGCTAGATAGGGAAATGATGCCCCATCAAAATAATGAAACATAAATGAATAATTTTTTGTGAGCTTTCTTGTGCACTCAGACAGACATCTGGAGACCTCACCAAACTGGATTAGAGCATAATTTCATAGGATGGGCATGTTTGGGTGCTCACAAAACTGCTATTCCTATGAAGAAAATGGATTTTAGCTGGAAAGAAACTGAAACTTTCAAATGATGCCATGCATCTTAGTTAAATGAAAATTGCAACATAGCTCAGCTTCAGCACTACAATTATTCAGAGATGTCATGTAAGTATGGTGTTGAAGAGATGAAAAGTAAAATTGATCAGTCAAAGAATGAACATTTTTTGGCAGCTGATGGCAGAACCCATATGAACTGAGTGCCATTTCCTCCTTGATTTCAGTACTGCAGTCTTAGGGGCCTTCTTATACAGCTGAACTGTCAAAGGACCTTTAGCTTGGCACCCACACTTACCATTCTTGGAGAGAATAACAGCCAAATAATCATGAGAGGAAGCGTTGATGTAGAACAGGAGGCTTGGAGCATGTGCTGTCAGGAAGGTAAAGGCAATATTCTCCTTGGATGTTGAGGTGTCTGCATAAATGGCTGAGGATGTAGTACTTGCATTTTTGGTCACAGGATAAGGCTCCTGGAAAATGTAGGTAATGGAAGTGCCAGCTTCAAAAAGTGCAGAGACCTCTAAAGACAGAAAGAAAAAGCAAGAAACATTTAAAATGGAAGGACCAGAACAGAGTCAGAACACAAGATTGGCTGTCATTGGCAATGCAGAGCCTTTAACTTTCAGGATGTAAAGGTCTGCCTCAATTTACCCTGTGTGTGTGTGGACTGTACATTTTTTTGCTAACATGTACACTACCGTGGGACAGGAACAGAATTTAGGCAAAGCTATAGAGGCAAGTTGCAGGTCAACTCCAAAGTCACTCTATAGATATGTCTTTATGAGAACTTCCCTCATTTGCAATTTGGTATTTTAATGTGAAGCAAGATGTTCAAAACATGTCTGTTTCTAAAGAAGGTACTTTACGGTACCAGACAACATGTGCCAACAAGAAGGATTTCACTAAACATACAATGCAGCTGCACTGATCTGCTGTCATGTTATGGGCCATGGAGATGGGCAGGGGGCCAGCCTGGACTGTAAAAAAATGTGGGGAAGGTGGAAGGCATGCATGGATCAGATCCACTGCAAAAAATGAGTCAGAATCAAGTGGACAAGTTGGTTCTTGAACTAGGACAAAATCCCAGGTGGTAATGCTTTTCAGTAAAAGCGTATGAAAATATTACTTCTCAAATTTGAATGACTAAAATTAGCAGCAATAGTTTCATATATTTAAAGGGCAGTATGACGTATTCAATGCCAATAGTGAAAGCAGCAACATAAGTGATCTTTGTGTGCCCTTTGCTACCTACACTGAGTCATGCATTCCAGATTTCACATTAGCAATCTCTATGAAAGGTACAGAAACTATACCTTAATGTGACTAATTTCAATAAATGGTTTTTGGTTGACCTCTGCTTACAGGTTTCAGTAAGGTTTAGCATAGAAATCTATGAACCCAGTTCTTTTGCTAACACACTGCTTTCCATGCCTCTTCTTCAGGCGGGTTCTGGGCATTTTATTCAAAGCACTTGCAGTTATTTAAATCAGCCCAAGCTCCACTGACTTCAATGGGATACTGCCAGTTTATAGCAGGCAGGTTCTGTTCCCCTGCCTACACACAGGGCATTTGTAATGAAAGGGCAGCAACTAAATTAGAAATGCTCAAACAGATCCTGGCTATGATTTTAAAACAGAGGAAGATTATGGGGGATTATTAGGACATTCCCCAAAGAACTTTTCATCTAAAGCATGTGTTCTTTTCTCTCTCTCTTTGTATCTGTTGAGATATGCTTAAGAGGCCTTTGTCTTCATTCCCCTGAAAACCATCCCCCATTTTTTTCCTATCTCATTTTACTCACAATTGCCTGACTGCTGAATATTGATTTCCTAAGGCTGCTCCCAAGGTGAACGATAAGATGAATCTCTGACTCACAGAGTTGTCCTATTTGAGTCTGGCAAATAATTAGAGCTTGATGGAATGTTCTGCCGAAGCCTTGAGTTCAATGAAATATGGGATTTTGCACATCCCAAACAATTCATGTATGACCCAGGCCAGGTCTGAAATTTTAGGCTGATTGGAACAGCCTGTGAACCTTCTCCTTATACACTTTGAGACTCCAAAATTCAATTATTTATTGTTGTCCTGCAAGTTACTATGTATTCAAGCAAGAAGGCAAGGACACAACTTCTCCATTAAATATCATAGGGTAAGTGCATGCATTAATTTATATAAATACGTCTACCTCACACATTCAGTACCACACTGGCACTCCCAGGATGACTTGCAGTCTCAAGATAAAATACAATTGGAAAAACCAAGACAAAAAAAATGAAAAGCAGCAGTAACAATATTGCAGCAGCACAATGCAAGATAAAAAGACAAAATGATATGGAAACTTATTGGCATATGTTTTGGGAATGTGGACAGGTATTGATATTTTAGGACAAAGTGCAAGGGGAAATTAGCTCTATTATTGGAAAAAAATTGGTACGAGATCCAAAATTATGTTTACTATCTAAGTTTTGTGATGAAATGCTGATATTATATTCAAACCTTCCATTATTTTTTTACTAGTAGCAGCCCGGTTAACAATAGCCCAGGAATGGAAGGATGTTTCATATTACACAATGGATGTGTGGTATAAAAAGTCTCTGCATACATTTACAATGGAAAAGTTAACTCATGATCTTAAAATAATCAGGGGGACAGGAGTACCTGAGGACTTAGCTGCAATTTGGTGGCCCTATGGAGAGAAATATGATGTCTTGTTACCTCCCACCAAAATATAGATTTATTTGGAAGAATCAGTGAAATATATTCATGCATGTACTCCCTGTAGTTATTGTCTCACCTGATTGTGAACAGAATCTTCCCATGGAATTGTTTTTGTGTAATGTGTTTATCAGACAAGTGTTCCTATATCTCATTGTAGTTTGTTTATTTGGGTTTTTTTTTCTAATTAATTTTAAAACTTATTAGTAAAGTTTTAAAATGAAAACAATACAGAATGATCAAATACATTTCTAAAGCAACTTAAAGAAGATTACAAAGCCTGGGAAAACCTTTTCCTGGTACTAGGGATGGATGGGAAATTCAATTCAGTCCGCCTTTCAAGCTGAATCTATCAAATTTGCCCTTTCCGAAACAAAATGAGAACTGAAACACAGCCATCCTTCAATATTTGCACTTATTCAAATTTTGCAATGCAGTTCGCCAAGCAAACAATGTTTACAAAAATGCATATGTTACGGGAAAGTGTACATAAAAATGAATATATGAGTGAAAATAACATACAAAAATGTATTGCACAAGGAGAAACTGCTTGCAAAAATTGTTTACTAGGAGAACAATTTACTAGGAGAACTAAAATGCTAGAACATTTTCATGAGGATTTAAAAAACAATCGCAAATGGCTGCAGAAATGTGGAGAAGGGAATTTAAGACTGGAAAAATGAGAAACGGAGAAAACAGAAATGGATGGAGCCTTCTATCTCAACCTGGTAATGAAGTGACAGAAGGGCAGGCACACTTTGGCAAGGCATTCCACACCCAGGATGCCATCACTATGAAGTCCCTCTCCCCAGACATGCCCTGCCTTAACTCAGATGGCAACTGCCTCAGATGACTATCTCAGCACACAGGTACAGCTGAGAAAATGGTCCAACAAATATCCACGGGGCAGTCATCTTTTTCCTATGCAATGCTGCTGTAAACCATGCTATGCTATCATGTACTGCTATTCCAAATGCCATTCTTAAAAGATATCTGGCTTCTGAGTTCAGCAGCTTGTTTGTTTTTTTAAGTTAAAAAGGGAGAGAGATAAAAGATCACAAGGCCACCTCATCAGACTGTAAGCATCCTCATAATTTGTCTCCACTAGTCAAGTGTCCACCTTCCTCTCTGTATTTTTAGGAAGGTTTTTGGCCCTCCCTATAATCCCATAATGCCTAGAAATTTGGCTGGGTCAGATTTTCATATCAGCTCCAGTCTTGATCTTTTCCAGTTTATCTGTGGACATGTCATAGGAATACAAATCAATTTCATATTCTGGGGCAGGAGACAATTAACCCACTCTAGTTCTCGGACCAGCAGTTCTTCTATTTTCCCTATGTCAGTCTAAATTCCAAACATTCATTCTTAAAATGGATGCCTCTGCATTTTGAGCTTCTTGATGTCAAATAAATTCTATTCCAAGACCAAAAAAATTAAACTGAAAAAAAATTATACAAAATTTGCCAACAGGTTTTAATCAATGGAAAGGGACATTAAAATTCAAGATATACCTACAGTATGGTAATAGCTTCCATCCAGTTTCTTTGTACAATGAAGTTTGATCAACTTTTGCTTCGTGGAAGAAAAAATAAAAACCTGCTACATAGCTATACATACCTTCCCTGCAGAAAGGTCCTTCATATGGAGAGCTGGTGCAGTCACACAGGTAGCCATTTAACTTCTCCACACATTTACCTCCATTGTGGCAAAGGTTACCATAACTGCTGCAATGTCCAGGGCATCCAGGTTTGACACCAGGGGTGACTTTGGCCCTCTCTTCAAGATCAAGTTTTTGCCCATTTAGATGAAGAGAGCGAATACACCCCATAAAACCTTTCTGTCTAGAAGCAGTTGCTCCTAGTACAAAGGAGACAAAAAAGGTAGAGCATACTTTTATTTGAATCACTAACCCTTTACCAAAGCAAAGTCCTTATTAAACGTTTTCAAAGAATGTGCACTGAGAAGCCACTTCAAAGACTGTAAAATATGATCTCCATATTAATTGTGCATGAACAGTCAGGCTCATGAAGGGCACATGTAATCTTGGCCTTGCATATCTAGTGGGCTTCCCTTTCAACAGCCTGGTGCGAGTCCAACATGCAGTGACAGCATAACTTGAGACAACTTCTGGATTAAAGTTAACAGGTTAAAGCTGAATACATTTGTTCTGAGGCTCTTGAAATCTTAGGGCAGCTTGCTGCATTCCAAATTAAAAGGCAGAGCAGCATTCTTCTACCATATTCTTGCAAGTCACAGTATCTGAAACATGTGGTCTGGGAAGCCGAAAATACCAGTAATAAGGATTTTACAGTACTCATATTATACCCAGAGCTAATTACATTCTCCTTTCCATGCTAGATTTTCAGACATTGAAGTGACTTTCTTGGGATCTCTGCTTCATTCAGTAATAACATGGTGGTGGTGGTAGGCCAGCTCATGGTGCATACTTTGCTGTTATAAAGTTTCCTGTTTATTCTTTGTCATATCCAGTTATCTCATATCTCCTTTGAGACCTAAGGTAGCAGGCAAGGAAAGACTTCAGTTGCACAGCTCCTTATAACCCTACTAGTCAAGGCAATTTGCATTTGACAAGCATATATACATTTCTGTCCAGCACTGGAAATACTTCTATACCAAGGATTGTTAAAAGGGTATGAAGACTACCAATTGATCAAGTCATGCCTGTGGCTTGCCCCATTTGTAGTTCTATGCTCCAGACTTTCACTGGAATACCCTCCTTTTCTCCCACCTGAGCAAATGTACAAAGAAGGAGCTCTTAATTCACCTACGTTCCATTGCATGCATGGCTTACTAAATATTACTAGAGTGTTGGCCATCATTCTGGAGTACATTTCACATCACAATCCCCCCCTTAGACATTTCTAGTAATTAGGGCTCTAGTAATAAGGACTACTAAATTGCAGGTTTTAATGTCTTGTAAAACTAGCTTAACAATTTTACAGCACGTCTATCTTTTTTTTTTAAGTCAGGGCATCTTTGTACATAACTACAGTATATCCATATTAGCATTCCTAGAGACCAGTGAAGAAAATTACAAAACATTGCCCTGACCCTTGTACTCATGAAAGGACACTGTGGACATGGCGATAATTTGTTCTGGTTTCATCTGTACTTGGGTAACTGAATCCTTTAACAATTAGAATTGCAAGATGTTCTGGGATGGTGTATATAGAATGTATTGGAGTGCAAAATAAGCTACCTCCAGATTGGAGGAATAACTAAAGTTAAGAATTACATATGTGACAATGTAGGATTCTTCTCCCCCATGCATGAGACAGAACTTGCGTTACAAAGCTCTGTAGGTCACCATATTCAAAATTTCCTGTATTGATAAGTAGCTTAGACAATTACAAAGAATATTTGTCAGAAACAAGTCATGGTAGCCAAGGTCATCCAGCTAATCTAAGGTGCAATGCTAATAGAACTATTTGAGAATGGTGAACAGACATCCTATGATCACTTCTACACCTGAAAAGTGTAAACAGGGAAATGTGCTACTGTATCTAAAGGAGTATCCTATCCTAGAAAAATAAGACAGAACTTCTCATATTTCTCCTCTTTACCATTTACTACACCACCTAACCCCCCATAGTTTCCCCTAACTAATACAAATTGCTAGCACAGTGCTGTGTCAGTCCAAGGAAGCCAGGGCGAGTCTAATGATTTGTGGATGATGATCCAGTACCTCTCAGTGACCCCACTGCCTATCTATTTCTGTTTCCTATTAATTCCTCAGAAAGCAATAACAGTCTACCTGTTCCATTGATTTTGAGAATGTTTTATGTAAGGAAAAAACTACCAGCCCCTGAACTTTAGGCTATGGGTACTACAATACTGAACCTGAAACAGAGAATGGGAAGTTCTGGGCTTCAACCTCAGAATAATAAACATTTATTAAGATGCATCAGAATTATGGACCTCCTCTGACATGTAGAGGCAAACACTGAAATACAGCAACTCAAAACCGGAAAGAGAAATGACACTTGTGTCTTCTAGCCTACAGGATGCAAATGTATCTGAGATTCTAGATGTAATGGATCTTTATTCAAGGTATAGTACTGTTGCCTATATTTTGCAATCCAAATTGCAAATCAGTGGTAGAACTTCTGCTTTGCATGTAGAAGGTACCATGTTCAATTGCTGGTATCTCCCGGTAGGGCTGGAAATGTCCTTTGTCTGAAATCATAGGGAGTTGCTGCCAGTCAGTATAGACAATACTCAGCTACGTGGACCAATGATCTGACTTGGTAAAAAGTAGCTTTCTTTGTTCCTTTGTTCAAACCATTATGTTGGGATCGTAAATTCAATAAAAAAAGGTGAAATGGGCAAGATAACTCTTTAACGTTTCATGAACTGCTTGCATCACACAAACCTCAGTTTTCCACCTCTTACCTACAAATCCATCACTTTTCAATACAAAGACCCAAGACTAAAAAATTCCAAAAGTCACCAGGCTACTCACCTGCCTGTTAAACACCCTGCAGAGTAACTGATATTCCATCCTCAAAAATCCACAGACCAAGTAACCAATGAAATTATATATCTGATACTTAAAGGAATGATTATAAACCTTATAGCAATCAAAACTGGGGAGGGGATCAATAAACACCACTTGGCTATCCCTACCTACAAATAACTGACTATTGAGCTGCAATCGGAAATGTCCTTCAGTTGGTGCCTCCAGAATCTTCTTTGGAAGGTTGTCCACCTGAAGAGAAGTTTCTTTGAGATTCCGTTCAGCATGCAAGTAATGCCACTGGTTGTCATTCAAGGGGGTTGGGGACTGGACAGTGACTTTGACTGGACCATTCCCAACATCTACCACGAAGCTGATCTCCTTAGGAGCTGGAAATAATAAGATGAACTATGTGACTTTCTCAAGTGTATACCAAGAGAAATCATAAAAACAACAGGATCATTATTTTCTATAAGAACTGTATTTATTTACTGGCAAATAAAGATCAACGTAAGGTTCACTTCCATTCTCAAATGAAGAAACCTTGATTGTAAATCAACTCACTGGTTAAATATTTGCATTTTGTGAATTTCAGCATGCTGTGCTGTCTGTCACTCTTCTTCTCTGTGCCTGTGGACTTCCCTTGGGACCCATTTTGGATGGAAGAATAACAGCAGGGGCAGCTTGAGAGGGGGGAAAGCCTCACATAGATGTAGAGGCTCAGAATGAAATCTAGGATGGATGCTACTGCTTCTAGAATGTTCAAGGTTTTAAAAAAGCAGAATGAAGATCAGGTGGCTTTGTAAATATGAACAGAGAGATGGAGCTGAACGAATATGAAATTGGCTGGTCTAGGGAGAGGCCTAGATTGTATTCATAAGTAAAAGGGAGATAGAGAAGGGATCTCTAGTGAGCATATTTTGGGAAAGGAGGATGCTAAGACCAGTTTGTGAAACAAGAAATAAATCGACATATAAGGTTTTGCAAATGGGTCAGGTTTTTTATTTTGCTTTGTTTTTTGGCTTCCTCTCATGAGGTAGACAGAACGCGGAGAGTGCTATCAGGAAGGAAATTCAAGATGGGCCCTGAGAAGAGTAGTGTTGAAGAGCTGAGCAAGTAGTAGGATGACCAGAGAGATCATAACAACATCTGAGGTAAAAAGATATGGCACAACTGCCTGAGCAGCTCTTGGAAATTGTATGAATTTGACAAAAGGGAATGCCATAAAATAATAAACTGTTGTATCACAATTAGGCCTGCAAGCTTTAAAACAGGTGTGGGGAACAGTGGCCCTCCAGATGTTGTTGGATTCCAATTCCCATCAGCCCCAGCCAATACGGCCAACTGTCAGAGATGATAAAAGCTGCAGTCCAGCAAAAACTGAAGGGCCAAAGATTCATCATTTCTACTTTCAAACAAATTAATGGACAGATTAATAACCTCCTGCACTGAACATTAGTCTGTAGTGGACAAATTTCATTGGTAGTTATGAGCCTGTGGGGCACATGATTGTTGTTGTTGTTGTTACTATTGCTGCTGCTGCTGCTACTACTACTACTACTACTAAAAATCTGGTTTTGGTGTGGTAATTAATGTAGGGAATGAAAAGGAAATTAAACAGGATTGTATTCCCCACCCCCACTTAACAAGTAGTAGCTTATCATTAAAAACATTCTAAAAACAGTTAAAAACTATCACATTCTCTCAGCCAATGATTTCAGGGTTCCCTGAAACAGTGTCTTACAGTCATCAAATGTCTGGGTAAACAGGAATGTTTTAGACTTCCTCCTCAAAGTCAATAACAGAGCAGAGAGATGCACCTCACCAGGGAGGGCATCCTCCAAATGGAGAACCACCACTGAGAGGCTCTCACACAGGTCGGTGCCTACCGGGTAACCTTGGTTATTTATGAGGTGTATTATATTGGACTCTGGTAGGGCTGTCTCAAATATTCACAAATGAAAATTTTCAAGGCCAATGGCTTTTCCAAATTATTTCCTGAAACTCATTGAACAGAGCCTTTTCTTGCACTTTCTTTGCTGTTTGACATACTTACTTCCCTTCTCTAGTGTTGCTTTGGGGTATTTTGTTACCATCTGCCTTCCTTTCCCAAATGGCACCTTTTTCCTGAGTAATAAACACAGTGGGTTGATAGCTCAGTGGCAGAGCACGTGGCTTGCATGTAGAAAGCCCCAAGATCAGTCAGGGACATCTCTGACTAAAGGATCTCTGGAAATGGGAGCAGGAAATACCACAGCCTGTAGATCTTAGAAAGTGACCCCCATTCGGAGTAGACAATACCTGGCTAGATGGCATCATGACTAACTCATTCCACTAACTTGTTACTCTAGCAGAAGCCAGTGCGAGGATTCCTACTAGTGCAATGCTTGCAGTGACAGAACAACCCTTTGACTTAATATACTCAGTGTCTGATGATGTCACTGTGGTATGCTGCTGATCAGCCTTTGTTACATCATGAGATCTCAGAACTAATTCAAAGTAAAGCCTCTTTCTGAATTCGCTTTGTAAGTATACCAACATAGCCATTTTGAATTCACTATGCAATGACATCATGACGTCAGTTGAGAGTGATGAAGTGCTTCCTATCTTCCCCTCAAAAATGCTGAAAGGGAGGGAATTTTTGCAAGAGATATAAGTGTTTCCCAAAAATGCACCGTTTTTTAGATGCCCTAGATCAGCGTTTCCCAACTAGTGGGCCACCAGATGTTGTTGGACCACAACTCCCATCAGCCTCAGCCAGCATTGCCAATGGTCAGGAAAGATGGGAATTGTGGTCCAACAACATCTGGTGGCCCACTAGTTGGGAAACGCTGCCCTAGATTCTCATAACAGATTAATATTAAATGACAATCTCAAACTGAATTTTTTATTTTCAGAATTATGAATAACCTGTTGATATACAAAAACCAATAATTTGGGAGAAAATAATTAATGTTTGAAGTCTTTCAAAGGGTGTAAAGTTCTAATATTAATTCAAATCTGCTATAAACATCACTACATTTGTGCCTTTAAAAGTCACTTTTAAATTTTCTTCTTTACAAGCCCCCTTTCTATTCTGACTAAAGGCAGCAGAATTTAAAGGAAGGTGGAACAAACCTAGGAATTTTTCCTTTTTGCTTAAGTATGATCCACAGTGGATTATTCTGCTGCTTAAATCACTGACACTTGTTTGGACCTGCACAACCCAACTTTTCAAAAACTGAAGAAAAGGAAACTTCAAAAACCAGAAAAAGTACTCTAAGCCAAATGGAAGAGGATCTTACAAGTTAGTTTAGAGAAGGTATGTTCTACAAAGGATGTATTCCACAAAATAAATTTGGAACAGGTTTTTAAGGCTCATAGAAAGGAACTTTTAAAGACTCTTATAAAGAGATTAAACTGAACAACAACAACCCACTTCCCATATGAAAGTGGAAATGGACTGCCTTCAAGTTGATTCCGACTTGTGGAGACCCCATGAATAGGGTTTTCATGGTAAGTGGTGCTCAGAGGGGGCTCATCATTGCCTTCCTCTGAGGCTGAGAGGCAGTGACTGGCCCAAGGTCACCCAATGAGCTTCATGGCTATATCCCTTGATAAAACATAAACTCACTTACAATGCCTCAGGATTTCTTTTGAAATCTTATAAACTAGCTCTGCTCCTTCTTGTGAACACGTATTAGCAATCACATATTTTCTGGGTTGTTTGCTATGAGTCAGTTGGTGCATGAACCATGTTTGCAGGGTCAGGGTCTCAGATGTAGGTCTTGTCAGCATCAGATCTGGAGTATAATCAGTTCCAGGGCACAGTTAAAAGGGGCTGAACTCCAGAAAGACAAGGCAATAGAAGTCGGCTATAGGCCTGTCCAAAAATGGATAGGCAAAGCATGTTCAGAAGCAAAGCTAAACATAAAAACCCTCTGACTTCCTTCCTGCTTCCTTTTATGTGAGAGCCTGAAGTGAGTTAGGTCAGGAAAGCCAAAATAGTCTCAGCAGGGCCTAATTACAAGTTATCAGGATAAGACTGAAGCAAGAGTCCTAACACTATACCTCTGCCATAGAACCATCACTGCAGTAATTGGCTATATAAACAGAGAAGAGGTGTTAATTTCCCCCAACTCACAGCTGCACACATCACAACCCATACAATTTCCAAGGGTCCACCCAGGAGAAGATGGGGGGAACACACAGATGAGACTGCATAGGGAAGGAGGAGGCAGGAAAACTCCAACCCGTGACCATAGATCATTAGAATCCAAGCCATTGATTTTAAAGAGCTGAGGCATGTCTAACTCTGAATTGGATCCATGGCATTTGCACCCACAACAGCTAATCTATGGACTAAAAATATGGCCATTTTATTCAACCAAAATGGCCATATTTTGAGTAGTCCACAGATTAACTGTTGAGGGTGCTAATGCTGCGGATCCAATTCAGAGTCAGACATTAGGTTTTTTTATTATTAGCAGCTTCTTTGACCTAATTAATATTGATTTATTAGGTCAAAGAAGCTGCTAATTAAAAAAACCCCTAATGTCTAATGAAATGACTGGTTTCATATTTGCCCACATTTTACATCAGCTGATATAAAGTGCATGCTAAACTATCATCTTGATGGACTGCATTATTTTGACATCATTTCATGTCAAAGCCATATATACAGTGCTTTGCAAAAGTAATCAGACCCCTGACCAATGCTCTCATATTACTGAATTACAAATGGTACATTGTAATTTCTTTCTGTATGATATTTTATTTTGCAACACTGAAACTCAAAATCAATTATTGTCAGGTGACATTGATTTTATGTTGGGAAATGTTTGTAAGAAACATAAAAAATATGTTGCTTGCCTAAGTATTCAGCCCCCACACATTAATATTTGGTAGAGCCACCTTTTGCTGCAATAACAGCTTTAATTCTTTTGGGGTAGGTATGTACCAGCTTTGCACACAGTGTTGGAGGGATTTTGGCCCATTCCTCTTGGCAGATTCGCTTCAGGTCGTTCAGGTTGGTTGGACGTCACTTGCGGACCACAATTTTCAAAGAGCACCAAAGATTCTCAATGGGACTGAGATCAGGACTTTGACTGGGCCACTGTTGGACATTTACCTTTTTGTCCTTGAGCCACTCCAATGTTGCTTTGGCCTTGTGCTTGGGATCATTGTCCTGCTGAAAAGTGAATTTCCTCCCAACCTTCAGTTTTTTAGTGGACTGAAGCAGGTTCTCTTGCAGTATTCCCCTGTATTTTGCCCAGTCACAGCTGATGAGAAACATCCCCACAGCATAGTGCTGCCACCACCATACTTTCCTGTAGCGATGGTATACCTTGAGGCATGGGCAGTGTTAGGTTTGCGCCACACATAGCTCTTTGAGTTTTGCCCAAAAAGCTCTATCTTGGTCTCATCTGACCACAAAACCTTTTCCCACATCGCAGCTGAGGCACTCTTATGCTTTCTGGCAAACTCCACATGTGCTTTCAGGTATTACTTTTTGAGTAACGGCTTCTTTCTTGCCACCCTCCCATACAGGCCAGTGTTATGAAGAGCTCTTGATATGGTTGACTGGTGCACCATTAGTCCACTCCCAGCTACTGAACTCTTAGTTCCTTCAAAGTGATTGTTGGCCTCTCTGTGGCTTCCCTCACAAGTCTCCTTCTTGTTTGAGCACTGAGTTTTGAGGGATGGCCTTTTCTTGGCCGTGGCTGGGTTGTGTGATGCAGCTTCCACTTCCGATTATTGATCCAACTGTGCTCACTGGGATATCCAAACACTTGGATATTATTTTGTACCCTTTTCCTACTCTGTGCATTTGTATTACATTATCTCTCACTGCTGTAAAATGCTCTTTGGTGTTCATTTTCCTTCAGATCCACAGCCTGACCAACGATCCTTCAACAGTGGGGGTTTTATCCTGACAATGTGACAGTAATTTTAATGGTTCACATGTAGAGGCCAATGGTAAGGTAACTGTGTCCTCAATAGGGGTTTTTTCATCTGTGTAAACTGGGAGCTTCCACAGCACAGGGGTTGAATACTTATGCAAGCAACAGGTTTCAGTTTTTTATGTTTCTTACAAACGTTTCCCAACGTAAAACAATGTCATCTTACAATAATTGATTTTGTGTTTCAGTGTTTCAAAATAAAAGATCATACAGAATGAAATTACGGTGTACCATCTGCAAATTCAGTAATATGAGAGCATTGGTCAGGGGTCTGATTACTTTTGCAAGGGACTGTACATCCCTTGAGAATGAAACATAGCTCACCTAAGTATCAACCAAATAGGACTTTGATGTGCAATTAACACTAAACCATACCTCATTACCTAGTGATAATGCACCTCAGCATTTACCATGGGTTTAATGAATCAAAAGGCCTTGGGGGCCTTATTTTATTACATTTCATGTTGAAGTTGTTATAACCATATTATGGAATGATGGCACTTCATTCCACATTTGTTCAGCCTGATGGAATTTGGAACAGAAAGACCTAATTTCACTCAAATGCCACAACACTATTCCCCCCACCTCCATTTCCATTGATAGGCTAAACCAGCAGCATAAAAGATAAGGTAAAACTACCAATTAGCTTCTTTTCTTTTTTTCTTTAATATGCTGGGCAGTAGTTTCAATTTGGTTCTAGAGTGAGGCAATGTGATTGACAAGCCACAAAAAGAACCATTATGACCCTTTGTGTGTTTTGAATCTCTTTTTCTCTCTCTCATGTTCCTTTGCATGCCAATTACTTTCCAAAGGCATATTGCATAAGTGCTATTTACCATCAGCCAAGAACATCTAAAAGCAGGAGAGGCAAGCAACTAATAACTGATATCATACGCCGTCCATAGAAAGCAGGTGGTTTGTGTACTGCTTCAGTTCAGAGCAGCAGAGGTGGCACTGCACAGCAGAGGTGGCACTGAGCTTAGTAAAATACACACACAACGATATTTTATGTGAAGTTCTTTTAAAGGGCTGCAGAAAGCAATTCTTAATAAATCCTCTCCCGCCACTGCTATAACTGACACCTTGATCACCTATGTGCTCACCTACCTAGCAAACACTACCTCAAGACAAAATGTCTGGCATGCCTTCCTCCCAATCTTTTACTACTACTGCCACAAGAACATAAGGAGAGCCTGCTAGATCAGGTCAATGGCTCATGTAGTCCAGCATGCTGTGCTCACAGTGACCAACCAGAGGCCACCAGTGATTGTGTGGAAGAAGCACTAAGTGGCAACTCTGTCTGAAAAGAGGCCATCTTCAAGTGATTGCCCCACTGTCCATCATGAGCATCCTAAAGAACACATGGAATATGCGCACATGTGACCAGTTCATTTGTTCTCTAGGCTTGGTTGTGTACACATGAATGAACCCATACAAAGTTAGAGCATTGTAAACACTGTACACTAGTAGTGTGCTCATTCTCTATTTCTGTCTCATTTTATTTATTTATTTATTATTTTATATCCTATTTAGTGGTAAGGTGGGATACATATGCAACAAAGAGATAAATAGCAAGGAGAACTATCAATTCTCAAGGTACATGTCTTGGTGCCGCTAGCTGTAAAATTGAAATAATTCTCAATTTCTTCTTATCACATCTAATCCTTAGAACATATTTTTCAGCGTCTCAGCCTCTGCAGTTTAGAAAACGTAACTCCAATCTCTCAAATACCTTTATTATTTATTTTTAAAAAACTTATGAGAGCCAGTGTGGTGTAGTGGTTAGAGTGTTGGACTATGACCTGGGAGACCAGGGTTCGAATCCCCACACAGCCATGAAGCTCATTGGGTGACCTTGGGCCAGTCACTGCCTCTCAGCCTCAGAGGAAGGCAGTTGTAACCTGAATACCACTTACCATGCAAACCCAGCATAAGTCGGGATCGACTTGAAGGCAGTCCATTTCCATTTTTCATTTTCTACCTAAAAGAAAGAACTGAATGCAGCTTGCAAATTAAGACATAATACAGTATATAAAAGAATATAAACCGACAATATCATATCATTACCTTAAACAACAATCATAGTTAATGCAGCAAGCAAAAAAAAAACTCATCAGAAATATTAAACAAATAGACAGGTGAACAATCCCATTCCCTGATCAGATGTGCAGTATGAACTACCGCACCAAGATATCAATGTATACACTCACAGTTTATTTCAATTTGGATAAAGTCTTTCATTCCCAGATTTTCCAAGAAGACTCCGGATCTTGCTGTTGTTTTGAAGAAGAAGGAAATGTCTGCACTGAATTCTGCGTGGAAGGTGGGGAAGAGAAGACAGGATGCCTCGGTGCTGAAAGAAGCTGCATTCCAGAACTGTCCTACAAATAGCAACAACCTTCTCTATAGTTAATTGTGAGCAGGTAGTGGTCAAAGTTGCAAAAGCAAAGGCACATCCTTTTAGAATGTCACAAAAATACATATTCTAAAGAAATGAAACCAGCAGCACCTAACGAATAAACAAAGAAACACACACACGCATGCACACATGTACACACACACACACACACATACAGAGACAATGGTGATATCCAGTTTTGGCAGTCCACTTACACAACAGCAATTC
The DNA here is from genome assembly GCF_030035675.1 of Rhineura floridana. Classification (NCBI taxonomy): domain Eukaryota; kingdom Metazoa; phylum Chordata; class Lepidosauria; order Squamata; family Rhineuridae; genus Rhineura; species Rhineura floridana. The sequence continues at coordinate 86,898,267 of NC_084481.1, read as the reverse complement.
TGCTACTAGAGGACAACAGCTGAATCCAATGGGTCTTGCACTTGGGCTCTGATGTTGGGCCTGTGAGGGGTGTGGCCTGGAAATAGGGGGTATGGCCTGTGGAGAGTTCCAAGGGCCAAACTGAAGGGCCTGGAGGGCCACATTTGGCCCCCAGGCCTGAGGTTTTCCATGCCACCACAAAACCCAACTTGTACTGAAACATGTTTCTTTTAAAAATGCCTAACATATTTTTTGAAACAAATTGGTCACTGAGATTATTGTTTGGAGCCTGCTTTTTAGCAGAACTTATATTCAACAGAAACACACACACAGAAAGACATCTTGGGCAGCCTGTGCAAAGGGACACTGAAAAGAGCTGATACTCACTATCTCCATAGCAACGCAAAGGGCCAATTCTCCATACAGCTTCAGAATTAGGTCTGTTTATGTCAGTGATGACAATCTGGTTCACAGGCAAGTGTTCTTTGAAGGAAAGGAAGCCAGTATCATTGGTCCTGGATATATATACATATATATAAAAAAGCATATGAATAAAAAATGAAATCGTTGCTTTATTATTACTTTGATTTCTAAAAGTGTGTCCAGTCATTCGAAGTGTATGTAGATAGAAAGTATACAATAGCTAATTAACACATGGATAAGAAGCTAAAATGTCTGGGATCTGACATCAACTCACTGCTTCTCCTCCATAAACACACACACACACTTCTTTTTTTGCAAGCCTGCAAACACTCTGATCAACCAGAGACTTTTCTAGAAAATGCCCTGTTTTTGGTTCCCTGGAGATGAAGTTTCAGGTTCTCAAGCAATGCTGTCACAGCTGACTCTAGCACCTGTAAGTGTAAGGGTAGGAATAATCTCTAGTAGCTTCCTCCTGTTAGCCACAGTGTCAATACAACAGAACACAGGAATAGAAATCATGAAGCAAATGCAGTGCTAGCTCTTGTGGTATTGTGCCATGATGTATTAAGCAATACACATGCCGCCGCCGTCGCCACCATCTGAAACTATCACTGGTAGGGTTGGAATTCAAAACAGGTTAGTGGATCTGTTTCAGCCTATTTGCGTAGCATGCCAGATAGTAAGAGCTCAATACATAAGGCATTATAGAGAAGAACCAGCCAGCTGTGTTCCATTTGCCTAGAACAGTGTGCTGTTTCAGCAGCGATGGCACAATTAATTGTTACTAAAGTGGTTGTATACAATTGGTCTGTAACTCTACACCTTGAACTGTCCTGAGATATCAATGTTGATACTAATTTAATGTAATATTTAAACATTTTGCACCAGCTGAAACTTTCCAATTGTTTTCAAGGGCAGCCAAAGAGAGTCCCTTTCAATGACTTCTAGGTGTGATACCTCATCCACATATAATAAGATGGCAATCCTTGCTGCAGTAGGGTAGATGGCCAGGCTCAAATCCAGGTTTTAGCATATCTTGTTCCCTTTGAATTGTGTTTCCCTGCTCTTTTTGTATGGTGGAACTGGTGCTCAGAATTGTTTAGTTGCTGCTTTTTAAAACATCTGCATGCTGGAAGGAATCCATGAAGCTGCACTGTGCACTCCACAGGAGGAGAGGGAGAGTTTACATTCTTCACTCATTAAAAGAACAATGGCAACACAGAATAAAATTTCAACAAAGAAATGACCAGATATTGGGCTACTACTCCGGAGGAGTAAGGGTGGAGTTTCCTGCTGGGGTTGCTACAGATGAAAAATGGTAGAGCACAAAACTTTCAAAGAATGATGATGTTTTTTAAAAAATGCAAAAGGACTTCAACATAGCGGACTGTGGTATGAATGGCAGTATCACTCATTTGTGATGTCATCATAAAAAGATAGTCCATAGCAATGAACACTCAATCTGGTGAATGTATCATATTCTTCCAAGTATAAGAAACACATATATTCCTGCAACAGAGGTGCAACCTTAAGTTAGTATGTGAAGAGCACAGTGAGGGAGAGAGAAACAAACATGAATTTATTATACAATGAAGTATTTATGTGAAAAGGTCCTTAGAGGACATTATACTCCTTAACGCTATCCCAAATAATCTGCTGTTATCTCAGCATGTCTCTTATCTGGCATTCAGATCTGGATTTGCAAAGTTTAAGACTGCACATGGAACTCTATTGACGGGTCAATACCCACTCAAGATTTTGAAGCACCTGGGAATTGAGAAAAAAAATGTTATAGTGCGGACAAACTTTGCACATGAATTAATTAGATGGGAGCCCTTCATGCTAGGTTTGGTACAGACTAAGCAGTGGTACAGGGAAAAGAGCCAAAATTATGGCAAGAAAGAAAGAAAAAGAACGAATAAGGCAACCAGATAAGATTAGAAAGAAAGAAGATTTGGGTTTCATCCTTTCAAATTAAGATCTGAGATGATTACATGCATTTCTTCCATTATATAACTCAAGGTGGCATAGATGGTGTTTCTAGGCAGTCTCCTGTTGAGACACTAACCATGCATAGGCCTGCTTAGTTTCAGGAAGGTTAATATATCACATGCTGTCATTCAACACCCTCCCTGTGCACACTAGAACTATGGGAAACATGCAGATGATATGGAAATTACCCAGTCTATCAGGATATAACTCATGACATGTTTCAAATGTACCCATTGTTTCAGATTTGCATTAAGCAACTGCTACAGCAGAGTTTGCAAGTGACAAATAAGAAGCTGAACTGCATTCTTATAGAACTCCTTTTTCATCCTTCTGTTTTGTACTAAATGGATACTCAGATAAAGCTCTTTCTCTGTATTCCATGTTCCTGCCCTATTATAAACTGACCATGTCTCTAGATAAAATACAGTCTCTCCCCTCTCCTCCCCAACAGATGGTAGGGCAGTGGTGTCATTTAATATAATTTCATCCCTTATGGTACCCTTATTGGTATATCTTCTCCTTTTGCATTAATGAAACCTCTAGTGGGTAGGTAAGCTGAGTGGCACAGATATTTAATGAAATTTGTGATAGATACAGTACATTTGGAAAAAATGTACCATCAGCAGTTGTCTGCAGCTATGTAAATGGGAAACAAGCCAATGAAACAAACTCCAAATCCTGAAAGTTTGAGAGAAGCACAGTTTAGATGGCTGAAAATGCACTGGAAGATTACTTTCTTTCATCCACCCTGCAACAAAGCAAGTTTACAGAAGTTCAACCAACATCATAGTGTGGGATACTATAGGTAATTCACTAACAGGCAAAAAACCCTTGCAATTTAAGGACGTATCTGCAGTCAACAGATATTTCTATCAAACTTTAAAAAGATGGGAAATTGGGCAGCTATAGTGAATGCTCCAGGGCAGCAGGTGACCTGACCTCTGCTATGAGATATTGTCAAAATGCAAACACAATTTGGGTTGGTCTTTCACAGTCCAATCCACCTTGTGAAGCTTGGAAGAATTTGGTAATGTATCAAATCAAATCAATAATTTCAAAGGCTGGCTAATATTTTACCCTCCATATGTTGTTGGACATCAAGTCCCATCAGCCCCAGCCAGCATAGATGACGAGAACTGGACTCCAGTAACATCAGGTTACCCACTCCTGTACTAGCCCACTGTCCTCTTGTCCCTGACAGCGGGAATACATAAAAATCATAAATGTCTATCAGAATCTAGGAACAGGATGTTTAAATAAATTGTTGTTTATTCAATTTGTTACTCACCCTAGGGTCCTGATCAAAAACACTGACTAGTAACAAAATACATTCTAAATTATTATTTTAAAAATACTAATAATACTGAACACCTATTCTACCATATTAGGAAAGCAATATTCAAGTGCATATGATTATGCCAGAAGCAGAATATGAGTCTGGGCTCTACTTCCAGAGTGTCCAAAGATCCTTTAGAGAATGAAGGGCCAACTAGATATGTTTTTTCAAAAATTAGTAACTATGATTTTTAAAAAAAAGTAAATAGCAGATAGAGTCCCTGAAGAGCTATAGCTAAGTGGTAGGTGGAGCATCTGCCTTGCAAGCAGAAGGTCCCTTGTGGCAAATGTTCCCCTTTGGGGGAAGGTGCTGAAGAAGATGTTGGCAGTGTAGCTTCGGCCATGTTTGAAAGAAATGAATTAGTTGGATTCATTTCAGTCTGGCATCAGGCCAGGCCATGGCACTGAAACTGCCTTGTTTGCCTTGGTTGGTGACATTTGTTGGGAGAGAGATAGGGGGAGTCTTGTGATTTTATGTTGTTTTTAATACTGTATTTTAAACTGTTGTCACCCACTTTGAGACCTCAGGATGAAAGGCAAGCAATAAATTAAAATCATTATTACCACCACCACACACCATCTCCTGCACTGCTAGGTAGGGCCGGGAGAAATCCAGGCTGAAAAACTAGGAAGAAACTGCCGGTTGATGTAGATAATATTGAGCTAGATGGGTCAATGTCTGAATTGGTATAAAGCAGCTTCTTATGTCCCTAAGATCAGAACCATGGTGTAGGACAGGGGCTTTTAACAGTTTGCCTCCTCTGCAATCCTGATCTGGATCTCTCTGTCTCTCAGTTGAATCCCTCTCCTAGCACAAATCCCTAACCTATTTGAAACAAATAAACTTGACAAAAATACTAAGGCTTTTTAAAGGTCAACTTACCCTGTAGCTTTTAGTTGTTACACTCTAGCTTTGATCAACTGAACTAGTTTTAACTGGTTTTAACCTGAATTGAAAACTGAAACTTTCATCTAAATCATTTTTCACCTAAAAATCCTAACCTTTTAAACCTATGAAAACTGAATTCTACACTGAGCTTGATCTAAAAACTAACAGTACCTTTTTACTAAGTAGTCCAAGAACACACTATGGGCATTTTTATAAGTGGCATTAAGAATGCCTTCTTGCCTTTCTTTTGGAATATGATTAATGTGGCATATAATGCAGGAAGGAGTCATTTTAAATTGAAATTGTTTTTAAATGTCTGTGGTGGGTGTATCTGTCCATGTCCAGTCTTTAAGAATAATGTGGACTTGCCAGGTATGCTGTCTCCCTGGAGGATGGATTAGAGATGTGACGGAAGGATTGCCATCACTCATAATGCTGGCTGACAGATATCCCTTTCTTCTCATCCATGTGGGAACGAATGATACTGCCAAACAGGGCTATGAAGAAATCACATCAGACTTTGAAGCTCTGGGAAGGAAACTCGAGGACTTTGGGGCCCAGATAATTTTCTCATCCATCCCTCTGGTTCTTGGAAGAGGAGTGGAAGGGGAAAGAAAAATAGTCTGGGTGAATGACTGGCTACGAAGGTGGTGCCGACATGAAAGATTTGGATTCTGGGATCACAGGCTATGCTTCATAGAAGTTGGACTGCTGGCAAGTGATGGGTTGCACCTCACAAGTACTGGGAAGAATGTGTTTGGCCACAGCATGGAGAACTTCATCAGGAGAGCTTTAAACTGAATCCTAAGGGGGAGGGAGATGTAAACTTGGCAGTAACAACTAACAAAGGGTTGTGCACAGCAAGATGAACTGAGGGAACGGCTCAAATGAGGCCTAGTAACAGTTTTCATAAAAATGCAAGAAAGAATCCAGGCTGTAAATCACATGGTCTTTGATGTCTGTATACTAATGCCCAGAGTATGGGAAACAAGCAGGACATACTTGAACTCTTAATACAGGAGAGTAAATATGACTTGATAGGTATAACGGAAACTTGGTGGGATTGAAGGATGTAACTTGTTGAAAAAGAACAGAAGGGATAGAAAGGGAGGTGGAGTCACACTGTATGTTAAAAGTATATATCCCTGCACAGCAATACAGGAGGATGAGCTTGGTAGCTCCAGAGAGTATATGGATTAAAATAAATGGGACAAGGAATAAAAGAAACATGGTGATTGGAGTCTACTACTGCCCACCCAATCAAGGAGAAGACGAGGATGGAACTTTTGCAAAGCAAATTGCCAATGTTTTGAGGAGGCATGATGTAGTAGTAAAGGGGGACTTCAGTTACCCTGATATCTGCTGGAAGACAAATTCTGCCAAACACGGCCCCTCCAAGAAATTCCTGACTTGTGTTGCAGATAACGTTCTTCTAAAGAAAGTGGATGAAGCATCTAGAGGATCAGCTATCCTTGACTTCTAACCAAAGAGATGACGTGGTCGATGAAGTGGTAGTTAGGGGAACTCTGGGGGAAAGTGACTATGCTATACTAGAGTTCTTGATTGTAAAGAAAGCAAAAGCTGAGAGTAGCCATACATTGAACCTCAGGAAAGCCAATTTTAATAAACTCAGAACAAAGGTAAGTAAAGTTCTGTGGCAAGCAATCCTAATGAGAAAAGGAGTCCAAGACAGGTAGGAGTTTCTAAAAAAGGAAATTCTAAAGGCACAGTTGCAAACAATTCCAACAAGGAAAAAAGGGGGAAGACAGCCGAAGAAGCCAATGTGGCTTCACAGAAAGCTTAGAGATGACTTGAAAACAAAAAAAGATACATAGAGGAAGTTCAAGGAAGGCCAAACCACACAGGAAGAGCATAGAAAGGTAGCATGGAATAGCAGGGATGGCATCAGGAAGGATAAAACTGAGAATGAGCTGAGGTTAGCAAGAGCTGCCAAAAGCAACATCCGTAGTAAAAGACAGAGAAAAGAAATGATGGTACAGCTACTCACTGAGGATGGCAAAAAGATAATAGATGACAAAGAAAAGGCAGAAGTGCTCACTTCCTACTTTGGCTCAGTCTTCTCCCAAAAGAGGGTTCATGACAGTCCTGGGAAATGTGATGTTGAAGGGGCAGGATTACAGCTTGAGATTGATAGACAAATGGTCAAGGAATACCTAACGAACACGTTCAAATCTCCAGGGCCTGATGAACTGCATCCCAGAGTATTGAAGGAATTGGCTGAAGAACTCTCAGAACCACTGTCTATTATCTTTGTGAAATCGTGGAAGATGGGTGAAGTGCTGGATGACTGGAAGAGGGCTGATGTTGTCCCAATCTTCAAAAACAAGGAACCTGAGAACTAGACTAGTCAGCCTGACATCGAACCCTGGGAAAATTCTGGAGCAAATTATAAAGTGGTCAATCTGTAAGCACCTTGAAAACAATGCAGTGATTACTAGAAACCAACATGGATTTATCAAGAACAAATCCTGCCAGACTAATCTTATCTCATTTTTTGATTGGGTAACCTCCCTAGTAGACTGTGGGAATGCTGGGAACATAATATATATTGACTTCAACAAAGCTTTTGACAATGTGTCCCATGATATTCTGATTAGCAAGCTAGCTAAATGTGGGCTGGATGGAACAACTATCAGGTGGATCCACAGTTGGCTCATGAATCATACTCAAAGAGTGCTTATCAATGGTTCATTCTTAAACTGGGGGAAGGTAACGAGCGGGGTACCACAGGTCCTGGGTCCAGTGTTTTTCAACATTTTTATTAATGACTTGGATGAGTAGGTGCAGGGAATGCTTATGAAATTTGCAGATGATACAAAATTGGAGAGATAGCTAATACCTTGGAAGACAGAAACAAAATTCAAAGGGCTCTTGATAGGCTGGAGCATTGGGCTGAAAACAACAGAATGAAATTTAACAGGGATAAGGGTCAAGTTCTATACCGAGGAAAAAGAAACCAAATGCACAGTTATAAGATGGGGGATACTTGACTCAGCAATACTACATGCAAGAAGGATCTTGAGATTGTTGTTGATCACAATCTGAATATGAACCAACAGTGTGATGCGGCTGCAAAAAAGGCAAATACTATATTAGGCTGCATTACCAGAAGTATAGTTTCCAAATTGCATGAAGTATTTGTTCACCTCTATTCGGCACTTGTTAGGCCTCATCTTGAATACTGTGTCCAGTTCTGAACACCACACTTTAAGAAGGATGCAGACAAACTGGAAAGGGTTCAGAGGAGGGCAACTACTGGTCTGGAGTGTTTGCACCTTGTGTTGGGTCAGCGGCACAGACTGGGGATTCTGTTGGTGTACCGCCCACCCCGCTGCCCAACAAACTCCCTAGCTGAGCTGACGGAAGTGGTCTCAGGTGTACTGTTGAGATCCCCCAGACAGTTGCTTCTCGGGGATGTCAACATCCATGCCAAGGCCACCTTATCTGGGTCGGCTCAGGATTTCATGGTCTCCATGACAACCATGGGACTGTCCCAATATGTCATTGGCCCAACACATGTAGAAGGGCATACTCTAGACCTGGGTTTTGCAACTGGACATGGAGATGGTGATCTGAATGTGGGGGGCCTTACATCAGTCCCTTTGTCATGGACAGATCACTGGTTGCTGAAGTTTAGACTTACAGTGGCTTTTCCCCTCTGCAAGGGTGGGGGACCTATTAAGTTGGTCTCCCCCCAGAGACTAATGGATCCGGATGGTTTCCAGAGGGCTCTGCAGAGTTTTCCAGCTTATAGGGCTGGCACTTCTGTCAAAACCCTGATTGAACTGTGGAATACAGAAATGACCTGGACGGTTGACACGATTGCTCCTGAGCGCCCTCTCCTGTGTTTAGCTCATATGGCTCCATGGTATACCCCAGAGCTGAGAGTGATGAAACAATATAAGAGACGGTGTGAGTGTAGATGGAGACAAACTCCTTGTGGATGCAATTACACACTGGTAAGTGCCTATGGTAAGGTGTATTTAGGGGCAGTGAGGACAGCAAAAAACCAATACTTTGCTGCCACTATCAAACCATCAATTTGCCGCCCAGCGGAGCTCTTCAGAATTGTCCGGGGGCTATTACACACTGGCCCCAAGGACATGGTAGATCCATCTGAGGCTCACTGTAATGCATTTGCTAGGCACTTCCAGGATAAAATCTTTAGCATCCGCCAGGACTTAGACTCCAGTGTTATAGCAGGTGAATCAAGCGGAGTATCCAGAGCACAGCCTTGTCCTGATTTCTTGGATGAGTTTCAGCTGGTACAGCTTGAGGACATTGACAAGGTGCTTGGACAGGTTCGTGCAACCACTTCTGTGCTGGATCCTTGCCCTTCTTGGCTAATAAAAGCTAGCAGGGATGGAACAGCTGGCTGGGCCAGGGACATGATTAATGCCTCTCTGCGAGAGGGAGTGGTCCCTGGCCACCTGAAAGAGGTGGTAGTGAGACCACTCCTGAAGAGACCCTCCCTGGACCCAGAAAATTTTAATAACTATAGGCCGGTGGCAAATATTCCATTCCTGGGCAAGGTCCTTGAACGAGTGGTGGCAGGCCAGCTCCAGACACTCTTAGATGAGGCTGATTATCTGGATCCATTTCAGTCGGGGTTCAGGCCTGGTTTTGGCATGGAAACAGCCTTGGTTGCTGTGTATGATGACCTCTGTTGGGAGAAAGACAGGGGGAGTGAGACTGTTGATTCTCCTTGATCTCTCAGCGGCTTTCCATACCATCGACCATGGTATCATTCTGGGAAGACTGGCTGAGTTGAGAGTGGAAGGGACTGCATGGCAGTGGTTCCCTACTAGGCGGGTCAGCTCCAGAAGGTGGTGCTTGGGGAACATTGCTTGCACCCTGGATTCTCCAGTATGGGGTTCTGCAGAGGTCAGTTCTGTCCCCCATGTTGTTCAACATCTACATGAAACTATTGGGTGTGGTCATCTGGAGCTTTGGAGTGTATTGCCATCAGTATGCTGATGACACACAGCTCTATTTCTCCTTTTCATCTTCTTCAGGTGAGGCTGTCAACGTGCTGAACTGGTGCCTGGCTGCGGCAATGGACTGGATGAGGGCTACTAAACTGAGGCTCAATCCAGACAAGACAGATGCTGCTAGTGGGTGGTTCTTCTGACTGGATGGTGGATGTCCAACCTGTCCTGGATGGGGTTGCACTCCCCCTGAAGGAGCAGGTTCATAGCTTGGGGGTTCTCCTAGATCCATCTCTGTCACTTGAGGCTCAGGTTGCCTCAGTGGCATGGAATGCCTTCTACCAACTCCACTTGGTGGCCCAGCTACACCCCTATCTGCACATGGATAACCTGGCTTCAGTTGTCCATGCTCTGGTAACCTCTAAATTAGATTACTGCAATGCACTGTACGTGGGGCTGCCTTTGAAGACGGTTCAGAAACTGCAGCTTGTGCAAAATGCAGCGGCCAGATTGGTAACAGGGACCAGACAGTTCGAACATCTAAAACCGATTCTGGCCTGCTTGCATTGGCTGCCTGTATGTTTCTGAGCTCGATTCAAGGTGCTGGGTTTAACCTATAAGGCCTTACACAGCTTGGGACTACAATACCTGTGATGGAACGCCTCTCCCGACATGAACCCACCCATATACTACGCTCAACATCCAAGGCCCTCCTCCGGGAGCCTACTTTGCCAGCTGGGAGGCTGGCAAAAAGGGAGAGAGCCTTCTCAGTGGTGGCCCCCAAATTATGGAATGATCTACTTGACGAGGTGCGTCTGGCACCAACACTGTTATCTTTTTGGCACCAGGTCAAGACTTTCCTTTTCTTCCAGGCGTTTTAGCATGTGTTTTTAAATCGCTTTTTAAAAAATTGTTTTTTAAAATTTATATATTTGTTTTTTTTATATAATAATTTTTTTATTATTCAAATTTTTATAAAAACAAATACAAATACAACAAAAACAATACAACAGAAAAAATAAAATAAAAAGAAAAACTTGACTTCCGATTTGTTCCGATTTTTTTTTTTTTTTACAGAAAAATCCTTATTTATTCATTTATTGCATTTATATACCATGCCATAGCCAAAGTTCTCTGGGCAGTTGACAACAATTAAAAACTGCCCAGAGAACTTTGGCTATGGCATGGTATATAAATGCAATAAATGAATAAATAAGGATTTTTCTGTAAAAAAAAATCGCAGATCACTGTAGAAATGTAGAGAACTGAATTAAAGTAATATTGAAAAAATAAGAAACTGAGAGAACTGAAAATAAGAACTGAAACAGACAGATCTTTCCATCCCTAGTTGCCACATAGAGGAGGGCCAGGATCTCTTTTCAATTGTCCCAGAGTGCAGGACATGGAATAATGGGCTCAAGTTGCAGGAAGCCAGATTTCGACTGGACATCAGGAAAAATTTGCTGTTAGAGCGGTACGATAATGGAACCAATTACCTAGGGAGGTTGTGGGCTCTCCAACACTGGAGGCATTCAAGAGGCAGCTGGACAGCCACCTGTCAGGTATGCTTTAATTTGGATTCCTGCATTGAGCAGGGGAGTTGGACTCGATGGCCTTATAGGCCCCTTCCAACTCTATGATTCTACAATTTTATGAACCAGTATTAGTCTCCAGTTGTCAGTTCAGCTACAGAGGATCACATAATCTAGGCTCTTCTAAAAATGTGTTATTTCTTGCACTTTAAATTAATATGCATGGTATTTTTAAACACACAATATTAGCATTTAATTATGTACAGTGGAGATCACTGTAATGACATCATGGAACCATAACAAAGTTTAATTTAAGGGTTGGTGTTTTTTAAGAAGCTTGATGATACAGATGACCCTGAGCACAAAGAATAGAATCAGCTGATATTCTTATCTTCTCAGCATTCATCCAGGCTGTTTTCTATCCTGACAATGTGGTTGTCAATGAGTTCCGCTAGTCAATTATCAGCTATACATGTTCCTGTAACTTGTTTTAAATCTTCCTTCTGTTTAAAAATCATCATAAGACAATGGATGTACCATGAAATGCATCCTGCTCAGTAACCATTCTCCCCAGCAGACTGGTTATTATTGAGACAATGGAGAAGACAGTATATATATATATTTGCAGATTTTCAATAACACGTTTCAGATCAATGTAAAAACAAGACATGAGAGAAATTTGAAAGAATACATGCAAAAGTAATTGGAGCAAAAGTGACATGGACCAGAAACAGACTGATATAGATGGAAAATTATACCTATGCAATGGTGAACTAAAAAATGGATATTGCAAAAATGGAAAACGGACAAGAGACCACAGCTAAAATTCTCTGTTACACAGAATGGCTTCTATACAGCAGCAGTTGGTGGGGCAGCTCAGGCAAGATGGTGTGTGCCTGGCTTCCCAATGCCAAGTGTCGTTGCTGCTTACTGAGAGGGAGAGCGGCAAGGAGCTCAGTGTGGTGCGGAGGCAGCAGCAGAAGCACTGGATTGGCTCTGCTGTCTCCCCGTACCTGGCCTTTTCAGTAAGTGGGAAGCCAGCCACAACACCACCCTGCCTGTACCTCCCTCCTTACCATTGCTGCTTGTATAGTAATACGAAGGGATGGATGGAAGCCATTCTGTATTACAGATAATTTTAGCTGTGATCTCTTATTCATTTTCCAGTTCTACAATATCCCCCCTTTTTTTAGTTTATCACTTTCATATTGCATCACTGTAATTTTTTGGTAATATAGATCAGGTGTCAAAATTAAAGAGGAATTCTTATTCTTCAAATGTACCTATTTGAGCCTGAATTGCAGGGTTTCCATCATATGTGCCATGTACTGTTCAGCTTTCTTCCCTTCCCCAAATTCCAAACCAAGTCCTGTGTAAACGATTCAGCTGAAGCAAATAGTTTGTGTAACTGCTCTGCTCAAGAGAATTGTATTGTATGTTTATTGAAGAAAGATGCGTCAAAGCAGAAATACAAATGCATTCAGATGCCCACAAGGGTCATTTGTGAGCATAGAGATCTTCATTTCAGTGAAGGAAGCTAATCTGCATTCTAGGCTGGAGAACTGGCCAAAACCAAAAGGTATATTCTTTTCCCCAGAAGATGCTGATGTTGAGATCTTAGCTTAGCTCTGGAGATGGAAATTCTACACAGCTGAGGAGCGCCCATCAAGAATATCCCATAGGTTTTTGTAGTTCTAACTTTGTGCATGGTTGGTAAACCTAAGACAGTGCTCTTGGTCAGCCTTATAGAACTTAATAAATATAGGGTTGGATACAGACTTTCAATTTAATCTATTGTCTTTCACTTCTGTTTTAAAGTAGGATAAATCTACATAGTTACCATTCTTCCTTATCTGCATCACAGTTACAGAAGTATCTCAGATCCAGACAGCTTTCTTCCAGTCCACATGCACAGCGCTGGGCTCCTGGAGGAGATCCTCCCCAGTAAGTATGCTTTTCATTGGCGTGACCAACCCACCAAACAAATGGCATTCCATCTGGGAAAACAAAAAAGAGAAGAACTGCCATAAGAAATCTGTAGTGAGTATGCAAATCAAGAAGAAAATGTAAGAAGTCCTTGTTCTTATTGCAGCTGGGATGGAATTTCATTCCTGTATCTGATGTCAAATAAAGTGTACTGCATTCAGCACAGTTAAAACAAGTGCACCAGTTGCGCCCACTCCTGGAGATGTCTGATCTGGTCATGGTGATACATGCTTTAGTCATATCCCATTTGGATTACCCTAATGTGGTCCATGTGGGGCTGCCTTTGAAGAATATTTGAAAACTTAAGCTGGTCCAAAGAGGAGCAGTCAGATTGTTAACTGGGGGTGGTTACAGCGAACACACGACTGCCTTGTTAATATAGCACCACTGGTTACCAATCTGTTTCTGAGCATAATTCAAAGTGCTGGTTATGACTTATAAAGCCCTATATGACTTGGGTCCAGGCTGTCTGAAGGACCGTATATTCCTATATGAGCCTGCTGGAGCTTTGGGATCATCAGGGGAGGCCCGGCTCTTGGTTCTGGCTCTCTGTCCTGCCACAGTCACAGGCACATCTAGTGCGAACATGGGGGAGGGCCTTCTTGGTGGCTGCCCCCAGGCTCTGAAACTCCATTCCTAGGAAGGTTAGCCTGACTCCCTCTGCTCTCCTGTCGTCAGGTGAAAGCTTTTCTATTCCAACAGACTTTTGGGTACTGACTACAAGGGCTATTAATAGGGCGCTGTTTTACTGATTTTTATCTTGTGTTCTTAATACCTATGTTTTAAATAGTTTTAATTCTGTAGATAGTTTAATTACAATTTATTTATAAATTTCTATATGTTTTACTTATATGTTTTTAACTGTATTTGTTTTATCTTTAGTGAGCCACCTTGAATCCCAGTCCTGGGGAAAAGGCAGCTATAAATAAAATAAATAAATGAGTAATAAACTATAGAAATATGGAGGTTAGCATTTTGAATTCACCATTTCAAATTTGCATATTCCACCATATCTATTTTTTGCCTCCTGAACTTATGCAAGAGGGCAATTTTAAAGTTATGTCAGTATCCTGTATTTTAAAATATATTAAACCGAATATATCACTAAACTGTTCTTTAAAATGGCAAAGATATTTGGTTTATCTCCAGGGTGAGTGAACTCATTTCAGCTCCAGAGAAATTTGCAGAAGTGCCTACAACAGGTGTAGCCAATATGGTGCTCTCCAACTGATGTTGGACTTCAGCTCCCATCAGCCTGCATGGTCAGTGGCCAGGGTTTAGGGTACCATGTTGGCTAACATTAGCTAGAGGTTATGTAAATTATACAGTCACGAGAGTGGCTGTATACTATCGTCAGCATGGATTTTTCACATTCCACAATGTTAAATTGAAAATACCCCCATGCCATTCTGATGCTTCCCTTAAGCTCATTTCAAAACAAAACCTTACAAAACTTATAGCCCTGAATTCAGAAGCGCTTGCTTAACAACCCTCTAAATTTTCATGGCGATACACAAAGCAGTCAGAGAGAATCGACAGTTCAAAGTGTAAAAAGAGAGAGAGAGAAATCAGACCCCTTTTGGACATTTTTCTGTCAGAGTTCTCATAATCTGCTGAAATTAATTAAAAATCAGCCATGTTCACAGAGTACCTGTAATCCTATTACTGACCATGCCCCATACTCTCACCTTCATCTTCTGCAGTTTAAAAGTTAAAAAAATGCCTGGCTGATTCTTAATTAATTTAATTAATTTAGCAATGAACTCAAGGATAAGGCCAGGCATGCTCAGAAAGAACCAACTGTCAGTGTTCTAAAAGCCAAACTCCCAGCTGCTGGGCTTAGCTAATCAGGGGGCCACACACCCACACCAGACCTTTATGTCACTTTAGACTGTCATGGCTTCCCCCAAAGAATCCTGGGAAGTGTAGTTTGTGAAGGGTGCTGAGAGGAGACTCCTATTCCTCTGACAGAGCTCCAGTGGCCAGAGCGGTTTAACAGTCAGCCACTCTGATTGAAGCTCTGTGAGGGGAACAGGGCATCTCCTAGCAACTCTCAACACCTTTCACTAACTACACTTCCCAGGATTCTTTGGGAGAAGCCATCACTGTCCAAAGTGAAATAAAGGTCTGGTGTGGATGTGGCCAGGGATAGCTTTGGTTTAAATTTGGGTGGGAGGCTACATGTTCCTGCTGTAGAATAAAAAGGTGGGGGGAAAGCTGACAAAGAAAGATACTGTTCACAATGTTTTCCTTTAGGAAAGGGGCTTCCCCTCTGCCCAGCGCCCACTCATCCAATATCTTCCCCTCCCCCTTCCTCCCTCCCCCATTCCTACCCTCCTCCTTCCCTCCCTGCCCCTTCCCCAGTTCAGTTTCACCTACCCTAAGCATGATTGTAAATCCCACTGATCTCAAAAAGCATGCAAATGATCCAACCTGCCCTCTTCTCCTCCTCCCTACTATACCCACCCTCTTGTCCCTCCCCCTTCCTTCTCCCCTCTCTTCCCTTCCCCTCCCTCATCCCCTTCCAATCCCCTCCTTCCCCCTCCTCCCCCCTCCTCCTCCTCCCTTTCCCCTGCACTCTCTGACCTGGTCAGTTTTACCTTTCCTAAGCGGGAATGCACAGGAGTAAATCCCATTGAATTCAATAAGCATGCAAAGGATCAAACCTGCCCTCCCCGCCTCTTCCCTCCCAACACCTCCATTTTCCCTTCCCTCCCCTTCCTTCACCCCTCCCCCTTCCAATCCCCTCCCTCCCCCTCCTTCTGCTCCCATCTCCCTCTTTCTCCTTCCCTCTACTCTCCCCTCCCCGTCCTCCCTCCCCATGGTCAGTTTTATTTATCCTAGTCATAATTGCACGGGAGTAAATCTCACTGAACACAATAAGCATGCAAATGATCAGACCTGCCTTTCCCCTCCTTTCCCTCTCCTCTCCCTTCCTCCTCCCTTCTTCCTCTCCTCCCCTCTTCCTTTTTTCTCCTCCCCTGCCTACTGTAGGCCCCCTCCTCATGGTCAGTTTTACCTATAGTATGCATGATTGCATGGGAGTAAATCCCACTGAACTCAATGAAGATGCACGTGATCAAATTTGCCCTCCCCCTCCTGCCTGCTTCCCTCCCCCTCCTCCGCTTCCCATCCCCTGTGGTCAGTTTAACCTATCCCAAGCATGTTTGCAGAGGAGTAAATCCCACTGAACTCAATAAGCATGGAAGTGATCAATCCATTCTCAGCAAACTTGCACAGGATCCCATATCTTACCTTCTGGATTAAAAAGCAGGGAAATTCACTAATAAGCAAAAAACCTTGCGGTTTAAGAATGTACCTGTAGCCCACAGATATATCTATCAAACTTTAAAAAGCAGGGAAATTGGGCAACTATAGTGGATGGACCAGGGGAGTAGGAGACCGGACCTCCTCTCTGAGATATTGTACTGCCCTACAAATTTGTCAAAATGCAAACACAATTTGGGTTGGTCTTTCACAGTCCAATTCACTTGCTGTGTAGCTTGGAAGAATTTGGTAATGTGCTCTGAGCATATGGTGAGTGATGGCAACCAGTGCTGTGGAGTCGGTACACCAGACCTTCGACTCCGACTCCTCTATTTTTCTACTGTCCGACTCTGACTCCGACTCCTTCATAAATGGCAAATGTATATTGACTAGTAATAACAAATTTACTGTAGTAAAATGGTAGGCATTTCATCACCACCACGTGAATCCAGAACTTGGAAAAGTTACCTTTTTAAACTACAACTCCCATCAGCCCCAGGGATTGGGCTCATGGGAGTTGTAGTTCAAAAAAGTAACTTTTCCAAGCTCTGGATTCATGTGGTGGTGATGAAATGCCTTGTGCTACCATTTTACTACAGTAAATTTGGTATCACTAGTTAACATACATTTGCCATTTATGAAGGAGTCGGAGTCGGAGTTGGAATCAGAGTCAGAGTTGGTACATTTCTACCGACTCTGACTCCACCCAAAATTGCTCATGACTCCGACTCCACAGCCCTGGTGGCAACACCTGCAATCAGCCCAAATAACAGAAACAAGACATGTGCAGTGCTGATCCTGTTTTAGCAGGGAGGAAGCAACAATATTAAAACAGTTGATACAGTTCAGATAGTCACTTTCAATATGTTTGATTTACTTTGCAATTTTAGTGAAATTTCCTAGAGTAAATTGTTCTCTTTTGCTTCTGTTTCTGTGAATACGTGAAGTACAGCAACACTTCGCAAAATTTACACTAAAAAAATCCAAAATTAATTCTGGAATAATGGCACTGACTATTCTGCAGAATAGTCTCCAGTGGACATCAGGAGCGTCTCAGTTTGCACAAGATAAAACAATGGGAGGTGAAATATATTCTAGCAAAATTCTAGGTGTGCTCTATGTTTTTAAGTGACTGTCCCCACCTTGCCTTAAGTGAAGTGGTTTAAACATAGCAGACTGAAAACATGCATCTTGGGCAGGCTAAGTTTTTTTTTTCCCAACAGCTAGAGTCATTGCTGAAGTAGCAACATATTGTAATCAGTCTGATTTTACATCAAACTGCAGTTTCAGATTCAGCTGTTAATGTGCCCAAAATAGAAACAGAGCATAACCTCCAGTTTGAAACACAAAAGGCTGTCTTCACCATCATATGACATTGACCAATAAAAAGGCTTTCAAATTAATAAAAATAAATTTGACAGATTTCTGGGATGAATAATAAGAGAAATAATTTTCTAGGTTAGATTCTCTATAGAAACAGTAGTTAACACAGAAAAGAAGCAAAGTAAGAAGAACACCAACAAACATACAAAAATGTAATTCTCCAGTTTTGGAGATGGCAGGTGTTGCTACCACTCACCATATGCTCAGAGGCACATGTGACCAAATTCTTCCAAGCTACGGAGCAAGTGGATTGGACTGTGAAAGACCAACCCAAATTGTCTTTGCATTTTTACAGATTTGTAGAGCGGTATAATATATCAGAGATGAGGTCAGATCTCCTGGTTCCCTTGTGCATTCACTATAGCTGCCCAATTTCCCTGCTTTTTAAAGTCTGATAGAAATATCTGTGGGCTATAGGTACTTTCTTAAACCGCAAGGGTTTTTGACCATTAGTGAATATTTGCAAGGCTAGCATTTCAAATCAGGTGCTGCATTTTTAGAAAACCATGCAGTGGCAATTAACTATTCTTTCTTTCTTTCTTTCTTTCTTTCTTTCTTTCTTTCTTTCTTTCTTTCTTTCTTTCTTTCTTTCTTTCTTTCTTTCTTTCTTTCTTTCTTGCAGTTATAAGTGGAAAATTCCATCAGGCTTCCTGGACTACAATGACAACAGATGGAGGTGGGTAGAAGGAAAGATAGAAAGTAACTGTAGGACTTCACCGGACCCTAGTACTTTACTAAGGTTCAGTTTCAGTTCTGATCATTCAGGGTTCTAAATTGTGCATAGAGCCTATGTGAGTACAACAGGCTCCCAGTTTCAGATATTTGCCCTCCAACATGTGGAGGGTGGCAGGGACAGTGATGTAACAGAGAGGGCAGAGGTAATGGTTTTCCCCCTCATTGAGTGAGAGGCATAACTATTACTGGATCTACTTGTTTGTCTGCTCACATCCATACAAACCCTTATCTTAAATGCATGTTCACAAAGTTACTAATTTGGAGATCTTTATTGGAAATTTTTGCAAACCACAGACATTATTGCAACAGACAGGATGACTAATATTACTTCGCATTTGGGGGGAATTTAGCAATGGCCAATAAATACCAATATAATCCTGCTTGGTTATTGGAATTAGCAAGGTCCACACTCTTACTATGTTAACAGGAGGTTAAAAAAAGGCTTTTGTGGATTGAATTGTCAATGCAGAAATATAAAAAAATAAAATGATTAGTTGTTATACGTTGCCTGGACCATGCACAGCTCCTAGAAGAGATATAGAGAGATGCAGAGAGAGACTTTACATGAAGTTCTGGGGCAGGCATTTAAACCCTGCAGAACTGAAAGGAGACTAAATAACCCAGGGGAAAAGTTGATATACAAATAGTTTGGGTTTGGGTCTTGTGGGAGTTTTAGGTGAGTGAGACTCATGAAATGCAAAAGGTAGCAATAAATGAGAAGGCTGGCATGCAATAGTTTCTTGTCCTATGGAAGGATGAACCCAGAGAAGCAGTTTCTAAGAATTTCTCCATGACCTCCCAGTACGCTGTTAACAGGTGGATACAGACATGTTTCAATGGAATGTCAGCTACTGATTCAGATATGGAAGGATGCCCCTTTAGAATAGAGAGTCAGCTAGCTGTTCCTATATTCTGAAGGGCAATCAGTCCTTTGTTATCTCCACCACAACCATTTATTTATTTTTAAATTTATATCCCGGAGCTCAGGGCTGCAGAACCTTTTAAGGCTGGTGCCTCAACTGTCCATGCCTGACCATCCTGAGTTTTGTGGAATTCTCCAATATTGATTAAAAATAGGTAAAAGCTTCCTTAATAAAGGCACTGAATTGTGCATTCTGCAAGGTATCCTGACTGATCCTGAGGAAAATGAAAAGCAGAGATCAAAGGCAAGGGAACAGGGATGAGAGGCAAGGGAGGGCATACTAGCTAAGGCTGGGGAAGAAGAGAAGCCTGCTCCCACAGTGATTCCTGAGATTAGAGCGCCTTGAAAAAGAGAAGGGTGAAGCAGCCTTCTACAGCTTGTTCACATGTTGCACTAAAACAAGTACAAGCTCTCTCTAGATATGGACAAGTGTGTATGTGAAAGAGCATACACTTGTTGATTTGTACTATTCGGCACACAAGTATACAAACTGCACATATGTACATGAGAATAACTGTATGAGTGTACAGCTCAGCTATTTGTGTACACAGATTGTGGATACAGGCACCTCATTATAGGTGTGGACACCTCACTAAGTGTATCTTTAAAAACTGAACAATTTGGAGACCAAAAAGGGATCTAATTATAAGGAAGGGGCTTATTATCAGGTGTTAACCTAAGTTTGCAAGGTGATCTAGTTAACTTCTGGAAGGGACATAAGTAACATTGCATAATAAAAAACACAGACAGAGATCTATCATGAGTAATAACAATTAAGTTTCTTGCCTCAGAATTGTACTAGAGTTACACCAGCATCTTAACTGATCAGATCATGTTTTAAGAGGGAACCCTGTGCATACTGCAGGGTTGAACTGGTATTTCTTAGGAAATGCATAAGAGGATGCCTACTTTAATTAGGGCAATATATGCTTGCAGGTGGGAATCCATTACCTGTGCACTACTTATGCATGTTGCTCCTGTTTGTGACTGTCATGCCAGTTGCTTACCATAATCTTACTTGGATCAGTATTAGCTTACACTATAATTGCTTTCTCTGGTTGATCACAATGACTTACATGCATTGCTTAGAGCAAAGCTCAGTTACATATAGTTTCAGGGCATGCGCAAGCATTTATATGTCAGATTCTAGACTGCAATTCTCTTTATGTCATGCATGAGCTGAAACAGGTTTTCTTTGCAACTATAGACTGGATGGAAAGGAGAAAACCACTGGGCATATGCATTATCTTTTCCTCAGTGATAAGTAAATAGACTGACCCACATTTATCCAGCAGGAACATGAGGGAATGATAGATCAGAGGTCAAGGCTCCCAAGCGAGATTCAGGCCTGGCAAGGAGGAACCACACCCCAATCCCATTTGTACTATCTCTGTTCTTAGCACAGCCTATTGAAATAAAAGGAGAGGGAGGAAACAAGGAACAGCAATTAGAAGCAGTGATGCTAGATTTTGCTCTACCTCGCCTTCCTGCAACGTAATAGTAGCAGAGCTGAGAAAGAGAGAGAGTTGATGTTGTCACCATTCCTGAGGAAACAAGCAAGCAAATTGTGACCTTGAGCTAGCTCAGCAGTCCCTCCTTCTGCCAGGGCCATAGCATGGAGATCGGCTGCACTTGTCACATTAAGCCACAAGAAAATAATAAGGAATAAGAGCCTGGTGGCATTTTCGGATCAGTCAATCACAGTGTAAATTAGCCAACAATAAGGCTTAAGGCTTTCAGAGGGGAGAGAGACTGGGAAGGAAGGAAACTCAAAGCCACTGGATAAAGGATTTCCTAAAATGTCTCTACTCCTTAACCCTTTATCAGTTATGAGGTAAAGTGAACCAAACTTACCCCATCTTGCTGTAGCCATTAGGCTGAAGCGAACACATCACATAGCCAGTGTACTCTCTAGAAGATGCATAGGCAAAGTAGCCTTATTGCTTTAATATGTATAAGTGCCTTTAGGAGGTTTAGATTTAATAGTTAAGCTTATAATGCTGTTTGTTGTAGCTTTGAACACCTGCAAGAAGTTTAGCTCGTTAGAGATTGGGTCAAAGCACAGTCAGTGCCTAAACAATCTGTGCTCAGCTGGGCCTTATCTAGGAGGCTGGTGGGGAGGGAAAGGACCGTTTGATGTACAGTAGCCTTGGCACTGGTCCAGATAGCTCTAATGAGCCGCATGTGCCAAGGATGGGCTGCACGTGCTGATTACAGTAGGGCACGTGCTATGGAAAGAGTAGCATAGAGTGGTCAAGATGGCCTGTCTATGCTAGAACAGTGCTCTCGCACGTAGACAGGGCAATTAATTAACAGCCTTGACACCTAGTACAGTGCCTTCACACGTGGATCGGATGATCCATCAAGCGCCTTGACACCCCAGATCAAGGGGCTGTGATACTACAAAGATGGTGAGATAATGGCATAAACTCTATTAATCATAGATAAGCTTTGATGCCTAGACTGATATAGCTTGATTAATGATGTACTTCTGTCAAGATGTCATGATTTGATTTATGCTGTATGCCCTCATCACATGTGCCTTGCCAATATTTTCTCTATAAAAGATGCCTGCGTAGCCCAGTTTGGGGTTCAGACCTTCAACGTCCCTCTCTGTGAGGGACCTTGGGTCTGTTCCACTGGGTAAGGCATGCCTGTTATATACCCTTTTAATAAAGTCTCCTTGAAAGTAGACCTTTGAATCTGTCTCATGGATTCTTGGATCGATCCTTAAATTCAGATAGCCCGCGGCCAGGGTAACACAGAAACCATGTAACTTGCTTACTATGCAAAACCACTATGTAACACTTATTTTGTGAAAAAGTATAAAAGTTACTTGTATGTTGATGACACTCAACTCTATTTCTCTTTTCCACCTGAAGCCAAGGAAGCCATACATGTCCTAAACCAGTGTTTGGCATCAGTGATGGACTGGATGAGGGCAAACAAGTTGAGATTAAATCCTGACAAAACAGAGGTACTCCTGGTCAGTCGGAGGGCAGATCAGGGAATAGGGATTCAACCAGTGCTGGATGGGGTCGCACTCCCCCTGAAGTCTCAGGTTCGCAGTTTGGGTGTACTCCTGGACTCAGCTTTGAATTTGGAGGCCCAGATTGCTGCTGTATCCAGGAGCGCATTTGCCCAACTAAAACTGGTGCGCCAGCTGCGCCCGTTCCTGGAGCTGCCTGATCTGACTAGGGTGATACATGCCTTGGTTACATCCCGCTTAGACTACTGTAACGCACTCTACGTGGGGCTGCCTTTGAAGACTGTTCGGAAACTTAAATTGGTACAAAGAGCTGCAGCCAGAGTGCTAACCGGGGCTGGTAACAGGGACCATACAACTCCCCTGTTACAACAGCTCCACTGGCTGCCAATTTGTTTCCGGTCACAATTCAAAGTGCTGGTTTTGACCTACAAAGCCCTATACGGCTCAGGTCCAGGCTATTTGACAGATCGTATCTCCCTACATGAACCTGTCCGGGATTTGAGATCTTCAGGTGAGGCCCTTCTTGTGTTCCCCACACCTTTGCAAGCACATATGATGCGGACACGAGATAGGGCCTTTTCGGTGGCCACCCCTAGGCTGTGGAACTCCCTTCCGAGTGAGGTGCGATCAGCTCCCTCCTTGCCGTCTTTCCGGCGACAAGTAAAGACTGTTTTATTCCAACGGGCATTTGGGATAGAGAACAACCAGGATTAAGCGTCATAGGTCTGGTGACTACATTATATGATTTTATTATTTTAAATTGTCCGCTGTTTTTAACCTATATTTTATGGTTTTATTTTTTCTCATAGTTTAATTCTTTTTTAATAGTATACTTCTGTATGTTTTAATTGGTGTTGTTTTTAGTTGTAAGCCGCTCTGAGTCCTATTGGAAAAAGGGCGGGGTAGAAATAAAGTTGTTTATTATTATTATTATCATTATCATTATCTTTTGTTTGGGACTTCAGTCCCAACTTTGAGGACTAGGGCTTTTTGATCAGAGAAAATAAACTGCTGTTATTTCACTCCTTGTTAAATGGATGTTATTTGCAGTGGCTAGTTACAGATTCCTCACAGGATAAGGGAGGTTTTCCCCTCAAAAAGGATTCTTACAACAGTTATAAATGTAGATAGCTGCTGAAACATGAAAATTCAAAGAACTGACAAACTAAAATAATTTGGATTTTGTGCAAGCTAGGCTCTTTTCTATTAAAAATGTTAGTAACAGCTAATTACATGACATATACACACAGCATTGTTTTTTAAAAAAACATGAATCATGAAAGGAGGTTAATTACCAGTTGCAGTAGACTAATTAAGAGAAGCTTCAGCGAACTGTGCAAACTCAAGTTTGCATTGCCCCATTGCTTTCCCACAGACCCTATAGCTTTCTGATTTCAATACTGCAAAGAGTTGTAAAAAAAACCCCACATTGAAACAAAGAAGAAAAGAACCATTCTCAGTTCATCATAAATTAGGAGACATGGGCTTTGTCCAATGCCCAGTGGTACTCATTATAAAAACAGAAAGCATGACAATATGTATTCCCCTAGCATATATCCTTCAATTTTGCATTTTTCTAACTTGCATATACAAGTTGGAATATTAATGCATATTATCTTTAAAAATGATTATTGAATAAGATGACAAAGAAAAATGAGATGATGTTATGCAAGCTATGATACCTTCATTAATTCCCATTATCTTCCACTCTGGAAGCCAATCATTCAACTAGTAAGGGTGCACATCAGAATCAGAAGAATCCTCAGGCAAAGTGGGAAGCCTCAGAGGTATTTGGAACTTGTCAGAGGCAAAGTGGGATCTCTGTGAAGGAGCCCAGAAGTGTTTCATGGCATCTTGACAATCCAGATTTAAAAAAAAAAAATGCTGCAGAGAAGCATTTGTTGAAAGCAAAAGTAATATTTAAGCTTGTTGTAAAGCCAGGGTGGATAATGGGAAAAGGAAAAGCAGACACCAGAGTGGGGAGAAGGCATGGAGGGAGAGCTTCTTTGTGACTGATAGGCCCATTTTGAAATCAGAGATAATTATTTTACCAGTGCTCTCCAATCCCAGGGCTTTGGGAGAAAGGAATGGCTTTGCAAGAGCAGAGCTTGCCTCTAAGCTTAAGGAAGATGTCAGAACAGGGAAGGAGATGGTGTGCAGAGGGTGAGCTCCACTGTCAGGTTTTCCATCAGGAGGAATGATTTTACTTGTAAAACATATCCCTTACTTTTTCTCATCATAAAATCAACTTTAAAAGTGCCTTGTGCAATGTCCTTGGACAAATTTGTCTGTAGTTTCATAGGTTTCTTAAGGGCATATTTTGGGTGTCTACAATTTTCAGACCAATTGCCTACAAAAGGGGAGATGAAGTAATTCCCACCCTAAAATTGTAATGGCTGTCCTTGTGGGAAAATGATTGCAGATATTCTTTTGAAATTTGGCAGGATTCATGCCCTCAAATGGGGCAGATTTCATCCAATTCTGCCCCCCCAAAATGTATCCTTTCTGTTTGATTGTTTGTTTGTTTAAAAAATAAAGGCGCCCTGCACAAAAGCTCTGATTTGCCTGTAATCTGACTACTCTGGAGAGGTTACTACGCCTACAAATTCCATCTGCTTCTGTCAAAATGAAAAAAAAAGTTATAGTCATTTTTAAATTTCCAAATAGTGATTGGGGTGGAGGGAATGAAGAGGGTCCCTGAGTTGAATTGGGCATCCTCTGAATCAGTATGAGCCAAATCTAGCTGTTTTATAAAGTGCTGAATTGTGGTTCAAGCCATATCTTGTGGTTGTGGCATATAGCTACCTTGTACTTCCTGGGTTTTGGAATCTATGAATATTCTATAAGCGGACTCTTTTCTTCTCTCTCTACCTCGCTCTTTTTTCCAAAGGGTTAAGAAAAAAATATATGTGCACCAGATCCTCCCTAATGAACTATTTGCGGTGACTTTTATAGAATTTGCAGGAGCATCCAAGTGTGTTTAGGACCAGCAATCTAATTTAACTGACAACTTAAATAGACCCGACAGAAGTTATCTGTCTAATTAAAAATGTGCTAATGCAGAGGAAGACAATATTTAGCTTTAAAATACAACTTTGTGTGGCTATTAGGAAATAATAGTGAACATTAATCAAAGTCAAGCTGCATATTATTGCCTCTTGGATAGGATCATTATACTAGAGCATAATCATATGATAAACAACCATCAGCAGTTATTAAGAATGAACAGTTTTATAACATCTTCTCTATAGTTGACCATAACTATTTTATTGTATTAAACCAAAAGATATATGAAAGTCTCCAAAAGTAGTAGACTTGCCAAAGCTTGAGTTATTTAAAACCAAGCTAAATAGAGAATTTTCTAAAACACTGGAGGGAACAATCTGACAAGGGATAGGAAATAGACTTCTATGGTCTAATGTATCTTTTTAAGTATCTCTTGTAGCATCTGATTCTGCCACTAAGAAATGAAATAATATCTCACTTGAACTGCAATAAGAAGAGGAATGAGGGTCATATAGACCCTCATATAGGTTCAACGAAGAACTTTAACACACGCTTTAGAAGGATTTAATTATGCTATTACTTGAATGTATTTGCTTAATATGCTGTTCAGTAGTGATATAATTATATTGTAATGTTTTCTATTGCTCTACAGAGTGCCCTCATATATGTTTACCATGGACACCTTAAGTAGAGCAAAAGAAACCCCTCAACAAAAATGTATGTTTTCATAAACTAGCTCTCAGTGGCAAATGATACAGCACACAGACCAGCTATCTTTTCCACAGACCTTAGTAAGCATGACCCAATGTATCCAGCACAAGATGATTGCCCAGTATATATGCATTTATTTGTTTTTAAATGCTTGGAGTTTGGTCTGGAGACGTGGAGATAACAAGTTGCAAAGTAATTCTCACAACAGTTAAAGTGAAAATCTTGGAGATTCCTGCAGTTTTTGAAGGATCCACGATTCATGTATTGTTATAATAGTGGCATTTGACTTCATAGAAATTTTATTTGAGATATCAGGGAAATTACCTGTAGTCAAGAGGGGAACAGACAATTTTTCTAGTTGACTTATTCTCAAAGCATGCTCATTTACACACTATTGCAGGGGTAGCTAAATATGGTGCTCTCTAAACATTTTTAGATTCCAGTTCCTATCAACCTCAACCAGCATGTTTAATGGTCAGGGATGATGGGAACTGGAGTCCGTGACTACATCTACACTCTTCCCTTAGGCACATGCATCTCTCTCCGCTCTGCTCATCTGGATACCTACTATCAACTTTCCTGCAGATGAAAGCTGAGAGAAAAGGAGGTCTTCCACATTCTCTGCACATCCATATAGCTTCTTTTTTTGCCAGACCTTGAGGAACTATGCCTAAGCTGAAGGAGTTAATGTCCTGACTATTGTGGCATATACTTGTGTGTCTATCCATCTGAGACATAAAATATAGTCCTATGTTGGAAGAGGAAGGAAAAAAAAGATTTATGAATGGTGAGGCCAAAAGGCTAAAGAATGTAATTGGGAGGGGGAGGCGGGCATGGGTATAACATTCAAGTTAAATGTTTTTCAGCAGGGAGCATTCCATTGTGTGAGTTGTCACCTGAAGTGGTACAGTGCAGACATTCTTGACACTTCATCTGCCATTTGTGAAAGTGAGAGCTTAGACTAGTGCTATGACAAATCCCCACTCCACTCCCTACTGCATTAAATATCTCCTGTGAAATCAGGGTGTATTTTTCTACTGCTTTCACAAGAAGGGGAAGAACTTTGAAGCAATATTCAAGGGAGCTGGTCTTACATTTTGCTTTTCCATGGAATGACTAAGATATGGTCGTGTGGTATCTAGTTTTGCTCATACCATTTTATTTTAATTACACAGCAGGTTCACACAGGCAGCTCCTTAACTCTCTGATTCTCTTTCGTGTGAGGATGACAAATCAGGAAGTTCTCCAGCAGGCATCAGAAGATAAGAGATTGTCCTGAAGGCTGCCTGCATAGCACTAAAGAGCTATGCAGGATATTTTTAAAATTAAAAACTCCATTTAACTTAACAAAAAATCCTCCACTACTCTGCCTCTTTAAAAAATCTCCTCTTGAGCAAAGAATATAAATTTAGTGTATCATCTATGTGACTCCCCTTCAGATATTTGAAGATAAATCTCATATCGTCTCTTAACTGTCTCTTCTCCATGCCAAATGTATCTAATTTCATCAACTTTTCTTCATAGGACTTGATCTTCAGGCCTTTCCAGGTTTTTATATAGCCACACACATCTGTCCACCCAGGCAAGGAAAAGTTATTATCATAGTTCAAGGACACTTTCCACTCAGGCAAAAGTAATCAAGGAAGGCATAGAGCAAGGCCTTGTCAGTGAAGAGTTTCGAGGGCTGCCTGGAAAGGACTAGGGGATCACATTTGCCCCTTTGGCCTGCAGCTCCCCAACCCTGACCATAAATAATCTTCACTAATAAGCAAAAACCCCTTGTGGTTTAAGAACTTACCTACAGCTAACAGATATTTCTATCAAACTTTAAAAAGCTATAGTGAATGCACATGGGGAGCAGGAGACCTGACCTCCTCTCTGAGGTATTGAACTGCTCTACAAATTTGTCAGAATGCAAACACAATTTGGGTTGGTCTGTCACAGTCCAATCCACTTTCTGTGTAGCTTGGAAGAATTTGGTGACATGTGCCTCTGAGCATATGGTGAGTGGTGGCAACACCTACAGTCAGGGCTGCATCTGCAAAGATGGAGAATTTCATTTTTTTGTATGTTTGTTCGAGAGAGGAGGAGTGGGGAGAGGGGGAGGGCAGGTTTGATCATTTGCATGCTTATTGAGTTCAGTGGCATTTATTCCTTTGCAATCATGCTTAGGATAGGTGACCTGGGAGAGCGGCAGGGAGGGAGGGGGAGGGGGATGAGGAGGGAGGGGACGAGATTGGGTGGATGGGTACTGGGCAGAGGGAAAGCCCCTTTCCTTTCCAAAAGGAAAACATTGTGAACCATCACTTTATTGTCAGACCATAGGTCGTCACAACAACACAATATCACAAAATCACAACCTATAATAAAACAGTAGTATAAAACAAACTTAAAACTAAACAGTTAAAACGGCAGTATAAAACAAGCTTATAGACTAAACAAGTTACTTCTAAAAGCCTGGAAAATATGTTTAATTCCCCTTAGCTTCCAATTCAAGCAAATATTTTGCTCTCAACCTTTGGGCCGCCAAAGCAAAAAGGGCTACCCGGTATGTAATCCAGTAGTTAGTATCAGCTAAGAGTAAATGCACGATCTGGTCAACGCTAAGGGATTCTCGATAATTAATTAAAATGTTAAGAAACTTAGTTCTTGGATGGTCATAAAGGGGGCACTCTAAAAGATAATGAGAAAGGAGAAAGGTCTTCCAGCTTTCCCGACTGGCATATGCATTTCCGCTGTTCCAAAGGAGTCTGAAGATAACGACCAGCTAGGAGAGCGGATGGCATTGTTTGAAATCTTAAGGCAGTAAAGGCGAATCGTAAATGTGGTGGTAAAGGGATTGACAAATAGTTCGCTCTTATATGATCTAATTTATATAGCCTAAACCAGGTGGAAAACTTAGAATTAATGATTGTCAGTCTATCCATCCACTCGCAATAATCTTTTATCTGGATTTGGGTTTTTGCTTTGCATAGTAATAAGGGCGAGTGAAGTGGGATGTGATAATGTAGATGGATAGTCTGTAATTTTGAATTCCTTTTGTCATCCCTGACGACCCTATCAAAACAAGCCTTCGCCAAGACCTTTGAGGAGGAATTTATTGAGAGGTACCAATATGTTAACAGTGAGTGGTGAATCCGGGCGCTGAGCGGGAGAAGCCCCGCTTCAGCTCTTAAGAAAGCAGCCGGCGAGGAAGGGGGGAGATTCAGGAGCGCTCTAACAAATTTATTTTGTATAACTTCTAAAGAAGGAAAGGAAGGTACTGACCATCCCCAAATAGCAGCCCCATAGGTAATCTGGGGGAGAACCTTGTTCAGAAAAACTTTCAATGTGGGGGCCACTAAGTGGCCACCCATAGACCTCTAAAAACGGAGGATGTGACCAACTGATCTTACTGCTAAAAGTTTTACAGCGTCAATTTGTTGTTTCCATGACAGGGTATCTTGAAAGAGGATGCCAAGATATTTAAAGGCACAACATTGGGCTATGGGTTGGTTCCCTATATACCATTTATGTTTAGAGTATTTTTTCCCAAAGACCATGATTTTGGTTTTCTGGTGGTTTACCTGAAGAGACTCTTTTTTACAATACGCGTCTAGGTTTACCAATAACCTCCTTAAACCGATTGGGGTCAAAGAGAGCAGAGTCATGTCATCTGCGTATAGTAAAATGGATAGTTTCCTAGATCCTATCGAAGGGGGGGGAAATTTCAATCCCGCCAGGTCAGTAACTATATCATTTAAATAAAGATTAAACAAGGCAGGCGCTAAAAGACAGCCCTGTTTTACACCTTTATTAGCCGATATAGGTTCGGTTAAATTATTATCCACCCTAATTCTCAAGCTGTTATTGGAATATAGCTCTCTCATCAGATATAGGAGATGTTTGTCAATATTGGTACAGGCCAATTTGGCCCACAAACGATCTCTGTCAATAGAGTCGAAAGCAGCCGCTAAGTCGACAAAGGTGGCGTAGAGGTGTTTAGTGGGCCCATTGACTGTTGAGCCAAGAAGAGAAGGGTAGCGCAGTGGTCAATGGTGAACTGACCTTTTCGGAATCCCGACTGTTCAGGATGTATAACCATATTGGCAGTTTCCCATTCTTCCAGCTTAAGTAAGAGAAATCTACTATACAGTTTAGCTCCTACATCTAGAAGACTAATAGGACGATAGTTGTTAGGATCTTGTTCCTTGCCTTTTTTAAAAATAGGGATGACAATACTCTGTTTCCAACCTTCGGGCATATTGCCTGTGGCATTGATATAAGTAAATAAATTTGCCAGGAGCGGAGCCCACCAATCTGGAAAGTTAGAAAAAAGTTCCAGAGGTATCATGTCCTCCCCTGGTGCTTTGCCACTTTTTAATAAGGAGATAAGAGACCTAATTTGGCCTTTTGAAACTGGTGGCCAATTAGGAAGGCTATCCTGGATTGGCCATGGGCAGCAGGTATTTGAGACGGCTGTGGTAGTATAAAGTTTTGTAAAATGATCAATCCATCTGGAGGGGGATAGTTGACCAGAATCATAAGATCTAGATGGATATGAACCGTTAGATACTATATACCAAAACTGTCGTTCATTCCCCTCCAGGAGAGCTTGATTTAATAGCTGCCAGTGTGCACATGCATGTGAAAGCTTTTTTTGTCTCAGCAGAAGCCTATATGAAGAACGCAGAGAAACAAGATGGTCATAATTAAATGCGGAAGGATCACTTCTTTTTCTAGCATAATTGACTAAATGACGCTTAGCCGCTTTGCATTCAAAATCAAACCATTTCCTATTTTGGGGGGGGAGGAGGTTTTGGGGGGCCTGAGAAACTCACCACTGTTTTAAGATGGGAGATTATAATCTGGTAAGAATGGAAAGCATCCAGCTCACTCAATTCTCCCCTAATGAGGGGAGATATAGCAATACTCTCAAGTAAGTTTGCTATTGCAGTTTGTAGAGGCAGGGACCATCTAAGTCTGCGTTCAGCTAGCTGGAAGCCCTCGGTAGATGTTAAAATTGGGGAAGACCATGGGTGGTGCAGATGTAACACTGTCAAGGAGGGAAAACATTGTGAACAGTATCATTCTTTTTCAGGGTTTCCACTACCTTTTTATTCTATAGCATACACAGTCTCCCACCCAAATTTAAAACAAAGCTATCCCTGGCCACATCCACACCAGACCTTGATTTCACTTTAGACAGCCATGGCTTCCCCCAAAGAATCCTGGGAAGTGTAGTTAGTGAAGGGTGCTGCAAGTTGTTAGGATATACCCTACTCCCCTCACAGAGCTACAGTCAGCAGAATTCTCTGGGAAAGGGGGCTGAATGTTAAACTGCTCTGGCCACTGGAGCTCCGTCAGAGGAATAGGAGTCTCCTAACAACTCTCAGCACCCTTCACCAACTACAGAAGATGGTCAGAGTATGGGGCAAGGTCAGTAATAGGATTATACCTACTCTGTGAACATAGCTGATTTTTAATGAATTTCAACAGATTATGAGACCACTGAGAAATAAGTCCAACAGGGGTCTGAATTATTTTCCTCTTGTTTTATACTTTGAACTCTGGATTCTCTCTGAGTGTTTTATGTATTGCTGTGAAAACTTAGAAGGTTGTTAAGAAAGTGTTTCTGAGTTCAGTTCAAGTTTTGTAAGAGTTTGTTTTGAAATAAGCTTTTAGGAAGCAGCAGAATGGCATGGGGAGTATTTTCAATTTAACATGGTGGAACGTGAAAAATCCATGCTGGCTATAGTATACAACCACTCTCATGGCTATAATCTTACCCCTTCATTCTCCATTTTATAGCACAGATATATATTCCAAAGAATATATCCCTCTCTCCACTAAAAGTTCTGAGATGTATTATTCTTTCTGAAAAGCATATTAAGTTCAGCAAGCCAACCATGGCCTTGCAGAGCAGGAATTTAACTTTACGTGCCCATGAATAACCCCCCCCACTCATATCAAAGCATTGCAGCTCCTTGATTCAATCTTCATGTTATTTTCTGTAACACATTTATTTAGTCCAAAACAGCAGATGGAAACCAACTGCACAAATAAGCACATTAAGAATTGATCTTCCTGTTCTGTAAGACAGGGAATTCACTCATAACAGGCACATTAGGTTTTTGTTTTTTTGCAGGCGCAGCAAAGATAGAACTGAGCTCAGAAAAGAGAGAGCTGGTAAAACAATAAGTAATAAAAAACAGAAGCAGAATAATTTACACAGAGTTCATTTTCACAGTGCAGTTCTGCACAAGATATATAGTCATTGGCCCTCCTTCCCCAATATAATTTGATAGAAGAAACATGTCAACCCTTGCCCCTTTTATTTAGTTCCTGTATGTGACAAATGACTTACAGCTGACACACACACACACACACACACACACACACAGAGCAGCCCTTTGTCTCTTTTTTCTTCTCTATAACATTTAGTAAATGATATGATTTACACTCAGTTCTCAATTTCCCTATCTCTATAAATGGTAGCCAATGAAGACATATAGGCAGCTGGAAATTTTGGATTGCAATGATATTGTCATGTTTTTACTTAATAGATGGAATGAGGGAAAAGATGTTATTTTTGCTACTATTGTTAGCAGCTCTGACACATTTCTGATAAGTATTTATTTTTCATTTAAGATATTTATACCCTACCGACAATATAGAAGAAGCAAAAAAATCAGAAGACAGCTTGCAATGTCTCATTTTGTCCCCATTTATTAGACAAAATGTTGCAATCTTGTACATATCTACTCAGAGGTAAAACCCAATGAATTCAATGAATATTGTTTCCAAAAGTGCTACAGGGATTACAGCATCAAAGACCAAGATTTACATTTCTAGAAAAGCAATGGCTGTAACAAAAAATTATTTTATTTATTTATTTATTTTTTATTTTTTATTTTATTACATTTTTAGACCGCCCTATAGCAATAAGCTCCCAGGGTGGTGTACAGCATAATAAAACAGGTTAAAATACAAAAACACAATAAAACATAATTAAAAATTTTCAATTTTAAAATGACATTGACTAAGGTGGTCTGGTTCATCTTGTCTGTTGTAAATGGTGGATAATTATCCAAGGGTCAGCTTTCCAGCCTAGCTCTTAGACTCTGCGCCATCACTGAAGTTCTTAGGATGTTGGTATACTAACAACTACAGAAAACGTATTTTCTTAAGAATGATGAAATGTATGGCTTGGCCGCATAATAAGCAGATATATCATGGCAATGTTTAACTAATACTGAGAATGTATTGGACAGGCTTTGGAAAACAAATTCTTCTTGATTGCACAATGTATTAGGGACATGCACAGACAAGATTCGCCTTGTATTTTTGCATTTTTTTTTAAAAAAATGATGTTTCTGCTCTGCGCTTTCTCTTTGCTTTGATCTGTAACTAGGGTTACAACCCATTCTGTAGAAAACAAAGGTCTGTTGTCCCCATTCTTTATAACTTTTTTTCCCTTTTGGCCAAAGTGATGAAATTTACAGGGTACAGGAACTTGTCCAGGGTGCATTAAGCTTCCAAACTGCAGACAAATAGGTTGTGGAAGGTTGTGGGGGGAGGGGGTGATTTGTCTCTTGTTTTTTCTTACCTTAAAAAAATTAAGTGGGTGAGTAGTGTATATTCTTGCTTATATATATTTTTTTAAAAAATTGCAGCTTCATGGCAGACTTTCTTTTCATGAGTTTGTTTATCCTCCAATAGACATTATTGGTCTCCAATAGACCTAGCATCGTGAAACTGTCTACAACTCTGCCTGCTGAACTCTGCCAGCTCTGATGTTCGTTTTGTTAAAGCAGAGCAATGTGTGATTTTTTTAAAAAAAATCCTAAATGAAGTTTTTAACTTTTTAAAACACCCTCTGGGTGGGCTGGCGAGCCGGCTGTCTGTCTGTCTGTCTGTCTGTCTATCTAATCTCCACAGAAAACATTTTGGAGAGCCTTGCTTTTTGCAAAGCTCATAGACATAGAGAATACAGGAGAACACAGAGCTATTATGTATAGAAAAACCAGAAACATACAGCAACACAACACTTTGTGTGTGGGGGTCCTGATCCAACTGGGGAGGGAGGGTTATCACCATCACACTTTGACTCTGGAGGGGGCAAAGACAAATCACCCCTATTTTCCTCATTATTTGGCCCACATAAAGAGACGATGCACATCCCAACCATTTAAAGTATGAATATAAATCTGGCATGGCTAACTCTGAATCACTTTGAACTTAGGGTAGCAACAAGCAAGAACATATTTTTGCTGTTACCTTTTAATGATGCATTGTTAGAAATAATTAGGAAATCTATACTTTTAGTAGTGCTATATACAGAATATTTGTCAAGTCTTTTGCATATGATTCTCCAGAGAGTCTTTTGTTGCTGTTTCAGACATAGTCCACTGAAGGAAATATGAATCTAGCATTAAACTCCCTGGCTCTTCAATAATTGAACACCGTAACACAGGCAGACCCTTAAGAATTCTCAGCCAATAGGTACAGGTAAATTAAAGAGATGTTCCACAGATGCAGAACATCAATGCACTGTGAATTCCCTGTTATATAGGGGACATATATAAATTAGCTTCTTCTGACACAGATGGTCTTCATAACAGTGGCTGAGGCTGCTGTCTGAGTAGGCATTATTTGGCCAGATGAACAAATTGCTTAGTTCAGTATAAGGGTGATTAGCAGGTTCACTAGGCACCCCAAACGTTTTCCTATAGCAGCATCTCACAGTGAGCAGTAACAAAAGGAACTATTTCAGAGGAGTTTTATCAACCTCATAATGGGAGAAAGGGTGGCGGCTAGGAGACATGGGGCCTCACTAGTTTCAAGCAATGGTGTAGTGGGGCAGGAATGCTGGGCAGTGCAACTACATTTTTTTTTTTCACAGCAGGGACAATGATGGAGCAATATTACATCCTGGAGCAGTATTTGCCTGTGTTGTAAGTTTGGGGGTAGGTTCTGCCTGCCACATGACCCCTTTGTCAGGTTGTCTCAGACAGTGACTGGCCCAGAATCACACAGTAAACTTTATGGCTCATCAGGGATGTGAACACAGGTTTGATCCTAATAAATATTTGGTAATTTTAAAAAGTATGTGAAATAGGAACAGTTTTGTGGTCCTATTTCTTAGCAGAGATATAAATGCAAGCAGTGGAAGTGAGAGTAAAACCAGCCCACCTTTCCCTAGGCACAAAGAACAGCAGACACAATCTCCTTAGGTAAAAAGATAAAGAATGTTTACTCACGACCTTGAGTCCATTAGTCTTTAGTAATGATGCTCTCAGGAGAGCATCTTCCATGCTGCCTCTCCCAGAGGTAGTGGGAATGGCGGATATGCAGAAGTCTGCTAATATCCCAGGACAAAGGAGGAGGAAACCAGGTAACTAACCCCACCCATTAGGAAGTTACATCATGGTAAACAGGTACATGGGATATTTCCCAAATATCCCTTAAAGGGAACATGCAAGCTTGCTTATTCTCACAATAAAATGAATATGTTACTGCTGCTCTTTGGTGGCTGGCATGGCAGGGTGGTGAAATGGAGCTGGCATCACTGCCACTTATTGGCAAAGTGGAGGGGTGCTGCAGAGGCAAAATTAGGATGGCAAGGGCACACCAGCAGAGCCAATCCAGCACTCCTTCTGGTGCACCCACACAACCCTGATCACATCCCCACCTTTCTCATCCCCTGCACCATTAAGCAGTAGCAATTACACTGCCTGGAGGCAGATGCTGCAGTGCTGCCCCATCATGCCAGCTGTCCCTGTAGATAATATGTTACATAGAGAGTTCAATCGATACAGCTACCTGTGTTTTTGGATTCTCTTTGGTAGAGTGACTGTGGACTTACTTTGATGATGAGCCTCCTGCACTTCAAAATGTACCACACTTTATTAGCCTGTTTGTAAACTGTTTTCTATCATTTTATACTGTTTTTATCCTGAAGAGATACTGATTCTGCAGAGTTGGCCCAAGACATCTTGCTGCCTCATTCCATTTAGAGAAACTCACCAGAGTATAAGTTGAACCTATCTTCAAATAGGAGAGGACAGCATCCTCCACCACAGCTGAGGGCCGCAAGCTAGCTCAGGGGCACAAGGCAGATTTCATAGCACACACAGCTCTGTCCTCCAACATCTCTCTGCCAATTCCCACCCCTAAGCACCTGCCAGTTGAAGCAGCCACTTCACTCTGGCTAAAAGGGTGGCTGGACCTGGATTGTGCAAGAATACAACAGGAAGAACCTCAGAATTAAGAACATCTTGTGAATAATGGTTGGTTCTGGCTAGAACATTTTTGTAACACTGAACCCATATTACTCATCTTCCTTCTTGCTCCTTGCAGTCACTGTGGCAGTTCCCCAACATATGCTTGAGCAAACCTTGCAGAACTCATTCATTTTACCTGACATCTCTCTTAGTTCAAGGTCTCAGACACCTCCCCCTTCATAGTCCTTTTAGAGTCTATTCTGATGACCACTCACAGTTAGGGAGGGATCCTCTTCTCCACCTCCACTATGACTATCAGGAAGGAAGAGAGTACTCTCCTCCCCAATCCTGCCTTGATATCCTGGGTACCATTTGTAAAAATAAATAAATAAATAAGTAACAGACAGTTTAAAATAAACAAGCCTAACTACTGCTTAAAGTGCATTGTTAAAAAACCAGCCTTTCCTGGCTTCTTACATTTCAGCTGCAGGTTTGCTGTACCATACAAACTTTTGAAGAGTTAGAAAAAGAAAAGATAAAACCTTGTGAAGAACAGGAAGCTGTTGGTGCTGCTTTAAGAAATTGTCAGACACCTTAGCATTGAAAAATGGCAGAAAATCACTTTGAATTACACAAATACTGGTAGGGTCAAGGATTTCCTCTCCCCCTGCAGGCTCCAATAAGATAAAAACCACAGTGAAATTCAACATTCAGGGATCTTGCCATGGCTGAAGAATGAGAGAGAGACAGCTCATTTATTCCCTATTCAAACAAATGTAACTGTTCCAAAGTGGATTGGAATGTCTGAAGCATATGCTCTGTTTAGAACTATCAAATCCTCAAAAACTGCCTTAAGGTAAATGGCTACTAAGTGTCTCATTCATGGATTCTCTTGAAATAGCTCAGTGGAACCATGCAGACATGTGCCTGCACTTCTCAAGACCTATTTTCCATTTTGCAGCTATCCCATTTATTTGTTTTGCTGACAGAGATGGGCATCAGCCTGGTCCCATAGATGCAAGGTCACTGACTTTTAAAAAATTCCTTCTCTTTCATGTTAATTCCTTTCTGGCCCCCAGAGCTTGGAAAAGTTACTTTTTTGAACTACAACTCCCATCAGCCCAATCCAGTGGCCATGCTGGCTGGGGTTGATGGGAGTTGTAGTTCAAAAAAGTAACTTTTCCAAGCTCTGCTGGCCCCGAACATATAGACCTTTCCATGACTTTTCCAGGAGAAGCCAATGTAGTGCCTTCCAGATGTTGTTGGACTCCAACCAGCTCCAGCCAGCATGGCCAATGATCAAGAATGATGGGAGCTGTCACCCAATAACATCTGGAGGGTACCATACTGGCTACCCCTGGGCTTCTCCTTGGGACAAATTCCACATTACTGGTAATTAAAGCAATTTCAACACTCAACGTCCTCCAACCATATATATTTCCACATACTGTGCCTCCCACAGGAATGCCTCTGTCCAACATTAAAAGATTTATGTTCATCAAACTGCCCCCCTCACCCACACTATTGTCCCTTAGTCTTCAGTTTGATCCCATTTACTCAACTTATTATTGGACCCTAGCTACAACTTAATCCTGTCCCTCGGGACCTAGTGACTTTGCTTCACGATACCAAAGTCTCTCAAATGGTCAAATAGTTGCTTCAAACAGTGATAGCTCTTCAGGGTTGCTCACATCGATATTCACTTGCTTTTTGCAATCCTTTCCTTCCCAGACCTCAGGAGATGTTTTTTTAAAAACAAACTTGAAGTACTCTGCAGGGACTGTCAAAGGGGAGTGGTTTAGGTGATCCCCGTCCCTCAGTCCCCCCTTGCAGTCTCTCAGCTCCCTGAGAATCCCTCAGTCCTTCTGCAGCATCCACTGGTGGTTGGTGCCCATTGGGGCTGGGAGGCAAAAGGCAGAGAGGCTAGCACTAGTTGGAGCCAGAGCCAATGTCAGGTAGAGACATCTCATTCTAGTTTTGTCCCAGTCCTCCTCCTGCTGAGTTCTACAATGGCAACATTGAGACTAAGGAGGAAGAAGCTGACAGCTAGTGCTGCCACTCCCTGGACTGGATGTAAGTAAGAAAGTAAGTGGGGGCTGCTAACAGCAGATTGAGGTTGGTGGGGACCAGCTTCCACTGGCAGTGTTTTATCCCCCATTTAGCTGATGATGGGGCAGCAGCACCAGTAGGATCTCTTTTTGTCCCTTCTTTATGTTCCTAGCTTTCGAAGCATCAGGACAGAAATAATGAGAGAGAGAGAGAGAGAGACCATGCTACTACAACCACTGCACCCTGTGAGCACCTACCTCTTGCTGATTGATTGCTTGCTTGCCTGCCTGCCAGCCTACTTGCCAGCAGAATTGTCTCCACCTGCAGCTTTCTGGGGTGTGGCCCAGCAAGACCTTTAGCTGTAGAAGCCCAAGGCAGTGGCCTTGGGCACTGCCCATTTGGTTACAGTAAGGACTTAAGCTTGTTTCTCGGGGTGGCCACTATGAAGCAAGATGGCTGCTGTGTGAGCTCATTAGCATGCCTGAAAGAACTCCTCCACCACCAGATGGGTGGCTACATCGGTGGCTACATCACTCTCTGGAGAAGGACTTAGAGAAGGGTCTTCTCTATAGTGGTACCCCAGTGGTGTAACTTTCTCCTCTTGGAAGCATGGATGGTCATACAACGATGGGGCTCTATTGTATATATGTTTTCTCGATATATATATATTTGTTTTCTCCAGCTTTTGCAGACTAGATTGATTTGAGATTTGAGCCTGTTTTGTGATATTTTGTGGTGTTATTTATTGATACTGTTGACGTTTGTCATTATTATTATGTTCTGAATTGTTTTTATTATATTGTTTTGTTCTTGCTATGGAAGCCACTTTGAGGTCACCTGGTGATTAAAAGTGGCATACAGATATACTAAATAAATAATAAATAAATGAATGAATTGCATAATACAAAACAATATAAGCCCAAGCCCAAACTTGGAAGCTCCTAAAGCAGCCTTTCTAACTTGGTGCCCTCCAGATGTTGTTGGAACATTTAATTTAATAAATAATAAAATAATAATAATAATAATAGTAAAATAATAAATAATAATAAAATTTAATAAATAATAATAATAATAATAATAACTCCCATCAGCCTCAGTCTGCATGACCAATGGTCAGAGATGATGGGAGATGTAGTCCAACAAAATTTGGAGGATACCAAGATGGGGAAAGCTGCCTTAGGCTCACTTTGTATTGGGGTGAAGAATTTGCAACTGGCAGAGTTTTGCATAACAGCAATGAAAATACTCTAATAATGATACTAATCATTACTATTACTATTATTATTATTACATTTCCAGGAGTAAGGAATTGTCTATATCACAAATTGGTTATAGATTTTGTTCTTCTACAGCTAGGTGGCCAAGTCATACAGATGTTCATTTTATTTTCCATATTTGCACTAGACAGCTTTCCTTTCTGTCATGACAACCTTACTGTTTCCACTTAGATGAAAGTGGGCATGATATTTCGATTTAAGAGGAACACAGCTCATGTTCCAGAAATGCCAATGAATTACAATTGATTCTAACAGGCCCCATGCTGTGAGTACAGATAATCACAGTTAAACAAAGAGGAGGGCTGATGAATGTGGATGAACAATCATCATTTGCTTGCTACCCCCCTGAAGTGCCTGTGTAGACTGATTCCTCTTCTACTGGGTCTATCTGAAGACTCTGCTTCATGTGCCTCAATAACCACCAAGTATGCATGTAAATTAAGCCAACATAGTTGCAGAAATTCAGCCTTTTGCTGAGATGTTTTTCTTGCTAGGCTAGCTATTTTTGTACTATTCAACCAGCAGCGCTCTAATACACAGTAATAGAAAAGAGAGATACTTGCTTTCACATCATCATGTTCAGAAAAAGAGCTAGCAGTCTAAGGTGCAATCCTTGTGGAAAATCGCCCTAAATATACCTTATAGTTAGGCATTTTCTTATGTTATGCTGGCTAAACTCTAAATATCCTTTAGCCATGGGATCAAGACCAAACAATACTTCAATTCCCTTAAACGGCTATTACTAGAGGAAGCTCTACTTTCTGTAAAAAAAAAAAAGTCACTGCAATACATATTGTGAGGGCTGGAGTCAAAATGTCTTTTTCCCCGCAGAGTGGCTGCGTACACACAACATTTTATTCTAGAATCTATAGTGATGGATTTCTTGTATTTTTTTACCTAATCCACACAATTTAGATCTATTGCATATTTTTTGTCCCTGATAAGCACTTCCAGTAATGAAACTGGTTTCATTATGGAAATAAAAACTCATTACAGGTTAGAAGAAGAATAATTTTATTTCAGTCAACCGACCACAATACAATATAAAAATATTAACATGAGACTACTTGGTGACAGAGCTATGGCAGACATCAAAATACGATAAAATTAATTACAATTCACAATCTTACAGGGTCTGGTCACAATGGCCAAGTTCAGAAATTTGGCCACTTGAACGGTAATTGCCTTGTCAGATCCCTCTAGTAAAACAGGCAGAAGAGACTCAGGGGAGCGGCGTGGAAGGGACTGCATAATGGGGTGTACAATATCTTTTCTGGCCCCTTCATAATACCTACAATTAAACAGAACATGTAAAACAGACTCCACTTCAGCATTATCACAGGGGCAGCATCTATTATTCCTTGGAGTTTTATCGTATCTACCCTCCAAGAGTTTAGAAGGTAGGGAGTTGAATCGGGCCAGAGACAATGC